>NC_133300.1:19784890-20513323 GCF_005239225.2 Populus alba | reverse complement strand
TAAATTTTGATAAGAAGAAATGTACATGTGATGAGTGAAAAATGGTTCGGAAAAAAAAAAAAAACTAACCGGATAAAACCAAGAAAAGGAACTTTTGTGGGGCCATTGATTGGTTACGGGAGGATTTGGGAGTTAACCGGGCATAACCGGTTCACAATTGGAATCCACCAACGCCGACAGGAAGTGATATTTTATTAACAAGGGATTTGAAGAGGAGGCCACGCGCTTCTCAAAATGCGGACGCGCACACGCAATCTATGCCACACGAAATCAACACTCCCATAAAACCTGCTTGCTCGCTTGTTTTTCTAGACTTTTTCGAGCCAGGGCGAGTTTCATGTTTTTTTTTTTTTTTTTTTAAAAAAAAAAAAAGGATTTTAGGGTTATTGACTATTCCTATCAGCATTTATTCTTCTTTGCTTAGTAGAAACAAAGAACAGTTTTTCTTTCTTGCTTGGAATACAAGCACATGATAAATTTCTTCCATATTTTTTTTAAGAGTTTTTTCATAGTTAGAAAGGGTAATGTGAAGAGCAAGATTACTTATTATTGCTAGAGTCAAACTTGTAATGCTAGCTGCAAAAGCAAGCAATTGCTCTTGCGAATATACATATTGATCAATAAACAGGATCTACTATTAATCAAAGAGGTTAGCTGAGAACTGATTTCTGTCTGCTAAGAGAGGAAATGGGGAGGGTTACGTTATTCAGTGTTGAAATCGTGTCTAGATATTTTGTGCAATTAAGAAGGATGCCTAGGGTTTGCATGCATGCATTCCAGAGTGTTGATGGTGACGAGCTAGGGTTGGTCCAAAACGTTTTCCCACTTGGCCAAATTGATCATCAAGGGCTAAGTATCCGTTTATGGCTGACTGAGGGAGAAGTCGTCTCCTTGTTTTCAGGATTAAATTAAGGTTTAGGGACCAAATTAAAATACATTCAATATGCAATATATAACGGAGAAGGTTTCAACTTTCAAGGGAACCCAGCTTGTAATGCAGAGATTCAACGTTTTCATCGTAATTGATTTTAATATTAATTAACATATGATAAGACGCTTAGAATAAATCTACATAGTATTGTATTGGATCTTAGGAATGAAATTATGGACTGGGATTCTTGGTGGTCTTTTTATTTATTTATAATATTTGAGTGTTTTCGTGGAAGCTCTTGTACACTTATTCATCATGATTTAATGATGAAGAAACAGTGTAGATGAAGTGTTAAAATGGAAAGTATTTATAGAATTAAGCTTTCTAGTGGTTGAATTATATATTAGTTAAGTTTCTTTTCAATGTTAAGGTCAATTTTTTTTAATAGTAAAATCAACAACTTTGTAGAGAGAAAGAGTGATAAATACACTTAAAAACTCTTAAATTTTAAGATTTAGATTGTTAATGTGTTAAATCTGTATCTTTTTAATGTAAAAAAAAATAAATGTCATTTACCTGATAATTTAAGAGATATTTTTATAACCCTTGAACTTTATCTTTTTCTTGGATAAATGGGTTGAAGATTAATTCTCAACATGACAACATTTACGAATAACACAATATTCTTCTCATCAACCTGGTATGAACAAAATATATTAATATGCATGATTGTGAATAATCTTTTTAACATCTAATAAAAAATAAATTATTTTTTTGTTTTTGAAGTTTATAGGAAAATAGTGTCTATTGAAAAAAATAAACGAATTGATAATAAATGGGTTAATTTGTTCAATGTCTTCATCGCATGACACCACATTCCCTTTACCTCTTTTATCTCTTTTCCTTGTAAAATAAAATAAATCTTATCATAGAATGTTTGTAATAGTAATTTCAGCAGACATAAATCTAATTCATATAATTTAGTGATTTACTCGATGTTATTGTAATTAAATACATGATATGTGTTCTCTCTTTAACACTATCAAATATAATTTATTTATAATTTTTTCTTGTAAGAAATTATTCACGTCCAAACTATGTAAAAAATATATGATCAAGAGTACATTACTAATAAATAAAATTAAGAAAAATGATATTTATGTATTTAGAGAATTAAAAAAATATATCAATAAAAAATTACGAAGAAATTCAAGATAATTCACATAAAAGATGATTTAAAATATATTGTTTTTAATTGATAATTAAGTATATTTTTTAATCATTATATATCAATTAAAAATTAATTTCTATAAGATTTTTATTTGATATACTCAAAATAATAATTTCTATAAGAT
Source organism: Populus alba (assembly GCF_005239225.2). NCBI lineage: Eukaryota > Viridiplantae > Streptophyta > Magnoliopsida > Malpighiales > Salicaceae > Populus > Populus alba. Next base: position 20,511,097 of record NC_133300.1, on the reverse strand, counting down.
TTTAGCAAATATCATTCATGCATGATAGCAACATGGAAAATATGGTATATAAAAATTATAAAAACTATTTTAAAAAATAAAAAATTCCAGGAGAAACACGTGGAGGCTGGAAAGTGAACAATTGGAATTCTGGGCACCATTTAGCTGTCATCTGATCATCAAATTCAGACGGTTTGCTGCCGTTACCCGTTCCATCACCAACCTTCTCTGCTCAAATCCAATCCAACACTCCAATTTTTATTTTATTTTATTTATTTTATTTTAATATAAAAAGCCAACAAAACTTTTCTTTTACTCTTGTCCGTACACGTTAAAAACGATGCCCTCGAAGCGTATAGCATGTGAAGACTGAAGAGAGAGAGTTCTGGCTTGCGTCTAGGCAATTGTTAAAAAACAGGAAAAAAAAAAAAGTAAAAAGAAGAGGTGACTTTTCTCACCAGACATATTTACTTTAATGGTGTTTTTGTCTTCTTTGATTTTTTTTTTTAATTTATAATTTTATTGTTTAATATTTTTTTTATTTTAAAAGATTGAGTTTTATAACTATTTTTAATTTATTTTTTACAATGGGTCATTTTAGTTTCATGATCTAAATTACAAGTTTGACCGGTTAGCTTTGAGTTTTTTTATAATTATTTTTTTTTTCAATTTTATTATTTGATAATGAGTTAATTGAGAATCAGACTTCATGATTTTTTATTTATTTGCATTCTATGAGATTATTCAATCTCATAGCTCGAGTCATAAGTTTAACATGTTAATTCAGGTTGACTCGAGTTGGTTTTGGAGAATAGACTTCATAATTTGTTTTAGTATATTTTTTATTGAGTTATCTTGATCTCATGACTTGAATCACGGATTTAAAAAATTAATCCAGGTGAACTTCATAACATTGAATTTATTGTAAAAATGGCTTCATAATTAATTTTGATTTTCTTTTTAGAGGGTTGTCATGGTCTCATTACCAAACATTTGGATTAATAGGTTAACTTGAGTTGATTTTAGTTGATTCAATATGTTATCTTTTAATATTTATATAAAAAAATCATTTTGAATATTTATTTTGATTCAAATTATGTTTTCCGAGCCATCTAAGTTGTTTTTAAATCCGTTAAGTTGACTACGTCACGTAAGATTAATCCTTACATAGTTAAATTCTTTTTTATACTGAAAGAACATTAACAATGCTCAAATATTTTTTATGTTACAAAAATAACTTGACCTACAGTGCGAGGCAATAACCTAATATTACATAAAAGATTTTAAAAATTAGTTGATTATAAGTTTAGATGAATCAATTTCTAATGTATTTTAAAGTGAACTTTATTTTTTTTTTAAGACAAGAAAGATAAAAGACATCCTTTTTATCTTGATTTTTTTTCAATTTTTTTTTATTTTAAGACAACAACGCAATGTTATCCTAGCTCATGAAACTATTGTGGTTTAAAGTATTTTTTTATTTAAAATTATATTAAAATGTTATTTTTTTATTTTTTGAAAATTAATTTTAAAATTAACATGTTCAAAATAATATATAAAAAAATTAATTTTTAGTAACACGGACACTTCAATTCTGCCCAGAATCCCACTTTAACTATTATGAAGGCTGACATTTCTAAATCTTGCTGTGTTTTGAATCTTAATAAGATGATTTCAAGCAATTCAACATTCTCGTGTTGAGAATATATCAAGAAAAAGATTGAATATATCTATGAATTAAAGCAATAGATATTGCATCAACCAATCAAATTATTCCAATTCTCATGGATAATTTAGTTCCATAAAATAAAACACTATAGAAGATCTTTATAAGAAAAGTGGTTTTACATTTGTTGACCGGTTGTTACTGGTGACAGTAAAACCTGATTTTTATATTTTAAAAGTATTTGTATAAAAAATTAATTTTTATTATTTTATTTTAAATTAATATTTTTAAATATTTTTAAATTATTTTAATATACTAAAATAAAAAAATAATTTTTAAAAAATAAAAAATATTACCTTTATAAATTTTTAAATAAAATACATTTAAAAAAATAAACATAACTACATTTCCAAACACATATCTTCCAGACTGTGGTGCGGTGCCGTGTCTTTTTACAAGAAACCAAAAGGACTTTTGGCCCTTTCTCCAAACTTGACGAGACGGGGGCCGTTAGCGGATCAGAACCGTTAGATTTGCCAAAAAGATTTGGTCAGGCACACGTGTGCACTGGTCACTGGCTGGTTTATTTATTTATAATATATAATAGTCAGGCCCACGTGAATCTTACATTGCTGGCTAAAAGCTGGAAACAATCTTGCTGCAGGTGAATAATGGGGGACTGGCCAAGAGATATGGGCATTTTTTCAACTTCAATAATAATTCCTTGCCAGAGCTTCCTCGACTCAACAACTTATTCAATAATTTCGATTATGTTGAATATTGATATCGTAAAACAGGATTAAATCCAGTGTCGGATGAATATTAAATGATTTTTTAAAAATAAAATAATTAACTCGATAAATTAATCTAATAATTCATTTTTTTAAATTAATTTTTATAAACCCTTTCTCGTTGAAGAATAAATATAAATAATATTTATCATTTTATCATTTAATACACATATAAATACTTTAAATATATTAACTATTTTATTTTTTATTGATTAATAAATGACAATAGATAATAAATACCCATTAAATATTCAAAACCCCATTAATAATTTATATATATTTAGATGTTTTTACCTAATAAAAACAAATCTGAACAGTAGACACCCATCAACATCCGTGGTTGTCATGCATGCCAGCCCTTCACCGAGGAAAGTAGCATTCAATGAAACTTCCTCTCAGCCGACAATGCAGGCTCACTTCTCTCCGGAGGGGATTTCCTTCCGAGGAAGATCTAGTCCAAATTGATTAATTTATTGCCCGTGTAAAGAGTCCAATTTTAAACTCCGGTCTTTAGCTAAGCATCCTTTTATGATCCTTTAACATGACTGCCACCAGCATGACCGGTTGAAGCGCAGCAGCTAGGTCCAAACCACGAGTCACGGTGGGTCACCATCTCAAGCGGCGGTCAATTTATCGCCGCTGCCGGGCGACCATTCTTTGAAGGGAATCAAGGGATCAATTCTTCATAATCTTTGAACATTCATTCGCAGTTTGATATTATTTACAAGAAATCCTGTTTTCGGAACCTTTCTTTAGATTTTAAACCCTAGACAAGAATCTGAAAGAACACATCTACTTACCATTGAGCCGAAGAAGCTTGAAGGGTCTTTACACGTTATGCTCTACACACATGAATGCATGATGAGTAGAAGTGCAAGACAGCTGAAATAAATGAGAAGAGTGATTAATCTTGCCATGCTTTCTGCATCTAAAACTTTTTTGGTCAAGCTCTCTATTTCACATACATGGAGCGTTGGGTTCCAGAATATTTTCCAAAAGATCTTCCATCAAAGCCAAATCATTGTAGGTTTGGCATGAAGAAAAAAATATTATTGAAAAGAGAATGGGATCTAAGCACTTCAAAATACACAAAGAACATCTGATCACGTAATGTAGTATATTTTGGTGTATTTATCAAATTTAACATGGCTGAACACATCGATCTAGAAATCTACCGACCCAGGCCATGGTTTGGGCTAGTTTTGATTTCGAACCGGTTTGAAAGTTGACTCAAGTGTCCGCATTACATGGACAAATCCAAGTAAGATCTGAGTTGATCTATTAACCCATGAGTTAACCCGTCCATCATGTGACTGTGACTCAAGCTTTGGATTATAACTATGCCAGATATTCAATCAAAATAGATTTTTTGAACGTGAACAAGAACATGAATTGAACAAGCCACTTCACAAACTCTAGATAATCTTGTAAAATGTAGAAGATGAAATTAACCAACGTCAGTAATTTACATTGCATATATGTTTGTGTATAACATAGAGGAAGCACAGACACCAAACTAGTTCATGAATTAACGATTTGATGCCAATTCTTTCACAACAAGCATTTTCACAGTACACAAAATATACTGCATTCAACGAATATGCCTGTGGGAGATGCGGATAGCCTCCAAATCCAAGCTTTTGCAGCTAGAGTTGCAGCTATCAAGCATCCATATTAAAACATTTCTAGTACTCCACACAGTTCGGTGTTGGTAAGGGATAAAATTAACTTTCCTTGGCCAGGTCAGCCACAGCTTCTGACTCTATTGAGTCGGAAGGGGAAACAAGTCGCTCAACAGGGATTTTTGCCACGTCGCGACGAACTCCGATATCAGAAACGAGCCGGCTGACACAATACATCCCATATCCCACAGCTGCCAGGCCGCTAAAGCTGGTTGTTAGAAATCGAAGTGGTGAAGAAACAAGAGCACTAGTAGCAGCTATGAAGGAAGCAGCCTGCCCACTTCGACCAACACTGAGGCTTGTCATCACGAGCAAGCCTGTCTTGCAGTAGATTGCAAAATCCTCACAGTTGTTCTTGAAAATGTGATATCCACCAAAACCATTTAGCAAGAGGAAAGAAGCACGGTGAAGGACATCTTCTGGCGGGTCGGGTTTGGCAAGGGTGCAGGTGCCACCTCGTGGTTTAGCAATGAAGAGAGCTGGAGAGACATCATACTCAAAGAGGTAGAGATAGCCACCTGATAGAAAACAATCGATGCAGGATGAGATCACACCATCAAGCCTTGATTGATCACCACATTTTGGGCACGGATTATCTGAAGGACGAGAAGGAGACAAGCTGAAAATAAGACGGTCTAACACAGTTCCTGTGCCAATTTCTTGGCCTGATCCCCGAGTGAAGTGTATCACCTTTTCATCACCAAAGTAAATGCCTAATTTCATTTGAGGATGTGATTAGAAAAGCATGTTGAAAATGCTAACATCATATCCAAAACTCAGAAATGCACATAAACACAAGCTTCATCTTGAGCATATAAACCAGAATTTGATGGCTCAGATTTCAACCAGGATAAATTGTGATACACAATAAGTATAGATGTATTGATGAGTTGAGGAGAGAACAGATGGAAAATGCAAGAAATATGATAGCCATCAATGAAGCAACTCTAGAACTGGAAAGTAATAATCTACATGAGTTCAACTTCAATTTTCACATGATCTCCTATAGAAAAGAGCCACTCCTAATATCTCCCTCCCCCTCTCACTGAACATAAACAATCACAGAGTCCTTTTTCACGTGAATTCATAAATGCAAGACTTAAAATCTAAAATTTAAAATTTAAGTGAAAAGATGAACAGAGAAGAAGATAAATGGAAAATATCCAACACTATAAATGAAAAAAGTGACAAATCTACAACATATTTTTAAAAAAACTACCATGTATGGACAACCCATAAAAGCTTTTGGGAGTTGTACCTTAATGAGAATCTGATGAAAGATAGGGTAGGACCTTTAGCGGTTACAAGATACTTATGGCGAATCAAAGGACCTCCTTGTGAGTTAAAACTCAATTTGACATGTAAGAGTTATTGGAGCAATATGATCAACATAATTCTAGGTCCAGTTATCTATTATATTATATTGGGGTCCTTTATATTACCTACAGAGCAACAACATTCCCCACGGATAGCATGGATCCATAGTACTTAAATTCAGTTCGTACTAAGCCAAATTTTGGATTTTATTTCTTCTAAGGCTTGATATTATAATGATTTTATTCTAGATGGTGTGGATTGGTAATATGATTTAAAGTAATAATAATTCACGAGCACTCAATGATGTGAAAACTGCACAACCTATAGAGTGGAGGAAATGTTACCAAATTTCAGGAATAGCCATATAATATTGTTGGCAATGACAAAAATGTATCCTGTCCTAAAGGAACATTGAATAAGACAGCAATGATATGGATGGTGAACAAGTTATTCTTGTAAAGACAAATTTTACAAGATAAATGCTACCAATGCCAGTAGAATTCCTAACAAAGGAGACAAGCCTATTCAAACTTTTAAAGGTCTTTCCTTGATGTAGTACCAAAAACAACTAAAACAACCTCACAAACAAGAAAACCGTTGGTTTTAGCAGGCAGAATTCATAAAATACACAAGAATCGTGCTATGCCGCACAGAGGTTTTCACACTAATCCAATCACTCCCTGTCCAGGATACAAAAAAAAAGAGACTCCATGGATAAAAGAAAGTTGAGAGAGCATCTCTTTCATGACTGACAAAACAGAGAATATACAAGAGCAAAAAGATTGTGCGGAGAAACAAACAATATTTCAGTGACTGAAAATGCTTCTTCTGCTATTAACCATCTCTCAACCCCCTTGTGCCTATTAACCATCATCTTACCACTCAAACTTAAAAGAATTCAGCCCAAAAGATTCTGAACTTTAAAAACATAGTGACATGCAGTAGATTAGCACCAAATCACCAATGTTTCTGAGAAAATAACTTAATTAAAACCCTACGTTTCCAATTCCATCCCATAATTCTAACCCTATAATTGTGTTTCCAAATTTTAAATCCAAAAGTTCTTATGCTACATCTTAACTACTTCGACAAATTCCCGAATTGTTTTCAATGAAACTCCATAAACAGCCGTCTAACCATGATTGATTAATGAATCTGTTCACCAAAAGATTCTGAACTTAAAACACAATACTCAGTACATTAGCACTTAACCAAAGCTCTGTTTTATTTCAATTCCATTCCATATTTCTATCCCTATAATTGTTTCACAAGTTTTAAATTCGGAAGTTCCTATGCCAGCAGATATTACAATCACTTCCAATGAAACTCCATAAATAGGTATCTAACTATGATTAATTAACAAATATTACAATCACTTCCTCTAACAGCCAGCAGTATAAAACTCCGACACCAAAAGCATCACTTAAAAGGTAAAAAAATAATGTTTGGTCAATTCAAAGATATAATCTCCACCCACCAATTCAGTTGCACCTAAAGGCCTAAATCCCCCCATTTTATGCCCACTACTCAATCAAAAAGTCCCAACCTCGCGTTCACAGGCCACTAATCCTGCTTTAAAAAGGTCAAAAACCAATGGCCATCCTAAAAACACACCAAAGCATCATCTTCGCAAATTTGAATCCATCCAAAACACTGCTCTCCAATATCAAAAAACAATGAGAAAAACCAAATGAAAAAACAAAAAAAAGCCAAGATATCAACTTGCCAAAAAAATTTAATCACACTAGGTACCCAGAACACCAATCACACAACATCAAAAACGAATAAAGAGAAAGAGAGACAGACCGTGATGGGCATATAAGTAAGCGTTTTTCCACGAGTAGATATGATCCCCTGGCCTTAACACATCTCTCTTGATACTATTCGAAAGAAGTCCCATTGCAATTTGCTTGCTTTTGCTCTGCTTCCTTAGCCTCTACGCTACGCAGTTCCCATGGGATATTTTGCTGTCTAACTTTCCAGTTCGAGTCTTGCTATGTTAATGAAAGTTAGTTTGGAATTTACCCTTTTAGTTTTGGGAAGAGTACAGCTTAGTACCCAAATTATATGCTCATAGCAGATCAGTCCCTAAACCTTTAAATATCTCTGGTTACTCCCTATGGAAATCAAATTATTTTTCCAATACATGATCAAAATACATCTGAAAATTATTATAACTACTCTAAGCTTCAAACCCGTCAACAATCACTATTTTTTTCAAGAAAGAATTCATTCTTAAAAATTGGCTTTGCAATTTTTTTAATAAACAATACTGTCTTATATAACAAGGATTCTATTATAATCATGAGAGAGCTCTCTTACATAATATGTACATTATTTAAAGAATTTATACAAAAAAAAAAGGGTTTAAAAACCAAATCAAATACACATAATCATTATTTTCAAGCTTATTGTTACCTATAAAACTAAAACTTGTGGGGGTGGACATTGTATAGCTAGCACTATTCACCTTTTTATAAAACACCATGGATGACATTGTAAATTTTTGTTCATTTTATTTTGGTTCTTAATATTTATTTTGTTCAATTTGATCCTAATTGAAAGCTAATTGGTTCCGAATACTTAGTCAATGGTGAAATTGAAAGAAGGAGGACTGAACTAAAACAAGCACCAAACAGGGGTGGAGTGCCAAAGATTGCATGAAAAATTCACTTAGGTCCTCGATCTTTAAAAATAAAACGGTATATGCAATCCAAGTTCCTTTAATTTTTCAAAAAATCAATTTATTGTGCCTAAGTTCATTTGTTTTATTTTTCAGAACCTGATTAGGGAGAGGAGAGAGAGAAAGGGTTGCTGGATTCCAGCGAAGAAAGAAAAATTCATTGTTAACTCTATTTTTGGCTACCAAAATGAGTTTTCTTGGTGTTTATAGGTTCCATGAGATGAAAGGAATTTCATGGTGGTTATTGTGATCCTTAATGTTGCATGAAAAATCATATCTGAGCTAAAAAGCCAAAACAAAATCAATTAGATTTTGAATTGCTTTTTTTTAGGTATTTGGAGTCGATATAATGGTTTGTGGGTGTTATGAGGGTGTTGGTGAAGTGTTTTGGAGTTGAAATAACTTGAGTTTTTTGTTTTTTAGGCAAAAGACAAGTTGTGTCGATTTTCCAACCAAAATCTGAGCTTGTAGACGACATATTGTCTTACTCGCTTTTTTTCTAGAAAAATAGAAGTGGACGATAAGTCGTCCACCCAATTTAAAAAATAAAAATAAGCCCAAGCTTGCAAACCTGCCAACGCTCCTCGGCTTTTTCTTTTAGTGGCCTAGGCATGCTGGGTTATGGACCTGCAAGTCCAGGTCTTTTGACTCTCTTTCTTTCTTTTCTGAATATAAATTTAAGGGAAAACAAATATTAAACCCAATTCAATTAATAATCTAGGTCACATGTTTAATGAATTAAGCCATAACAACTGAGCTATTATTTTTTTTTTATATAATATTGCTTTGTTTTACTAGTATCTTTTTTAAAAAATAATTTTAAAATTTATGTTTCAATTAATATCCCTTATCAGTGATTTTGTTTTTCTTATTTAATTTTTTTTAGATAGAAATTGTTTTTAGCCTTGCATAATATTTTTTTCATTGTTATTTTATTTAATAAATTTAACATGCCTGTCTGCTTTTAATATCATTTCATTGAATAGAAAATTAATAAACAAATTTAGTAAACACAACCGGGTAAATATTCTGTTTATAACACATTTGATTTTTCATTATATTTTTAGTTATCGTTAATACATTTTTTCATGTTTATTACCACACATTGTTCTCAATTTATTTGATTATATGTATCCATAAACTTTTCAATTTACACTTTAAATATATTTATGTACAAAAATGTATAAAAAAATCCTGAATGTACAAGTTTTTTGTACGAGGAAAAAAAAGTTGGCCTACAGACAAAGTGTTATTTGATTTTTCTTTCAAAAACATTAGAGCGAATGACATGCAACAAAAAAAATATAGCCAAGCGGATTTGCCAAGATAGGCCTGCGTGTGGACCTAAAGATATGGGCTAGGCAGGTTGGCATGACTTGCTAGGTCCACCAATACTTGACTTTTTTTTCTAATTTTTTTTTTATAGATTAATGCTTCTTTTTATATGTCTTTTTTATTTTTATTTTATTTATATGTAGATTAATACCATTCTCTCTTTTATTTTAATCATGTGTAGAAAATTTTTCGTATAGAAAAAAAACCTCACTCACGACTAAGTGGAAGTCAAATATATAGTGAAAATATAGAACACGTAATTATACTAATACTCATAGTTTATTTTATATTAATTATTCATATATACACACAATGAACTAACGACTTCTTTTTATCGAAATATATATTACATAGATATGAATTATTATTTTACTATGAATATGTTTATTCTACTCTATACATTTAAAGTAGCGGGGGTATAACTCACGCCCTTCTCTTTTTATAAGAATAATGGAGGTATTTTTTTTAATTTTTTTTAATATTTAATTTAATTTAATTTAATTTAATTTATTTAATTTTCAATTTTTGATTGCTTTTGAATTAATTTTTATAATTTATTTTGGTTTGTTTTCAATAAGATTATTCATAATTTTCTTATAATTTGGTTTGTGTTTGATTTTGTGAACACTTGTTTTTTTTTTTTTATCATATAATTAAGTAAAATAATAGTTATAAAAAGTTATTAAACTTAATGAAGTCCATAACTCAGGTTGCATATTTGACAGGTTAAGCTACAAAATCCAAGTCAATTTAATATATTATTATTTTAATATTAAAAAAAATATTATCTTGATTTTTTTAAAAAGTTAAACAATATTTTTATTAGTTTTTGAATTGTTTTTAAACTTGTCAAATCAATTAAAAATCTCAATAACTCTAATTTACATTATTATATGTCGAAAATTATTTTAATATTATATGTCCCATGTTTAAATAATCGAATAACTTAATAAATACTTTCTTATTATATAATTCACCGTTCCATTTTGACCATACATATACTGCCATGAAACAAAGGCAAGAAAAAAAGAACTTGTTTGAAAATTATGTACATGGATGAGCTACTGTGACGGTATCTTAAAGCTTTTAAAATGCTCTGGCTCGTGTTGCATGCAAGTCCTGCTGCTTTCCTAAATTTATTAATATAAATTGACAAGGTTGTCAGCCCTTGGGGTCTGTCATTGAATAACGAGTGGAATCAGTAGCTGCACAGGCAATTTTCTTCTCGGTGATTTGGATAGCAACTGGAAAGAAATCCTGTGGGAGCGTCTCAGTCTCTGTGAATAATTTGTCCAAAATTACAGTAAAATTTCTTCAGCTGGTAATTCGAAAGGGCAACCAGCGGCAACAATGCTTGTCTAACAAAAATGGAGATAGTCGTGAGAAACATAGAACTTCCTTGTATTGAACTGTTCTGATGTTGTAAAAGCTTCATGAACAGCTTTAACATCATGATTTGCCATTCAACTTTAACATATCCAGTCGAAGCTTGGGTTAATATCTATGGATTGCCATCGACTTGCAAGAAAGGGTGCATCAGTGACAAATGATGCAGATAATATTGACACAACCAAACTGATATGCATCTCCTAACAACATGGGATATAGACTCTGAATAATTTATAAGAACGACAGAATGTGCTCTCTTGATTTTTTGGAGAAAAAAGAACCCATTAAATCACCAGTATGTATTATGGTTCCCATCTCCATTGACCGACCAATCTCCAAATCTGGCTGTTTCATTCTGTATTCTTTTGCACGGTGAGTTTCCATCATTGTGGCTACATTGGTGACGACAAATTTCTAGTTGAAATCCACATGTTCAGGTAAGCTCAAACACATTGGCATCCAGATGCTAAAAAGATCTTAGGCTGTATACTTTACAGTCTGGGCTTCTCTTCTTGTTGACGAGGAAATAGAGATCAATGAGCACAAGAAGACATGATATCATCCACCAGAAGCAGAAGCAACAGTTGCATGCCATGCATACTGTATAATCTTTGCATAAAAGTCAAAGATCTCCGAGCCTTAGGAGGCATAATCCCATGCAAGGCTCAGTTAAACCTCAGTTATCCTCTGGCATCCTGTTATCCGCTGCTGAAGCCTCTAGTGCATCCTTTCAGAAATTCAGGGTAAAATGGGGAGCTCCACCCTCTTGAAGGAAAAGAAGCTGACACGCCCATGATCTACATGACATAACTTCAAAGGAATCCCACCACATTGTCTCTCAAGAACTTCACTTTTTGCTTTGGCAGGTGGACTTCCCCTGCAAGGTAAGGCAAGTTAAACAGTATCTATACAAATTAAAATGAGAAATAGATTGGCATTAAAATGGAAACAAACTAATGAGATGAGACGCATTAGGGCTTGATATGTTATGATCCTGGAATTCCTCTAATTAGCATCCAGATTGCAACATATATTTGAAGGACTTAGTCAGCCTTTTTCTTTTTAAAAGTCATCACTTATCATCAGTGTGCAACTTTTGCAAATGACAATGGACTTCTTGGATCTCATAAATTACAACAGACTTCAGAGGGAAGCTGTGTTTATTTGCAACCAAACAAATTTCCAACAGCAAAAAAATTTCTAGCATGGCAGTTAACAGCCTGCACAGCAAACCATGGACACAACTCTTATGAAGTTATCCACTAAAGTAAGAAAAGCCTAAATGATTTCCAAGGGTTCTTTTACATGAAAATAAAAGGTGGAAGATATGATGAGCACAAATAGAGTGATAGGATTTTCCTTAAAATGCAGTAATATGAGAGAAGGACAAACAAAAAGTGATCAAAGAACTTCAACAATCAATCACCTCTAAGGAAAAGGTTTTCAAATTATTCAGGTTTACTATCATGCTTACCGAACTAAACATAGCAGAAAGGCTGGATCACCAGGTGAAGACTTTCTAAACTTGCTATTTGGAAGATAAACGTCAAAATTTAGTCTCAGTTCATCAACTTGCAAATTACTGAGCATCTGCACAGCGCAAGTAATGCCGTTCTCTTCAGCACCTTCAACCCTGTTGTTTTGAATAGTCCCTTGAGAAGAACAAGGTTTGCTGTTATTCTTAACACCCTTAATACTCCAAGGAACCCCATGACGCCCAACAACGTAACCAAGAGACTTCAAGTGTTTATATACCTCAAAAAGCTCCCAGCTGCAACCATTCCTTTCTTCAGAAATCTTCTTGTATATGTCTTTCAATGCAAGACACTCATCATTGTCATCCATAACAAGCAATGCCCCTATTTCGGCCAAAAACCTATGACAGAAAAGGTTATTCACCAAAAAGATAATCTAAGAAAACTAAGACAATTTCTCAATTCTTGTGTTTTTGTCCTTATAAACCATACTTATAAACATACAACTTGTTTTGTTTCATTGACTGTTGCAAAAAAGGAACTAAACTTTCAAGCCTTCACTTAGCACATCCATCTATCTATATAATAATCCCTAAGAGAACAATCTTTACCAAAGATTCTTCCTTGGAATCACTTCTAAAAAAAACTCAACCATTGAATTAGTGATTTCAACCGGAAACTCCCACAAATCCTGCGGTTTTAACTTTTCAGGTACTGATTTTCAGTAAAATTAGCCATTTTCATCTTAAAATTAAGCTTAAAGGGTCTGCCTAACCAGGCTTTAAAAGCAGTAATATTTACAGTCAAATGGATTATACCCACTATATGACTATAAGAGGCACAAAAAAAACTTCAAAGATACTTTTTTTCCCATTCTTTAATCACTTACAATGTCTCCTCAATCAAGCAAAAAGTCTTGCCATTACGAACAATCCCAGTAGTAATCCACATTTTCCCTTTCTTTTCAATAACTTCAGCCATTCCCATCTCAACATTCCATTTAGCCTTTGAAACATCACTCCTAGTAACAAAAAAATAATAATCAATCTTTAGAACTTTAAAACAAAAACTCACTTCATTAAACTGCATAAACAATCAAGTTTTTCAATTTTTGTTAACAAAATCAGATTTTTTGTAGGTACTGGTATCTTACCTGAATTGCAGTTTGGATAGACAAGCAGACGTGGAGTAAAAGTCTTCATCGTTGAACTGGTCAGTGTCGGTCACTTCTCCTGAAGATGATTCCCAATCATCCTCCGCATCCATGGCGATGTTCTTGTGTGGCGGCGGCGCTACGCGGTATATTTCTGCTTTGTGGTGGAAGTAAGAAAATGTCAGCGTTTCAATAGGGCCTCGTGTCTCTTATCTGACTATCTGGGCCAGTTATGGCTTCTTCTTTTTTTCAATTAATTATTTTTATTCAAATAATTATTTCCCTTTTTTTTTTTATCAGAAGTTAATTCTCAAAAATGTTTTCCATAGTTTTTTTTTTTTTGGGAAACTTCATATGACCTTTGCTACTAACCCATTCATAAAAAAAAGAGAAAATTATTTCTCTTAAAAGAAGAATGCAATTTTTTTTTTTATTATAAATGATAAAAGGTAATAATTATATTGCATTCATTTACTAATTTAAAATAAAAACCATGATAACAAAGACAATAAAAATATTTTTACCTGTACCTTCTATCTTAAAAATAATAATTTATTTAAAAACCATCTAAAAAAATATGTTTATTTCATGTTTTTATTTTTATCACTTCAATCTAATATATTTTTAATATATATAATAATGTTGCTCATAATTAAAATAATTGAATTATTAATAGATGAGTATGGTAGCATTACAATTTTATTTATTTATTTTTCAAGTTAAAAGAAAGACAAAATATGATCAACTTCCCCCCCCTCCCCTCCCCTCCCCTCCCCTCCCCAACACACACACACACACACACACACACACACACACACACACACACACATATAAGAGATTATATTCTATATTCTTCCTTTTTTTTATTCCATGATAAAATAACAATTTAAAATTAATTCTTATATAATAAGATTAAATCCATCTTTTCTGAAAAAAAAATAATAGATACTAAAATTAAAGTATTTATAAAATATAATCTTTTCCGATCAAAATTTAAATAACTTATGATAGTTTAACTCATTTCACATATCCATCCACCTCCGCCAACTAATATTATTTTTTCTTTAACAATTTTTTTTTACAAGTACAACAATCTATAAGAGCATCTCCAATGAGAGATGCTATTTCAAAGATGTAAATTGATAAAATAGCATTTTCAATAGTATATATATAGTTTTTTTTTACCATGTGTATTCCAATAAAAAAAAGCCATTTGAAAAGCCAATTCTATTAAAATAGAATAAATAAGTGTTTTTTTTTTAATGATTTTGATGTTATTTTTTTTCCATATGGCTAGATTTAATTGGTTTATTCTTTTGTTGGCTCTACTTTGTTAATTTTAGCTCTTTTGAGAGATATGTAAAAATAACATTTGTGGAAAAAAAAACACATTTTAGCATTTCATTTGACTTTCTCTTGGAGTATGAAAAACAAGTAAAGAAAACTTTCTTATTTTTGGTTATTCATTTAGCAACTTCATTGGAAATGCTAAAATACATAAATTTCAAATTATGAACTCATTATCTACTGCCATCAAAACTATTAAATCAATCCCCACCAATAACTTAGTTCAAAGTTTGAAATAGAGTTAAACGAGTTAATTTAAACTGATTTAAATTATTTTAAAATTAAATTATATATTAATTACATTACTGGTTAATTTAAATTATTTTTTGAGTCACTTGAGTTTTATCGATTAATTATCATCTATTTTTTTTTTAAATTTAAATTTAAATTTAAATTATAGATTGATATGTTTAGTTAGATTTAATAACAATTTGTTAGCATTATCTTCTATTAAGAAGAGAATGAAAAAAAAGAAGAAAAGAAAAGGAAAGTTGATTTATTTCAAAACCGTTTTTCTCTCTCATTTATTATTTTTCTCTCCCTTCAAATAAATAACCCCCTTTGCCTGCTCTTTCTATATTTCCTTGTACTTCCCAACAAGAGCATAAAAAATCAACCAACTCTTCTCTCCTAGACTCTCTCTCTCTCTCTCTCTCTCTCTTCTCTTTCCTCCATGGCACCCTCGAGACTCCTTCTTGCCCTCTCAATCCTCCTCTGCTTCCTCTCCTTCTCTTCCTCAGCAAGACCCTGCAAAACCCTTTTCATCTCCTCTTATTCTGTCTCCTACAAACCCCTTAACCCTTACCCTAACGACCCTAACCCTAACAACCCATCTTCTGGGTTCTTGATCGTAACCGAGATCCAAGAGGCCTCACTCTCCGCCTCCTCCCTGGCGCTCATCAAACGCAGATTCATCCCGTTCGTTTCTAGCAATAATTATGAAAATACCAACAAGGAAGCCACTCGCCGCGACGAGGTGGGGTCGGTTTGGGATGGATTTGGGAGCTATGACTTGAGCTCGTTGCGCGATCGTACTAAGGATATTCTTAGCGTGGTTGTTGCTTTGCTTTTTGGTGTCGGTTGTGGTGCGCTTACAGCAGCTACAATGTATCTGGTTTGGTCTTTGTTTTCTCCATCGCAGCCGCGTTATGATGATTATTTTGATGGGGATTTTAGTGATGATGAGGAGGAGGATTTGAAGAAAATTGGGTATGTCAAGATTCCTGAGGCAGAGCAAGTTAAAGGCGGTTCGGTATGAGGGAGGTTGGTGATTTCTTGATTTGGCTCCGCGTATATAGTAATCAAGAAAGTAGTAAATTCGGTGTTTGTCAAGTGTTTAATTTTATCTATGATTATGTTTTTGATGTGGATTATTGTTATTGAAGAACAGATTATGATTGTGATGTCATTAAGGTGTGTGTTGCTGTTATTGCCGAAAGGCTGTGACTTTTATTATTATATAACACCAGTTGACTTTCGGGCGTTAACTCTGTGTTTTCTGTTGATGATTTGATGGAATGTGGCTTGGTTTTTAGGTTTGTAGAGGAGAATTTGATGAATTTTAGGCTCCTGCTGACATTGCTGTTTTGTATGATTTCTTCGGCTAATGTGTTTGCGCTAGTTGTTTAGTATGTAGCTTTCATGTTAATATGGAAATGGAATTGATAGGATTAGTTACTGACAGAATACAAGAAAACTTAATCTAGTAAACTACGTTGAGCATTGCAGGGTGGTGAAGTAGGCAATGTAGCTTTTGATCACCGCAAGGTCCCTGTACTGCTATTCCTGCTGAAGCTTTATGTAGTCAATGACTGAACCTTTAGATTTTTCATGTCCACTATCATATGCTTTCATCATCTGAAAGCTTAAAGATGGGAAATTGTTTTAGGTGTTACTGGTGGAGCTGGTCCCTTCTCGTTAGAGACACTACTGAAAAGTATGTAGCAGAGGAGTCCTGAGAGCTAGAGGCTGCAGCATATTCCTGTGTTAATTCAAAGATGTTTTGTGGGCAATGGTTTTGGTGCTTCATTTTCTTAGTTGACTTGCGTTTGGCTATGCCACTTTTCCATTGCACTCATTCATTTGGTTAAAGGTGCTGGATCATTCTAAGAGAGCCTATAAATTAGAGCTGCTATAGAAGTCTAGTCCTTGAAAAGCATCATAGTTATGACACAAGTTTGAAATCAAAGCTGCATTCTTTGAATGTCACTGAAATCCTGTAGATGTTTGTTGTTTTGAATCGTGGAGTTGAGCAAGTTAGCTAAGGAGTTGGCATGGTCTTATAAAGAGATTAAAGCTTTTGCCTAGTGGAAACATTATTATTTCTGTGGTTAAGAGATGGCCATCTCTTTTTGCTATCATTTGCAGCTATATGATCTGTTTATCTTCACACCATCTCCATAGTACAGTACCAATGCTCAATGGTACAGCCTGGAATTGGAATTTTTAAATAATCTGGATCACCTAAACTTAGCCCCCCATCTAGCAATGCCCTCCTTTACCAGTCAGATATATATTGCAGCTTCCCAAGCTGATGCGTTATATCAAGAGCATTAGTCTCACGGTTCTTTGCACTCAATGAAAAGCTTTTTAACACTTTGATAGTTTAGACTCATGTGGTGGCTTCGAGGCTTGAATGAGTAGAGTTCATATTGTGTCCATCGTCTTTTAAGTTAATTATTTTGTATTGGAACTCAATGAAGATCTTAGGATTTTGCAGTGTCCCCTCGCTTTCTCCCCTTTTAACCATTTGATTCGCTTTGTTTGAATAGATGTTAATAGCAAGATGTTCACTTACTGGGCTCTACCTATTTAGTAAATGGCCTGGATACATAGCGGATTTCAATTACAAGATGTCCACTGCCACGAAATATAGAACGGATAAAAACAAGGGTTCTAAAGCTCTAATATTAGATATCTAAGTGCTAGAGAAATTTAAAGAAAATTTTAGTATTTTATAAAATCTAAATATGAATAAAATAAACTAGATATTTTTATTTATACTATTTATACTTAAAATCCTCTATAAAAATGATTTTTAATTAAAACTAAAATCTTCATAAAAGGATTCTTAATTAAAACTTAACTATCTAATATAATCTATTTAGCATTAGAATTTTTAAATAATAAGATATTATTTAAATTAAAAGTCCAAAGTGAAATAGAAAAAAAGAATATAAATATAATTTTAAATAATAAAATACTATTTAAATTAAAAATCCTTAGCTAAATAGAAAAAAAGTGCCTCTATATTGCCAACTTTAAAATTTATACTACCAAATATATTTTAGTTGTTTAATTTTTCTTTCAAAATGCGAAAAGACCTACTTGTCTCCGAATAATATAATAATGATCATTAGATCTTATGGAAAGACCATACCGCCCCTAATAGACAATTTAATGTTTTTTTTTTTTTTAAGGAAGGGTAAAACCACCATTAAACTTTCCAGTGAACAATGATTCTAAATCTAGGTGAACAATCTTTTTCCAAAAACATTGCTAAATATAAATGCCAGTAGATGCTTATTCAAATGATTTAACATAATATGTGTTTATAATCTAATCTAGTAGTTAACTCAGTTTAAACCCAATTAACAATTTGGATGGATTAATTTATAAGTTGGTGAGTTGATCCAAGTTATAATTTTTTTTATATATAAAAATTTAAATTAATGTTGTTTTAGTAAGAAAAAAAAAATAAATTCAAAGTAAAACCTAGTTCAAGCTAAGCTCTGAATGATAGGTTATTGAATTGAGTTGTTGGGCCGGGCCGAATCGAGTTTTATAAGGTTGTTGTTAACTCATAATGAATTCCTACTTGCCATAACTTAATTTTTGAATAATAATAATAATAATAAAATAATAAAAAATAAATAAATAAATAAATAAATTGAAATTTGGGTCAAAACAATCTAAATTGAAAGTTTAGGGACTTAATTAAACTTTAGATTAGTTTCATTAATGAAATCAAGCGCTTAATTGAAGAATTGATAAATTTGGGGACTTAATTAAACTTAGAATTAGTTCAATTAATGAAATTAGGGGCTGATTTGGGTTACAATTGCAAGAAATTAAAGTCCAAGGGCCAATTTGTAAATGGAGTTAAAATAAAGGGGTCTAATTACAATTTATCCAGGGGCTTAATTACAAAATTGCAAAACTTCATTCAATGACCAAATCGAAAATAGCCATTTGAATTGTGAAAACGACGCTGTTTCAAAGAAGACTATTCATCTTCTTCATTTCACCAAACCAGGGGAAAGAAACGCCCCTGCCAGCTGCCCACGATGCAGCTCCAGCATTAACAACGGTCGGTCGCCTCATCATCTGGAGGCGACCACATGGCATTCTCTGGCTTTATAAAAGCCAGAGAAGGGCCATAAACGAAGGAGGGAGGAAAACAAAAAAAAAAACAGAGAGAACACGGACGGGAAAACCAGTAGAGAGAGAAGAAGACAAAAAAACTACACAGGGACAGGGGACGAACGAACAGAAGAGAGAAACAAAGGGTGAGACCGTTGCACTTCGTCTTCAGCAGCAACTCCAGAGCTCCATCTTCAGCAGTCACTGCACAAGAAACAGGGCATTCAAGGAGGAAGAACACAGAGACACGAGCAAAATACAGAGAGAGCAACGGAGAACACAGGACAAACACCGAACAAAAGAAAAAGAAAAAGAAGCGGAAACAGAGCGAAAGACAGACCTAGAGAGAAACAGAAAGAATAGGAGAGACGAGAGAGGCAGAAGAAAAACAAAAACACAGAAAGCAAAAAACAGGGAGAAGGAAGAACAGAGAAAGAACTGGAGGGGAGTAGCATCGACCCGCCAGCACACCATCGTCAGCTTCTTCCCCAGCAAACCAGGTAAGTTGCTTCTCTTCCCCTGCATGACAATCACACTGTTCACTATGAAATATATAATTACCTTCCTCCTGTAGCTAGAAAATCCAATCCCCTCTATTTTCCAATATAATTACCTTCCTAGGCATGAAAAATGTAAAACATAATTCCATCTTTTGAAATCCGAGTTAGAGTGACATGGAATTAAAAATCTAATTACAAGTAGAAAGGCCTAGAACCCTATATAGATACAAAGAAGAGCCCAATTCAAATAAATCCCTCAAACAGCATATCAATATACAAGAGCTAAGCCAATAGCAGTGACAATAAGCGTGGAGGGGACTCCAAACTTCAAATGGCTCCAAAAGGTGATAGTGTAACTGGGATGGGCACGAAGAGCCTGTTCACACATAATTAGGTTTGCGGCGGAACCTATTAGCGAGAGGTTCCCAGCAACTGTGCTAACCCATGCCAGGATAAGCCAAGCTTTCTTCTCTTCACCAGGAGATATTGCCGTGGCAGAAGCTACTACCTTTGCTCCAAGTAAAAGAACTTGTAAGCCAAAAAGTATAGATTAGGTTGTTTAGTTTATCATATATATATATATATATATGGAAAACATGTTATAAAAAAAGTTACAAAGATACTAACATGAATAGTAATTAAGTAATTTTTGTTTAGAATTATCAAGAAATTTAAAAGAAGATTGGTTGCGTATTGATGACTAATGAATGGACAAATCAAAAGAAAAGAACTTTAATTAATTTCTTAGTATATTGTTCTAAAAGAATTGTTTTTTTTTTTTTTATAAAAAAAATAGTAGATGCATCAGAGACCTCAAAGATGCTGTGTTGTTGTATAAGTTGTTTAGAGAGATTGTTTTATTTGTTGACCTGAAAATATCATGCATATGATGACTGATAATATTTCTAATTATGTTGCTGCTAGAAAGTTGTTGGTGGAAGAATTTCCTTTAATATTTTGATCTTCTTGTGCTGCTCACTACATCTACCTCATACTCCATGATATTGGTGCTCACTACATCTACTTCATACTCCATGATGTTGGTAAGCTACAGTCAGTTTGTTTTATTGTTGATCATGCTTTTAGTATTGCAAAGTATATTTATAATCATTGATATTCATTACATTTGATGTGGAAGTTTACTAGAGAAAAACAAATACTTTGGTCAGCTCCTACTTGTTTCGCTACTAATGTCATTACTTTGCAAACCATTTTAATACACAAAGATAATTTGAGGGCTATAGTAACATCTAGAGAATGGGTCTCCTTGCTTATGCTAAAGATAGGCCCCCATTAAATTGTTTAGTTTATCATCATAAAAACACACACACACACATATAAATATTTACAAAGATTCTAACATGAATAGTAATTAAGTAATTTTTGTTGAGAGTTATCAAGAAACTTGGAAGAAGATTGATTGCAGATTGATAGCTGATGATGGACAAATCAAAAGAACTATATTTAATTTCTTAGTATATTGTTCTAAAAGAATTGTTTTTTTTTTAAATAGTAGATGCATCAAAGACCTCAAAAATTACTGTATTGTTGTATAAGTTGTTTAAAGAGGTTGTTTTATTTGATGGACCTGAAAATATTATGTATATTATGACTGATAACACTTCTAATTATATTGTTGCTAGCAAGTTGTTGGTGGAAAAATTTCTTTTAATATTTTAATTTTTTTTTGCTGCTCATTGCATCAATCTTGTATTTTAAGATGTTGGTAATTTATAGTTAATTTGTTCTGTTGTTGATCATATTTCTAAGTATTACAAAGTATATTTATAATTATTGATATTCATTGCATTTGATGTAAAAGTTTACGGGAAAGAAATAAATACTTTGATCAGCTCCTAGTTGCTTGCTTTGCTATTAATTTTATTACTTTGCAAACCATTTTAGTACACAGAGATAATTCGAGGAAGAGAATCAGGGCATCAACTTACCGGTTGGTACATTCGAAGCAACATTTGAGAGAACAAGTATTACAATGGCCAGCACAGCAATCCCGCTAGCATGATCGATCCGTGCATGAGGCTCCATCAAGTTCCAGAAACTGCTAGGAATTCCTGTTCTATTGAAGCCATAAACCGTGATAAACATTCCACAAAAGAATACCAGAACAGAGTATGAAACCTGATCCAAGCAACTAAGGATAAGTAGATTTTTACTCAATCGAATACTGCATGTAAGTATTACAGTTGATGAAAAGACATTTAGGAGAAATAGAATTTTTGTGAAAGACCTGTTGATTTACCTTCTCTAGGCAAGGCCCTGCATCTTTGAAATCAAGAATCACAAAAATGAGGGCTGTTGTGAGTGCTGTCCAAGACATGTCCACACCCATTAGAAAAGCAACCAGCATTCCAACAGTACCGAGGTAAATACACAACTTCCATGACAATCTCTTCCATCTATTCAGCTGGCCTTTACTTTCTTCAGCGGACTGTTGCGGCCCGGACTCTGAATCTTCCTGAACAATCAATTCATCCAATGCATCTTCTTCTTCCTTAACATCAGATAACAACTTCCAAAACATGCATATAAGAATTAAAGCATTCACAAAGACACCCACAAGCACCGCGGGAAGAAGTCCCAATACGAATTCCCCAAAAGAGATGCCACTCTGAATAGCAATTATCAAGTTTTGAGGGTTGCCGATTGGAGTTGCAGAGGATCCAATATTCGAACTTGAAGCCAACCCAAGCAAGAAAGGTTCGGGTCGAATATTGTTTTCTCTAGCAATCTTTAATATGAACTCAGTGAGAAAGAAACATGCGGTGTCATTAGTGAACAGAGCACTTGAAATGGCAGAAACAATGCAGATCCGGCAGAGCATGTCCTTCGCACCCCAACTCTTCCATGAGAACAAGACTCCCAAGTGCTTGAACATGTCTGCTCTTTCAAGATAGATGCTTACAACCATGGTTCCAAAGAGAAGGCCCAGTACAGGGAGGTTGATGGCATCATATGCTTGCTTAGGGGTGATGACTTCGAAGATAACCATAAGAGTTGCCCCGAGGATGGAACCTGCTGTCCTTCCAATGGGTAAGAAAGGAACTGCTGGGAAAACTGCCAAAATCCAAAAGATTGCGAAGGCAACTGAACCTAAGACAACCTTCTTAAACGAACCCAGAGCCATTTCTGTAACTTACAAGATTATGCTTGTTTGTGAGCGACCACTTGGCACACCTCCACCTTTGCAACTTCAGATAAATTGCTGGCTCTGAAAGAAGAAGATATCACCCTGTAGCTCAACCCGTATTTGCAACCAACTGAGAAAAGAGTAAAACTACAAATTTTTTAAGAGCTAGAGATGGAAGTTATTAAAAAAAATTTTTAAAAAATTCCAAATAGGATTGTGGAACCAGAAAGATAAATGAGTTCATATGAATATTTCCAAGATACGTTTAAAAGACGCATCAGAATAGAGGCTAAGGAAATGTATTGAAGATGCTGGATATTCTCTCTTCTGAAGCAGTCAAAGCAGCCGAAGACGTTTCAAAGCAAGCAAACAATTTCCAACATTCCATGCTGAAAATCTAATAGTTTTTGAGCAAAAGGGAAATGCGTGGTCCTAGAGCACAGATCTTTTTGCTAGTTGATAAGGAGTTACGATCATTCAAAGCCAGCGGGAAGTATCCTACTGAGACATCATATAACAACGTAAGAAGTTTAGGACTTGTGTGTGCAGGTAAACCTACGGGGTAAATTATTTAGAAGTTCTATTTACCAAAAAACTGCCTAAGAGACTCTGCATACCTGATCCTTGTTTTGATCCTCGTAAATCACCAACACGTACATGGCTTTTCTTGGCTTGTAAGCTTCCAAGTTTTATGCTATGATATTTGTGTCACAGTTTTTGACATAGACGGGGCAAATGATAACCAGATTATTACAAGTCAAAACTCTCCATAATTATAGGGGAGCACCTAAAATATTCAATTTTTACTTGTCCAAGTCTTCATTTTTTTAAATGTATTAAATATATTTTATATATTTTTTAAAATTTATTTTTACATCAAATATGAAAAATAAACATAGGAATAAATAATTTTTTTAAAAAATTCAAAAACCTTTGAAAACAAAAATTAAAAAAATCATTACAATAATATCTAAATAATATCTGTTTTTTTAATAGTTGTGACTGCAAACATTCTTCGACCCATTCTTCTACACATATTATCATTTGTCTTTAAAAATTCATTAACTATGTTTTTAATTCTAACACAACTAACATTGAACCAACATGTTTGAAACAATGATCTATGTTATAAAAAATAGTATACTTTACTTTCAAACATTTTCTTTGAAATGTTTTTCTTTTAAATTTGAGTTGCTTAGGGGATAAAAAAACAAATATATCATTTTCACTTTAAAATCTTGTTAATGATAACTGTCTTGAATCAAAAACACTAAATTTTTTTTAACCATGTTTCAATGAATGATATCTCCAGAGTGCATGTTTTAACAAAAATGTTTTGTGGCAGAATGATTCATTAATTATGTTTTTTAATAATTTATGTGTTCGGGTTAGCTTATGTGTACCTTGACTAACCCCACGAGTTTTAACATGTAAGTCTCTAGTAATCATTTGAACTCGTGACAAGGTAAATCTAAGACTTGATTTATGGGTTAAGTGATAGATAAATTTAGTTATAATAATTTATAAATTCTAAATATGAATAAAACTAATACATATTTCTAATACTACTTAGCTATTAAGAAAGGGTTTTCTAATTGGCAAAACTAAAATCCTCAATGAAAGGATTCCTATATTAAAACTTAACTATCTAATATAATCTATTTAACATTAGGATTCTTAAATAATACAAAATTTTAAATAGAGGGAAAGAAGAAAAAAAGGTGAAATAAAAGAAAATCTACTAACAATTTTAAATAATAAAATGCCACTATCCTAAAAGAAAGAGAAAAAAGATTCTAAATACATGGTGAAAAAGGCACAATATTTTTGACTTAAAGCCTTTATGATCTTTGATTGCATGAAATTTTAACCTAATAGAAAATAGGATTTTCAGATTTGTTTCTTAAAATTTGTGCTCGATCCAACAGTTGAATTTTTATACTTGATTTACCAAACTACATCTTGAACTCCTTTTAAATTCTTTATATAAATCTTAATCACTAATGAAATAATGTAATAAACATTATTATATCAAGAATAAGAAAGAAATTTCCACACCAGTTTCTTTTACTTCTGAAAAACTTGTCCTGAGTTATCTATAAAAAACTGAACTCTTCCATTTTAAAGTAACAAAAATATAACATTATAGCCAATATATTCATGAAGTACCATGTCTTTGAACCGTGAACTCCAATATTTAATTTATAATGTGTGCATACTAAAATACAATTCATATTAATATTATACTTTATGTTTCTATGAAATTAACTTATAGCTCCTTCCACATTCTTTTGTTTCAAACTTGAGTTCATCCATGATCTCCAATACTTTAACCATTGTAAGTAAAGAAACTTCAAGATAATCTTATATAATAAGACCATTGACCATATATTTCATTTTTTTATTGAAAGATCTTCAGATACTACAAGATACTCCTATTTCTTCTTTATTATTAATTGACATTGACAAGTAGAGTATTATTAACAACATGTTTGTGTCATTGTTGTGATGTTGAAACTATCTGCTTTTAAGAAAAAACACCATTAAACTTTAGTGAAATAATAACAATCTAATTGCTTATTTACTCATATTTATAATCTATAAACTAAAATTAATGATTATTCTTGCCAAGCCGGAATTAAAGACATACCATACAAGTTCTAAAGTTTAGAAATTCTATTCTCTAGCATAATAAAGCTGTGTGACAACTATTGTCTATGGCTTGGATGACCTTGTTAAAATAAAGTTTGTGCGATAATTCACTTTTTGAGAAACCTTGTTAAAATAAAAGTAAACTTCCAATTCTATTAACCATTTAATAAATGCCTATCATGAAATGTTAATCCATCAAATTCAAGAATATGTATGGGGTTTGGCCTGTCTCAAGGTAAATTTCTAGGCAAGTTAACTTATTTAACGATCCTTGTTTATGAAACCCAATTAGCTGAGTTGGATTTGTTAATGGTTTAAGTAATCAAAACTTCCCAATTTTTTATGGTTTTTTTATATATAAAAATTTAAAATAATAATATATATATTTTTTTAAAAAAAAAAACTAATTCAAAGTAAAACCTAGTTCAAGCTAAGCTCTATATGACGGGTTATTGAGTTGAGTTGTCGGACCAGGCCAAGTTTACTTAGGGTGTTGTTAACTCATAATGAATTCCTACCCCGTTTGAAATTGTACTTTCAATCTTTTTGCCACCCACATTTAAGATGAGGTATGCAACTATCACTATATAGGATATGAAGGTCATACCTGCTTACATATAATGTTTAAAGACTATTAATTACTAATGATTTTTTAGTATGACACTGCTTACATTATAGGATTGTGAGTACTATCAATATCAAATTGTGACAACTTTTTTTGGGCTTTTATTGCTTAGTATACACAATTGTAGTGGAACATAGTATACAAATAGAAAATCATTTCTTTGACACCATCTGTTCTAAAGAGAAGTTCACTTCTTCCTAGGTAGGAAAAAAGGAAAACATAATTCTATTTTTGAAAATCTGAGTTAAAGTGTCATGTGCTTAAAAAACCTAATTACAAATATAAGGGTTTAGAACCCTATAAAGACCCAAAGCCTAAAGAAGAGCCCAATTTAAATAGGCCTCTCAAACATCATAGCAATATATAAGAGTTAAACCAATAACAGTGACAATAAGCGTGGATGGAACACCAAACTTCAAATGGCTCCAAAAGGTGATATTGTAACTAGGTTGGGCACGAAGAGCTTGTTCACACACAATTATGTTTGCGGCAGAACCCAATAGCGAAAGGTTTCCAGCAACTGTGCTAACCCATGCCAGGATGAACCAAGCTTTCTTCTTTTCACCAGGAGATATTGCAGTGACAGAAGCAACTACCTTTGCTCCAAGCAAAAGAACTTATAAGCCAAAAATAAGTAGAGATTAGATTGTTTAGTTTATCATTATAAAAACATATATATACAAAGACTATAACATGTATGCTATTTAGGCAATATACCTATGTTTAAATAAAAATATAATTATTTATTGAAACACTTTAAATAACAAAGCTTTTGTTATCATCAATAATGAATCATTCGTCCTTTAGACTTTATTGCTTTTCTCTTGGTGCAAAATTTATTACAATAAGCCTCTATAATTCAACATCATCTTATTTAGATGCATTTCTAAACGAAATCTTTGAAACAAAGTAGATGGACTCAATAATCTCTTATGAAAATAAACCTAAGCTCTAGATTTGGAAGGAATGTAGAAGTTTAAAAAATAAGGAGAAAAACCACTATGATTTGAGGAAAGGAAGAGTATCTAAAATTAGGAAAAAATGTTGTCTTGAACTCTTTCTTACCCCTATTTTATAATTAATTTTTGAAGCTAAAAATTTAAAGAATTAATTTTGCTTTTCTCCCCTCTAAAAACTTAGGTGCCATTTGAGCTCAATATTAACTCCTAACTACCTATTATATAAACACTATGAAAATTTTGTTTTTTTTGTAATATGAGATAAATGTTTTTTAAAAGATTTTGAGTTTCACCAAAACATGCAAACCAAAGGTTCTTTGAAATAATTTCTCATTCATCCATAATTTGTTTAAATTCATGTTAATATTCTATATTAAAGAGTATATGATGGAGATTAAATTCCAACAAATTTTTAATCCCAAAAGTAAGTGGATTCCATTTTTAATTTGGCCTTAAATGTGCCCATTAGCCATGTTCTTTAAATAAATTTTCAACAATCCCCACATTAATGAAAATTATCTTACTAGTTTTATTATCTTACTAGTTTTAAAATGACTTGAATATTTGCTGAGATATATTGATTCGATAGATCACTAAATTAAAATAAATAACTTTTGACTTTGAACCTTTCTTAATGAAATACTATCAAATTTACTCAGCCAAATAGTGAACATGATGTCTTAGACTATTTAGCCTTTTATGTAAACCAAAAAATATAGTACTCACATAGTTGTCTACCTAATGATTTTGTTTGGTTCTTAGTGTTGTGTTTATTTTGGCCTTGAACAACTCTTACAAACTTCTTTTTTTCTTGTCTACTAACAACAACTCTTTCAGGTTATTTCATGTAAATCTTTTCATCAACGTCATCATTTTAAAAAAATTATTTTAACATCCATTCAATGTATTTCAAGCTTGTTGATAACTGCAATGACTATTAATATTCTTATGGAAGTTATTATTGATACAAGTAAATATGTATTAAAATAATCCACACTTTCTTATTGTCTAAATCCTTTAACAATAAGCCTGGCTTTATATTTATTAATAGTATCATCAATTTTCATCTTCTTTTTGAAGATTCATTTATGGCCTAATAGTTTTACTTCCGGAAGAAAGATCCACTAGTTCTTATATATGATTATTCATAATGAATTCTATTTTACTATTGACCAATTCATTCCAATAAAAAGCTTTTAGATAGAACATTGCTCAAGAGTAGGTCCACAGTTCATTTTCCAACAAATATGTTAGAAAATCAGATCAAAGATTTTGGTCAGTTTTATCATTTTTACTCGAGTTAGATTCGATAATTTTCTTAAGTGAATTATTTTCTTATGTTTCTTTAAAGGGAAACACATATTGTCATGTCTTTAAATAATCCATTAACCATGTTTTTAATTCCAACACAACTAACATTGAACCAACATGTTTGAAGCAATGATCTATGTTATAATATGTGTTAAAAAATAGTATACTTTACTTTCAAACATTTTCTTTGGAATGTTTTCTTCAAAATTTAAGTGCTTAGGGGATAATATATATATATATATATATATATATATATATCTTTCACTCTAAAGTATTATGATGGTAACTAGTTTATTTGTTTTTTCCTAGAAGCTAAAATTCCACACCCAAAATTTTGTAATCACGTTTCAATGAGTGATATCTCTTCAAAAATAAGAAAAGAGTGCATGTTTAGGTTGAATAAAAATTGTTTTAAAATGTGGTTGGTTAGAATTTCAATATAAAAAAGATAAATATAAAAATGATAGACACATCGTCTGGATGAAAAAACAAAAAACAGAAATATAAAATAAATATATCTCTAGAAACAATTTTAGATTAATTTTTATCTTTTTAAAACAGAAAGTACAAGGAGACATGGTCTTTATGTCCTTGTTATCTCTGTCTTTTTTATTTTCGAGACAGTTACCAAACGTATCTTAAACTTGCTCCCTTGATCAAGATTTCTCCCTGGATTGTCTACCATGAAGTGATATGGTAACTGGAAATTACTATTGCCCTTCTATAAGACTCCAAAGCCGTAGTGCTGTAGTAAAATCAAAGGAAGAGAGATCAGGGCATCAACTTACCAGTTGGTACATTCGAAACAACATTTGAGAGAACAAGTATTCCAATGGCCAGCACAGCAATCCCGCTAGCATGATCGATCCCTGCATGAGGCTCCATCAAGTTCCAGACACTGCCAGGAATTCCTGTTCTATTGAAGCCATCAACCGTGATAAACATTCCACAAAAGAATACCAGAAGAGAGTATGAAACCTGATCCAAGCAACCACGGGTAAGTAGATTTTTACTCAATCGAATACTGCATGGAAGTATTACAGTTGATGGAAAGATATTTAGGAGAGGAGATAGAATCTTTGTGAAAGACCTGTTGATTTACCTTCTCTAGGCAAGGCCCTGCATCTTTGAAATCAAGAATCACAAAAATGAGGGCTGTTGCGAGTGCTGTCCAAGACATGTTCAAATCCATTAGAAAAGCAACCAGCATTCCAACAGTACCGAGGTAAATACACAACTTCCATGACAATCTATTCCATCTATTCAGCAGGCCTTTACTTTCTTCAGCGGACTGTTGCGGCCCGGACTCTAAATCAGTCATCATCTTCATGGTCCTCTGTACTCCACCCCTTGAAAATCTTTCCTCCATTTGCTCTACTAATTCGGAAAACATATTATCAGTTGCCTCCTTTTTTGGAAGGATTGGTTTCGTCAGCTCAATTTCACCACAGGAATCACTGCACATATCCAATTCACACAACCTCTGGGAGTTCACATGTTCTGCAATGGGATCATATTCGTGAGATTCCAAAGATTTGGGAGATGACATGGTAGCAAGCGAAATCTGATGGACAGCTGAATCTTCCTTAACAATCAATTCATCCAATTCATCTTCTTCTTCCATAACAATCAATTCAACTGCATCTTCTTCTTCCTTAACATCAGATAACAACCTCCAAAACATGCATATAAGAATTAAAGCATTCACAAAGACACCCACAAGCACCGCGGGAAGAAGTCCCAATACGAATTCCCCAAAAGAGATGCGACTTTGAATAGCAATTATCAAGTTTTGAGGGTTGCCGATTGGAGTTGCAGAGGATCCAATATTCGAACTTGAAGCCAACCCGAGCAAGAAAGGTTCGGGTCGAATATTGTTTTCTCTAGCAATCTTTAATATGAACTCAGTGAGAAAGACACATGCGGTGTCATTAGTGAACAGAGCACTTGAAATGGCAGAAACAATGCAGATCCGGCAGAGCATGTCCTTCGCACCCCAACTCTTCCATGAGAACAAGACTCCCAGGTGCTTGAACATGTCTGCTCTTTCAAGATAGATGCTTACAACCATGGTTCCAAAGAGAAGGCCCAGTACAGGGAGGTTGATGGCATCATATGCTTGCTCAGGGGTGATGACTTCGAAGATAACCATAAGAGTTGCCCCGAGGATGGAACCTGCTGTCCTTCCAATGGGTAAGAAAGGAACTGCTGGGAAAACTGCCAAAATCCAAAAGATTGCGAAGGCAACTGAACCTAAGACAACCTTCTTAGACGGACCCAGAGCCATTTCTGTAACGTACAAGATTAAGCTTGTTTGTGAGCGACCACTTGGCAGACCTCCACCTTTGCAACTTCAGATAAATTGCTGGCTCTGAAAGAAGAAGATATCACCCTGTAGCTCAACCCGTATTTGCAACCAACTGAGAAAAGAGTAAAACTACAAATTTTTAAGAGCTAGAGATGGAAGTTATTAAAAAAAATTTTAAAAAATTCCAAATAGGATTGTGGAACCAGAAAGATAAATGAGTTCATATGAATATTTCCATGATACGTTTAAAAGACGCATCAGAATGAGAGGCTAAGGAAATGTATTGAAGATGCTGGATATTCTCTCTTCTGAAGCAGTCAAAGCAGCCGAAGACGTTTCAAAGCAAGCATACAATTTCCAACATTCCATGCTGAAAATCTAATAGTTTTTGAGCAAAAGGGAAATGCGTGGTCCTAGAGCACAGATCTTTTTGCTAGTTGATAAGGAGTTACGATCATTCAAAGCCAGCGGGAAGTATCCTACTGAGACATCATATAACAACGTAAGAAGTTTAGGACTCGTGTGTGCAGGTGAACCTACGGGGTGGGACCGTTTTCAGATATTTAAACACTGTATCTGGAAATTAATAGCATGCAAGACAGAAGTGAAGTTGACATATTCTCCAGCTAAGAAATACTGCCTTAAGAGACTCTACATACCTGATCCTTGCATGAACGCACACTCTTGATCCTCGTTACATCACCAACACGAATACATGGCTGTAGGAAAATAGAGTCACCATATGAGCTTGGCTTGTTAAGCTTCCAACTTGTCGACAGGGAGTCTTAAAGCTGCTGCAGGTTCCCACTGAACAATCTCTTTGGAGCAATTATGTAAGCTCACAGTTACTCTGTCAACCTAATTGATCACTGGAGTTCTGTCTTGCTCCAAAGAAACTCAAAATGGAACGAAGTGAGATTAGCAAGCAAATTAAATCCTTGGATAAAAGATAGTGAGAGGTTGGGGATTTGCTCTCTACACTTCCAATGCCGGTAAGCCCAGTGCGGATTTATATACAGGGAAAAACAAGAGAGTAAATAAATTTATGTCATAAGAGGAAGACTATAAAACGAGAATACGCCAAGAAGAAACACATACAATACAGTTACTAAGACTAATTAGGTACTGTTTTTAAAATTGTTTTTTTATTTATTTATAAATAAGTAAAAATATTTTTTATATATTTTTCAAAATTTATTTTTGATATTGCGGCATTAAAAAAATTTAAAAAACACATAAAATAAATTAATTTAAAACAAAAAAATTTAAAAATCTTTATAAACAAATTAAATCATAAAAACAATCACTACAATAATATCTTAATAATATTTGTTTATTTTAATGATCGTGACTGGGTTTTATTCTTATACCCGTTCTCTACGCATATTATCATTTGTCTTTAAATGATTCATTAACTATGTTTTTAATTTCAACACAATTAACTAACATTTAACCTACATGTTTGAAGTAATGATCTATATTGTTAAAAAAAAGTATGGTTTACTTAACTAACTATGTTTTCTTTGAAATAATTTTTTTTTTTGGAGATAAAAAAACAAAAATATCTTTTTTACTATAAAAGTCTTGTGATGGTAACCAATTTATTTGTTTTATGTTTTAAAATGTGGTTGGTTAGTATTTTAAGATAAAATAAATTAATATATAGAAATAATAAATATGTACATGTTTGGATGAAGCAACGAAAATAAATATATTTCTAGAACTGTTTTGAAGTGAATTTTTACTTTTTTTTTTAAATAAAATGATAAAAATACATTCTTTTTTTTTTTACTATCCTTTTCTTTTCTATTTTTAAGACAATTACCATACAAATATACAATATTTTAAACTTGCTCCCTTGAACGAGATTTCTCCCCCCACCCCCAACCATACCCTCTCCCCTCCAAAAACAAACAGAGGTACCAGATGGAGACCTCAGTTGTCTACCATGAAGTGATATTAACTGGAAATTAATATTTCCATGAATACGTTTACAAAGACGCATCAGAATGAGAGGCTAAGAAATGGATTGAAGAAGCTGGATATTTTCTCTTCTGAAGCAGGTCAAAGCAGCTGATTTCAAAGCAAGCAAGAAATGAAAAGCTTCTGATGTAAAAGCAAAAAATATACATCTTTACCAGTCAGATGTAATTGCAGCTTCTGATGCATTATATCAAGAGCATTAGTCTCACGGTTCTTTGCATTCAATGAAAAGCTTTTTAACACTTTCATAGCTTAGCAGGCTCATGTGGTGGCTTCGAGGCTTGAATGAGTAGAGTTCATATTTTGTCCATCTTCTTTTAAGTTAATTATTTTGTATTAGAACTCAACGAAGATCTTAGGATTTTGCAGTGTCCCCTCGCGTTCTCCCCTTTTAACCTTTTGATTTGCTTTGTTTGAATAGATGTTAATAGCAAGATGTTCACTTACTGAAATTTTAACCCAGTAGAAAATAGGATTTTCAAATTTTTTTTGTTAAAATTTTAGCTCAATCCAACAATTAGATTAAAAATTATACTTAAATTACCAAACTAAATCTTGAACTCTTCTTAAGCTCTTTAAAATCTATACATCTTAATCACTAATGAAATAATGTAATAAACATTATTATGTCAAGAAAAATGAATACATTAGTTCCTTTTACTTCTGAAAAACTTGTTCTCAAATTATCTATCAAAAACTGAAATCTTCTATTCTAAAGGAACAAAAATATAACATTGTAACTAATATATTCATGAAGTAATACGTCTTTGACTTGTGAACTCCAAAATTTAATTTATAATGTGTGCATGCTAAAACATAATCCATATTAATATTATAATTTATATTTCTATGAAGTTCACTTATAGTTTCTTCCCATATTTTTTGCTTCAAACTTGAGTTCATTCATGATCTTCAACGCTTTAACCTTTGCATGTAAAGAAACTTCAAGATAATCTTTCATAATATATATCTTTAGAAGAATTGTTAGAAATTACCATGTACTCCATGTTTTTTTTTTTTGCAAGTTCTTCACAATCACTAGAAGATACTAATTTAGGAGCCTTCTTGTTTTCTTCTTTACCATTAATTGATGAAACATTAACAAGTAAAATAGTAGTTGTAGTAATATTGTTGTTGTCGTTGTTGTGATGTTTAAATATCTGCTTTGAAAAGAAGACACCTTTTCTATAATTTTCTTACTTGCTATTTTGGAAGGTTGAACAAAAAGCAAATAATAACTATCTAATTGCTTATTTACTCAATATAAAATCTCTTTATAATCATCTTGTATAAACTCCAAAATCAATGATTGTCTCAAATCTTGCCAAGTTAGAATTAAAGACATACCAATGCGAGTTTTAAAGTCTAGAAATTCAAACTACCATTCTCTAGCATCATAATAAAGTTTGTGTGCAACAAGCCCTACCTTTTAATGATATGGAACCTTTTTGAAATAAAAGTAAACTTATAATTCTATTAACCATTTAATAAATATTTTCTTCAAAAATCTCCTATCATAGAATGTATAAAGAACCTAAGCGACAAGTCCTAAATTTTATCATTCTGAGGCCTGGATATCCCTTAGAACGTGTATGATTAATCAACCCAGAATTCATTGGTGATTCCTAAGTGAGTTTTCTACCAACCTCACTTCTCTTTTCTTCTACGCTATTTATTTTCTACATATTCCTACATCTTATAATTCTTTCCATGCTGAAATTATGAGCCATACCCATGTTCAATAATTAAAACTTACCTAACTAATAAAATTCATATAACATTAGGGTTCCTAAATAATAAAATACTATTTAAATTAAAAGTCCTATGATAAATAGAAAAAAGAATCCAAATATAATAAGGTAAATAAAAATAATCCTGCACAATAACTTTCGAGTCTTATTTAAAGGTCTTTTTAGTTTTCAATTGTCATGAATTTTTAACTTAGCAGGAAACATAGGTTAACTTAGGTTGACTCGAGTTGTTGTTGTTGTTTTTTCTTTTTTTTTATCTTTTTTAATAATTATTTTTTTCAATTTCATCCTTCAACATTGAGTTGATTGAGAGTTGGACTACTGACCAGTTATTCAGTTGAGCTGTTGGGCTAAGTCGGTTTTATTAGGGCGTTGTTAACTCATAGTGAATTCCTACCCAGGCATGAAATTGTACTTTCAATCTTTTTGCCACCCACGTTTAAGATGAGGGATGCAACTGCCACCATATAAGATATGAAGGTCATACATGCTTATATTTAAGGTATTAAAGACTATTAATTATTGATGATTTCTTGATATGACATTGCTTACATTATAGGATTGCATAGTACTAACAATATCAAATTGCCTAGGATTCTTGCACACAATTGCAGTGGAATATGGTATACAAATGGAAGATCATTCCTTTGACACCATGTATTCTAAAGAGAAATTTGCTTCTTCCTAGGCAAGAAAAAAGGAAAACATAATTCCATTTTTGGAAATATGAGTTAAAGTGACATGTGCTTAAAAACCTAATTACAAGTAGATAGGCCTAGAACTCTATAAAAATCCAAAGCCTAAAGAAGAACCCAATTTAAATAGGCCCCTCAAACATCATAGCAATATATAATAGCTAAGCCAATAGTAGTAACAATAAGCGTGGATGGAACACCAAACTTCAAATGGCTCCAAAAGGTGATATTGTAACTAGGCTGGGCATGAAGAGCTTGTTCACACACAATTAGGTTTGCGGCAGAACCCAATAACGAAAGGTTTCCAGCAACTGTGCTAACCCATGCCAGGATGAGCCAAGCTTTCTTCTCTTTACTGGAAGATATTGCAACGGCAGAAGCAGCTACCTTTGCTCCAAGCAAAAGAACTTGGAAGCCAAAAATAATTACATATTAGATTGTTTAGTTTATCGTCAAACACAAACACACACATCATGGAAAACATGTTATAAAAAATATATATAGAAAGATTCCAACATGCATAGTAATTAAGTAATATATCTATGTTTAAATTAAAATAAAAAATATACTTACTTGTTAAAATACTTTAAATAATAAAGCTTTTATTATTGTTAATGATTAATTATTTGTCAATGAGACTTTATTGCTTATCCCTTGGTTGCGAAAATTGTTTGTAAAAAGTCTTCCAAGATTCAACACCATCTTAGTTTAGATACGCTTTTAAACGAAATCTATGAAACAAAGTATATGAACTCAATAATCTCTTGTCAAAATAAACACAAGCTCTATATTCAAGAAGAATATAGAAGTTTAAAAAAATAAGGAGAAAAACACTAAGATTTGAGGAAATGAAGAATATATAAAATCAGGAAAAACATTATTTTGAACTCTTTCTTCTACCTCCCCTTTTACAATTTATTTTGGAAGCTAAAAAGTTTTAAAAATTAATTTTAGTATTAACCATAATAAATTTCCGCATTATCAACTTTTTATTAACTACCATAAATCCATAATGAAACCTACACATTATGATCATAAAAAAAATATCTTTTGAGTTGAGAAAAAATTCCTTAGGTTTTGTTGAAAAAATACTCAAAAAATTAATTAGGTTCTTCCTTTCATGGGATGGACAAAACAACGGGCTCGGGCATAATTATTCTACAATGAATCCAAACCCAAGTCCATGCCAGAGGCCTAGGCATGAGCCGGGCCAGGCCGACACACAAGTTTAAGCCTAAAGTTCAATTTGCTTAGGTCTTCTCCTTTCTAATAATTTAGGTGCCTTTTAGGTCAAATCTTAATAGAGATACCATTTTATTTGGAATGTTTTCTTTAAAATTTGAGTGTGTATATATATATATATATATATATATATATTCACTCTAAAAATGGTAAGTAATTATTTGTTTTTCTCTCAAAGCTAAAACCCAAGTCCATGCCAGAGGCTTGGGTATGAGCCGAGCTGGTCCAACATACAAGTTTAAGCCTAAAGTTCAATTTGATGAGCCTGGTTGGGTCGACATACAAGTTTAAGCCTAAAGTTCAATTTGTTTAGGTCTTCTTCCTTTTAAAAATTTAGGTGACCTTTGAGCCCAATCTTAATAGAGGTACCATTATTTTTTTTGGATTTTTTTTTTAAAAAACAAATTTGAGCTACCCAGGGGATAAAAACAAATATATATATACACACACACACACACACTCTAAAGTCTCATAATGGTAACTAGTTTATTTGTTTTTCTCTCAAAGCTAAAACCTACACCTAAAATTTTTTATTCGCGTTTCAATGAATGATATCACCCCAAAAGAGAGTGCATATTTAAGTTGAATAAAAATTATTTTAAAATGTGATTGGTTAGTATTTCAAGATAAAATAGATAAATATAAAAATAACATACATGTGTTTGAATGAAAAAACAAAGACAAAGATATAAAATAAATATATCTTTAGAATAATTTTAAAGTGAAATTCTATCTTTTTAAAAACAGAAAAGACAAGAAAACATGTTCCTTTTGTCCCTGTTATTTTTGTCTTTTTTATTTTCGAGACAGTTACCAAACATTATCTTAAACATGCTCCCTTGAACAAGATCCCCCTCCAACCACAAACAGAGGTACCAGATGGAGACCTCAATTGTCTACCATGAAGTGATATTAACTGGAAATTACTATTGCCCTTCTATAAGACTTTAAAGCCGTAGTGCTGTAGTAAAATCAAAGGAAGAGAGATCAGGGCATCTACTTACCAGTTGGTACATTCGAAGCAACATTTGAGAGAAGAAGTATTACAATGGCCAGCACAGCAATCCCGCTAGCATGATCAATCCGTGCATGAGGCTCCATCAAGCTCCAGAGACTGCTAGGAATTCCTGTTTTATTGAAGCCATCAACCGTGATAAACATTCCACAAAAGAATACCAGAAGAGAGTATGAAACCTGATCCAAGCAACTACGGGTAAGTAGATTTTTACTCAATCGAATACTGCATGTAAGTAATACTTAGGAGAGGAGATAGAATCTTTGTGAAAGACCTGTTGATTTACCTTCTCTAGGCAAGGCCCTGCATCTTTGAAATCAAGAATCACAAAAATGAGGGCTGTTGTGAGTGCTGTCCAAGACATGTCCAAACCCATTAGAAAAGCAACCAGCATTCCAACAGTACCGAGGTAAATACACAACTTCCATGACAATCTCTTCCATCTATTCAGCAGGCCTTTACTTTCTTCAGCGGACTGTTGCGGCCCGGACTCTAAATCAGTCATCATCTCCATGGTCCTCTGTACTCCACCCCTTGAAAATCTTTCCTCCATTTGCTCTCCTATATTATCAGTTGCCTCCTTTGAAAGGACTGATTTCTTCAGCTCAATTTCACCACAAGAATCACTGCACACATCCAATTCACTCAACCTGTTTTTAAGATTCTTGGAATGACCTCCATCCCTGTTTATATCAGGGGAACTCTGGGAGCTCGCAGGTTCTGGAATGGCACATTCGTGAGATTCCAAAGATTTGGAAGACGACAAGTTAGCAAGCGATATCTGATGGACAGTTGAATATTCCTCAACCGAAGCATCTTTTTCTTCCTTAACATCAGATAACAACCTCCAAAACATGCATAAAAGAATTAAAGCATTCACAAAGACACCCACAAGCACCGCGGGAAGAAGTACCAATACGAATTCCCCAAAAGAGATGCCACTTTGAATAGCGATTATCAAGTTTTGAGGGTTGCCGATTGGAGTTGCAGAGGATCCAATATTCGAACTTGAAGCCAACCCAAGCAAGAAAGGTTCGGGTCGAATATTGTTTTCTCTAGCAATCTTTAATATGAACTCAGTGAGAATGACACAGGTGGTGTCATTAGTGAACAGAGCACTTGAAATGGCAGAAACAATGCAGATCCGGCAGAGCATGTCCCTCGCACCCCAACTCTTCCATGAGAGCAAGATTCCCAAGTGCTTGAACATGTCTGCTCTTTCAAGATAGATGCTTACAACCATGGTTCCAAAGAGAAGGCCCAGTACAGGGAGGTTGATGGCATCATATGCTTCCTCAGGGGTGATGACTTTGAAGATAACCATAAGCATTGCCCCGAGGATGGAACCTGCTGTCCTTCCAATGGGTAAGAAAGGAACTGCTGGGAAAACTGCCAAAATCCAAAAGACAGTGAAGGCAACTGAACCTAAGACAACCTTCTTAACCGGACCCAGAGCCATTTCTGTAACTTACAAGATTAAGCTTGTTTGTGAGCTACCACTTCGCAGACCTCCACCTTTGCAACTTCAGATAAATTGCTGGCTCTGAAAGAAGAAGATATCACCCTGTAGCTCAACCATTATATGCAACCAACTGAGAAAACAGTAGAACTAAAAATTTATTAAGAGCTAGTGAGATGGAAGTTATTAAAAGTTAAAAAAAAAAAAAAAATCCAAAAAGGATTGTGGAGCCAGAAAGATAAATGAGTTCATATGAATATTTCCATGTTACGTTTAAAAGACGCATCAGAATGAGAGGCTAAGGAAATGTATTGAAGATGCTTAATTGATATTTTCTCTACTAAAGTAGTAAAAGCAGCCGAAGACATTTCAAAGCTGAAATTCCATGTTGAAAATCTAGTAACTGCGTGGTCCTAGAGCACAGATATTTTTCCTAGTTGATATGGAGTTTTGATCGTTCAAAGCCAGCGGGAAGTGTCCTACTGGGACATCATATAACAACGTTAACAGTTCATGACTTGTGTGTGCAGGTAAACCTTCGGGGTGGGACCGTTTTCAGATATTTAAACATTGTATCTGGAAATTAATAGCATGCTAGACAGTAGTGAAGTTGACATATTCTCCAGCTCAGAAATACTGCCTCCAGAGCCTCTACATACCTGATCCTTGCATGAACGCACGCTCTTGAGCTTTCTCTTTGGAGCAATTATGTAAGCTCACAGTTACTCTGTCAACCTAATTGAACACTGGAGTTCTGTCTTGCTCCAAACAAACTCAAAATGGAACATCCTTGGATAAAAGATAGTGAGAGGTTTGGGATGTGCTCTCTACACTTCCAATGCCGGTAAGCACAGTGTGGATTTATATACAGGGAAAAGCAAGAGAGTAAATAAATTTATGTCATACAAGAATTTCTCGTTGTTTTATTGGTCGTGACTGCGTTTTGTTTCAGCCACATTCTTCTACCCATTAGGGTTCCTGCAATGTGCTGAGATCTTTTGTGGACGTGCAACAAACGACGGTCCAAATGAGAAAACTACTGCTGCAAATGCACTCCTAGTTTGCTAAAATAACATCCTTGGGTTCAGCAAAAACAATGTCCTTCTACGAGCAATCTTTGGCTTTTTAATTGTTTTATTTTCAACATTAATTTTTAACCAAATATTTATATACATGTTTTTATTTAAAAACAATAAGAGGTGTAAGAGAGAGATAGAGACGAGAAGAGAGAATATTCTCCTCGAAGAAAATAGACAAAAAGCTGTGTGGTACTTGTTTATGAAGATAATATATAATCAGGCATTAATGGAGCTGGCAAGAGTAAACGTGATGCACATGATTCTAATTGGATGGCTAAAAGCAGAGAAAGGCCAAAGTATATATTATAAAATAAACCTAGAAAGAAAACGTTATTTCATTGCTGGTTAATGCGCTTCCTCTCACAGTGCACTACGCCCTTTTTTTTTATTTTTACAAGATAATTATTTTTATTTTGAAATTTTATTTTCTTTGCACATTTTTTAGAATTCAAGGTATTTGAAAAGATTTTAAAGTTTAATTAGAAACCAATTTAATTAATGAAATAAGATTTCAATATATAATATAAAAAAAATTGAAAGAAGGGCCAAGATAAAAATAAAAAACGAGTCACTTTTTTTTTTTTTTGCTTAAAAAAATTGTTTCTCTATGTTGTTTATTAGTGATACTATTTTAAAAAATTTAAATGTTTTGTTGAAAATTTAAAATATAGTCATTATATAAAAGTACTAAAAAGTTTATAAGGGCAAAGAGTACATTACAGACATTTTTCCAGGATTTGTGAAGATAAAAAATTGAGAGACAGCTCCTTGTTGGTTAGACGGCCTAATAAAATGAAGTTTTAAAGAGGAAGAATCAAATTGTACTGGAGATGATGAATTGTATATTGTCTTTGAAGAACCGCCCTAAAAGTTTTTAGCACGAGTCAATGTGTAAATTTGTTTATTTGATTAATAGGTTTCTTATAATAAAGGTTGTTTGGGTTAACATGCCATTTAAATCTTATAGTAAAAGAAAGTTAACTATGAATTGGGTGTTCGGAAACATGGTTATATCCGCATTTAAATTTTTATTTTATTTTTTTATATATTTTGGATCATTTTAATGCATTAATTTTAAAAATAATTTTTTTAAAAAATATATTATTTTGATTTATTATAACAAAAAAATACTTTAAAAATAATTATAACCACAATTCCAAACAAATCTATAAAATTTAATAATAATTTTTATGCTCAAATACCAAAAAAGAAGAGATTTGAGCTAATATAAGACGAATAAAAAGAGTATGCTTATTGGCTATAACTCAGTACAAAATTGTAATTTTTCTTGAAATATAATTTTATATTATTGAATGATATAATAAAAGTTTGTAAGCTAGTATTATTTCACAACACATTAAAGTTGTGGTTTTTTTGTAATAATAGTTCAAAAATCCCCAAAAAGTTTCAAGCTCTTTTTTATCTATTCCAACGAGAAAACATAGGTCCTAATTTATGTCATTTGTCAAAAAAAAAAAAAAAACTTTTTGCAGGTAATCTGAGAAGTCAATCTATCTATCTCGTGTTAGAAAATGTTTTATAAACATAGTAGCCAAATTAAAAGTGAGGTTGATTTACGTTTAGGAATTGACAAGCACTTAAGAGTCTCTCAAGTTGGGATCTCATTATATAAATTTACTGGTCCAATTAACTATTCATCCTAAAGACTTGTCAAAGTTTTCATGTAACCGGGAGAGAAGAATAATAGTTTTATTAAAGAAAAGAAACCAAAGAGTTTCTGCATCAAGTTGCAAAGTCGCATTTTATGAATCAACTGGTCAACGTGCAGATAACACAGAGAAAGAAGCAGTGGCATTGGATGAGGAGGAGGCGGTAGAAGTTGACTTGTCTCCATGGAACCTTTCAACAGATTCAACAAAGGGAGGTCTAGTTGGTTGCGTGTGCTCCTGTGAACCCCTACTTTTGAACAAAACAACTAACTCGGACATTGTTGGCCTTAAAGTTGGTGATGATTGGGTACACATCAAGGCAATCTCTATGATTTTCTTTGCATGCTCCGCTTCATACTCACTGGGATCTAAGCTTTCGTCCACCAATTCAATGTGCTTGCCATCCTCATATAGCTTCCATGCCTGTTGAACATGATTCAGACAAAGATACAAGACTGAAATGACAGCATAATAAACGTTGTCTTCGTTCCGCGACTCACCTTTTTTAGGAGGTATTCAGCACCAGGATCAGCTATCATCTCACTGCTCTTATTGCCACTTACGATTTCAAGGACAACGATACCAAAGCTGTACGTGTCAACTTTTTCCGATAGCTGTCCATGGAGAGCATACTCAGGTGCTGTGTATCCCCTGAATTCATGGGCATTGATTCAAATTTTGATGTCAGATATAGAGGCATTTGAGAAGTATTTGTGTTCTTTAACAAGATTTGGTAGTATGAAAAAACAAACTGTTATGACTAAATGTGAAACACCTTAACTGATTCATGTTCCATTAGCATGGATTATAGTTATGTTCACATCCACCATCATGTTTGCTATATAGTTTCACCATACAAGGAAATACAACAGGAATCTAGTAGAAAAATGGTGGAAAGCTGTTATGAGACTTGAAACTCTTCTATATAGTGCTGCAACTGCATTCATCTTTCTGAAGGTAATGTTTCTTGTGCTTACAGATGAAAGTTTTACTTCCCGAGAACCGAAGAGATAGGAATATGTTTGGTTGAAGAGACATAGAAGAAGATATAAAATAAATTTGTATCACAACAATTGCATGGAACCTTCTAATTTCAACAGTTTATTGTAACTTACAATGTTCCGGCAAATTTTGTGCTGAGGTGGCTCTGATTTTCAGGTAGAAGCCTTGCCAGCCCAAAATCTGCTATCTTGGGTTGGAAATCGTCATCCAGGAGAATGTTGCTGGATTTTATATCTCTATGAATGATGCACACATGGAATTGCTCGTGCAGATAGGCCAGCCCTTGAGCCGTGCCGAGGATTATATCAAATCGCTGCTTCCATCTGAGGGATCCTCGTTTTTCACCTGCTCCCAGGTAAAGATTCAGCTGAAATTTCAGAATTAAAAAAAATTGGAACTATTTTGAAGTGGCATCATAGCCTATTTACGTTACCAAATAAGAATCTATCAAGGCTGCTGTTTGCCATGTATTCATATACAAGAAGTAGCTCTGGTCCTTTGTTACAACAGCCGAGTAGACGGATAAGATTCCGGTGATGAACATTGCTTATCAGTGTGACTTCACTTGCAAAATCTGCTTTGACCCTGTTGGACTGGCCTAGAGCTAGTTTCTTTACTGCAACTACTTTCCCATTCTTCAAAGTACCCTGTGAAATTGACAAGGGATTTATTAACAATAGAGCAGTGAGGCAGAGGGTAGAACTGATATGAGCGTTTTCCATAAAGGAAAAAAGCTTCCATGCTAGATGTGATGGCTATATGTTGCAGAATACTTGCAGTCTCTGCTATTTCACCTTGTATACATCACCAAAACCTCCTTCTCCTAGCTTGTTTTCTTCTTTAAAATTTTTTGTTGCCGATTTCAAGTCCTTGTAGTTGTATATGGTGGCGCCTCGCAGCTCGGTTGCATCTAATATATTACCTGCAACAATATTAGGAGTTAGGATTTCACTCTGCAATAGAACATGAAAAGTGAAGATTGTGACCATGCCGTTCACTTTACCTCTAGGGTCTGCCTTCCGCTTCTTAGATAGTTTAAACCAAACAAACAATCCAACAATAAGCAGAACAAGGGCTGCCCCTCCAGCTGAACCCCCGATAATCGTGCCTTTTTTGGAGCTTGATGAACTTTCTGCAAGAAAAACAGAATGTTTGATTAGCATACAGGACTGGACATAGCCAGTCAAAAGCGTCACTTTTTTGTTTCAGTATCATATGCTGGCTTCAGACGTCTATCTGCAACATAATTCCGTACATGGCACAGTTGCTTCAATTTGCAAATGTCCATAGCATTTTTCTAAATCACAGAAAACATAGCTTAATTGGCTCAAAGACCTCATGAAATAGACAAAAAAAACAGATGGAAACTTGGTGTTGGTAGAGAGGAAATCTCACTAGTTTTCAAGAAAGGCAGGAGATTGATAGTCTGGTTATCAGCAAAGAAGGGTTTGACCGAGTATCTCATAAAACATCCTGAATCAAGTGCCCTGCCATCCGCATTTGGAGGACACCTCTGTATGTTTTTATAGGCAACTTCCATACAAGCTTGGCAACCAGCCGAATCAATACTTTGCACACATTGTGCAATGCCATACACCGATACATTTGAACCTGCCACTTCCCTCTTGCTAGCAGCAAAGAAACCATCTATCCTGGGTGTCGCCACTTGAAGATCGCCTAAGAGGCCTGCCACAGTTGTGTTGAAAGTAGTATCTGGTGATGATGTAGTTTTGTTCCCGCAATACTCGCGATTGGCATCCCGAGTAGTCTCCCCATAGAATTCGCTCCTCTCATACCTCAACAGAGCAGAGAACATAAAGTTTAGTAACAGGTTAGCTAGTTGCCAGTTTTCCAGGGTGTCTCAACACCCTTGGTTCCTGAATTATTTGCTGGATTTTGAAGCAATAGAACCATAAACCAGCAGGTTATTGATGAGAAAAACTTTCCAGGAAAAACTGACAGTTCATGGCAAACTATTCGACCATCTAAACAGTTAGATGCTGTCCACTGACAGAAGGGATTGATTGGTAGTTTGATGCCATTTCTGGTCATAATCATGCTAGAATTTTTCACCTTAGGCAACAAGCATATGAACTCACAAGTAGGGTTTTTCTCTGTCAGAAAATGTTTTTCTTCCT
This sequence comes from Populus alba, assembly GCF_005239225.2. Classification (NCBI taxonomy): domain Eukaryota; kingdom Viridiplantae; phylum Streptophyta; class Magnoliopsida; order Malpighiales; family Salicaceae; genus Populus; species Populus alba. The sequence goes on along the minus strand of NC_133300.1, from coordinate 20,466,381 downwards.
TAAAACTGTCCTGAGATCGTTTTCAACATCAAGAACACGGGAAATTCTTAATATATGATTAGATGCTATAACCTGTTAAAACCTAAAAAAAAATTCATTTACCAAGTCTTAACTTAATTTACAGGGTCCAGGAAAATACCTGAGGAAACATCCATCATAGACAACACGAGCACCATTGGCCAGAGAGCAGTTGCGAATCTGCGTCGAAGCAGCAGAAAAACAAGCAATGCAATCAGCTGCAGACATATAATCTCTGCACTGAAACATGGCATAAACTGAGTCTGGACCACTCAAACTCTGCTCGGTTACAAATTTTTTGCTGCTGTTCATCAAGTCAGTCCTGACTAACCCGAAGGTTATGTTCAGGTTGCTGTTGAAATTCGACACGCTGCTAACATTATAACTGCTGCAACCTTGGCTTAGCATATTGATTCCTGGGTCTGATGCTCCAACTTTCAGCATAAAACACCATGTGATTACTACTACTGCATTAAACATGCAATTCCTGGCCTCCATCTTTGTGTTCATTATTTGACTGACAAAATCAATATCAAATAGGATACATAACATTGAATGACTGGAAACAATACCCGCCTAATAAGATATCTTTCAGTAGCTGTCCAATATTAATTAAGACGCGGAAGCCTAACCGACCCCATATGGAAGTGAGACACAGCGAGACCCCTTGTGAGACGTGTCAAACTGTTTGACTGTCAACAACAACCACACGAGTAGACTTGTCAAACTGTTTGACTCAAACAGCGTGTTTTAGAACATTTTTGTAACTACCACTTGTAGTTTTGTAGCCTAGGCTGTCTTAAAATAATTCATTGAGAGATTCTTTATATATATATATATATATATATATATATATATATATATATATAAATAGGGAGACCTTAACACATCACTAATTGACTTAAACACATCACCATCCACTTAACTAATTGTCGTGATATATAAAATTTCTTGTTCCTGTTTCTTTTTTTTTTTCTCTTAAGGTTCATAGTTTTCTCAGACGAACTTTGTGTGGAGACTAAATTCTATTCCAATTTGAAGTAAGACAAGTCATTCAATTCCAGAGAATTCTTATCTTATTACAATGAGTCTTGAGATTTGAATTTAAAAATATAACATGAAGAGTAAACTAATTGATATATGGTGATGAACACGTCAATGATGTCAGTGTGTATGTGCTGCAACCAATCGAGTGGTATCAAACAATATGTTTTAGAATATTTTTGTCACAACCACTAGCAGATGTGTAGCCTAGCCTTAAAATAATTCATTACTTTCTGTGGGCTTTAGAAACTCTCCTTCCTACTGCTCTTTCACAGGATATCTTCTAGAAAAATCAAAATAATTTTTTTTAATTCTTCACATCAGCATATAAATCATTAAAATATACTAAAAAATATTAATTTAAAAAAATTATAAGACAAACATCCTTCAACGCAGTTGAAAACACAATACCTAAGAGTCACTTAAATCCATCATTGTTTACTTAACTAATTGTTGTGACATGCCAATTTATTTTCGTTTTTTTTAAAAAAAAAAAGTTCATGGTTTCTTATCCTGTAATTATAATCCAGAGAGATATCTTTATTAGAATCACTTTTGAGATTTGAAATAAAAAAAATAATAATAATAACTTCTCAATTTGAAGGCCTTCCTATATAGAATTAGCCAAAAAGATTATTCTCACCGAATTTGAGAGTGATACAGCTATCAAATTGAAAGTTATGGGATGAACTCTTCTTGAACTAGCCTTGTTATATTGATCCATAGATGACTTGAATGTTCAAAGACAGGGAAAAGTAACTCAATATTGGTTTTCAGATGTGATCGATGACAGCACAATATCTGACTTGTAGAAATGACAAATTTCCCAAGAAAAGGGAGCTCAGCACAATGTTAACCCAGTAGGGGAGACATGAGGCACATTTTCTTCCTGAAGCATAAATGAGGTTGAAATGGAGGGACATTTTTTTCATGAATCGTAAATGGGAATGGAGGACTGCCTTATCTCCATCATTTTTTTTCTTTTTTCTTTTTTGCTGATGCCAATGCTTGAACTCTAGTCAAATGGTAGGAAACGTAAAACTACTAAGAGATTTGACTACTTATCCTAAGAAATTATAGTAAAATTCAATATTTATTGTGTGTGTCTGTGTGTATATTCGTCGATGGAGAATTTTTAAACTTGCTAAAAAAAAAAAACACTTTTCGCAACCCTTTTTGGCTACTTTGCAGTGGTTCTTAGCTCCCTATCTTTTCCTTCCAGCTGCATAATTTTGAAGATCAACACGACTGAAGAAGGTCGTATTAATTTAAGAAGACGGAGAAATTAATATATACAATGTCCACATGAATGATCTTGCAACAGCGACATATATGAAGAAGATTTCCACAGTCGTATTTTTTTAAGGTCAGAAAGCCGGCAGAAAAATGTTAGGTTACATTCTCTACAGGCAACTAGCTAGTTTAACAAAACAGAAGTGGATGGTGAGATTAGAACATGAAGAACAAAACAAGAAACTTGGCTTCGTTTTTCTTCTTCTTTTTTCATCTTCTATATATATATATATATATTGGGGGTTTTACATGAGGGGTGAAAGCAGGCCGAACACTAGAAATAAAAGTCTATCCATGGAAAGAAACTAAAACACCTCGTGTTTTAACTGTAGCTTTGTTATTGCAGGCGCAGACTTATCCGTATTTTGAATTGGAATAGTTACCGTTATAAACACGGCATAAATGGGGCGGTGGTACTATAATAGTTTTTTCTGTTGATTTTTCCACAATGAAATGACCCTTGGAGGCAAAAATTCTTATTTTTGACTTTTACATTATAAATCAACAATCAACTGTAAAATGAACACAAAGTCCTTGAATTAAAATTGTCTTTGCCTTGTATTAAGGTTTTTTTCTTTTCTTTTCCTCTTGATTTTTTTTTTGTAATTATCAAACCTAATAAACGAAATTTAATATTTAAAACTATAAAAATATTAATTAATTTTAAAAAGTAAGTTGTATGTGTTATTCACACATACGCTTATGAGTGCTCTGATACTTTTCGGACAACACATACGGGTCGTATGATTGGTCTCCTCTTGATGGGCTGTCAGATCTGGATATCTATGCTTTGAATGCGATTATTGGACCTGGGCTCTTCATGTAGGTGAACTTTTTAGTATTTCTTTAATGTGCTGTCTGACTAGTTTTTTCTTCTGTTTTTTTTTAATGGTTGATGTCTATTGCCTAGGCTAGTTTATATTAACTAAACCCTCAAAATCTTGAAATTAATAATTATAAATCTTTAATGAACCTGATATTTGAGAGTGGGGGAATTAATTAACATCATCGTCTTCAAATGATCAACTGGCATACAAGTTTAGAATCCACTTCCAGAACCACTGCTCTAAATCGATTGTCCAAGTGTGGCTGCCTACGTACAGCTCAGCTTTGATGGCATTGCACCACCCTACTCCAGCAACAACAACCAACCAAAAATCGGCCACAGTCATCATCCCAAATGGACGTACAAAGAACAATAAGATTCTGTATAATTAAGTCAATCTTGTGTTTCCATTGACAAAACCAGTTCATGTGTTCTTGAAGAGAAAAGGCAGACCATATGTCAATTGCAGCCTTACAACCTCTGAGCACATGTATAAGTGATTCAGACTGACCTAGGCATGTCACGGTAGTCGTCATCCTCTACAAGATGTCTCCTGTTTCTTACAGCATCAGTTAACAACCTTTCTATAACAGACAGCCACAAAAAATTTAAAAAAAAAAAACACTCTGATCCTCTCTGTTGTCCCTTTCATTTCCAGATTTTGTCCCAAGTAGAATCATGATTGTTCCATGTTTCTTCTGCAACATAATCATCATAAACAGCTGATATTGAGAACCTCCTTTTTCAGGCCCAAGGCCATATTGCTTTTTATCATCTCCATTGGAGGGGCTGGGAGGGCATATGCTAGCAAGGGTTTGCACAACATTATTTGGCAACCGTTCTCAAGCATGTCCCCCTTTCAAGTTCCTTTTTCATCTACCATTTCCACAACCTTTACATCTACATCTACTCTCACCCCGTTCGTAAATTCGACTCTAGACCCATTTTCAGCCAAACTTGAATCATTTCTATTAAAATAGTAGCATTTTGTTGCTTTTTTTACAAGACATTGAACCGACCGGATTTGAACCAGGATTGGTTTGGTTAAACGGATTTGGCCAAGTCAATGTATTGCATGATTCAACTAAAACCTTCTTGAGTTAGACCTCAAATCACAGATTTTTCAGATCAACATATATAGGGTCGGGTTTAAGACTATACCTCCGCTGCTGCTATTTATGACCTTTTGGATTCATGTTGGCATGTGCAGATTGGGAATACTTTTTGTGAGACTAAACACTGCAAATGTTTTGGATAACAAAGGAGCTCCCTTAGGCTCTAACTCTGCTGTTTGCATGAACCTCCTGATTGTATTGTACACTGCTTGTAGACAAATTTCATAGGGCCGAGGTTTGATAGTTTAGATATCACAGGTAGGCTTTTACTTGTTGTTCTGGGCTTGCTTAGGCCCTTCATGTATATATATATATAGTCTAGCAACAATAAGGTTGATCATCCCATCAACCAAAAAAATATATTTTAAAGACGAGAAAATAATAAGAAAAACAAAGCCATCTTCTATAAACAACGTGCAAGTTTCTTGTTTTGTTCTCCTTGTTGTGATCTCACCTTCCTCTTCTATTTTGTTAAACCAGTTGCAAAGAAAGTAACCTAGCATTCTCTGCATGATTTTTTTGGGTGCAAATTGGGGCTTAAATGCCTGAAAAAAATTAAATTAAACGAGGTAAAACAGACTTGATTGGGTTATAATACAAAATAGTATATAAACTCATAGGAAGGTCATTAACAATACATTAATCTTCCTTATTAAATAGGTTGCAAGATAAATCAAAGTTCATTAACCAGTCTGCTGTAAAGTTGATCTCTCAAAAAGTATGTTAAATCTTGACCTCCCAATCTCTAGTAAAAAGTGTACAAGCTCTAACAATAAAAGTATAGTTACTGTCGATTTTCTCACCTATTTTGTAACGAAATTCACTATCAGAAAAGAGTCGGAATCTAAAGTAAATAAGATAAATTTCAAGCTACCATACAAGTTCAAGATCAATGATAGTAGCCCATAACTCTGCTCTAATTAAACTACAAAAGCCCGTGTTTATTGCGAATTAGCCCTCCCTCACCTGCAAAACCTGCTATTTCTGTGTAACCTAGCATTCTCTGCCAGCTTGTTGACCTTGTAAAACATTAGATATTGTGCATTATTGTAAGTTGATTACGGACATGGTATTTCTGTGTCTTCTTAAATTGATTTGACCTTCTTCGAGGCATGTTGATCTTCAAAATCATGAACTTAGGAGGAAGATATAGGAGGGGTAAGAACCATATATCGCAACGTAGCCAAAAAGAAGTTAATTACAAAGGTTGCCGGATTTGACTTGAATTTTTGAATTTCTTTTATTTGTTAGGGTTTTTTCAATCCTGTCGAATTTGACTTGAATCTATTTTAACACTTAAAAAAATTTTCAAACCAGTCAGGTGATGACATATCAGAAAAAATATAATTTTTTGCGTGCATCTCATATTTATCAAGGTTTTTATAGGATTGGAGTAAGTTTAGAGATTCTACATCGATGAATATACACATACACAAAGTAAATTAGTTAAAAATCAATGTTCCGATAAGAAAATATTACATATAAATAATGAATTTTACTACAGTTTTGATGATACATAGTAAAGTCTAATACTGGGGGGGGGGGGTAAAATCTAAGTAATGGAAGCATATTCAACAACAGGTTTATCTTCAAAATTCAATTAATTAGCACCATGCATACAATGGAGTTCAGAGACTGCTTGAGATGGCGGAGGCTTGTCACTAGGGTGAACCAAAAAATTGAATAAACTGAAAAAATTAAAAAAAAAATTACTGAAAAAATCAAACCGTTAAAAAAACTCGATTAAACTGATTAAAATTAAAAAAAAAACCCTACCAATTTGGTATGGTTTTAGTTTTATAAGCTTAAAATTGAACCGAAACCAAACCGGAAAACAACATAGCCCAACTGAGGAAAAACCAAGCCAAAGCGAAAAAAATAAAGCTAAATTGAAAAAATTAAGCCAAACCTGTTTAAACCAATTTTTATCTTAAAAACTGAATTTAACTGAAACCAATCAATTTGAACTAGTTTCGCTTTTAAAAAAAAAATTATTTCAATTTAATTATTATTTTTTATAAAAACCATACCAAGCTAAAAATAATCACCCTACTTTTCACCGTGCAATCCCTTTAGCTGGGGAATTTGTCATTTGCACAGGCCAGAGATATGAGTTATTTTCACATTTCTTTGGAGGAGTACAAGCTGCTTCTAAGGATAGCTGTGCTATTATCTAATTAACATCTCTCAATTATTGTTTCTTTGAAAATATTATTGTGACGCGTGCAATTGTGTCACTGCCTTTATTTCTCAATTATTTCTAAGAATAACTCTAAGTTATTCCCGTTAACATGTTGTTGACCCTTCATTTCAAGAAAGAAAAAGTTTCATTTTATGACGTAAATGATAATAAGATTTGTTATAAGTTGAAATACTTAGACATTAAAAACATTGTAATTATGAGGGAGTCTTAAAATATTTGATTTTATTCATTTATATGTATTACCTGTCAAAAGCCTATTACAACCCTTCAAATAAAAAAAAAAAACTAAAAAAGCATAATAATAGAAATAGAAAAAAAAAAAAAAAAACGTTTTCTCATTAAAAAAAAAAAAAAAACTTTTTTTTAAACAATTACTTTGGTAGATATTGATGTTTTCAAGTCAGCTAATCAAGTTTCCCTAATTTCTATACAAAAAAAAAAAATTCCCTCAAAGAATTATTTTAAGACAGCCTAGGTTACAAATCTACTAGCTGTGGCGACGACAATGTTCTAAACCAGGCTGTTTGATCCACCCACAGGGTTCTCATTCCTGAACACACATATATAGGCTTCCACATGTTAATTAATAGTGGATAGATACTGAAAATTATAACAGAAAATTCTGTGTAGGTGGCTTTTGTTCCCGGTCATTTGATATTTAAGTATCTTATTTGATTTTAATTTTGTCCTGTAGAAAGACAATCAAATAATGAACACAAAGATGGAGGCCAGGAATTGCATGTTTAACGCAGTAGTAGTGATCACATGGTGTTTTATGCTGAAAGTTGGAGCATCAGACCCAGGAATCAATATGCTAAGCCAAGGTTGCAGCACTTATAATGTTAGCAGCGTGTCGAATTTCAACAGCAACCTGAACATAACCTTCGGGTTAGTCAGGACAGACTTGATGAACAGCAGCAAACACTTTGCAACCGAGCAAAGTTTGAGTGGTTCGGACCCGGTTTATGTCATGTTTCAATGCAGAGATTATATGTCTGAAGCTGAATGCATTGCTTGTTTTTCTGCTGCTTCGACGCAGATTCGCAACTGCTCTGTGGCCAATGGTGCTCGTGTTGTCTATGATGGATGTTTCCTCAGGTATTTTCCTGGACCCTGTAAATTAAGTTAAGACTTGGTTAATGAATTTTTGTTGAGGTTTTAACAGGTTATAGCATCTAATCATATATTAAGAATTTCCCGTGTTCTTGATGTTGAAAACGATCTCAGGACAGTTTTAAGGAAGAAAAACATTTTCTGACAGGGAAAAACCCTACTTGTGAGTTCACATGCTTGTTGCCTAAGGTGAAAAATTCTAGCATAATTATGACCAGAAATGGCATCAAACTACCAATCAATCCCTTCTGTCAGTGGACAGCATCTAACTGTTTAGATGGTCGAATAGTTTGCCATGAACTGTCAGTTTTTCCCGGAAAGTTTTTCTCATCAATAACCTGTTGGTTTATGGTTCTATTGCTTCAAAATCCAGCAAATAATTCAGGAACCAAGGCTGTTGAGACACCCTGGAAAACTGGCAACTAGCTAACCTGTTACTAAACTTTATGTTCTCTGCTTTGTTGAGGTATGAGAGGAGCGATTTCTATGGGGAGACCACTCGGGATGCCAATCGCGAGTATTGCGGGAATCAAACTACATCATCACCAGATACTACTTTTAACACAACTGTGGCAGGCCTCTTAAGCGATCTTCGAGTGGCGACACCAAGGATAGATGGTTTCTTTGCTGCTAGCAAGAGGGAAGTGGCAGGTTCAAATGTATCGGTGTATGGCATTGCACAATGTGTGCAAACTATTGATTCGGCTGGTTGCCAAGATTGTATGGAAGTTGCCTATAAAAACATACAGAGGTGTCCTCCAAATGCGGATGGTAGGGCACTTGATTCAGGATGTTTTATGAGATACTCGGACAAACCCTTCTTTGCTGATAACCAGACTATCAATCTCCTGCCTTTCTTGAAAACTAGTGAGATTTCCTCTCTACCAACACCAAGTCTCTATCTGTTTTTTTGTCTATTTCATGAGGTCTTTGAGCCAATTAACTTATGTTTTCTGTGATTTAGAAAAATGCTATGGACATTTGCAAATTGAAGCAACTGTGCCATCTACGGAATTATGTTGCAGATAGACGTCTGAAGCCAGCATATGATACTGAAACAAAAAAGGGATGCTTTTGACTGGCTATGTCCAGTCCTGTATGCTAATCAAACATTCTGTTTTTCTTGCAGAAAGTTCATCAAGCTCCAAAAAAGGCGCGATTATCAGTGGTGCAGCTGGAGGGCCAGCCCTTGTTCTGCCTATTGTTGGATTGTTTGTTTGGTTTAAACTATCTAAGAAGCGGAAGGCAGCTACTAGAGGTAAAGTGAACGGCAGGGTCACAATCTTCACTTTTCATGTTCTATTGCAGAGTGAAATCCTAACTCCTAATATTGTTGCAGGTAATATATTAGATGCAACCGAGCTGCGAGGCGCCACCATATACAACTACAAGGACTTGAAATCGGCAACAAAAAATTTTAAAGAAGAAAACAAGCTAGGAGAAGGAGGTTTTGGTGATGTATACAAGGTGAAATAGCAGAGACTGCAAGTATTCTGCAACATATAGCCATCACATCTAGCATGGAAGCTTTTTTCCTTTACGGATAACGCTCATATCAGTTCTACCCTCTGCCTCACTGTTCTATTGTTAATAAATCCCTTGTCAATTTCACAGGGTACTCTGAAGAATGGGAAAGTAGTTGCAGTAAAGAAACTAGCTCTAGGCCAGTCCAACAGGGTCAAAGCAGATTTTGCAAGTGAAGTCACACTGATAAGCAATGTTCATCACCGGAATCTTATCCGTCTGCTCGGCTGTTGTAACAAAGGACCAGAGCTACTTCTTGTATATGAATACATGGCAAACAGCAGCCTTGATAGATTCTTATTTGGTAACGTAAATAGGCTATGATGCCACTTCAAAATAGTTGCAATTTTTTTGAAGACTGAAATTTCAGCTGAATCTTTACCTGGGAGCAGGTGAAAAACGAGGATCCCTCAGATGGAAGCAACGATTTGATATACTCCTCGGCACGGCTCAAGGGCTGGCCTATCTGCACGAGCAATTCCATGTGTGCATCATTCATAGAGATATAAAATCCAGCAACATTCTCCTGGATGACGATTTCCAACCCAAGATAGCAGATTTTGGGTTGGCAAGGCTTCTACCTGAAAATCAGAGCCACCTGAGCACAAAATTTGCCGGAACATTGTAAGTTACAATAAACTGTTGAAATTAGAAGGGTCCATGCAATTGTTGTGATACAAATTTATTTTGTATCTTCTTCTATGTCTCTTCAACCAAACATATTTCTATCTCTTCGGTTCTCGGGAAGTAAAACTTTCATCTGTAAGCACAAGAAACATTACCTTCAGAAAGATGAATGCAGTTGCAGCACTATATAGAAGAGTTTTAAGTCTCGTAACAGCTTTCCACCATTTTTCTACTAGATTCCTGTTGTATTTCCTTGTATGGTGAAACTATATAGCAAACATGATGGTGGATGTGAACATAACTATAATCCATGCTAATGGAACATGAATCAGTTAGGTGTTTCACATTTAGTCATAACAGATTGGGTTTTCATACTACCAAATCTTGTTAAAGAGCACAAATACTTCTCAAATGCCTCTATATCTGACATCAAAATTTGAATCAATGCCCATGAATTCAGGGGATACACAGCACCTGAGTATGCTCTCCATGGACAGCTATCGGAAAAAGTTGACACGTACAGCTTTGGTATCGTTGTCCTTGAAATCGTAAGTGGCAAGAAGAGCAGTGAGATGATAGCTGATCCTGGTGCTGAATACCTCCTCAAAAAGGTGAGTCGCGGAAGGCTAGAACCTTAACGAAGACAATGTTTATTATGCTGTCATTTCAGTCTTGTATCTTTGTCTGCATCATGTTCAACAGGCATGGAAGCTATATGAGGATGGCAAGCACATTGAATTGGTGGACGAAAGCTTAGATCCCAGTGAGTATGTAGCGGAGCATGCAAAGAAAATCATAGAGATTGCCTTGATGTGTACCCAATCATCACCAACTTTAAGGCCAGCAATGTCCGAGGTAGTTGTTTTGTTCAAAAGTAGGGGTTCACTGGAGCACACGCAACCAACTAGACCTCCCTTTGTTGAATCTGTAGAAAGGGTCCGTGGAGACAGTTCCACTTCTACTGCTTCCTCCTCATCTAATGCCACTGCTTCTTTCTCTGTGGCGTCTGCTCGCTGACCCGTTGATTCATAAAATGTGACGTGCAACGTTGGCAACAAGCCTTGAAGATGAATAGTTAATAGGACCTGTGAATTTACATCATCGTGATCCCTCCATGAGAGATTGGCACATAAATAAGACCATTCAGAGGAAAACGAAATCTATTCCTGAACCTTTCACTTGACATCTGTTGTCAATAACAGGCAACTGATCTTAAGCTTGATTAGTCATTTTTGTGAATAAAAGACAATCATTTTAACAGCCACTAAAACCATGCGCACCCCACTTCAGCTATAGCGCTCTAACCAAAACCATCTAACTACCGAGTTCCAACATTCACAGGTAATTCACGAGGAACACAAAATACAAATTCTTAACTAAAGAAAAGGATAAAACTCCCCAATTTAACTGATATCATCGGACTATATTATGGAATATCTAAATATGGGATGAGCTGATTGTAATATTATCCTATTATGGAATGTGAATATTCTTAGGCATGTATTTAGGCATTAATTGTGGACATTTAGGGATTATAAAACCCTAATACAATACTCGCAGACCTTAAGCTTTTGGCTGCAACATACATTCTCTACTGTTGCATTGTTCCATTGTTTTATCATGGTATCAGAGCAATAAAACAATCGAAACACAATCAAATAGAATACATGGCAGAATCCATGTCCGGCAGCAGGAGTGTATCTGGTGAGAATCGAAAAACGATTTCGCCATACGATATTACATCTCTTGATAATCCTAGGTTTATGATTACTCAGGTCCAACTGAAGGGGAACAACTATGAAGAGTGGGCACGTTCGTTCCGAACGGCCCTGAGAGCCCGAAAGAAATTCGGGTTCATCGACGGGTCTATTGAACGACCCAGTGAAGAATCAGAAGATTGGGAAGACTGGTGGACCATCAACTCATTGTTGGTGTCCTGGATTCGAAACACTATCGAGTCCACACTCCGATCAACCATATCTCATGTAGAGATTGCACGGGATTTGTGGTTGGACATCAAAGACCGATTCAGCATCACCAATGGACCTCGGATTCAACAATTAAGGTCCCAATTGGCCGATTGCAAACAGAAAGGAATGACTATCATGGATTACTATGGAAAATTGAAACAATTATGGGATGAGCTGGGCAATTTTGAGCAATTGTCGGCGTGCAAGTGTGGAAAGTGCACATGCAATCTGGGTTCAGAATTGGAAAAGAGACGAGAGGAAGAGAAGGCGCACCTGTTTCTTATGGGTCTCGATGAGCAGCGGTTCGGGACAACCCGATCTAACATCTTGGCACAAGACCCATTACCGGGGTTGCACAAGGTATATTCCATCCTCACTCAAGAAGAACAGGTGAAGGGGATGACTCGAGGCAGAGAAGAACAAGGAGAATTTGTGGCTTTTGTTGCTCGCACCCGAACCGACGGACGACAGCAGGGCTTCATGACTCGAACCGACGGGCAAGAGAAGGGGATCTGCTCGCACTGCCATAAATCAGGGCATGGAGAAGATAATTGTTTTGCCCTAACGGGATACCCTGAATGGTGGGGTGACAGACCCAGGGGAGACGAAAGAAGAGAGGTTGGCCGTGGCAGAGGGCACTCCGGTGGTAGAGGAAGAGGCCGGGGTCACAGAGGAACCCACCGTGCTAACGCTGCTCTCACCAACATCGGGTCCAGTTCTGCCACTGTTGCAGACGCAGGAGGAAGCTCGTCGTTCCCAGGTTTGAGTGACGAGCAGTGGGCAAAATTAAAGGCTATCTTGGGAGAGCCGAACCAAATAACTGATAAAATGACCGGTAAGCTTAAAAATTTGTATGGGACAGTGACTGGTTCGGTGTGGATATTGGACACAGGGGCTTCTAACCACATGACAGGGTCCATTGAGGAACTTAATGATTTAAGAATAATCGATCAGTGTCCCGTTGGATTACCAGATGGAAGTAGTGCTTTGGCGGTCAAAGAGGGAACAACCGTTCTTGATGGAGATTTGTGCCTTGCAAATGTCCTTTATGTGCCAGGACTTACTTGCAATTTAATTTCTATGTCGCAATTAATTGATCAGTATGATTGTTTTGTACTATTCACTAAAAAAATTATGTGTTATACAGGGCCACACCTCGAGGATGCTGATTGGTGCGGGTGAGAGACGAGATGGACTCTATTATTTCAAAGGGATACCGCGGATTAATACAATGAAGATCAGTAATCAAGCGTCTCTTGATCTCTGGCATCAGCGACTGGGGCATCCTTCTCTACGAATAACAAAGTTAGTTCCCGAAGTTCATCCTAGTAACCAGGAAAACAGTTTGAATAAAAATTGTGATGTTTATCAAAGAGCAAAACAGCGGAGAGATAAATTTTGTGTTGGCGAAAATAAGACCTTGGGTATTTTTGAACTGATTCATTGTGATTTATGGGGACCATATAGAACAGTTTCTTCATGTGGTGCTTCGTATTTTTTAACTATTGTTGATGATTTCTCTCGTGCTGTATGGATTTATTTGCTTGTTGACAAGAAAGAGGTATCTAGTATGCTTAGACAATTTTTTGCCATGGTTGAGAGACAATTTGCTCGGAAAGTCAAAATTGTCCGAAGCGATAACGGGATAGAATTTACATGTCTGAAATCATATTTCTTTGATCAAGGAATTATTTTTCAGACTTCTTGTACAGGCACTCCACAACAAAATGGGCGTGTGGAGAGAAAACATCAACATATTTTGAATGTAGCCCGCGCTCTGCGATTTTAAGGTTCTCTTCCAATTAAATTTTGGGGTGAGTGTGTATTGAGTGCTGGGTACTTAATCAATCGGACTCCTTCCTTGATTTTGGATGGGAAAACACCATATCACGTTTTACATGGGGTGGAACCGTCTTATAATCACTTACGCGTTTTGGGGTCTTTGTGTTATGCACATGAAAAGACGGGGGATAAAATGGCAAGTAGAAGTCGTCGGTGTATTTTTGTTGGTTATCCCTATGGGAAGAAGGGATGGCGCCTGTATGATTTGGAAATACAATATTTTTTTGTCTCTCGGGATGTTGTGTTCTCCGAAGATGTTTTTCCTCTTGCTCAAACTACTGATGGGCCTTCCACTACCGATATGGCTCTCACCACTTCTGACGAGGCCCATGATCTTATACCCAAGGATATGCTGGAGTTCGCTCATTCATCTTCTGAGTCACTTCCAACTATTGCCCCATCGACTTCTCCTCATCTAGAAGAAGAGGTTAATCTATTGGGAAGAGGACATCGCCAGCGGTATCCCTCCATCCGACTCCATGATTATGTCACCAACACCATTCAACTGAGTCCATCTCGCTCGCCACTCGACCCACTGCATTCTTCAGGTACACCCTATCCTTTAGCACATTATGTGAATTGTGACAAATTTTCTATGCGACATAGACACTTTCTTGCAGTCATCACAGCTGAGCGGGAACCCGTGTCCTATTCGGAGGCAGTCTGAAACAAAGGTTGGAGAGATGCCATGCAGCGTGAAATTTCCGCACTCGAAAATAATGAGACCTGGGTTGTTCAAAGTCTACCGGCTGGGAAGAAAGCTTTGGGATGCAAGTGGGTGTACAAGATCAAATATAATTCTGATGGTACTATTGAGCGATTGAATGCTCGCCTAGTCATTTTGGGCAATCATCAGACTGAAGGCCTTGATTACACGGACACCTTTGCGCCTGTCGCAAAAATGGTTACTGTACGGGTATTTCTTGCTGTGGCCGCCGCGAAGAATTGGGTAGTACATCAGATGGATGTTCATAATGCATTTTTGCATGGTGACCTTCAGGAGGAAGTTTACATGAAATTTCCGCCTGGTTTTCGCATCGGGACAACTGGGGCAGTTTGCAAACTTCGAAAGTCGCTTTATGGGTTGAAACAGGCTCCTCGGTGCTGGTTTGCTAAACTCTCAACCGCCTTGACGAGCTATGGTTTCCAGCAATCTTATTCCGACTACTCCTTATTCACATATCTGCAGAGGGGAGTACAACTTAGTGTCCTTATGTATGTTGATGATCTTATCATCGCTGGCAATCGTCCGGGTGATATACAAACATTCAAAGATTATCTCAGTGCTTGCTTTCACATGAAAGATCTTGGCTGCCTAAAATATTTTTTGGGCATTGAAGTGGCGCGCAATCCTGCTGGTTTTGTTCTTTGTCAACGCAAATATGCACTTGACATTATTTCGGAGGCCGGGTTACTAGGGGCTCGACCAGCAGCTGTTCCTTTAGAACAAAATCATCGACTTGCTTTGTCCACTAGTACAACATTAGTCGATCCGGAAAAATATCGTCGCTTGGTAGGACGATTGATTTATCTTTGCTTCACTCGACCCGAACTCTCTTATAGTGTGCATATTCTATCCCAATTCATGCAATACCCACGGGAGGAACACTGGGAAGCTGCTTTGCAGGTGGTCCGGTATCTTAAGGGTAATCCGGGTCAAGGTGTATTTCTTCGTAGTGACAGTGATATGCGGCTACACGGGTGGTGTGATGCCGATTGGGCCGGTTGCCCCCTTACTCGACGATCACTTACTGGCTGGATAGTTTTTCTTGGTAATTCACCGGTATCTTGGAAAACCAAGAAACAACACATTGTCTCCCGCTCCTCCGCCGAAGCAGAATATCGATCTATGGCTATGACGACATGTGAGTTGACTTGGCTTAAAGCTTTACTGGAAAGTCTTGGCGTGTCTCATCCGACTCCTATGTCCCTTCATTGTGATAGTCAATCGGCCCTTCATATGTCACAGAATCCTGTGTTTCACGAACGCACTAAGCATATTGAGGTTGACTGTTACTTTATACGTGATGCCATTATGACTGGGAGTATTACGACTAAATTCGTTACGTCTTCATTACAACTTGCCGACATATTCACAAAAGCCTTGGGAAAGCAACAATATGAATTTTTATTGCGCAAGTTGGGCATCCGAGACCTTCATGCTCCAACTTGAGGGGGGGTATTATGGAATATCTAAATATGGGATGAGCTGATTGTAATATTATCCTATTATGGAATGTGAATATTCTTAGGCATGTATTTAGGCATTAATTGTGGACATTTAGGGATTATAAAACCCTAATACAATACACGTAGACCTTAAGCTTTTGGCTGCAACATATATTCTCTACTGTTGCATTGTTCCATTGTTTTATCAAACTACTGCAACATGGAAAAAAATGAAAGAAATTGGATGAATTGTTTTCAGAAAGCAAAACGATTTTACTTTTGGCAATTAAATAATTAGCAAACAAAAAGAAAATGACAATTTGTTTGAGAAACCTACACCTACAATGGAGCCAAACGTTATTACATCCACGTTTTTATTACAGGGTTTTTACAATGTTTCAACTGTGAAAGTGTTTGCTTTAAATTGCACCAGGCTGAGAAAAAACAATAAGCCAAATTAGTGGTTCATCAATGAGGAAAGAGGCTTTACTTTCTTAATGTATAATTGACATGAAATAATTATCATAGGAGTTTATGTACCAGAATTAAGCATGAAGTTACTTTTTTCCCTGTTTTAATTATTTTTCTAATTAATTTTGGATCTTAATTATTTGTTTCGTATATAATTTAAAATTTTTAATTTAATTAATTTTTTACTATTTAGAAATTATAATGTTAGATGAATTTTATTAATTAGATGAGTTTTAATTAGGAATTATTTCATATAAAGAAGTTTAGTATTTATATATATATATATATATATAGAGAGAGAGAGAGAGAGATGTCTAGTTTATTTTATAGAGATCAATACTAATATTATTTAGATTTAATAAAAATACCATAGAATTTTCTCTAGATTGCTCTACAATTTGTTATGTAACCTTAAAGCTTGAGAACTCTAGTAATTTTATATTTGCTATAAGCTGCATTTAGTGGTATCAGAGTGTGTCAACATTCAAATTAATGGTGAACAAAGAAGAGAATCGTGGAGCAATTGGTAACAACCATATATGTGACAGTGATCAGGGGATATATGTGGGATCAGTTAGATCACTATTCAATAGCGTTAATAGCTTTAGAAGAGTGAGTTAAAACTGGGTTTGATGACATCAACACTAAATTTGATGACCTTACAATCAGGCTTGAGACATTAGGGTTGTGTCAAACATAAACCAGGGAAGAAGAGAGGCACGCGTCGAGGATGACGCATGTGGCCAATCTGTCATTGAATTAGTTCATACAAACTATTATGGTCAATATAACTACAAGTATTCATCTGATAAAAAAGTTCTATTTTGACTAATGGGAGGCACAAACAAGAATCGCAAAGAGAAGAGGAACATGTTTGGAGACTTACCTTGATCTTATTCCTAAAATTTCATCTAGATAACCACTTGCCTATATAAAGGATGTTGGTGAAGATGAACTTGATGGAGGTAATGAGACCTTGTCAGATATAGACAAACAACCACAACTTAAAAAACAGAAATCAATCAATGTGATTGAATGTCAATATAAATAAGAACCTTTTGATGATGAAGATGTTCTATGCAAATTTGATGGAGATGATAAAGAAGATTTATATAATGATGAAGATCATGCAAGCAATGACATGGAGGACCGGTAACTTTTTACAAACCTTCTAAAGATATCACAAAAAGTTATTTTGGTGTTTATTTAGACGAGCTCAAGTTTAAAGTAGATAAATATGGGAAGAAACTTCAAGTGAACTTTATAGGAATAAAAAATATAACATTATATACAAAATTTTTCTTATTATATATACATCATAAATTAAAATTTGAAATTCACATGTTAGAAACATGCTACTTTGTGTATAATATATTTTAAGTATTTTTTTTTTATTTGGTGAAGAAGTTCAATTTCTAACATATAACTTGAGGATGAGTTTTTTTAAAGTGGGAAAGACTGACATAGAAAAATCATCTCAATAGTTTATGGACTAAATTGAAGCATGAAATTATTGTTTTTTATATTTTTAATTATTTTCCTAGCTAATTTTGGATTTTAATTATTTATTTTCCATTTAGTTTAGAATTTTTAATTTAATTATTATTTTTCTATGTAGTAATCATGATGCTTGATAGATTCTATTAATTATGTAGTTTTTTAATTAGAAACTATTTTCTATAAAAGATTTTAATATTAATATAAATAGGAACTTCTAGTTTATTTTATAAAAATAAATATTATTATTCAGATTCAATAAAAATACCAAAAACATTTCTATAAATTTCTAAACAGTTATTCAATCTATAATTAATCTTAAAACTTCAGAGCCCTAGTTTTATCCTCCCTATACACTGTGTGAATAACAATTACAGTACAGTTAAATGTGCACCCGCTAATGGCTATGAGAAAACTTGCTCCAAGGTTACACAATCATGATCATCATCGTCATCAAGAGAAAGAGACTTTAAGTGCTTGTCAATTCCAAACAGCAAGAGCATGATATCTTCTCTAAGCGCATGCACAGGACCTGTCCCAGCGATTGCAATACTGTTGATTGTGCAATGCACTCTTGGCTACGAGGGAACCTGTTCCATGGTTACGTTATAATGCTCGTCATCATCAGGAAAAAGAGACTTTAACTGCTTGTCAATTCCAAACAGCAAGAACATGATATCTTCCTCCAGTGCATAGGACCTATCTCCAGTGACAAATTCACAAACAGTACCATTCACTTCAATTGAACTACAACCTGGCAACTTTCTTATGTTTTTATCTTCCATCTTCTTCCTTACCTTTGAGACATCCTCCCATTTGTCAGCGGAGGCATACATGTTTGAAAGAAGAACATGTACACCACCATGGTCAAGACACCGCTGCGCCAAGCTATCAACCATTTCTTCACCCAACTGGACATCACCATGTACTCTACATGCATCTAGCAATGCACCCAAGGCATATGAATCTGGATGCAGTGGCATCTCTCTCACCACCTTCTTTGCTTCCTCTATCTTCCCAGCTCTCCCCAAAAGATCCACCAAACAGCCATAATGCTGGATTTGTGGCTCAATGGCATATCTATTACTCATGCTCTCGAATATTATCAACCCTTCATCCACCATTCCCATACGGCTACAAGCATTTAGGACACATACGAATGTGACCTCGTTCGGCAAAACTCCCTCATCCTGCATCCTGTTAAACAAATCAATGGCAGCTTCACTCTTATCATGATTAGCTAGACCCGAAATCAAACAAGTAAAAGCATAGACATCCCTATCATCCATCTCATCAAACACGCTACAAGCCATCTCGATACATCCACACTTTGCATACATATCAATTAGCGCAGTGCCAAGCATTCTATCCATTGACATATGATGCCTCTTAACATAAGCATGTATCCACCTTCCTTGATCCAAAGCCCCTAAGAAAGCACACGCCGTAAGAGCACCAACAATGCTAGCACGATTAAGCCTAAACCCAGAAACCTGCATTTCATAGAAAACCTCTAAAGCCTCCTTAAAAAACCCAATTCGCACATACCCTGCGATCACGGCACCCCACGAAACTGGATTCTTCTCAGGCATTCTATCAAACAACTCCCTAGCAATCAAGACTTGACCGGAATTTAAATACCCGCTAATCAAACAAGTCCAAGTAACAACATCCCTCTTTATACTCATATCAAACATGTTCCTAGCCAAGTCCATAAACCCGCAATTTGCATACAAATGAATCAATCCATTTTGCACAAAATCATGACTTTCCCATCCAAATTTAACAACTTGGCCATGAAAACATAAACCCATTTGCAAATTAAAAGCATCAATACAAGCCCTGATAACAAAAGAGAAAGTAAAGTTGTTAGGCAAGTAATTACTCTCTAGCATGTGCTTATATAGAGAAAAGGCTCTAATGGGCTCATTTTTTTCTACAAAAGCTTGCATCATGGTGTTCCAGATGAAGGTGGACTTGTTTTGAAGGCAAAGAAAGAGTCTTTCAGCATAAAAGAGAGAGCTTTTGGCATTGGAATGTGCATGGAGAGAGATAATTTTTGCTGCTGCATATGGATCTTTAAGGGTGGCTGTGACAGTGAGATGGGATTGAATTTGCTTCAACTGTGAGATGGTTAGGCCTTTTTGGTCTAAGAGGGAGATGGTTTTCTTGCTTGCTTTCAAATATTTGGAAGCTGACATATTACATGCAGCTGGGAATTAGGCCTAAATCTTTCATTGCTTCTATATATGTATGTGTTCCATAAGCATCACTTTTAAAGTGAATTTTGTTCTTTTAAAATAGAATATACAGACAACATGTCTCATCTGTCTTTATCGTCTTCATAAAAGTTGATCGTTATTCATCTCACACGGCCTAAACCTTTCATTGCTTCCGTAAACCAAGACACAACGAGACATGAACGACCTCTTATTTTAGTATTCGAT
Source organism: Populus alba (assembly GCF_005239225.2). Classification (NCBI taxonomy): domain Eukaryota; kingdom Viridiplantae; phylum Streptophyta; class Magnoliopsida; order Malpighiales; family Salicaceae; genus Populus; species Populus alba. The sequence goes on along the minus strand of NC_133300.1, from coordinate 20,446,222 downwards.
GCTTCCTCTAATCTTCTCTTAAAAAATATTTCCTCCAGTTTTAAAATTCCATCAATAAATTTAAATAATCTAGTGATTAACTTCTAAGTGTTGTTTCCTATATATTTCAAGATATATCGAGTACTCAATGTATATAATAAATGAAAAAACATTGCCATAATCTACAACTTCCAACAACAATTACATAAACTGGATAATTAGATTTTATAATCTATGCGCCGATTGAACATTTTGAATGTGAATGGCTCCATCAAATGACTACAAAAAAATGAGAATCTCTTGATGAATTTATTTAGAATGGTTTGGTATTTTGTAGGTGGTTTTTTTTTTCTTTAACCATCATAGAGAAAAAAATTATTTGTTTAGGCAAATATTTTTTACTTTGTGCACGGAAATGCTTGTTTAGAAATTTATTAGAAATTATTTTTTAAAATTTTGTTTTGATTGAAAAATATATTAAAATATTTTTTTATTTTTTAAAATTTATCTTTGATATCTCTAAATTAAATAATTTAAAATATATAAAAAAATTATTTTAAAACTAAAAATATCAAAGATCTCAATACCAAACACTTACTAAACCTTGCACATAATTATGTTTTAAACCTTGATTTTATAGAAGTTAAAATAATATATTTTTTATCTTTTTATTTATTTTACATATAAAAATTATTTAGTTTTAATTAAATATATATTTTTTTAAAATTAAAAATAAAAATATTTTTAAACTATAATCATAAAAATTACAACAATATTAAACATTTATTAAAATAAAAATTAAATCGAAAAAAAAAAAAAAAGGAGAGCACAAGTAGATTTTTTACTTAAAAAAAAAAAAGTTGTGTTTGATCGTCTTAAAAAAAAGAAGAAAAGGGAAGGGTAATACAGGAATTATACCTTGGATTGCGTAAGGAAACCCTTGCCATCATGCTAACCCCAATCTCTCCTTCGGTTCTTTCATCATTTTAGCTCTGCTCGCTGCTGCTGCTGCTAACAGTTGCCTCTCTCTTTTATCTCTTCAAGAAATCTAATCTCACAAGTTACTACTCACTGTTAACTTCTAAGCTCATAGCAACTTTACTTCTGTCTTTCTTTCTGTTCTTTTGATGATAAACTAGGGTTTAATAGCAAATGATTTTAGGTTTTTTTCAAAGAGACTGACTTTGTAGTGAAATATATACAGATGAATAGAGAGAAGCTTATGAAGATGGCCGGTTCTGTTCGGACCGGTGGCAAGGGAACCATGAGAAGGTACTGTATTGCTGTAAAACTTCTAAAGATCCAAACTTTTTGTGCTTTTGAAGAATTGAAGTTTAGGTTTTTTGGTTGATTTGTGGTGGTGCTAGATTTTTGTTTGCATAAAGCTTTAATCTGTGTTTTAAAAATGTGGTGCTTCTTTATTTTTCAAAAAAAAAATCATGGATTTTTCTTCTTTTGCTTGTTTGTGTTAGTATTGGAGCATTATTTGCATAAAGGTGTTATCTTTTGTGGATTTTTTAAAGTCTGTTTTCTTTTTGTCTTGTTTGTGTAGAAAGAAGAAGGCCGTGCACAAGCCATCAACAACTGATGACAAGAAGCTGCAAAGTACTTTGAAGAGAATTGGGGTTAATACAATTCCAGCTATTGAAGAAGTGAACATCTTCAAGGATGATTTGGTTATTCAGTTTGTTAATCCTAAAGTTCAAGCCTCTATTCCTGCTAACACTTGGGTTATTTCTGGCACTCCCCAAACCAGAAGTAAGTTCTTATGCTATCTTTACGTGGAGGTGTATTTTTGTTTTTTGATTATTTCAACTGTATTGGTTTCTGTTTTGCAATAGTCCATGCGTTGCTTTGGTTGAGTAACAATTGTACTAGCTTATTTGTACTGGTGTTCTGATAAGAATTTGACACTGGTTTTAGTCAACCGAAATGTCATTGTTTCTTGTGATATTGTTGATATGAAGTGGGTGTTTAATTGTGACCTGCCTTTGCTACCGTCTTTTTCCAAACTTTAATTAAAAGTTTTTTATACATGTGTAAGCGAGTTAGTGAGACGGACAAGAACTAACACGAATTAAATTTGTTGTTGCTGCAGAACTGCAAGATATTCTTCCAGGAATCATCAACCAACTTGGTATGTAGATTTTACATATAGTCTCCATTTCACATGTCATGCTGTTCTTTTGCTTTTATATTTCAAAAATGGGAATCAAGAAGTTTCCGTTGTATAATACTTGTGTTTAAGTATGAGATTTTAGTTTTTCTTGCACAGTGATTGTGTTTACCTCCTGCACTTGTTCTCTGTGTACATAGCTTTTTCAAGCATCAGGCTCTTTAGCTTCAAACATTGCACACTAGTTCATTCTTGTCCAGTACATTTTTCATGTTTTCATATTTAAATGTGCAAAAATGTTTGGGTTAATAACTCAAATTGCTTTTCATTTTTGCTTGTATTGTTTTAATCTAGTTTTTTTCTATCTGTGTGCTTGCTGGTGTCATGTGTTTGGATTGATTGTGCCGAAAGCTAAAATGTTATCTTATACATGAATTGTTATGAAAACCTTTCAGATTCCCCTCAAGCTTTCTTTAAAATACCTTGAACTTAAATTTCCATGAATATCTCCCTGATGATGAAGTTTTCAACCTGACGCACAATGAAATAATTGTATAGAGTTGTCAAAACCTCGAGTTTAAAAGTAGAGTTTAGACATGCGAGGCATTTGATGTTCAAAATGTGTTATCTGAGCCCAAGTCCTCAGCTTGTTTTCTTAAAGCAGACACTGTTTAACTAATGTTGATTTAGTGCATTTCTTGAAAGCACTTCCTGCTTGCTATTGATAATCCTCTGGGGAGGATATATTCCTTTTGTAAATTTTTAATAATGCTAAACTGTCTCATGCTGTCTTGTCCACTAATTTCAGTTTTCACTCTACTAAATATTCATGGGCATGTAAGATAATAAAATCCTAACATTCTAAACTGCAATCTTCTGGAAATTTGGTCAATGGTAGTTAAAAAATTGTCTATTTGGTGACAAGGGCACATAAGCGCACATGTAGTGGTTTGTGCTAGTTCCTGTATACCATTTTCTTTCACTTGTTATGTGGTGTAGCTTGTTATCTGATTACTCTTCTACAAATCTATTTAATCAAAAGAAGGCATTTTCCCTAGTAATACTCGTAATGTAACTTCAATCAATTTTTCTGAAATGCTCTACCCATGCCTTGTGATCAATTCTGTAGTTTGCAAGATGTGTCATTGATATTTTGCTGCCGCAATTTTCAGGGCCAGATAACTTGGACAACCTTAGGAAGTTAGCAGAACAGTTTCAAAAGGAGATGCCAGCTGGTGAGGCAGGTGCTGCACAAGAAGATGATGATGTCCCAGATCTTGTGGCCGGTGAGACCTTTGAAGCTGTTGCTGAAGAGGGTCAGAAGTAGTCGGGCTCTAAGTGATCTGTTTTGGTTTTTTTTGTACTGGACCAACTTCTACCCAGGCTTCCCTTCTCTTTTATGGTCTTTTTACAGTTTTGTAGTGTTTCATGAACAGCTTGTGACAGGGAAAACAAATATGTTATGAAACCAGATGATGTTGATGTCAAAGATCTTGCCAAGAAGTTTTAAATCTTTGGTCCATGTTGTGCGTGCCCTTGTATTCGATTTTACAGGGATATCTGATATCTCAAGTTTCAAGAATAAATTGACCAAAGTATTGTTTCCTACTGACTATTCTCAGGAACATGATGATGTACGTGCACAAACTGATTCCATAAAACCTATAGCGTAGGTGATGTGGTGTAATTCATTTTCTATTCTAGCAATTCTATAGTCATGCATTTAATTTCGTTAGTGGGGTATACACTGAGAACACGTTACAGGGATCCTCACCCTATTTCATTTCCTCCTGTGAAACTCATTGCGATTGTGTTCAAGTGATGTTCATGATGTAGCATGGACGGTCCTTGTTGATTCCTGCACGTATGACAGCTGACTCTAAATGTCCTTGTAAGTCGGTTCCAAAATCATTTGGAGGCACGAACTTATTTTCTCATTAATGAGAATGATTCATCTTTGGAGTAAAAAGAATAGGCACACTTTTGACGATATTAGCATCTTGGGTTTGGACTTTGGAATGAAGAAGATCGTGAGAAGGATATTATCCATTTCAGAGCCGATTCCAGTATGAGGACATCTTTGATTCTTGAATCTTTTGACTATTAAAAGAGATCATTTTACTTCTACTTGAGATGGTATTGAACGAATTGCCATCTATCCATTGAATGGAATTTGGTAGTCATAGCTTCATAAGCTATACAAGTCGCCAGTAAATTCTTTATATATGAAGGGATCTTGTTCGTTTTGGGGAAGAGGAGTTAGATAGCTACCAGGACAATGAACATTCTATATGAACCAAATTACCATCTTATTGCCTGAGCTAATTGATGGAGAATCTGTTTTCCATGGAAGATGGATATCAGAAATGACCAATCCTAATAACCAAAAATCTAACTTGAAGGGATCTTGTGCAAGGAGATAAACTCGTTGAAGGAATAGGTCATGATTATTAGTCAACTAGATGGGTCAACGTTCCATTTATCAGTTTTTGTATCAGCTGAAACATCAATGATCAGTGAACCGGCGAATCCACCGGGTAACTAGTTTGAAAACATTTCTCAAAGATATTTCCTACAAACATATGCTTTCAGATAATCAGGTCACTAACTGAAAGCATGGTGTACCTTTGCATGTTCACATAAATTAACTAACTTGGACACTGTTTGTTTGTCACACTAGATTGAATAATAACCATTAAACAGCAAAAACAGTAAGATATTTTTAATAACATGAATGGCATGATTGCTCGTACAAGTTTACATACCTAGAATCATTCTGCCAGATTCTAATTCTTTAGGCTCACTAATGAACTTACAAGTATCTAATCCATGATAAAAGTCAATTCTTCAAATGAACTAGCTAGTCTAAGCAAAACATGTAGGAGTACTATATAATATAACTTGAGACATACAAAGAAACAGGGAGAGGTGCACTCGTTGGAGGAGATGGGATCCCGTGTAAGCTCATCTTTAACTCCAGGGTGTGAGGATTTGATGAACTCCGTGGAAGGAAGGAAGCCATATGGTTTACATCACTCAGTTTCGGCGAGCCAGTGGCCATTTCTCAAGCCACGCTGCCACTCATCCTTTGACAGCATTTGGGCCAGACGATTCAAAACCCTGCTCTCCCATTTTTAAAACATCCTCCGGAGAAAGTATCTTTATATACCAAACATTGTTCACAAATAACCTGCAGATGGGGACGACAAAAACTGTATTAGGCTGAAAGCTGGCTGAAATATGAGAGTTCTCAAAGAAGCTGGAAAAGGAGACTTGAGTACTTACTCCCAGGGATCATCTCCAAGGAGAAGTACATCATTCTCCCTGTCAACAAATACAAGCTGCCAGCCTGATCTATGAGGGTTTTCCAATTTCCCCTCAATTCCAAACATCTGAGCCAGTTCTTCTCGCAGCTCATGATAGCTGCTGAACCGGGATATGTCCAATGAGCGCCCAACCGATCCTGATTTGTAGACCTAAAACAAAAATAAGGATAAATTACTCATTCCTTGGAACAACCAGGAGTGGTGACAAGACAGAAGCAAATTACTGGTGGCTTGTACCTTGACAAATGTTCTACTTGGGGTTGGTGGGTCCATTTGTCCTGCATTTGGCAATAACTCAGAAGAGTCTTGCACACAACCATACAGAGAATTCTGGAACCCAGAATCCCCTAAAGGAATTGAGGAGACATCAGTATCAACTGTTGAAGTAGGGTATCTGGGCACCGTGGTAGGTAGCAGGAGTCCAAAGAATGTAGGATTCTGGGCATCAGGATTACAGTTTTCTGCTTCCACTGAAAGATCTTTCTCGGGGTACGTTCGTGGGAGAGACAATGAATTAGAAAAAGCATTGACATCATGATGTGCATACTTTGGGACCCAGGACTGTTGGGGTAACTGTTCAGTTAGTGTAGACTGACCAGCTCTGGTGAAGTCCAAAAGATTACCGCTCCCTTCAGTACACAGAGAACCTAGCATGTTTTGCATTGGGGTGGTAGATACTGTGAACTTTGGGCTTGAGTCCATGTATTCTGTTTTTGAAAATGATGGAGAAGGCAAATTTGCCTGTTGTCTCTGGAGCAGATCAGTTTGAATGTGCAGTCCATCATGATAGGCATGTTGGTGTTGCTGAGCCTGATCATCTGGCTGATTGTTGAGTTGCTGCTGTAGGAGGTGACGGGGCAAGCTGTCTGAGGAAATTTGGTTTTGTGGTTGTAGAATATTATGAGGGTTGGATTGTTGCATTGCTTGATGTTGCTGCTGCAGCTGCAACAGTGGATTAGGGCTGCTAGACTGTTGGGAATATTGAAAAGGCTGCTGAAGCTGCATAAATTGCTGCCTCAAGGGATCTCCACCTCCCAGGTTTTGCATACCAGCTGCCAACATGGCCTGGTACCGCTGATTATGATCATTTCCCAGCATCATTGGATCTAGTCTCTGCTGCATCCAGGGGAGCATATTAGCTTGAAAATTCAGAGATGGAAGACCTTGTTCTCCACTTCCACCCCTTAGCCATATTAAGCCATTACTTGCTTCATCTCTGCTATCTGAAAATGAAGAGGTTACCGCACACATGCGCGCATACGATTGAAAGAAAGAGAGGGAAGACAGAGACAGACAGACACAGACACATAGGTCAACTTTAGACCTACACAAGGGCAGAAAATTACAAGCTATCGATTTTAGACCCACACAAGACCTTGGAGTGAAGACTATGCTACACAAAAATTATCCAATATGAGCAGTTTCAGTTCTACCATTCCAATTACAGCTGTTTATACACATTGGCCGTGCAATCTATAACTTTAGACTAGCTACAGTGTAACATATGGAAAATTCAAGCTCAACAAAAGTGGGATATGCAGAAACGCATTCCTTGTCCTTGAGAATCAGCCTCAAAGTAAATTCATTTTTGACAATCATTGATTTTACCATTCTGAAAAGGATTTCTTGTAAATTTTTTCAAGTAGGCTATTAGAACTCCTAAGCAAAACTAGTACTCTCAAACAAGCATGCACATCACTTTTATAGTAAGAGGAATTGTTTTTCGAGAACTTCTAATGAGAGCATTGAACACATTGACAGAAGAATTGATACATAAGATTGTCATGAAACCTCTCCTCACAGAAGCAAAAGAACAGATTTTCAAATTTGAAAATACAGACAGTACACTTCTGATCTGGGATGGTGAAAGCACCACAGTTACACAGGCATAACCTGGGATCCTTCTTTTATTCCTTTATCTCCTTCAAACCACACCTTCTACCACATGTGGCACGACTGCTACATATTGGCTATCCAGATCATACACTCGTGCATCCCAAAAATCCACCTATTGAGAATAATATTCAATTTATCAACCCTCTCCTGGGTAGTTCCTCCGTGAAGCAGAAGCTGTTCATTTAGCTCTCCTTACTACTTTCAGTTTTATTATTTAGTTTAGCAATCCTTGTGTTATTTGGATTCCCTATTAGTCATGTAACTTTTAAACCTAAATCACTTGTTCCACCTTTCCTTCAAATATTAGCCATTATATTAATATTTTCTTGTTTTGCTGTTTTATTCTTACAGCCCCCCAGTCACTCTAACTGCTCAACTATTGTGCATAAGACAACCACTACAACTCCCAGCTCCAACTATTGCAAGCCACAGTTTGGCCAGCACATGTAGATTCATTATCAGCAATTACTTCAGAAGGCCATTTAATAATAACTTTGATGGAGATGAGGGAAAGTAAGCTATTCATTTTTTTCCCTTGCATCTAAAGCTTTTCCAAATATTCTCTAACCTACGAGAATAGTCAATCTTCTTCCCCTGTTATTCAATTATCAATTCACATCCCTAAAAAGAAGACTTTGTTAAGTTCAGGTCCTTGATATAAACTAAAATCCTACTAGCTTTATTAAGGAAAGGCATCAAACATGTCCTTAAATAAAGAGAATGTACCAAGCAAAGATGAGGGCCCAGGATGCCAAGGCCGTTTCAGTCGGAGGGGAAATAGTGATGGATACATGGGGAAACTGGTTAAAGGTTCAATCTCCCATAAAGACACCCTTGGCTGCCTCTCACCTGCTGTGGACTCATCCCAACCAACCTGCATGAAAAGGTTAAGGACAAAGTTAGAGGAATACAAATAATAAATAAAAAGGTGCTTCAAAAGTTTTAGGTAAAACAGACAGAAGCTATGCCTTAAGCTATCTGGTAGGCAAAGTAGAATCCCTCGGCCATCAAAGAGGCACATTGTATACATGCAGGCGCACGTATACATATACATAAGAAGGAGAGGGAATTCTCACCACAAAACTTTTGACAGGAGGATGTTAGTCTTGCTCAAAGTAAGCAAGCTTTTTTTTCTTTAGATAATGATAGTTGTACATATATAAAAATAGTCTACATCAGGACTTCCAACAGGACTGATCAGTATTAAAAGCTATTTTAAACCATAAAAGACAACCTATTTCATTTGAAAGGTGTCAACATGCACCACCTGCAGAGACCAAGTGAAGTTTTCACCCTAATGTCAGGCACAAGCTAAATACTTAACGGGAAAATAAACAACATTGCAATATGTGTGCAGCGCCAACTACATAAGAACATGAAAGAATTGGTTATTTAAATTCAGTTCAAAAAGAAAATAAAGATGGATAAATGAGCTCTCTCTCTAACAACACTGCACTGTGTGTGTGCGCGCACGCAAAAACACGAGAAATCAAATACCTGTCCAACTGAAAATGAAGCGATGCATTGAGTGACTACATAGCATAGCATGAGATATAATGGTACAAACATGCCTGGTATTATGGATCCAGAGTCTACACATTAAATCAATTACCTTGACAGATCGCCAATGTGAATTAGGCCAGCGAACAGGATCTAGATCACTTGTGCCAGTTATCGTTCCCATGTACCTGGACAAGACAAGCCTTCCACATAAACATAGCTGCACACACGTACATGGCAGTTTGACAAAATAAAATGAGTGATGTAGAGGCAGCAGCTCCTTGGCATCATCATAATGTTGAGGGATACATGGCATGCATTATGACTGCTTTCAGTGGCCTGCTATCAGAACCAATAACTTACTCATCAGCCCAAATCACACACAAGGCCCATAATTTTGTGATGAATTTGCATTTCTTACAACACCAACCTAGCAAACAGTAATTTGTAGATTGATACTCTTATATTTGTGGTTGTAATACCTTAAGATCCAAGTTGAGTCCTCAAAAGGATGATACTCGTGCATGCCATCTAACCCTCAGCATCATGACACGAGAATGCACCTCTACATCAAGAATATTTTTTGCTTCCATGAGGTCTAAGTTCATCTGCAGCTAACTAACAAATTGAAAAGCAATAGAATATGACAGTTATGTAACTTAATGCCATGCATTGCTGAAGAATACATCAATCCTGAGAGACACTTCACAGAATATAAACAATTATGTAAGTTGAAAGACCCAAGCGGTAGAATATAAATGACACTAAATTATCAACTGCTATAATACCTACGGACACTTGATTCTTCAGTCTCAAAAAGCATCCGGAAGCGCATTCCAACTGAAACACGTATGTGAAAAACTGCCTTAACATATTTGGATAGAGGTATAACAAACTCAGATGGACTAGCCCTGCAAAAAATATACATGTCAGATGAAAAACTAAAGAAAAAGCAAAGAACTTACAAACATGTTTACCACCTAGGGTTATAGAACACTGTGAAACAGCTATTAGTCGCAGCAGCATGAGCAGCAGCAGCAAGGAGTCCAATGTGCATGCTATCACTAGATAACACAGATGATGGCATTACAGTTTGCGGTCGAGTGGCACGGCGAATTCCCAAAAGAAGCTGGTTTTTCTCATTCCTAATAGAAGGAAGCAACAAGCTTAGCTGTATTAATTGAAGATTTTTGGCAAGGAAGTAAGATGATTACGTACCAGATAAAAAGAACAGAATCTCCAGCAATAAGTCTTTTGGCACTTACAAACACACTCCAACCTGTCGTAAGTAGATGCCGTTTGGGCTGTCCTGCAAGATGAGGAAGGAAAAAAAAAGGTAAGCCAGCACAAAAATCAGCAATGACATGATAGAAGAACATCCCATTATGCACTACAACATTAACTCATTGGCAGTTATTATACGAAGACAAAGCAAGTGCAAATGCTAACAACAGGGAAATGTGGCCTTCTTAGCATTATTATAACTACCTTGGGGTGCCTTGGCACACCTACAAAAAAGAAAAATACCACCAATTGGGGAAAAGTATCACTCAGATGAATGCTTTGCTCCAATTAGAGGTACCTTACACCATAGCAGTAGTGGCTTATAAGCCACTGCACAACCAAGCACATACTTGGTCCCATTAACACTGGTAGGTTTCATAATACTTACTTCCCTTGTGCTGGGTTTATAATCCACACAAACAGTCTGCGGGTCATGAAGAATAAAGTCCAGTCTCCCATATTATACAATGGAAATTAACCAAGTATTTTTTCCAGCATAGTCAATCACTTTTTTTCTGCTGTGACTCATTTAGTAGGTATTCAGATAAAACTTTAGATTTTCCATGTTTCTTTTATTAGCATGATACATGATGTACAAGGAGAACAGTTTTCAATGTCCCATATAGTTGAGTTGCCCAAAATTGTCTGGTGGCAAGCATCTTTTGATAAGCCAAATGGTGATTAATAGAGTCAATGAGTCGTGAAAACAAATGATGCATTTGACTTGTCCTGCATAAACAGATGTGTATTTAAGTAATTTGTCTTGTTTTGCATCAAGGCAGGTGGTAAACACAGCTAGTGTTAGGAGAAGCAATTCCAAATAAGTTCAGCATCCAGGCACTGGGTTCATTGAAGCTTAGGGTGTGAGTTACACCAATAAAAAGTAGAGCCCAAGATACACAGAGACACACGCAGGTGTGCGCAAAAGTAACTTCATTGATGCATAAGAAATGATAGGAGAGCCATATTATAGGCAGGATAAACCGACTCATGTAGTTGATAAGTAGCTGGTACATGGCTGTAATTATGACAGCTCATTTTGTACATATTTACTTAATTAAAAAGAGTTACACTTAATGTATACTGCAAACACAACTGGAATTGGATTTGCTTCATTACCATGTAAGCTTTTAAGAAATGCTACTTCGTATTCACTTGTTTTTACTAGTTTCAAAACATGGTAATGATTATTAACCACCACGTACTTGGTGCCTAATTGCGGAGTAACTTTTCAATAAAAGTAATCTGCACTGCAAATGACTATCAAGTTCCCTATTAATGAAGGAATTTGACTTCTACATGCACAAATTTCTTCTTGGTTAAGTTACTTCATAACCCATAATATATGTATAAAGCCTGTTTGCGTGGTAAAATTACAATACAAATGGAGGATAAATTATTACTAAAGAATTAGAAATATGAACTATGAGCAAGAATTATAGCTAAAATTGATCTTTTCGAGTCATGGCATCAAAATGCAGTGTAAGACACTGTCATTCAACAAAGCTATTATAATTAAGACACTAGCTGCCATTACACAAAGTTATTGTAATGGAAGAACGCAGGCGGCCGTTTTCCTCCAGTAGGGTTACAGGTTAAAGCAATGGCATCGTTTTTGAGAATCCTAGGAGGCACCAAGTAATAACCATGGAGCATCATTATCCTGATATTCAACCTTAAATACATCCTCATTCAATAAGAAACCTGTCCAATTAATGGACAATAATTCCATTACTTACCTCGGAAAATATGCCGAAACTTCCATTCAACGTCATGGAGATCCCTAGCAATAAGTTCCTGAGCTGGAGGCTGCTGGGTGAAATCCTACATGACAAAGAAATAGACACAACCAAAGAAAAATCATTAGCGATGCCTAAATATTTGAGGCAATACAAGCCACTTAAAGAGATTACCAGCGGAGGAAAGACTTTCTCAGCAGCACGACGAGGAACAGAAAATCCTCCATGTGTGCTAGTATCACTTGCAGTCAATGTCTTGCAAAAATAATTTGTGGGCTGCTTGCTTGGAATTCCCAAGTCCAAGGGAAGAAAGGTTTCCTTTTGCTCTTGCTACATGTTCATTGATAACAAAAGGTGATTAGACAACATCTAAATATATACAACCAACAAATATTCTTTTGCTAAAGAGCAATTTAATAAACAATTGAACTCGAGATTTGAATTTTAATCAGTTATTACCGGTGTCAAAGGCTGTAATGTCATCTGGGCATAAACTTCGTCTGTTTCAACATCTGCCTGAAATTTCAAACACACTTATTGCTTAGCATTTCCAGATGGCCTTAGCATAATCATAAGTGAATATTTAGAAGAACAAAACAAGCGCTCTTGGGGGTAGGGAAAATGAAGGAACTTTTATTGATTAAATTAAGCAAACAGAACCCACATGCATAGTGACATTGTGGAGCTGGCATATCAACTGAGGCGGCAAGCTGGGATAATTTGGTATGTGTGCATCAACTTCTTTGTTAGTAGTTGCAGCTACCTACAAAAAGTTATTTCTTTTTCAATCTCCCCCACATTGTGCACATATAACAAGCAACAAATAGAAAAGCATTACTTTTGGAACTAGAATTCAGAATCATGATAAAGATAGATAATGAGAATAAGAAGAACACCTGTTCACTATGACCCTGAGGGAAGTAGACCACTCTGCTCCCCACAGTTGGTAAGGACACCAGTGGTCCAGCACAAGCATGCCACAACTCTGAATTCAAACATTTCTTCTCCCCTATCATCACAATCATCATAACGATTACACACACAATTTAGTAAGCAAATCGATCCCTTTAAAATTCAATCATAAGTTTTCAAGGATAAATGTGAAGACATTTAAAACTCAAAGAAACCAAACAAGAACCTGAAATGACACAAATACTAATAATATGAAGTAGAATGAAGGTTAATAAGATAAATACCTTCTTGACCCGCTTGCTGACCACCCAACCCTGATGTTGAAAGCTTCATATCACACCTTTTTTTTATTATTATTAAAATAAATACACTTGTTTATAACAAAATATAGTAATTAATACTGCTAAATACAGATAGTCCGACTAATTAATTACTATATAAAACCCTCACTAACAGCTGCCATACTAATAATAATAATCATCTTCTAATCCTCCAAAAACACACCACTGCCTCTCTTCTCACTCTCACTAACCCCGCCTTTCATCCTCTCATTTCCTCCCCTCCAAAACCCTAACCACAAATACTTCAAAAAAAGATTACAAAGTTGAGAACCAAACCAACCCCAAATCCATTTAGATCTTCTCCTTCACTTTCTTGAAGAAAAGATCAAAACTTTCGTAGTGTTTCAGCAACTTCATGACACAAATCAAGAACCCAGAAAAGAATGAAACTTTCCCTTTCACCTAAGTTCCAGGAAATTGAAAATGACCTTACCAGAGTGGATTTTGGCTTTAAAGCTCAAATCTTTCACTCGAGCTATTTAACTTACAGTACTGTTTACAGGGAGAAAAGTAGAGAAAATGCAGGGAGTGAGGTCAGTGTCATTTGCCTTATAAGAGGACCCGACAAAGCTGGACTTGAGGACAGTAGAGAGAGAAGGATAGAGATACTTGTAAGCATAGTTATTAAACCCGGCCCGGCCCGGCGGGTCAACCCGGGACCCGGTCGACCCGGTGGCTGGACCGGTTCGGGTTTAATAAAAGACCGGCTGTGGCAAACCGGGCGACCTGGTGGTCGACCCGGGACCCGGGTGACCCGGACAAGACCCGGACAAGACCGGGTTTTTTTTTTTTTTTTAAATATGGGATAAAAAAAATTGGTTTAAATATTTCAACTTAAAATGATAACATAGTATCTTTTCAAAGTGGGGTTTAAAGCCTTTTCATATATATACTCTATGTTTACATGAAAAAATCATGTTTTTTCAATGTGGGATTTGAAACCCATTAGTATATATACTCTATGTTCCCAAGGAAAAAATCATGTTTTTTCAATGTGGGATAAAAAACCTTTTGGTTTAAATACTTCAACTTAAAGGGATAACATAGTATCTTTTCAATGTGGGATTTGAAGCCCTTTCATATATATACTCTATGTTCCTATGAAAAAAGTTATGTTTTTTCAATGTGGGATTTGAAACCCATTAGTATATATACTCTATGTTCCCAAAGAAAAAATCATGTTTTTTCAATGTGGGATAAAAAACCTTTTGGTTTAAATACTTCCACTTCAAGGGATAACATAGTATCTTTTCAAAGTGGGGTTTAAAGCCCTTTCATATATATACTCTATGTTTACATGAAAAAAATCATGTTTTTTCAATGTGGGATTTGAAACTCATTGGTATATATCTTCTATGTTCCCATGAAAAAAGTTATGTTTTTTCAATGTGGGATAAAAAACATAGAGTATATATATGAAAGGGCTTCAAATCCCACATTGAAAAGATAATATGTTATCCTTTTAAGTTGAAGTATTTAAACCAAAAGGTTTTTTATCCCACATTGAAAAAACATGATTTTTTCCTTGGGAACATAGAGTATATATACCAATGGGTTTCAAATCCCACATTGAAAAAACATGATTTTTTTCATGTAAACATAGAGTATATATATGAAAGGGCTTTAAACCCCACTTTGAAAAGATACTATGTTATCTCTTTAAGTTGGAGTATTTAAACCAAAAGGTTTTTTATCCCACATTGAAAAAACATGATTTTTTCCTTGGGAACATAGAGTATATATACTAATGGGTTTGAAATCCCACATTGAAAAAACATGATTTTTTCATGTAAACATAGAGTATATATATGAAAGGGCTTTAAACCCCACTTTGAAAAGATATTATGTTATCATTTTAAGTTGAAATATTTAAACCAATTTTTTTATCCCATATTTTACATGGATTTTTTCATATAAAATATTAATTTTTTTTAATCAACCCGGATAATTCGGGTTGACCCGGGTTAACCCGGGTTGACCCATGAAACCCGAGACCCGGCCCCTTGGCCGGGTCAACCTCCGGGCCGGGTTTAATAACTATGCTTGTAAGAGAAAGAGAGAGTGAGTTAGATCTTGACCGTAAATGTTTCCGTACAAGGAAGATCTAGGCCATTGATATATTGTGAATGATATGTCAGCAGGCATGTGCCCCCATCCTTCAATGGTCGGTAGTATTAAGTTTTACTTATTAATATATTTTTAATTTTTACTAACACGTCTAGCAGGTGGCCAAATATACTCTGGTACAGATTATGTTTAAAAGGAGAAAGTTTTCTTTAAAAAAATTTTTCAAAAGAAATTGGATATTAAATAATACATCATCATATTTAAATCTAGTTTATTTTTATGTTTTAAAAATATTTTTGAAAAAAATATATTTTTTATTTTATTTTAAATAAATTTTTAATATTTTAAAATGTTTATGTTGATATTAAAAATAAAAAAATATATTATTTTTATATGTTTTTAAATAATAAATATTTTAAAAAATAAATTTAAAGAGCGGTGTAGATTTGGGGAGAGGGACCCGTCTCATGCAATAATTCATTTTTCTTGGTAGTTTTTGGGTCAATGATTTTTACTTTCTCGACTTTATACTATGACGAGAGAAATGTTGTGCACGGGTTATACTTGTGGTAACATCACTTTTTTTTTTTTTGTGCTTGGTGATGCGCATGGTACAATCGTTACCATGCCTATATCATGAAATTTATAATGAATTAACTTGATGGTTTATGAAATGGATCAAAATCAAAAAGATATCAAGCATGTATAGCATATTATAAATTTTGTAAAAGATGCATTCTGGTTCTTAAAGTTTAAAAAACATATAAATTATATAATTTCAGTATCTCAATATTTTTTTCATATCAATTTTTATACAGAAATCTATTTTTGTTAATTTTCAGTCGAGAGGAGAAAAAAAAATGTCATCAGATCTTGGAGGTAAAGAGAGAAAAGTATTGTTGACACTTATTTAGACTAAAACTAATGGATTATATTTGTGTCAAATAGTTATATTTGACGAGAGAAGTTTACATTAGACGTTGTATATTTTTAAAGTTCATGAAAAAAAAAATTTGAGCTCAAATTGATTTTTGGATTAGGGTTGATTTTGATTTTTAGAGTGATTTTTTAAGATCATGGATAGGTTTGTCATTATTGCTACGATATTCTTACATGTGTTTTGAATTAAAAAAAAATAGGTTGAAAAACTAGTTTTTGAAAAGAAAAATTTAAGTTTTGATTTTCCAACCACTATGATGTCCGAAAATCCTAGCAAATTAGACAACAGGTCAATTTTTTTCAAAAACATTGGAGGCTCATCCAGCCCAATTACAAACAAAAAACACATTAAAGGCCTAAAAGCGCGATTCTTGATAAAATGATTTTTTCATATTTTTAAAAAATTAATGATTTTTTTATGGATTTTCTCTCACTATTTTAATTTATATTTAAATTAGCACCTCTTTTCTCTTTCATTTTATTTGAAAATTCTCTTTTAAATAATAATTATTTATTTAGTTATGCATTTAACTTTGAAGAGTTTTTTTAATTCGTTTATATTTATCTTCTGTATAGAGAAATTATATTTTTGAAGAACAAAAATATTTTTAATATGCTCAACCTTGCATGATGTTATTTTTTATTTTATTTTATTTAATTAATTTAATTTATATCTTTATTTCTACTATAAGTTTTTTAAATAAACAAATTTAGTAATACATAACTGGGTAAATATCCTATTTTTTAAGATTAAATATTTTAATCTATACATGTCTTTTTGATTTTTCAAGTTTTATTTTTAGGTTTTGTTAATGATTTTTTATTTTTTTATTTTCACATATAATTCCAAAATTATATAATTATATGTATATATAAGATTTTTTTATTTAAATTAGATTTTTTAAATTACAGAAACGTATTGAAAAAATCTAAATATATAATTCTTTTATAAAAAGATAAAATATATGATCATGGTATATACAACGTGTTACATAACATAACCAGTATCCTTCTATGTCGATGTCTTGTCGATTTGATTTTTTTAATACAAATACACTGGCTTCTGACAAAAATAATTGGAATTCAAAGCATTTATTGTAGGTCGAGAAATATAAAAGCCACAACTGACCAAAGCTATTCTACACGGCTACACCTCCTTTTTCTTTACAAGAAAGTCATAAAAAGCCACAATTAATGCCCCGTGTCTTGTCCATCCTGAACTTGACTTGGATGGTTTTTTAAATTAAACATTGAAAAATATTATTTTTATTTAAAAATTTAAAATAAATATTTTAATACGATAAAATTTAAATACATGACTACTCGATTAATAAAGTTTTAATACAATATTAAAGAATATCTTAGCTTAAAAGCTTAAATTTTTTTAAAAAAATTTAAAATATAAATTATATAATTCTTTAACAAATATAATTAGTTAACATTCAATTTAGTTAATTTAATCAAAACAAAATTTGATTTTTTAAAAGTGACATCCTTTATTTTTTTAAAAAAATTCTTAAAATAAGTTATGAATTAAGCAATTAGGATGAGTACGTATGTGAATTAATTGAATTGGACTTCTACCATTACAAGCAATGTCCAGAATATAGAATTATCAATTATCTAGAGATAGCTTAGTGATAAGTACTTAGAATTAAGAGATTTTTTTTTTTTTTGTGATCTCAAATTCAAAATATGTAATTATTTATATAATGGTCACTTAAAAATTTATATAATTATTAATTTTAAAGGACACGTGAAATTAGTCGAGATGCGCGTAAACAGGTCTAGAAATTCATATTAATAATAAAAAAAAAAAAAAAAAGAACATAGATTCGTCCTGTTTTCATGGTGCATGGAACATTAAATCATTTTCCTTTTCAATTAACATAATAATAAGTTGTTGGTGTTCGTGTAAGAGGGAGCATAGATGTGGCAATGGCGATCTCTGGTGTGGTTTTATTACAGGCTTTAGGGCACAACTTGCCCTTTATTGCAATCATTGCTGGTTGGATGCTTGAATTTGGTTCACTGTAAGTATAGATAGACTGTTTAAATAACCTTAAACCTGTACCAAGACATCCATGGAGGGATCTTGTAAACAGCCATGATTATGGGATGCCAAAGCTTGATCCACAACAGTTATATGAACCCTAACAGGCCGGCAAACGAGTAATTAAAACATTGACCATGTAAATTTCGATAACTTTAATAGTCTCACGTTCAAAGTTCAACCTTTCGGGGAAAATAAAGTTTCCGGCTACCCGCCAAGTTTTTGGCGGTGTTACTTGTGGTGGGGCAGTCATTATGCTTTTTGAAACAGTAGGTGTGATTGGTTGAAAACACGTTGCCAACAGAAAAAAAAAAAAATAAAAAATCCCATGGATATTGAGGTGGGCTATGTATAAAAATAAGATGAAAAAAAAAAATAGTTGTTATCTTGATTTATAATAATAAATAATCCTAACTATAGTTTTTCAAAGTATTTTTAAAGTAAGAAGTGATTATATAATAGAAAAAATAGTAATTATCCTATGCATCCTATTTAAAATAAGTTATTTTGTATTTATTTTTTAATGATAAAAATATCTAAATGTGTTTATATGTTAAGAATTTATCTAAATTAAAAATGTGTTTATTTATTACTAAAGATAAAATGTTATTAGGTCCACTATGGCGATATGAAACCTAAAAATAATAATAAAATCAAATCTTTATTTTTGAAAAAACAACATTCACCTGCATAGATAATAGATAACAAGAAAACAATAATTATTAATATGTTCAAGATTATACTAATTGAAATGGATTGGAGGCCACCGCTTACCTATATGAAACCATATATATCTAGTTTAATCTCAATCATGTTGTTATATGGTATGCACAAGAAATAAAAATACAATTACACATCAATATGATAATAAAAATTTAAATAAAATTAGAAATGAATATTTGCTAGCAAAAATAAATGTTAAGGTTGTTTACGAATATTTACATGATATTTATATATTTTTTTAAAAAAAATTATATTGGCATAAAGTGAAAAAAAGGGGGGGATTAAAGAAGAGGGCCTACAATAATTGACTCTGGCATTTCATTCCTTGTAGCTCCACCAATCAATACAAGTTTCTCCACGCGTCATGTTCAAAGTTGCTTTTCAATCTTGAATCTCCGATGCTATTTCTAACACTATGAGCTTAAATTTGGAATTCTCAATTAAAGTAGTCAAGTTCATTTTTTTATTTTCAACACTTTGAACTTAAATTTGGAATTTCATTTAAAGCATTCAAGTTCATTTATTTGATATGTATTTTGGATAAGAATATCTTCTTCAACGCATGCTCAATTCAATCTTTATACTTGTTTAATGTATATATGAAAAATAATAACACTAAATTGCGAGTTAATAATATCCAAATATTCTTTTTATCATCAAAATTACCATCACAAATGTTATAGACAATTAAAACTAGTCAATTCTAAATGCATTTCAATTGATTTGGTACTAAATTTACTCCTCAACGATCATAAGTTCAAGTTTTTTCAGTAAAATATTAAAAGCTTACATGATTATTAGTTTTAAAATTTATAAAATTAATTAAAATACGTGAAACTTGATATAAAATATTTATATTAATTTTTAAAAAAAAAAACTACTAGAACTAGTACCCCTAAAGCTTGAAGGGCGTGAAGGAAACCAGAGATGGCATGGATGAATAGACATTCATCCATGAATTCATAGGTCTAAGTTGATTGCTTACCTCGATATCACATTTCCCACTGCAATTATCAATTTACACGTGGTTAATAAATTCATTTTGTTACAGGAAAATTAATGAAAATTTATTCATGTCCCACTGAATTTTTATGTTATTAATTAAATTTTCTTTTCATAGAGTAGTTAAAAACAATATCTAGGGCTTAACCTTTGAGGAGGCTAGCTATAACTACCTATATATATAGTCAAGATAAAGAATAATAAAGTAAATCAAATTGTATCAATACGAGAACTAGCTAGGTTATGAGAAAACCCTAGCAAACAAAAAGGTTTTAATGGATGAAAGCCATGATTATGGGATGCCAAAGCTTGATCCACAACAGTTATATGGAGCCCTAACAGGCCGGCAAACGAGTAATTAAAACATTGACCGTATAAATTCCAATTAAACATTCAATTACAAGAGTCTCACAGTCAAAACTTTTGAGAAAAAAAAAGTTTTAGGCTTTCTGCCAAGTTTTAGGTGGTGTGTTTTATGGTCGGGCAGCAATTATGCTCTTAAAACAATATGCAGTGATTGGTTGCCAACCAACAAAAATAAAAATGCCATGGATAACTTTTAAAAGAATTTAGCTTAACTGGTTATGTTTTGTGAGTGCTTTTTAAATATTATTAGTTTGAGTTACATAAATTTTAAAGTTATTGGAGGTTTATATGGTCGTTAACTTTAAAAATTATAAATTAATTGAGATATGTACAAACTAATCCGAACAATCACACTAATAATAAAAAAAACAGCTAAGGACATTGAGACGGAGGTAAAAAATATTTTTCAAAACTCTAGTTATTGAATTACTTGAAATTATATCAAGAGATATTTGTAGTTTTCGAGGGACATAAAATATATTAAAATATAATTACTTTTTTTAAATATATATATATGAAAAAATGCTATATTTACATTATTTTAAAAACTATATTATCAATTTAATTCTTCTAAATAGCTTTTACTCTTGAAAATGCTCTCAGAAAGGGGATGGTGTATCCTATAATCAAATGCTTTTTAATTTTTAATTTAGTCTTTTCTCCTGCATTTAAATTTCAATTTAATTCCTGTTTATTTTTGTATTTAAAAAATATTTTTTTAAAAAATTAAATTTATTTTATTTTTTCTCTTGCTTCAATGTATTTTTTTTATTTTCAGATTATTTTAATATTGATATTAAAAATAATTTTTAAAAAATTTTAAAAATATTATTTTAATACATTTTCAAATAAAAAACACTTTAAAAAAAAAAATAACACAACCATACTCCTGAACACATACTTCACCATAAATCTCCAACTCACAACTGACCAAGGAAGTTTTAAGTCAGCCAAGAAACCGCCATTAAAACCCTGCATCAATAAAAACCACCACCATCATCACTTTTTACAAAGCACATAGCAAATCCAAATTACAGAAAAAATAATTGGTGGTGCCAATGGATTTGAACTGGCTACCACCACCAACTCCAAATAAGTTTTTGTTATGGTATTATTAAATAATTTTCCACATAAGAGGGACTAATTAGTTAGTTTCAATCAATCAATCGTAGTAACTCATGAGTAATTTAAATTGAACCGAAAAATAATTTAAACTGATAAAAACTAACGTACATGATTTTTCAGTAAAAAGAATTGATTTAAATGAATCCAATGACACGAGATATTTTCCAAATGAATCTCTGGGTTGACAAGTATGACCAAAGGAGACTTGTTTGATTGATTTAGCACAGCTGTTCGAGGACCCTCCAGCATTGTCTGATTTCCATGAAAGAAAGTTGAGCACCAATGGCAGTATCATTCTATATCTAACTAATTTGATCCAATGTAATCATTCTTGCTTTGACAAAAACAAAACGTGTTGGAAAATGTTATTGCTAGTTGATATATAGATATATAATTGCCATATTTGACTGAGACAAATTAAGGGTTCATTTTCCTTTCAACATAAAGACATTTATTGGAAGAAAATTTTAATTTAATGAATTATTTAAAATAAATAAATATAAATTAAATTTGAAAAAAAAAATGAAAGGTTGCTTTGAAAATATACAGGGAAAAGTTCTGATATCAAAAAAAAAAAAAAAAAAGGAAAAAAGGAAGAAGAAAAAAATCATTGATACAAAACCTAATATATTTTAGCCAAACACATTATTTATAAATGGAAGAGATACCGTGTAAATTAATATGTCATTGCTGATTTTCATCTATAATCCACTTTTAAAAATTAAATAATATTTTATATATATTAAAATACTAAATTATTTTTTATTAAACTCGATAATAACACAAAAAAAAAACCATATTGAAAAGCAAAAAAAAAAATCCCTTTACCCCAAGTTGAAGACAATTTGACTTTAAATTCATTATGGTTATTTTACTGTGCACTCAAAATCGAAAAACTAAAAATACCTCTGCCCACCAGTTCATTAATATTTATTTAAAAGGGTATATTAATTATTTTACTGTATATATAAAAAAGCAAAGAGTCAATTATACCCTCACATCCAAGGATAAATGTGTTTTGTCGATAAAAGTAACCAATAAATAAAAAAGGTTATCCTTTTAGTTTCTTTTGATCCTAGCAACTTGACCCACAGAAGAACATCCACTAGCCAACTGGGGACAATCTTTAATCAAAGCTTGGCGGGACTTGAAGAAGAAATCTAGCTATGGAACCCCATTATATGCAGAAAGCCATTCTCTACCATTCATAAACCACCTGCTATTCACCAGCTCGACGCGCACAATGGGTGATAACTTTTCTCCAATTTGCAGCACATAAATTCTAACACCATTAGCTTAATCTTCGGGACTTGACAAGGAACTTGGCCAGGGATGGAATTTGGCTGGCATACTAGCTTCCTAAACCACCCAGGTGATGAAACAGAAGAGGATAAATGATGAAATTCGCAAAATTATGAGGAACAAGCAATTGAAGATGACATTGATGCCATCCTGCAGATAAAAGATGGTCACAAAATGATCTGGATCTTTAATTTCTTTCTATAGCCAAGTGTGAAACAACTTTGAAGGCTCGAATGTCTGAACTACATTGATTCCCTTTCTTAAAGATGACTTGCTCGGATAAAGAAAGCCAACACAGCCTTGTATCGTCTAGCAGAGTAATATGGAAAAAAAAGCAGCCCACCGAGAGATCAACATGGTTGCAGGATATAGGATGGAAAAGGCCCAGCCAAACTTTTCTTAAATATATATATATAGGTACAGAATAATAGATTTTTAATCGACAAAAACTGGAGTTACGTATCGCATCAAGTAACAACAGCTTAAACTTCCTTGGATCTAAGATATAAAACAACATTGTCTAAATCAACAAACAAAATCAGACACTGCGCAAAAAGTTACGGATCGTTGGAGCTCAGGATCGCTCCTTGGACTTCTTAGTTCCCCTGCAAACAAACAACAAAGGGAGCAGTTAACATATTGTGTTAAAACAAGAATATTTAAGTCACAGTATATACTATTGTAACATGTATACTCACTCTGTTGCTTGAGAAGTAGCAGGAGGAGCAGCTACTGGTTTTTCGGTCACAGGGCCCTGTAAGAAATCACAATGAACAACATGAACATCCCATTTTATACGAAACTACCTGGTATCTATGCTAAACTTTGGCTAAACGCAGACTTGGTCCAATCTCATATGACACAGAGTACCATTAAAGCCCTGTTCTGTGGCTGTAAGGACATCCAGGCACCAAACTGACGTGGTTCGAAGGGCAAGGACAGAAGGTCTAAAGTTTCATCTTACACAATTTACAACGTGGGAGAGTTGCCAATGCTAATCTCTATTTTGCAGCCTGAGCCTTATTCCATGTCAATCTCCGAAATGAGTTGACAACTATGACCAAAGGTCCTTGATTGTTTTAGCACCTATACCAGGACCTTCCAGTATTTTCTGATTTCCACCTAAGAAAGTCTAGCACCAATGCCATTATCATTCTATATCTAACTATTGGATTCAATGTAAACTTGCTTTGACAAAAACAAATTGTGTTGGGAAACGTTATTGCTAGTTGAGATATATAATTGCCATCTCTGACAGAGACAAATCAAGGGTTCATTTTCCTTTCAACATAAAGGCATTGCCTTGTATGTCTTTGGAAAAATCCCATGCCACCAAATGAACAGCGGTGGTGGTGACTCTTGTGATCATATTTTTTGAACATCCGGTTGGAGGCCATGAGAGATGTTCTATTGGTGCCTCTGAATTGGAAGGAATTCAAAGACAAAGGAGAAATGATCTCAGAAGAATATCACCTCAATATTCAAAGAAAGTACAGCTTGTTAAACACAAAACATAAACACACTAAAGATGGATGAACATGGAAAATTAAGGAAAGCAAAACCACAAGATAAGTAAATAACAGACAAGGACTTTCCTCGAAGAAGACTGATTCCGAATGAAATTGTGCACCCCATAAGCCCTATCAAAGGCAAGAGCCCATATTTCCTGCACATAAAAAGGGAAATCATTACCATTACAGTGTTGCGGCCTGACACTAATTTAATCCTACACATGGGGAGGTCTAGAGTGTCAGCATCGTCCCAAAGCCGATGCTGGTTAGATCATTGGTTAAAAGGTATCACCAACGTCAAATCCAATGCTGTTAAAGGCATGATGCAGGCAACGTAGCAATCCCATATATGTGACATGTTGGTATAAAATTCATCAGAATATGCGCACGTGCATTGATGGACTGAAATTGATCGGTTAATAACTTATGCGAATCTTGAATGTGACCTACCGATGCGATTTTCACATATTTATGCTTAGGAGTTAGGCACATATGACTGGAATTGATTAAAAAAATTTATACTTTTATCTAAATTTTCGATCAAGAAAGAACAAGTAATCGCTGAGAGCAAGAGAGAAAGGGAACAAACCCAATAGTGAGACGCTTTTTAGGGTCCCCAGTGGCATAGCCAGTGAAATAGAAAAACCGAGTGACAGTATAAATGGATCCAAGAGCAACACAAGCACAAGGATGCCTTATCCCTCCTAACACCATCAGCAAAAAGAACACTGGCATCAGTTCCAGGGAATTCTGATGTCCTCTCTGCACCACAGAACCAAAAAAAGAAAAGAAGAGAGGTTAAAATCCAAATTTCAGGAAACAGAAACAAGAAAAGAAAAGTAAGGGCAAGAGGACCTGAACACAGTTGAAGAGTTTGGCATCTTTGTTTTCTGATTCGATAGCATAGAGGGTTGGATAAGGGACGTTGTATTTCTTGCGAGCTTTGCCAACCTGGAATCCCATCCAAAAATTGAGAAAGCAATAAGCAACAAGAACAAAAGCTACATTGCCAAATCCTCTAGGGAACATTTCTACTCCTGCCATGATGTCTGGTTTTGGAACTGAAAGAAACGGAACCCACTTCTCTTATACTCTAGTTCTGAGCTGTCGAGGTTGACTTTTTGAGGTTGTGTTTGTGCCTTCGCGGGTTTTTCTGAACTGTTCCTGCCCTTTTCTTCTAGGGAAGCCCACAAGAATAAGCCACGCCATCATAATCTTTTTGAATAATTTATCAAAACAGTTAACAGGCCAGTTCTGTCCTGGTTTCGAAGCTGTCAAACCCCTTTTGTCAAGCACATTGTTTTAAATCCCAAGTGTTTTCACTTTTTATATAATTTTTTTAATCCGAGGTTTGTTTCTTTCTCGAATTTTGCATGTTTATCTAGAACTTTGTTTTAGAAAAAAAATCACAGTAACCTTCTCTTTCATCCCTTTCTAATTTAAAACCAGGTGGTATTTTCACCAAATCGTAAACTAAACTCACCTTCCAATGGATTAAAGGCAGATAATTCATAGAATTCGTAAAAGATGGTATTCTAAAGACTTGATCCTAGCAACTTGACCCACAGAGAACATCCACTAGCCA
Organism: Populus alba; assembly: GCF_005239225.2. Lineage (NCBI taxonomy): Eukaryota > Viridiplantae > Streptophyta > Magnoliopsida > Malpighiales > Salicaceae > Populus > Populus alba. The sequence continues at coordinate 20,420,456 of NC_133300.1, read as the reverse complement.
ACAGGGACATCGTCAAGGACTAATCAATCAAAGCTTGGCGGCACTCTACAGTACGATCGTTACTGATATGTTTTAAAAATATGTTCTAGTATACAAAAGCATTAAATATTAAATAAATATATTTTTTTAGACTTGTCACTTGACGTTAAAAATAAAGAAAGTTGAAAAAAAATTATATTAACATATTTTAAAGCAAAAATAACTCTTGCACCCACTGTACAAATAATGCAGGAAGTCTGCCTAAGGAACCCCGTTACATACAAAAGCCGTTAGAAAACAGCATGCTGTCCACCAGCTCGCCGTAGGATGGCTGATAACTTTTCTCCAAGTGGAAGTGCAAATTTTAACATCATTAGTGTAATTTTCAAGACATGACACGAAACTTGGCCAGAAATGAAATTGACCTACATACGAGCTTTCTGAACCGTCTAGGTCATGAACCCAAAGAGGAGAAAGGATGAACCTGGCAAAACCATTAGGAACAAGCAATTGCAGATAATATTGATGCCATCTGATAGACAGAAGACCGTAACAAAAATAATCTGGATACTATTCTTAGTCCGTTTATTTGCGTGGTTATTTCTGTGCTTGAAACAATCATAACAAAATAAATATTTGATTATATTAAAAACATAATTTATTTTTGATGGGGTCTAGTACAAATCACGTTTAAAATATAGGATTTGCCGAAGCAGCTCCAAGCTACTTTTTTTTCTCATTGTTCAGTGTTTTAGTGAACAGTAAAAATTTACTCACACTGTTCACGTGAATAGTGCAAATGATTGCCATGTTCACTTTAAACAATGAACAGTGCAAAAATAAAATTTAATTTCCTTGCACTGTTCACATGAACAATTTTTTTTAGTGAACAATATTTTTTTTTTCAAAAAAACTAATTTAGAGTGAGTTAAATTCACTCACACTGTAATATCAATTTTATTCATGATAATATTTTATCTAATTTTATTGCAAACTCAAAAAATTATAGAAACTTATACCGTAATGAAATTATAGATTGTTTAATGAAATTATATATATATATATAATTTCATTACGATATATATATAAACACATACACATTTATTTTATAACCTCAATTTAAAAACATTATTAACCAAATATATTTAACTATTTTTTTTCAATCTTAATTTTAACCAAACATATATAAATATTAAATCAGTATGTTTAATAAAATATTTTTTTTCAAATCACAACTACAAAAACTATCACAATACCAAACACACTCTTAAAACAATATCAAATACCCTCTTAAGGCGATCGTAATTTATTTCTATAACCAGGTGCGAAACTGCGATGACTCAAAAATCTAATCTACACTAATACATTTTCTCAAAGATCGATGAGCACACAACCTCCTCGGAGCGAGAAAGCCAAAGAATGTATGCTCATCGAGTAAACTTAGTTTGAAGAAAGAAACATAAAAAATAAAATCCATACTCCTAGAAACAGCCACACCTAGAATTTTTATGTATCTCGTTCTTCAAAGAAAAGCTCTAAGAAATAACGACTAACATTAACTACTCTTTTGGCATCATAAAATTACTCAAGAGCCAACACAGCCTTGTATCATCTACGAAGATAAAAAGGATAAAAAATACACGCCACAGAGAGCTCAACATGGTTGCAGGATATAGGATTTTAATGGCTCTTGAAAGACAAAAAAATATTGATAGGAAGAGGCTCAGCAGAAATAACAAACATCAAAACCGTGGTAAGAACAAAATAATAGATTTTTAATCGACAAAAACAGGAGTTACATATCGCATCAAGTACCAACAGCTTAAACTTCCTTCGATCTAAGATATAAAACAACATTGTCTAAAGCAACAAACAAAATCAGACACTAAGCAAAAAGTTACAAATCGCTGGAGCTCAGGATCACTTCTTGGACTTCTTAGTTCCCCTGCAAACAAAACAACATATGGAACAGTTAACATATTGGATTAAAACAAGAATATTTAATCAAAGACTCAGAAGTATATACTATTGTAATATATATACTCACTCTGTTGGTTGAGAAGCAGCAGGTGGTGCAGCTACTGGTTTTTCAGCCCCGGGTCCCTGTAAATAATTACAATGAACAACATCAGCATCCCATTTTATACAAAATTTCCTGACATCTATGTTAAACTCTGGCTAAAAGCATACTTAGACCAATCTAATATAACACAGTATTATTAAAGTCCTGTTCTGTGACTGTAAGGACATCCACGTGCCACACCAAGCTTGAGGCACACGCCAAATTGACATGGACATGAAAGACAAGGACAGAAGGTCAAAAGTTTATACACAATTTGCAACACCTACTAGGTAATTTATAGTTTTAGATGCCGGTTGATAGTTGATAATAATTGCTTTTCATTGTGTTTTTTTTCTTGAAAATACATCAAAATAATGTTTTTTTTTTTGAAAAAAAAATTCATTTTTGATACAAGAACATCAAAACAATCTGAAAATACAATTTTTTTTTTCAAAAAACAATTTAAAACACAGAGCTCATCATTACTGAAACATGATTGATGAGCCGAGCAATTCCACATCATCAACCAACAACAATCAGCTTTTCAAATAAATAATTCAACAATGAAGTGTTCATTAGCAGCAAGCGACGACAAATCTTACCATGGCCAAACGTTCTTCCCTCCTGGCAAATTTCCTCTCCCTGCTAGCCTTGTTCTTTGCCCTCTTGGCCTCAAATTGGTCAGCCAGGGTCTTTTCCCTAGCTTTCTCAGCCTTTGATTTGTGGATGCTCTCCATTAGAACCCTCTTGTTCTTGAACACATTACCCTTCACCTTCATGTACATGTCATGGTACATATGCCTGTCAATCTTTTTAGACTCACGATACTTGCGGAGCAGACGCCTTAGAACACGCATCCTCCTCATCCAGAGAACCTTTGTTGGCAGCCTAGCTTCCCTGGTACCCTTGCGCTTACCTAGAGTGGTTCAAACAGCTTGAAATTTAACGCATTCTAGGACATAAGCAAAATTACATGGAATTAACAACCAGTTCATCCAATTACTCTTGCAAACACAAAAACAAAAGTGCCCGAGCACAAGTAAACTTGAAAATCGTTCATTCGTAAAATATAGTAATATACCATAGCCAGAGTGTCGTCCCTTCCTCTTTGCTTCATTCATTCGTCGAGCACGAGACCGAGAGTGAATCTTGGTTGGCTTCCTGATAATGAAGCCATCCTTGACAAGCTTCCTTATGTTCTGGCCTGTATTATTGCAAATAACATCAACACAAAATAAATCACTACAACAAAAAAATCAGTTCCTAACAAATTTTCGACAAATATTTTCTTTCTAACAAAATTCCATTTCATAAGAACATCAAAACAGAACTTAACAGAAACACAAAACTAATTATCAAAACTTAAACTTCAATACCTTCATTTACTATAACTAAAATAAACCAGGACAATTGATATATACTTCAACTTCCATAAGAAAATAGCTTGGAACTATTTTTGTTTTTGTTTTTTTGCATAAAAGGGTCCTCAAACACACAAACAACTGACAGCCTTGCATTTCAATTTCATAAAAAAATTTAATAAAACCCCCCAAAAGAATTTGCTAAGTTTATATTAAATTTACAACTCATTTTAACATATCATGAAAAAAAAAAAAACACAAACCCACTAAAAACTAAGCAAAATCCAGCAAGAAAAGAACAGAAAAACAAGACGAAATGATAACAGAGAGAAAGGTTATTGTTTTGATTACGTGAATTTGCCATGGAGATCTCATTGCCTTCATTAGGGTCAAGCCAAACTTTGCCTTTGCCACACTTTAGGACACTAGCAGCAAGCCGCTTTTGGAGTTTGAGGGAAACCATCTCCGCGTCTTCTTCGAGAGCTGTTGAAGCTGTGGCAGAGCGGATGAGGGCAGCGCGTGTTTATGTCAGTATTTATACCATGGGAGTTTCTGCTTCTAGGGTTTGCGGGTTGGGCTTTCGGGCTATGCTGGGTTATGGGCTGTGTGTTTGCTGAGACCATAATCATTAAACCGGTTCCAGTTAAAAAAAAAAAATCAACCCAAAATCAACTTAATTCATTAAACAACATCGACTTGGTAGGTTAATTTCAATTAAAATGTGATTTGATTTAATTTTTTTAAAATAATATTATTTTAAATTGACCTACATTAATTAATCTGCGTTAAATAGTTTAATCCATGACATATGACTTTAGCATAGCTGAGTTTAAGACAATAATAAATGTTTTTAATAGTATAATATTTTATTAAATTTCAGAATCAAGTGTAGTATTTTTTTTCTAGCATATTAATTTTGTTTTGTGTAAAATAACTTGTTTTTGAGAGATGCTTTACATGTAATATATTACTTTTCTAAAATATTTTATTAAATAACTTGTTAAAAGAATGCTTAAAATAAATTATTTGGGGTTTGATATATAGAAAAACAAGTGTTAGAAAAGTAATATTTATATTCATCAAATTTCTCAAATAAATAAATAAATCAGACATAAAATATCAAAGAGATTATTTTACAAAAATCATTGTTTATATAAAACAAACAAACACAAATAATCATTGAATGGAATGGATAAATTGTGTTTATATTGAAAACATAAAATGAATGATTTGGTCTTTAGTTATATATCAAACTTATCCACCAAGTACTTTAATCTTATCTTAATATATACCACAGCACAATTCTATTTTTCTTTTTTCTTTTTTACTTTTTAATGAGGAAGACTGCAAAATCAAAATGAAACAAGAAAGAAAGAAAGAAAGAAAAAAGTGGAAATAAAGATGGTTAATTTGTGAAAACTGGAAAATGGTTTGGACACTCTACTTCCTCTTCTCATCCATGTGGGTTCAAAATTCACACTTTTTTTTTTTTTTGATTAACGTGGGTGTCCGGGCTAGCTTGCGCACACCACAACTAATCCCACGGCTCACTGAACATCCTGCAAGCCTAGTGAGCAGGTAAGACACCGCGGGGGTGACATGCATACCGCATAGGGAGGACCCAATAGAGACAGGAAGGGAACAAACTCTCCAACCCCACTCCCTCTGGGACTCGAATCAAAGTTCGAAGGAAGGAGAGCTGCCCCAACAACCACTGAGCCACAACCTGTTGGTGGTTCAGAATTCACACTTGAAATTACAGCTTAAGGTTATTTCGGGTGCATGGGATTTTCTCGAGGAAATTGTGTACCTGGGGATGGGACAGTAAATTAAAGAATCATCGTAATGTATGCAAGCATTCCTGCCCTTTCCTCTCCTTCGGTATGTCACAATAAAGGAAAATACGTTTTTATTATGAATATTTTCAGTAGAGTGTGGTTTTCATTGCAGTTGTTTTTTAAAATATTTTTTATTTATAAATGTATTAAAAATAATATATTTTTTTAAAAAATTAATTTTAATATTAATGTATTAAAATGATCTAAAAACATCAAAAAAATATTAATTTGAAGTAAAAAAAAATAAAAAATTTAATTTTTTTCATAAACGCTTTTGAAATACAAAAACAAGCAAGATCTTTATCTTGCTATTTACAACCAGGAAAAGCACGTTGGCCTTCTCGTATGAAAGCTCCCTCTCCAATTGCCTTATGCTATAAATTTACCATCCGACGAAAACGGGGACTAGTTGAAGTAATGAGCCCGGAGGCGCGCTCATTACTTTAATTAAGATAATGAAAAACCATTTCATCTTGTTAGTTGTAACTTTAGGCGATTCTAGAAAAAAGATAGCGAAAAAAATTATTCCTAGAGTCGATGCTAAGAGGAATGTATAAACTAATGCTTCCATAGATTTGTTTGTGGTTTACAGTTATAACTTCCATATCTGTTTATTTAGAGCGTTCCCAAATTAAAAAAGAGCAAGAGTCAGACAAAGAAAATGCGGCGATTCAAATTAAGATGTCCCCCGTACCCTATGTCGAATTACAAAAAGAAAATAGAGATGAAAAATCAAAGATTAATGTTGTATCAAACTACTTGTCTTCTTGTAGTTGGATCTCCAAGTTTTTGGAATGCTCCAAATTCCACCTGAGCGCCTAAATCTAGATCAATACCAACAAAAACATCTTTGAACAAGGTTCGAAAGCCATGCCAAATGTGTCCAAAAAAGAAGAGCAGGGCAAACGAAGCATGTTCAAAAGTAAACCAACCCCTTGGACCACTACGAAAAACACCATCGGATTTCAAAGTAGCACGGTCTAATTCAAAAATTTCACCCAATTGTGCGCGTCTAGCATATTTTTTCATATTAGCAAGATCACTATAACTGACTCCATTTAGTTTACCACCATAGAACTCAATAGTTACACCTACTTATTCAACACTATACCTCGATTTTTAGTTTGAGATTAAAAAACAGTAGGAATTTCACACAAATTGTGATTTGAGATTTTAGTTTTTTACTGAGGTTTCATATTATATTAATTTGAATTTTATAATTTTAATAAAATATTAAAATAGAATATGAATATAGAAAGAATTCATAATCATCTAGTTATGATCGATCTAAACCAGCCAATTATGCATACGATTCAACATGCTAACTATTAAACAACTTATTAGAAACACAAGACAACCAATCAGAAATATCACCAAATCCTTCGCTCTCGGGGGATGCCCTCAGCGCCGAGGGACATGTACTAGGGTGTATGCACGACTCGTTCAGATTTCAGATTGTGGGTTGGGACAAAATAAAGAATTTTTTCACTATCCGTGATCAGTACTGATAAATAGGATAGAATGAAAGACTCCCCCCTTTACTATCTAAAATAATAATAAAAAGAGATCTAGAATATACTTCTATTGTGTATCAAATTTATGGTTTCTACTGGTGCAAATTCAATTACCTCAATTTTCAATTGAAAATGCAAAAGAATTCCCCGTTGATAGCAAATGATTATCTGTTAAGTAGGGAAAATCTTATTTAAATTAAAAAGCCGAAAATGGATGCCTTTACTCTTGCAAGAACAGACTAACAAGGTCAACTAATTAGCTAATCCACATAATTAAATACCGTTACTGTAAAAACGGACGTTGTTGTGAAAGACCTACTACTAGGGAATTCACGGGTAGAGCCAAAAAGTGTAAACTATAAAAGTTAACAATAACATTGATTCGATAAAGTAAGGGCTCCGGTGTATAGAAAGGACCTCGCCGTTTAAGAATTAACCATGGAAACGATGGAACCCATTATTTATTTATCAATTTCTATTTACTACTTAATTACTACTTATTTTTATTTACTATATTTTTGTTATTTTTGTTTTGATACCCGGTACCAATAAAATTTCTTATTTCAAGGCGATATGCTTATAACAAAAAAGAAAAAATAGTGGTTAGGAAGGTTAGAGTAGGCAAAAGCAGTTGGAATTATTATTTTATACATTGAAAGAATCCGTTTTGTTATTCTAGAAAAGGGAAAAATAATTACTGAAAAAAAGGAAATCAATTAGTTATTTATCAAAGTTTCGTTCATTCAATGACTAGAATTAGATGAGGATATATAGCTTGGAGATGTAGAACAAAAATTCATTTATTCACATCAAGCTTTTGTGGGGCTCATTGAAGACTTACTTGAACTATTATTCAATAAAAAATAAAAGCTTTGTTTTTGGCCTACCAGAATAGAGATAGGCACAAAAAGAAATTTTTCGGTGTTTATGGTTCACTCGAATAAATGTAGTAATTCGCGAGAATGCAATATCCTGTAGTCATAGTATATTAATAAATAATTTATACAAAAGACAGTTTCTTCTTAATAGTAAAATACTTGCACAACTAGCTATATTAAATAGGTATTGCCTTTATTGATTTCCAATGATATAATAAAAATAAGAAGATTGAAATGAATCCTTTGAAATATCTGACTTTGATATGGAATTACTTGGAAAAAGAATACCCGGAAGATATAATATAAATAAGTATGATAAAATAATATTATCTAGTAGTGAAACTGAACCAAAACATTCAATAAAAAAATATTTATTTTTTTATTAATTTTACCCAGTACACTAAATCAAATCTGTATTCCTGCATTTTTCTCTCTAATAAAACATCAACTGACGTTTGAGTTGACTTGTTATTAATATGAGTTAAGTAGTTTAATCCATGACATATGACTTTAACATAGCTGAGTTTAAGACAATAATAAATGTTTTTAATATTACAATATTTTATTAAATTTTACAATCAAGTGTCATTGTTTACAATTTAATTGGATTTTAAAAATGATTGGACTCCATGTTGAATATAAGAATTTATATGCAAATGTTTATGTCTGAATTTATATGATTTTAATAGTGTTTGGTAATAAAATTCATGTGGGTTCAGAATTCACACTTGAAATTACACCATAAAGGATATAAAACCTTAGTATTTCGGGTGCATGGGACGCGACAGAAAATTAGAGCATCATCGTAAAGCACGCAAGCATTCCTCTCCTTCGGTACTTGTCACAATAAAGGAAAATTCGAGCATCATCGTGAAGCACGCAAGCATTTCTGCCCTTTCCTCTCCTTCAATTAACAAAGGAAAATTCGTTGGAATATGAGCATTTTCGTAAACTCTACGCAAGCATTCCTCTCCTTCGGTACTTGTCACAATAAAGGAAAATTCATATGAACACTTTGTCTTGCTATTCACAACCAGGAAAAGTCCTTTGGCCTCATCGTATGGAAGCTCCCTCTCCTTATTCCTTATGCTATAAATTTAAGTAATGTAACTGATTGAAGTATGAGACATCTTGATCTTTAATCTTGCTTTAGAAAGTTTGGGGAAAGCAGAATCCACAGTGGGAAACAATTAACAGTACTAAAGCAAGCAGGTATACAACAAGAGCCATCATGTATTTTCCTTACAATCCAAGACGTGCACCTTTGCTTGCTTTGAATACTTTTGATTTACTTGTAGTCAACGTGCTCTTTCCATTTTCAACCAAGAAATCTGTTGTTGCATCGTTTCTTCATATGTTCAAAACTTTTATTTTCATCTTATTTCTGGCTATGTCAACTGATTTTACAGAAGTTAACTAGAGAGGTGAATTGATGGAGAAGACTGCGGCGAAAACTGAAGAAGTTGCTGGTAGAAGCTTATTAGACTTGGTGTTCTCTTGGTCTATCAGGGATGTACTAAACAGAGATCTTTACAAAAATCAGGTTTGCATGTATGCCGTTTTGTCATGTTTATGTTGTACGATCCACTTATGATTTGTTTTTTTTTTTGGCGGTTAAATCCATTTGCAAGTTGATTAAAGTGAAATCATTTAGAGACTTCTCCTTCCATGACATTTAGATTTTGCTGAAACAAGATCAATCTTGGCATGAACTTAGACTTGATCCCTATACTTTTCTTTGGAAAGGATTAGACCAGTAAGCTAAGCATCCAATGGTCAGTAAAGCAGAACATGTTGTTCTTTGAAGATCATTTATAGTAGCGGTTTCTTTTCATGTTTTTGGAATTTTCAGAATTGACATAAGATTAATTGACAGCAACTGGAAAATGCGTTGACCGATTTCTATTTTCTTGCATTTGATGTCCGTGGCACTAATTTACTCAACAACAGGTGAAGAGGATACCAGAGAGATTCACGTCAAAGTCACATTACATGAAGTCATTCATTCCTGCTCTAAGCGAGGAAACTCGGGCAGATTTGTGCTCAAACATGATGAAGGTCTCCCAAGCACCTTCAAGGGAGATCTTTTCAATTGAAAGTTCAAAAGAGTATAAACCTCCCAAAGACTTGTTTTATAAGATGTGGTTGAAAAGAATGGGAAAAACTGGAAATGGGAAAGGAATATACGAGCCTGAGGTTGGAGATCTCCTTGTTTTGACAGATGCAAGACCGAAAGACATTGCAGATTTGAACAGGCCTGGGATAAACTATCTTCTTGCTTATGTTCATAGGGTATCTAATGGGCTGGATGATGACGATAATCATGAAAAGTTATCAATTCTCACATCCAAACCCATTGAATTTGGATTAGAAAACAAGCAGAATAAAAGGGAGTCTGTCATTGCTGGACAAGAGATTCAAAAGAAAAGCAGAGCCACTGTCTTCGTTGTTTACCTAGCAAACATGACGACGAATGTTCGCATATGGAGATCATTGAACTCAGATCTGCAAGGGGGGAACACGAACGTTATCCAGAATGTGCTTGAAACTAGTTCACCTGTAAGAAGGCGAAATCATTTTTCTTTATGTGTAGGGAAGTCCTAGTTCTGTTCTAATAATTCAGCTGCTTAACTGACAGTTGCTGTGTCTTCTCCTGCAGGATAGCCAAGATTGTTCTCACTGTTAGGATACTGGCATGCAAACCCGACAAGACAAAAGGCTAAAATGAGAAATGAGACACACAAGAATTTACGTGGTTCACCCAATTAGGCTACGTCCACGGGCAAGTATAGAAGGATTTTACTAAGTAATGTGGGAATTACAACCTCTCTCAAATAATAGGAGAACAACTAAGAATCTCTCTATTACTAGGAGAAAACACCTCACTTACTCTCTCACAAATACCTCACAAATTTGTGGGATTATTTTCCCTCTTCACTCTCCTCTTCCTCTCTTGTTTCTCTCTTATGGTGTGTTTACAATACTTGGATGCATTGCCTATTTATAGGTAAACATCCATGCAAATACAAGGGGTAGGCAAGTGGCACAAGTTTGGCACAAGTTTGGTGCCTACAATTTGTGACTAAGGAAGGATGGCTTCACCACCATTGTTGACTCCCACCATTGTTGACTTAGGTGGTTGGTTTCATATTGGTTGGTTTCACATTCTCCCACTTGAAGACTTTGATGATTGAATCAAGTCTTCACACTTCATCATTTGTGATTCTTTTATCCTTTCAATACTTGCCATCTTCATGCTGCTTACGTTTCTGCTAGGCCACAAGAGGATCTGCACCATATATACTTATCAGTGTTGACTGGTTTGGTTAAAGCATTTGCTGGGTTTTCCTTTGTGTGAACCTTCTGAAAATCCACACTTCCATCTTCCACCACTTCGCGAACAAAGTGATACTGAACATCTATATGTTTTGTTCTTGAATGAAACGCTGGATTCCTTGCAATATGCAAGGCACTCTGACTATCACAATACAAAAGAATCTTCTCTTGTTTGTGCCCGAGCTCCTCCATAAGTTTCTTCATCCATATTGCTTCCTTACAAGCTTGTGTAGCTGCCATATACTCAGCTTCTGTTGTGGATAACGCTACAACAGTCTGAAGTTTAAAGACCCAGCTCACAGCTCCTCCTGCAATTATGAACACATAGCCTGTAGTGGATTTTCTTTTCTCAAGGTCACCAGCAAAATCTGAGTCAACATAACCTCTGATAGTAAATTCTGATCCTCCATAACATAATGCGGCATCTGAGGTACCCTTGATGTATCTCAAGATCCTCTTAATAGTATTCCAATGCTCTCTACCAGGATTTGCCATGTATCGACTAGTTGCTCCCACTGCTTGTGCAATGTCTGGTCTTGTACATATCATGGAAAACATTAAACTTCCCACTGCTGATGCATACGGTACTCGAGACATCTCCATCCTCTCTGCTTCATTGCTAGGAGACATACTTGAGGATAATTTGAAGTTAACAGGAAGTGGGGTGGAAATTGGCTTACAATCTTGCATGTTGAAGCGTCGCAAGATCTTCTTTAAATAATTCTTCTGAGAAAGCCAAATCTTCCTCTTACTTCTATCTCGGTGAATTTGCATCCCTAGAATCTTGTTTGCTGGTCCCAAGTCCTTCATATCAAACTCCCTAGCCAACTGTGCCTTCAATTCTTGGACTCGATCTTTGTTGGGGCCTATTACCAACATGTCATCCACGTACAACAACAGAATGATGAAAACATCATTTTCTTCAAACCTCTTGTAATACGTACAATGGTCTGAACTGAGTCTGTTGTACCCAAGGCTAATTATGAAGGAATCAAATCTCTTGTACCAACACCTCGGCGCCTGTTTGAGACCGTATAGAGATTTGTTCAACCTGCAAACCAAGTTCTCCTTGCCTGTTTCAGCAAAACCCTCTGGTTGGAGCATATAAATTTCTTCTTCAAGTTCTCCATGAAGAAATGCAGTTTTCACATCTAACTGCTCTAAGTGAAGATCAAATATAGCACACATTGCCAAGACTACTCTGATTGTAGTAAGTCGTACCACCGGAGAAAATATCTCATTGAAGTCTATTCCTTCTTTCTGAGCATATCCTTTCACCACCAATCTTGCACGATACCGCTCCACTTGATCATTGTCATCACGCTTTATCTTGTAAACCCATTTGTTGCCAATGGCCTTTCTTCCTTGTGGTAGCGGAACAAGATCCCAAGTGTTATTCTTGTGCAGAGCTTCAATCTCCTCTTGCATTGCTGTCATCCACATAGATACATCTGTGCTTTTGATAGCCTCATGGAAAGTTGATGGCTCTCCATCCTCTGTTAGAAGACAGTATGCAATGTTGCTCTTAGTAACATATTCTGAGTGCCAAGCCGGTGGTCTTCTTTCACGAGTTGACCGTCGAACTTCAGGAGTTTCAGACTCTATTTGTTCTTGTTCTTCATGCTCTGGTACAGCTTCAGAAGAAGTATGATTCTGAGTATTTTCCATCTGGACTTCTGTAGTCTCCTTTAAAATGCTATTATTTTCTTCCATTTGCATTTTATCTTCTGCAAATATGACATCTCTACTGATGACTACCTTGTGGGCAGTGGGATCCCACAAGCGATACCCCTTCACTCCATCAGCATACCCCAAGAATACACATTTTCTGGATTTTGAATCCAGCTTACTGACCTCTTGAGTATTGTACATCACGTACACAGGACTTCCAAATATATGCAATCGAGAATAATCAGCTGGCTTTCCAGTCCACATCTCCATCGGTGTCTTCAACTCAATTGCAGTAGACGGAGATCGATTTATTACATAACAGGCGGTATTGACTGCTTCTGCCCAGAATGACTTTTCTAGACCTGCAGCCTTCAACATTGCTCTTGTTCTTTCCAATAGAGTTCTGTTCATCCGCTCTGCCACTCCATTTTGTTGTGGAGTGTATGCCGTTGTGAACTGCCTTTTGATACCTTCATGTTGACAGAAGTTATCAAATTCATCACTGGTATATTCTCCTCCATTGTCAGTCCTCAAACACTTGATCTTCTTTTCAGATTCAAGTTCTACCCGCGCTTTGAAGGTTTTAAAAACTACGAACACATCTGCCTTCCTTCTAATCGGATACACCCAACATCTCCTGGAGAAGTCATCTATGAATGATACAAAGTATCTTGCTCCTCCCAAGGATACAACCGGTGCTTGCCAAACATCAGAGTGAATCAGGTCTAAGATGCATTTGCTCTTAGTTGTTGACGTGTCAAACTTCAACCTATGTTGTTTGCTTGTAACACAGTGCTCACAAAAGGGTAAAGTAACCTTTGTAAGCCCAGGGAGTAACTTCTGATCAGAGAGAACCTTTAAACCTTTCTCTGACATGTGGCCTAGTTTTTGATGCCATATCATCGTCTTCTCTTCTGCAGGACTAGCTGATGCGATTGATGCTTCTGCCCCATGATGCGTTTCTCCCATTAATACAAACATGTTAGCAACTGTCTTTCTTGCCTTTAAAACCACCAGCGCGCCTTTGACAATTTTCATGATTCCATTGTCTGTTCGGATCTTACAGCCAAGACTATCAAATTGTCCTACGGACAAAAGATTCTTCTTTAAGTCTTTCACATGTCGCACTCCTGAAATAGTACGAATTAAGCCATCATACATCTTCAATTTGATGGTGCCAATGCCAGAAATCTCTACAGCATGATTATCACCCATGAACACTGTACCTCCAGAGATAGGTTCATATGTATGGAACCAATCTCGTCTAGGGGTCATATGCCATGTTGCTCCTGAATCCATAATCCAGACCTCAGTGAGCTCTTCTCTATCTGTAGAGCTTGTTGCTGCTTCACTATATAAAATCTCTCCATCTTCTGAGGTGCTTGCAACACATCCTTGAGGTCTTGATGACTCTGCAGTATTCTCTATACCCTTTTTAAACCAATAATCCTTTTTGAAGTGCCCTTTTCTGCCACAGTTGTAGCATTTCACCATCTTCTTACTTCTTGATTTGGACCTCCCCTGCCTTTGACTCCCACTGGAGCCACGCTCCGTTGATCTTCCTCTTGACACCAATAATGCCTCTGCTTGGTTTGAACTGTTTCTGTCTCCTTTGTTTTTGCGCCTATTTTCTTCTTCCAAGATAGCGGCTGCAACATCATCGAAGACTAAATAGTCTGAGAGGATATTATTGGTCAAGTTGATAATGAGCTGATCATACGAATCAGGAAGACTTTGAAGTAGAAGCTCTGCACGTTCATTTTCCTCTATTTGCTGACCCAATGTAGTGAGTTGTGAAAATAGAGTTCTGATTGTGTTGATGTGGTCAGTCACCGACGTGGTTTCTGCCATTCGAAGGGTATAAAGTCTCCACTTTAAGAAAATCTTAGTGTGCAAAGACTTAGACTCGTATAGCTTTGTTAGAGTCTCCCATATCTCCTTAGCTGTTTTCTTCTCCGCCACACTTGATAATACTTCATCAGCTAATGCTAAATGTATGTTAGCAATAGCATTGCCATCCATCTCATTCCATTTTGCATTATCAGTGATCTCCGCGGGCCGATCCCCAATTGCTGCCAAGCAATTGTCTTTCCTCAAGATTGCCTTGATTCTCATTTTCCATAGTGAGAAATTACTCCCCTTGAACCTCTCAATCTCGTACTTTGCTGCCATTGTATTCACCGAGATCTATTCAGCTATCACCGTTTCACAGATCTGTAACGTATATAAAAATAGTATCGTGTGAATAATACTTCACTAAGTAAGTTCCCAGGAAAGATTGGAGGGGTCACAAACGGTCCCGCTTAAAACCCAATCTCCTTAGACAGAACTTCCTAGACTGTATTTAATCACCGCACTGACTTTCTATATACGCCAACAGTAACGTAAGTGAACAGTACCGTATGGATGAATAGTGCCGTATAGGTGAATAGTGCCGTAGACGTGAATAGTAACCGTATACACGACTAACTTTTGTGTGTTAACAACACCAACCAAGAAGGCTCTGATACCACTGTTAGGATACTGGCATGCAAACCCGACAAGACAAAAGGCTAAAATGAGAAATGAGACACACAAGAATTTACGTGGTTCACCCAATTAGGCTACGTCCACGGACAAGTATAGAAGGATTTTACTAAGTAATGTGGGAATTACAACCTCTCTCAAATAATAGGAGAACAACTAAGAATCTCTCTATTACTAGGAGAAAACACCTCACTTACTCTCTCACAAATACCTCACAAATTTGTGGGATTATTTTCCCTCTTCACTCTCCTCTTCCTCTCTTGTTTCTCTCTTATGGTGTGTTTACAATACTTGGATGCATTGCCTATTTATAGGCAAACATCCATGCAAATACAAGGGGTAGGCAAGTGGCACAAGTTTGGCACAAGTTTGGTGCCTACAATTTGTGACTAAGGAAGGATGGCTTCACCACCATTGTTGACTCCCACCATTGTTGACTTAGGTGGTTGGTTTCATATTGGTTGGTTTCACACTCACTGCTTATCTGAAGTGAATAGAAGTGCTGCACTTTGTGGTATGGAAGAAACCATAATCAGCTCCTTTAATTTAAATGACTCACAGGAAGGTGCAATTGCAAGCTGCATTGGTCTGAGTGAATGCCAGCATCAAAGCACTGTCAAACTAATTTGGGGTCCTCCAGGGACTGGAAAGACAAAGACAGTTGGTTTATTATTGTTTTCTCTACTTAAACTGAAGTGCAGGACACTTACATGTGCTCCAACCAATATTGCTGTGTTGCAAGTGACATCGAGACTCCTAAAGCTAGTTACAGACTCTCTTGAATATGACACTTATGGACTTGGAGATATAGTTCTCTTTGGGAATGGGGAGCGAATGAAGATTTCTGAGAATGATGATCTTGAAGATATATTTCTTGACCATCGTGTTGAAGTGCTTTCTCATTGCTTTGCCCCGTCAACCGGGTGGAAGCACACTGTAGATTCAATGATAAATTTGCTTGAAGATCCGGAGCATCAGTACCGCAGGTACTTTGAAATCATGAAAAAAGAGAATGTGAGAGTGGGTCAGGATGATGGAATGATTGAATTTGAAGAGATGAAACAGCAACAAAGAGAAGGATGAAGTGGTCAATGGTCAAAATCAGATGGGCAGGAACAGCAGAAAAGTTCCGAAGAAAATTCTAGTGCAGGCATTGAAAGACAACAAGAAAACTGAAAAACAGAAACAAAAGTTTCTTATTATCAAGATAAGCTTCCAAAGTGTGTCGGAAAAGGAGGTCAATATGGAAAGGAAAACAAGGAAGATGATATTCTCCCGTTCGAGGAATTTGTAAAGAAAAGGTTCAAAATCCTTAGTGAGAAGCTGGACATTTTTAATTGTAGGTTTGTACACGCATTTGCCAACGTCTGTCATTTCATTAGAAGTTGTGAAGAACATGATAAAAGCTCTTGATTCACTCAGCCGCCTGAAAACCTTGTTGAATGGTGTTAGCATTGGAGATGAAGGTTTAAAGCTAGTCCTCAATGATTTCGAAGATGAAGAAAGCAGTGCGTGTCAATTTTCATGGTTGGCCACTACAAGAAAGGATTTGCATTCAGATACTGAATTCACTTCCTCGATCATTTGACGTGCCCAATATTTTTAAAAGTTATCAAGTGAGAAACTTTTACTTGGAAAATGCATGTCTAATTTTCTGTACCGCTTCAAGCTCTGCCAAGCTGCACACAGAAGGAATGAAACCGATAAAAATGTTAGTTGTTGATGAAGCTGCGCAGCTTAAAGAATGTGAATCGACCATTCCATTGCAGCTTTCTGGTCTTCGCCATGCCGTTCTTATAGGTGACGAGCGCCAACTTCCTGCCATGGTTCAAAGCCAGGTGATGAGGTTAATCTTTTTTGCATTCCATTTACTGAGTAATTTATAAGATTTAAGTTGTAATGTTTTTGTCAAATAACTTGATCAGATTTCCGAGAAAGCTGAATTTGGAAGGAGTTTGTTCGAGAGATTGGTCATACTGGGACACGAGAAACACCTACTGAATATGCAGTACAGGATGCATCCATCTATAAGCTTATTCCCAAATAAAGAGTTCTATGGTGGGCTAATCCAGAATGCTTCAACTGTCAAAGAAAGAAACTATCAGAAACGATTCCTTCAAGGCAAAATGTACGGGCCTTACTCATTTATTAATTTAGCCCACGGGGAAGAGCAATTCAATGACGATTGCAGCACGAGAAATTTGGTCGAGGTTGCTGTAGTTTCAGAGCTAGTTGCAAGTCTTTTTAAAGGTATGCATTTAAGAAATGGTGTTAGGGAAATCAAATATATGACAAAGCTATTGGTTTATCTTTTTGTTGGCAAATGAGAAAGCCAAAGCTTTCCTTTTCTTTCCATCGCAGGGTTTACCAAGGCAAGAAAGGGGATGAGCGTAGGAATCATATCACCGTACAAGGCTCAAGTTTATGCAATTCAAGAAAAGATTGGAAAGACTTACAGTGCATATAGTGACTTTGCCGTAAATATTCGGTCTGTCGATGGATTTCAAGGAGGCGAGGAGGATGTTATAATTTTCTCTACTGTCAGATGTAATGCAAACGGAAAAATAGGTTTCCTTTCCAATCGCCAAAGGGTTAATGTGGCATTGACCCGTGCAAGGTATCATCTCCAAATACCAGATAGGATTGCAAGTTTTTTGCAAGTTAATGTGTGTGTATGCATCTATGTGTTAGGACATTCCAAAAATCAATTACGTGTTTTGGCAACTTGTATATTTCACAAGAGCTACTAACTTGTATTAGTCAAGCTTAGAAACAATACAAACAACAAAACAAGAATGATGAGAAAATTCTTGTCTACTCAACTCAACTCTCTCTAGCTCTTTCTCTCTGTATTTCTCTCTATTTTTGGTGTCACTCAGCTCTCATTAGCACCCTTTATTTATAGTTGATATGGGAGACAATCCTTCCTATTTTAGTCAATTATAGTAGCCACTTTTGCCACCGTATTTAATATTCAGCAACCACTTTTTACCTTCACCATGCAGCAATGTTTAGCATGACAGCCAACAGCCCATTTGTGTCCATAGATAACACTATGTATTGGTGATTTTGAATAACAATTTATGATGTACTGTCTAATGAAGGTACTGCCTCTGGATATTGGGAAATGGAGCAACTCTTGTCAACAGTTACTCTATTTGGAAGAAATTAGTTACTGACGCTAAGGAACGGGGGTGTTTCTATAATGCCGAAGACGATAAAAGCTTGTCTAAGGCTATTGTGGATGCCTTGGTGAATGTGAATTCTCTGCTGTTCAGAAATGCAAGATGGAAGGTATGTATCCTGAATACTACTGTCTATTTTTTCATGTAATCGTTTTGTCTGAAGCTGAATACTACTCGGTGGACTTATCATCTCGAACCTTTTTCCCATTAAAGTTTTGCTTCAGTGACGATTTTCGGAAATCCATTCTGAAAGTGAGAAATGAGGCTCGTCAGGAAGTGATTTCTTTGCTGGCAAAGCTTTCGAGTGGCTGGCGGCAATATCCTGAAGAGAGAAACATCGTTGTCCGACATGGAACTCCTCCTGTACAGTTAGAACAATACAGAGTCAATGACCAGCTTCATCTGATTTGGACAGTGGATATAATCAAGGAAAACTCAAACCACACACAAATTCTCAAGGCGTGGGATGTTTTACCATTACCTGATTTACCAAAACTAGCAAGGCGTCTCGATGATGTCTTTGGGAATTATACAGTTGATAAGATGAATCGCTGCAAGCACAGATGTATAGAAGGGTATGCATCTCTCTATTTTAATTCTTCCAGATTCTGGTATTATACATCAACGGTTGCTTGAGTTGACTTGATCAGCAGTAGGAATCCATTGACAAACCTCAGATATTTTCTGTTATATGCAACAAGGGCAGGTCTCAAACCTGACCTGAGACCTCTCCCCTCCTTGCTCTGCAACAAAGAATACCATTAGGCTAAACATCCATTGCTATGGGTATTCTCTACTATACTTGCTCTGCTGGCCTGAATAAATAAAAAAAATCAATTATTTCTTTTTTGAATTGCAGGAATTTGGTTGTTCCAATGAGATGGCCACTGTGTTTCGATGGTGCTGCCGGGCGTAGCATCCCTGAAATTGATCCTGTTGAACTTCTGTCGCAACCTTCGGCTTCACTTATGGCGGCGACACCACAAGCAAAGACACAAGCAAAGATACCAGATGCACATCGCAGATTACCCAAGTACATGAATAAAGACAACAAAAAATATCCCAGCAAGTCACTTTTTGAAAATGTAAAGCTTCCGTCACAACCTTTGGCTTCCCTTCTGGTGCGGACACCACAAGTGAAGACACTAGGTCCACACCGCAGATTACCCCAATATATAGAAAAAGACAACAAAAGAAATCTCCGCATATCACTTTTTGGATGGGAGCTCATGTGCGTCTGTTTCATTGTTTTTATTTTGATTATTTGTTTTATTCGGTTTTAATTAATGGATTGAGCATAATAACCGAATGTTTTAGGGCTATGTTATTTATTTATATATATATATATATATATATTTTTTTTTTTCAGCTTGAAAGATAATTTTGATAAATTAATAAAATAACAAACTAGCTATTCATCCTCTGAACATTTTTTTTTTCTCAACTTTGAATTCTTAGCCTTTTTCTTTCTTTGTTTTAAGTTTTCATTAGTTTTTTTGTTTTGTAGAAACATGCTTGATTTATATATATATTTTTAAAATGTTGTTATATATTTTTTAAAAAATTTAAAATAATATTATTTTAAATTCACTTTTATCTATATAAGTTAAATGCGTGATATGTGACCCAATGAGTTGAATAACTTTGATTGAGACCATGTTTTTAATAGTATAATGTTTTATTAAATTTCACAATCTAAGTGTCATTGTTTACAATTTAATTGGATTTTAAAAATAAACATTGGCTCCATGTTGAATGTAAGAATTTATATATGCAATTGTTTATGTCTGAATTTATATGATTAATTTTAATAGTATTGCGGTAATAAAATGTACTATAAAAAGTTTATGTCTGAATTTACATAATGTTTTTTTTAAAATTATAATCACAAAAACTATCACAATTCCAAACATATCCATAATTAAAAAACATCAAGGAGGTCAATTTCATTTAAAATATGATTTGATTTATATTTTTTTAAATAATATTATTTTAAAATATTATTATTTTAAATTGACTTGTATTAATATGAGTTAAGCAGTTTAATCCATGACATATGACTTTAACATAGTTGAGTTTAAAACAATAATAAAATCTATTACAATATTTTATTAAATTTCACAATCAAGTGTCATTGCTTACAATTTAATTGGATTTTAAAAATGATTGGACTCCATGTTGAATATAAGAATTTATATGCAAATGTCTATGTCTGAATTTATATGATTTTAATAGTGTTTGGTAATAAAATTCATGTGGGTTCAGAATTCACACTTGAAATTACACCATAAGGATATAAAACCTTAGTATTTCGGGTGCATGGGACGCGACAGAAAATTCGAGCATCATCGTAAAGCACGCAAGCATTTCTGCCCTTTCCTCTCCTTATTCCTTATGCTATAAATTTAAGTAATGCAACTGATTGAAGTATGAGACATATTGATCTTTAATCTTGCTTTAAAAAGTTTGGGGAAAGCAGAATCTACAGTGGGAAACAATTAAAAGTACTAAAGCAAACAGGTATACAACAGGAGCCAATCATGTATTTTCTATACAAAACCAGCAAGACTTGCAACAGTGCTTGCTTTAATTACTTTTGATTTACTTGCAGTCAACGTGCTCTTTCCACTTCATTCTTCAGGAATCTCTGGCCCATTTTCATTAAATCATCTGCACGTCCATTTCTTTTCATTTATTGGGGTTTTTGGAAGCTATTAAAAAAAACAGCATTGTCACAAGGTAAATATCTGTACTGGTCTTACTGTCGGGTTTCTTCACTCATAAGAAACCTGTTGTTGCATCGTTTCTTCATATGTTCAAGACTTTTATTTTCATCTCATTATTGGCTTTGTCAACTGATTTTACAGAAGCTAACTAGAGAGGAGAAATGATGGAGAAGACTGCAGCGAAAACTGAAGAAGAAGTTGCTGGTAGAAGCTTATTAGATTTGGTGTTCTCTTGGTCGATCAAGGATGTACTTAACAGCGACCTTTACAAAAATCAGGTTTGCATGAATGCCATTTTGTCGTGTTTATGTGTACGATCCACTTATGATATGATTTTTTTTTTCCCGGTTAAAATCTGTTTAAGTTACATTTCTACTGATTAAATTTGGCAAGTTGTAATCATTTAGAGACTTCTCCTTGCACGACATTAAGATTTTGGTGAAACAAGATCAATCTGAAATGAACTTAGACTTGATCCCTCTACTTTTCTTTGGAAACGCTTAGACCAGTAAGCTGAGCATCCAATGGTTAGTAAAGCAGAACATAAGTTCTTTGAAGATCATTTATAGTAGCGGTTTCTTTTCATGTTTTTGGAATTTTCAGAATTGACGTAAGATTAATTGACAGCAACTGTAAATGCAGTTGACCGATTTCTATTTTCTTGCATTTGATGTCGGTGGCACTAAATTACTCACTAACAGGTGAAGAAGATACCAGAGACATTCACGTCAACGTCACATTACATGAAGTCATTCATTCCTGCTCTAATCGAGGAAACTCGTGCAGATTTGGGCTCAAACATGATGAAGGTCTCCCAAGCACCTACAAGGGAGATCTTTTCAATTGAAAGATCAAAAGAGTATAAACCTCCCGAAGACGTGTTTTATAAGATATGGTTGAATAGAATGAGTAAAACTGGAAAGGGGAAAGGAATATACGAGCCCGTGGTTGGAGATCTCATTGCTTTGACAGATGCAAGACCGAAAGACATTGCTGATTTGAACAGGCCTGGGATAAACTATCTTCTTGCTTATGTTCATAGGCTATCTAATGGGCTGGATGATGACGACAATCATGAAATGGTATCAATTCTCACATCCAAACCCATTGAATTTGAATTAGAAAACAAGCAGAATAAAAGGGAGTCTGTCTTTGCTGGACAAGAGATTCAAAAGAAAAGAAGAGCCACTGTCTTCGTTGTTTACCTAGCAAACATGACGACGAATGTCCGCATGTGGAGATCATTGAACTCAGATCTGCAAGGAGGGAACACGAACGTTATCCAGAATGTGCTTGAAACTAGTTCACCTGTAAGAAGGCGAAATCATTGTTCTTTATGTGTATGGAAGTTCTAGTTCTATTCATCATTCAGTTGCTTAACTGACAGTTGCTGTGTCTTCTCCTGCAGGATAGCCAAGACTGTTCTCACTGCTTATCTGAAGTGAATAGAAGTGCTGCACTTTGTGGTATGGAAGAAACCATAATCAGCTCCTTTAATTTAAATGACTCACAGGAAGGTGCAATTGCAAGCTGCATTGGTCTGAGTGAATGCCAGCATCAAAGCACTGTCAAACTAATTTGGGGTCCTCCAGGGACTGGAAAGACAAAGACAGTTGGTTTATTACTGTTTTCTCTACTTAAATTGAAGTGCAGGACACTTACATGTTCTCCAACCAATATTGCTGTGTTGCAAGTGACATCGGGACTCCTAAAGCTAGTTACAGACTCTCTTGAATATGAAACCTATGGACTTGGAGATATAGTTCTCTTTGGGAATGGGGAGCGAATGAAGATTTCTGAGAATGATGATCTTGAAGATATATTTCTTGACCATCGTGTTGAAGTGCTTTATAATTGCTTTGCCCCGTCAACCGGGTGGAAGCACACTGTAGATTCAATGATAAATTTGCTTGAAGATCCGGAGCATCAGTACCGCAGGTACTTGGAAAACATGAAAAAAGAGAACGAGGGAGGGGATCGGGATGATGAAATGATTGAATTTGAAGAGATGAACAGCAAGAAAGAGAAGGATGAAGTGGTCAGTGAACAAAACCAGAAGGGCAGGAACAGCAGGAAAGTTCTGAAGAAAATTCTTTTACAGGCATTGAAAGACAACAAGAAAACTGAAAAAAAGAAACAGAAGGTTTCTTCTCATCAAGATAAGCTTCCAAGGTGTTTGGGAAAGGGAGATCAATATGGAAAGGAAAACAAGGAAGATAATATTCTCCCGTTCGAGGAATTTGTAAAGAAAAGGTTCAAAATCCTTAGTGAGAAGCTGGACTTTTTAATTTTTGGTTTGTACACGCATTTGCCAACGTCTGTCATTTCATTAGAAGTTGTGAAGAACATGATGAAAGCTCTCGATTCATTCAGCCGCCTGAAATCCTTGTTGAATGGTGTTAGCATTGGAGATGAAGGTTTAAAGCTAGTCCTCAATGATTTCGAAGATGAAGAAAGCAGTGCTTGTCAATTTTCATGGTTGGCCACTAAAAGAAAGGATTGCATTCAGATACTGAATTCACTTCCTCGATCATTTGACGTGCCCAATATTTTTGAAAGTTATCAAGTGAGAAACTTTTGCTTGGAAAATGCATGTCTGATTTTCTGTACCGCTTCAAGCTCTGCCAAGCTGCACACAGGAGGAATGAAACCGATAAAATTGTTAGTTGTTGATGAAGCTGCGCAGCTTAAAGAATGTGAATCGACCATTCCATTGCAGCTTTCTGGTCTTCGCCATGCCGTTCTTATAGGTGACGAACGCCAACTTCCTGCCACGGTTCAAAGCGAGGTGATAAGGTTCATCTTTTTTGCATTCCATTTACTGAGTAATTTAAAAGTTTTAAGTTGTAATGTTTTTGTCAAATAACTTGATCAGATTTCCAAGGAAGCTGAATTCGGGAGGAGTTTGTTCGAGAGATTGGTCATACTGGGACACGAGAAACACCTCCTGTATATGCAGTACAGGATGCATCCATCTATAAGCTTATTCCCAAATAAAGAGTTCTATGGTGGGCTAATTCAGGATGCTTCAACTGTCAAAGAAAGAAACTACCAGAAACGATTCCTTCAAGGCAATATGTATGGGCCTTACTCATTTATTAATTTAGCCAACGGGGAAGAGCAATTCAATGACGGTGGAAGCAAGAAAAATTTGGTCGAGGTTGCTGTAGTTTCAGAGCTAGTTGCAAGCCTTTTTAAAGGTATGCATTTTAGAAATGCTGTTAAGGAAATCATATATATGACATAGCTATTGGTTTCAATTACTTTTTTGTTGGCAAGTGGGAAAGCTAAAGCCTTCCTTTTCTTTCCATCGCAGAATTTACAAGGGCAAGAAAGAGGATGAGCGTAGGAGTCATATCACCGTACAACGCTCAAGTTTATGCAATTCAAGAAAAAATTGGAAAGACTTACAGTGCACATAGTGATTTTACAGTAAATATTCGGTCTGTCGATGGATTTCAAGGAGGCGAGGAGGATGTTATAATTATCTCTACTGTCAGATGTAATGCAAACGGAAAAATAGGTTTCCTTTCCAATCGCCAAAGGGTCAATGTGGCATTGACCCGTGCAAGGTATCATCTCCAAATACCAGATAGGATTGCAAGTTTTTTGCAAGTTAATGTATTGGTGATTTTGAATAACAATTTATGATGCACTGTCTAATGAAGGCACTGCCTCTGGATATTGGGAAATGGAGCAACTCTTGTCAACAGCGATTCTATTTGGAAGAAATTAGTTACTGATGCCAAGGAACGGGGGTGTTTCTATAATGCCGAAGAGGATAAAAGCTTGTCTAAGGCTATTACGGATGCCTTTTTAGAATCGGACCAACTTGATGCTCTTCTGAACTTGAATTCTCCACTGTTCAGAAATGCAAGATGGAAGGTATGTGTGCTAACTTTTCTTGTTTCTTGATTTTTTTTGTTAGTTCTTATTGTCATGTCTGAAGCTGAATACTACTCGGTGGACTTATCACCTCAATCCTTTTTCCCATTAAAGTTTTGTTTCAGTAACGATTTTCGGAAATCCATTCTGAAAGTGAGAAATGAGGCTCGTCAGGAAGTGATATCTTTGGTGTCAAAGCTTTTGAGTGGCTGGCGGGAATCTCCTGAAGAGAGAAACATCGTTGTCCGAAATGGAACTTCTTCTGAACTGTTAGAACAATACAGAGTCAATGATCAGCTTAAACTGATTTGGACAGTGGATGTAATCAAGGAAAACTCAAACCACACACAAATTCTCAAGGTGTGGGATGTTTTACCATTGCCCGATTTACCAAAACTAGCAAGGCGTCTCGATGATGTCTTTGGGAATTATACAGTTGATAAGATGAATCGCTGCAAGCACAGATGTATAGAAGGGTATGCATCTCTCTTTTTTCATTTTACTAGATTCTGGTATTATACATCAACGGTTGCTTGAGTTGACTGGATCAGCAGTAGGAATCCATTGACAAACCTCAGATATTCTCTGTTATATGCAACAAGGGCAGGTCTCAAACCTGACCTGAGACCTCTCCCCTTCTTGCTCTGCAAGAAAGAATACCATTAGGCTAAACATCCATTGCTATGTGTGATGATGCTTGAATGGGATTGGGTATTCTCTACTATACTAGCTCTGCTGGCCGGAAGCTAAAAAAATTCAATTATCATTGCATTGTCGTTTTTGAATTGCAGAGATTTGGTTGTTCCAATGAGATGGCCACTGTATTTCGATGGCGCTGCCGAGCGTAGTATCCCTGAAATTGATCCTGTCGAACTTCCGTCGCAACCTTCGGCTTCACTTATGGCGCCGACACCACAAGCAAAGACACAAGCAAAGACACCAGATCCACATGGCAGATTACCTAAGTATATAAATGAAGACAACAAAAAATATCCGCAAGCAAAGACACAAGCAAAGACACCAGATCCACATGACAGATTACCTAAGTATATAAATGAAGACAACAAAAAATATCCCAGCACATCACTTTTTGGATGGGATAATGAACCCATATGGGTCTATTTTATTATTTTTATTTTGATTATTTTGATTATTCGTGTTATTTAATTTTAATGGATAGATTAAACCTAATAGTTAGATGTTTTAAGATTATATTATTTATATGCTTTTTTTTTTAGCTTGAAAGATAATTTTAATGAATTAATAAAATAACAAATTATTCGTGCTCTTAATTTCCTTTTCTTTCTAATTTTTTTCTTTATTTTTAATTCTTATCTTATTTTTTTGCTTTTAGTTTTCTTTAGTTTTTGGTTTTGCACCAACTTTGATATTAGAAACATGTTTGATTCATCTATATATATATATATATATTGTTATAATTTTTTTAAAATTAAAATAATATTATTTTAAATTAATTTGTATCTTTAAAGCAGTCAAATTAGTGGTTGGTGAACTCAATTGAATTGACTATGTTTTTTTTAATAGTACAATATTTTATTAAATTTCACAATCAAGTGTCATTGTTTACAATTTAATTTGATTTTAAAAAGACCATTGGACTCCATGTTGAATGTAAGAATTTATATGCAATTGTTTATGTCTGAATTTATATGATTTTAATAGTGTTGCGGTAATAAAATCGTACTGTACTTTTCAAGTAATTTTTTTTTCTAGTATATTAATTTTGTTTTGTGTAAAATAACTTGTTTTTGAGAAATGGACATGTAATATATTTTTTTTTCTTGAGCGTGTTAAAAAATGCTTAAAATAAATTGTTTGGGGTTTGATATATAGAAAACAATTGTTAATAAAAGTAATTAATTAGTGGCGCGTCCATAATTTAAAGAGGAATATAGTTTTGTAAAATATTTTTATCTTTTAAAAATTGCAAATTATTTTTTTTGTTTCAACTTTTTTTATCATAAAATATTTATATTCATCAAGTTTTTCTCATATGAATATGATGCAAAATATTAAAGAGATTAATTTATAAAAATATTGTGTACATAAAACAAATAAAAGAACCGTGGATAAATTATATTTAAATTGAAAATATAAAAATGAATGATTTGATCTTTATTTATACATCAAATTTATTTAACAAGTAATTTAATTTTATAGTGATGTTGTGATTGTTTTTTAAAATATTAACATGATAATTTTTTATTTTTTTTAAAATTATTTTAAAGATAAATACATTAATTTAAAAATATATAAAAAAATTAATTTTAATAAAAAAAAGTTTAATTTATTTTTTGGTCACCGCATTCCCAAACGTTATACCACAGCAGTCAGCACAGTTCAATTTTTCTTTTTGACTTTTTACTGAAGAATAGTGAAAAATCAAAATGAAACAAGAAAGAAAGAAAAAGGGTCCCACCGCCACCCCTTTTATAACGGGCGTGCTGTAATTTCTCGCGAGAAGTGTCGGTCGTTCTTTCGTTATCTAAGGATATTCGGTACATGTAACAAGTATATCAAGTGTTTTTTTTTTTTTTTAATTATTATTATTATTTTTAATATTCTTGAATATTTTATTTTAATGTATTAATATAAAAAATAAAATTTAAAAAATAAAAAAGATATTATTTTTATACATTTTTTTTTAAAAAATTCACAACCACACTCAAATATACCTTGTATTTTTAAGTTTTGAAGGGTGAATGGAGGCGAGAAATTGACCAGGAGACGAGAGAATGTGGTCATCACTTCCCTTGGATCCTCATTTTTAAGGTGAAGAGTGTTCCACTCTCGTGTCTGGTAGTTGAACAGCTGGCTGTTCCTTCTGTCCCTGTAATTCCCACTTCGCAGATGAAAAAAATAAAATAAAAATCAGCACAACTCATGTCATGGAGAATCCAACATTGAAGCCTAATGTGGCAAGTGTTTCAATTCCTTTTCAGCAATTTTGGAAATTAGGGTGATATCTTGATGAAGATGGCGGTAATAAAGACGGTTAATTTGTAGTTGTTATATTTGAAAACTGGAAAATGGTTTGGACACTCTGCTTCCTGTTCGCATCCATGGGGGTTCAGAATTCACACTTGAAAGTACAGCTTAAGGTTATAAAACCTTAGTGTTTCGGGTGCATGGAATTTTCTCGGGGGAAGTGTGTGCCTGGGGATGGGACAGAAAATTAAAGCATCATCGTAACGTACGCAAGCATTCCTGTCCTTTCCTCTCCTTCGGTATTTGTCACAATAAAGGAAAATACATAGGAATATGAACACGAAAAGTCCTTCGGCCTCCTCGTATGAAAGCTCCCTCTCCTTTTTTCCATATGCTATAGATAATAACTTTAAATAATGGAACTGATTGAAGGAAGAGATATCTTGATCCTTGTGGGAAAATTAACAGTACTAAAGCAAACAGGAATACAACAGGAGCCATTCATGTATTTTCCTTACAGACCAAGACTTGCAACATTGCTTGCTTTAATTACTTTTGATTTGCTTGCAGTCAACGTGCTCTTTCCACTTCATTCTTGATTCTTCAGGAATCTCTGGCCCATTTTCATTAAATCATCTGTACGTCCATTTCTTTTCATTTATTGGGGTTTTTGGTAGCTATTGAAAAAAGAAGCATTGTCACAAGGTAAATATCTGTACTGGTCTTACTGTGGGGTTTCTTCACTGATAAGAAATCTGTTGTTGCATCGTTTCTTCATATGTTCAAGACTTTTATTTTCATCTCATTGTTGGCTTTGTCAACTGATTTTACAGAAGATAACCAGAGAGGAGAAAAGATGGAGAAGACTACAGCGAAAACTGAAGAAGAAGTTGCTGGTAGGAGCTTATTAGATTTGGTGTTCTCTTGGTCTATCAGGGATGTGCTTAACAAAGATATTTACAAAAATCAGGTGTGCATGAATGCCATTTTGTCATGTTTATGTGTGCGATCCACTTATGATATGTTTTTTTTTTTCCAGTTAAAATCTGTACAAGTTACATTTCTACTGATTAATTTTGGCAAGTTGATTAAAGGCACGACATTAAGATTTTGGTGAAACAAGATCAATCTTGGCATGAGCTTAGACTTGATTCCTCTACTTTTCTTTGGAAAGGCTTAGACCAGTAAGCTAAGCATCCAATGGTTAGTAAAGCAGAACATATATAACTATATAAGTTCTTTGAGGATCATTTATAGTAGCGGTTTCTTTTCATGTTTTTTGAATTTTCAGAATTGACATAAGATTAATTGACAGCAACTGGAAAATGCAGTTGATCGATTTCTATTTTCTTGCATTTGATATCTGTGGCACTAAATTACTCACCAACAGGTGAAGACGATACCAGAGACATTCACGTCAACGTCACATTACATGAAGTCATTCATTCCTGCTCTTCTTGAGGAAACTCGTGCAGATTTGTGCTCAAACATGATGAAGGTCTCCCAAGCACCTACAAGGGAGATCTTTTCAATTGAAAGATCAAAAGAGTATAAACCTCCCAAAGACTTGTTTTATAAGATGTGGTTGAAGAGAATGGGAAAAACTGGAAATGGGAAAGGAATATACGACCCTGAGGTTGGAGATCTCCTTGCTTTGACAGATGCAAGACCGAAAGACATTGCAGATTTGAACAGGCCTGGGATAAACTATCTTCTTGCTTATGTTCATAGGGTATCTAATGGGCTGGATGATGACGATAATCATGAAACGTTATCAATTCTCACATCCAAACCCATTGAATTTGAATTAGAAAACAAGCAGAATAAAAGGGAGTCTGTCATTGCTGGACAAGAGATTCAAAAGAAAAGAAGAGCCACTGTCTTCGTTGTTTACCTAGCAAACATGACGACGAATGTCCGCATATGGAGATCATTGAACTCAGATCTGCAAGGAGGGAACACGAACGTTATCCAGAATGTGCTTGAAACTAGCTCACCTGTAAGAAGGCGAAATCATTGTTCTTTATGTGTATGGAAGTTCTAGTTCTATTCTAAACATTCAGTTGCTTAACTGACAGTTGCTGTGTCTTCTCCTGCAGGATAGCCAAGATTGTTCTCACTGCTTATCTGAAGTGAATAGAAGTGCTGCACTTTCTGGTATGGAAGAAAATATAATCAGCTCTTCTAATTTAAATGACTCACAGGAAGATGCAATTGTAAGCTGCATTGGTCTGAGTGAATGCCAGCATCAAAGCACTGTCAAACTAATTTGGGGTCCTCCAGGGACTGGAAAGACAAAGACAGTTGGTTTATTACTGTTTTCTCTACTTAAACTGAAGTGCAGGACACTTACATGTGCTCCAACCAATGTTGCTGTGTTGCAAGTGACATCGGGACTCCTAAAGCTAGTTACAGACTCTCTTGAACATGACACCTATGGACTTGGAGATATAGTTCTCTTTGGGAACGGGGAGCGAATGAAGATTTCTGAGAATGATGATCTTGAAGATATATTTCTTGACCATCGGGTTGAATTGCTTTATCATTGCTTTGCCCCGTCAACCGGGTGGAAGCACACTGTAGATTCAATGATAAATTTGCTTGAAGATCCGGAGCATCAGTACCGCAGGTACTTGGAAAACATAAAAAAAGAGAACGAGGGAGGGGATCGGGATGATGAAATGATTGAATTTGAAGAGATGAACAGCAACAAAGAGAAGGATGAAGTGGTCAGTGAACAAAACCAGAAGGGCAGGAACAGCAGGAAAGTTCTGAAGAAAATTCTTTTACAGGCATTGAAAGACAACAAGAAAACTGAAAAAAAGAAACAGATGGTTTCTTCTCATCAAGATAAGCTTCCAAGGTGTTTGGGAAAGGGAGATCAATATGGAAAGGAAAACAAGGAAGATAATACTCTCCCGTTCGAGGAATTTGTAAAGAAAAGGTTCAATATCCTTGGTGAGAAGTTGGATTTTTTAATTGTAGGTTTGTATACGCATTTGCCAACGTCTGTCATTTCAGTAGAAGTTGTGAAGAGCATGATAAAAGCTCTTGATTTACTCAGCTGCCTCAAAACATTGTTGAATGGTGTTAGCAGAGGAGATGAAGGTTTAAAGCTAGACATCAATAATTTTGAAAATGAAGAAAGCAATGCCTGTCAATATTCAAGGCTGGCCACTAAAAGAAAGGATTGCATTCAGATACTGAATTCACTTCCTCGAGCATTTGACGTGCCCAATATTTTTGAAAGTTATCAAGTGAGAAACTTTTGCTTGGAAAATGCATGTCTGATTTTCTGTACCGCTTCAAGCTCTGCCAAGTTGCACACAGAAGGAATGAAACCGATAAAATTGTTGGTTGTTGATGAAGCTGCGCAGCTTAAAGAATGTGAATCGACCATTCCATTGCAGCTTTCTGGTCTTCGCCATGCCGTTCTTATAGGTGACGAGCGCCAACTTCCTGCAATGGTTCAAAGCGAGGTGATAAGGTTCATCTTTTTTGCATTCCATTTACTGAATAATTTAAAAGTTTTAAGTTCTATAGTTTTTGTCAAATAACTTGATCAGATTTCCAAGGAAGCTGAATTCGGGAGGAGTTTGTTCGAGAGATTGGTCATACTGGGACACGAGAAACACCTACTGAATATGCAGTACAGGATGCATCCATCTATAAGCTTATTCCCAAATAAAGAGTTCTATGGTGGGCTAATTCAGGATGCTTCAACTGTCAAAGAAAGAAACTATCAGAAACAATTTCTTCAAGGCAATATGTATGGGCCTTACTCATTTATTAATGTAGCCAGTGGGAAAGAACAATTCAATAATGGTGGCAGCAAGAAAAATTTGGTCGAGGTTGCCGTAGTTTCTGAGCTAGTTGCAAGCCTTTTTAAAGGTATGCATTTTAGAAATGCTGTTAGGGAAATCATATATATGACATGGCTATTGGTTTCAATTACTGTTTTGTTGGCAAGTGGGAAAGCTAAAGCCTTCCTTTTCTTTCCATCGCAGAATTTACAAGGGCAAGAAAGAAGATGAGCGTAGGAGTCATATCACCGTACAACGCTCAAGTTTATGCAATTCAAGAAAAAATTGGAAAGACTTACAGTGCACATAGTGATTTTACAGTAAATATTCGGTCTGTCGATGGATTTCAAGGAGGCGAGGAGGATGTTATAATTATCTCTACTGTCAGATGTAATGCAAACGGAAAAATAGGTTTCCTTTCCAATCGCCAAAGGGTGAATGTGGCATTGACCCGTGCAAGGTATCATCTCCAAATACCAGATAGGATTGCAAGTTTTTTGCAAGTTAATGTATTGGTGATTTTGAATAACAATTTATGATGTACTGTCTAATGAAGGCACTGCCTCTGGATATTGGGAAATGGAGCAACTCTTGTCAACAGCGATTCTATTTGGAAGAAATTAGTTACTGATGCCAAGGAACGGGGGTGTTTCTATAATGCCGAAGAGGATAAAAGCTTGTCTAAGGCTATTACGGATGCCTTTTTAGAATCGGACCAACTTGATGCTCTTCTGAACGTGAATTCTCCACAGTTCAGAAATGCAAGATGGAAGGTATGCGTGCTAATTTTTCTTGTTTCTCGATTCTTTTTTTTAGTTCTTTTTGTCATGTCTCAAGCTGAATACTACTCGGTGGACTTATCACCTCAATCCTTTTTCCCGTTAAAGTTTTGTTTCAGTAACGATTTTCGGAAATCCATTCTGAAAGTGAGAAATGAGGCTCGTCAGGAAGTGATTTCTTTGTTGTCAAAGCTTTCGAGTGGCTGGCGGGAATCTCCTGAAGAGAGAATCATCGTTGTCCGACATGGAACTTCTTCTGAACTGTTAGAACAATACAGAGTCAATGATCAGCTTAAACTGATTTGGACAGTGGATGTAATCAAGGAAAACTCAAACCACACGCAAATTCTCAAGGTGTGGGATGTTTTACCATTACTTGATTTACCAAAACTAGCAAGGCATCTCGATGATGTCTTTGGGAATTATACAGTTGATAAGATGAATCGCTGCAAGCACAAATGTATAGAAGGGTAAGCATTTCTCTATTTTCATTGTACTAGATTCTGGTATTATACATCAACGGTTGCTTTAGTTTGACTTGATCAGCAGTAGGAATCAATTGACAAACCTCAGATTTTTTTTTTTTCTGTTTTATGCAACAAGGGCAGGTCTCGAACCTGACCCGAGACCTCTCCCCTTCTTGCTCTTCAAGAAAGAATACCATTAGGCTAAACATCCATTGCTATGCGAAATGATTCCGAATGGGATAGGGTATTCTCTACTATACTTGCTGCTGGCCTGAAGAAAAATAAATAAATTCAATTATCGTTTCTTTGTCCTTTCTGAATTGCAGGAATTTGGTTGTTCCAATGAGATGGCCAATGGGTTTCGATGGTGCTGCCGGGAGTAGTATCTCTGAAACTGATCTTGCAGAACTTCTGTCACAACCATTGGCTTCACTTGTTATTAGGGATGAATCAGAAGCATCAGTAACAAGTAGTAGGTATGCAAAACTAAATTTCTGAACAAGTCTCACTGTAGAATATCCTCCGAAAGAACAAAAAGAGAAAGATCAATTCTATGTTGTCTTTATGAGCTTCAAATTCTGTCATTGATTCTTGTATGGTATCTTGAAATATCAGACAGGCGCCCTGGACGAACAGGAACAGGAAATATGGATTTAGCAGTGGAAGAATGGATTCAAAGCCTAGGTGGTGAAGTGCAAGTACTAATAACTAATGTGGTAAGGACATCTTTACTATAGCCAAATTGATCTTAAAACAAACTCTCTTGTTCTAACGTGTTAAAAAGAAAAATAAAATTAAGATAGCAACTTGACTCCTCAGGCTGTTCAACAAGTTCTTGAATGGAGATTGCAGCTCTCTGACTGAAGGAGGAGGTCATATCCTTGCCGTTGCCTAGCTATATATTTGTTTGACCATGTCAACCTATGCTAAATTTACTACTTGTGTTGCAAAAAGGTGGTCAAAATTAATCATATGATGTTTTTCCTTTCTTCTATCGTCAATCTATTTAATGTTAATGTTTATATTTTATAAATACGAAATGGAATTATGGAATCAAAGATGATCATATCCTTCGGATGATTTTTGTAGCTAAATTATTTGTGTTACTGAAACGCCTGATTTTTGGCCCGACATTTACTGGGTTGACTAATAGACATGACATCAAGCCTAATGGTAATTGAAGCTTAGACCAAACAAGAATATTTGCTCCTGCAAAAAGCTCAGTATACAGGGATCAGATCCTAGCCCCTTGCATGTACTTAATGGTAATTGAATTTTATTTTATCAAACCAATAATTATAATTAGAGTGATGAAATATTCCTTCATTTTTTTTTTAATTTTAATTATATGGCTAAGAGATGAAGAAACACCCGTCGAGAATATATTTTCACTCTCATCTCACTTTCTTAGATATAAGCTTTTCGATGTATAATAAATGCATAATGAAAGACTGTTCTTCGTTGAACATAATGATGGAAGGCTTTGGGCTACAAAACCCATGGTTAATATGAACAGTGGATATCCTAGAATAAAGAATTAAGGAAACTACTTAGAATTATACATAAAACTAATTACCCTCAGTGTTTTATTCTGCATGTGAACAGTAAAATTCATAGTACAATAATCATTTTACCTTCAAAAACCAAATGATTAATCAAACACTCATGGGTAAAATAGTATTTTTATATTTTATTGTACAGTGTAATTATACCCATGCCTTTTTAAAAAAACAAGACAACTAAGGGCTATTTTTGAATTTTCATATTTTTTATACAATATAATTATCAAATAGTGGTTAGGGTAAACTTTTTTTTTTTTTTACTTAAGGTCAAGGGGTATTTTTGGTTTTTTGACATCAATTTCTTTTGCAATTATCGCATGGGATCAAGGGTGTTCTGGTCTTGTTATAAATAAAAAAGATGGTGGCGCTAGCAAGTGAGAGACGCTTGCACCTTTTAGACGGAGCATGTGGTGTCTTCTAATTGCCATTGGTTCGACGTCCAAAGTATTGTGTCACCCTTTACATGGTGGGCAACATGTTTCCGCCACCGTGACATAATGGAGCTCTAATGATAATTTTTCTATTTTTTTTTTTTCTCTCCTCCACATCATAAGATATACTTATCTTGTAAAATTACAAAGTAATCCTCAATCTTTTAATTGTATTGAATTTAATTTATTTAATTATTAATTTCATTCATTGACATTTGATTTTTTATTTTTTTTAATGAAATTTGATTTTTATTTTTTGATTCCTATTTATTTTGCTTTTAATCTTCTTCTTTTTTTTTTATTGGATTTTGTTTTTTGATTTCATCCATAATAATTTTATTTTAATTCCTTCTGTTATTGAATTTGATTCTCATTTTTATGATTGTAATTCCTTTTATTTTGAGTTCTCTTCTTGATTTTTTTTTTGTAATTCCATCTCTCATTGTTTAATTTTAATGAATTTTCATATCATATTTTGATGCTTATTTTTTTTTTTTATCATGCTTTTTAAAATCTAGCATGAGAGTCAACCCATCTCATGTCCCGGGTCACGGGTTGACCGGATTTTTTATTGTTTAAGAAATAAAAATAATATTAGTTTGATAAAAAAAATAATGGCAAAAAAAAATAATCAAAGTGTTTTTACTCTTTCAATTCCAAATACACTTTCACATATTCATGCTATGCAACTTGTTCTTCAAAGTTCAAGAAAGTTAACATCTTAAATGAATTGTAGAAAAATGATTTAGTCTGAAGTCTCTGAACTATAAAAATTAAAATTTAAAGGTAAATCGTAAAGGCTAAAAACGAAAAGAATTTGAGAAAGCCTTAAATGTTGTCGCATCCCTAAAATAGTCCACAAGCTGAGCTTAAATAGATGAAAAATTTGGGCTGAAGCGTAGAATCTCTGCAAATATATTTTGGGCTGAAGCGTTCAACTATCTGACATTGAAGAAAAAAATTCTAACGTCGTTCTTGTTTATGTTCATACTTTACCACATTATTAAATTAGTGGTGTTTCCTCTTCAGAGAACAAGGGACAGATTGCCATCTTTTACTTGAGATGACTCGCAAGAAGCTGCAGGTTTAAGCTGCATTACCAGAACTGGATGCTGTCATCAGAGTACTGTCAAATTAACATGGGATCTTCCAGGAACTGGGAAAACAAAGACTCTTGGTTTCTTGTTATATACACTACTAAGAATGAAATGCAGGACACTTACATATTCTCTAACCAACATGTCAGCTTGGAAGTGGCAGCCTGTGTCCTGAGATCAGATGTCGAATTATATGGATATGCACATTATGAGATGTGTTCTTATCTGGGAATCGGGAGAGAATGGAGATTGATGGTCCAAATGAGCTTCTTCACATATTTCCCGACCGTCATGCTAACAAACTAGTGGTGTGTTTTTGCCCTTCCGGTTGGGTAGCTTCCATGGCATGGTTGCTCGAATGTATGAAATAACTTTTACATTTGCTCAAGAAACCAAACCAAAGATCAACAACGAGAGAGCAAACTTCGTGATCAGCAAATAAACTGAATGCAGGTAACATCAAGAACAAATGCAGGAATGTCGTAAGCAATTAGGCCAGGGCACAAGAATTGGAAATCGTAGCAGCAACAAATAATTTACAAGCAGGAACTCCGAGGAAAGCACATAGATAATGGAAATTAATCTCCAGAAAAGGTTCTTCATCTTTATTGGAACAAACTAAATTATCAGCAACAACACCGGATACATTGAAGTCTCCGAATAACCATCAGCAAAAACACCAGTGAAAGCTGAAAAATATCAGACATGCATACATAGAATTTAATAATGATCTAGAAAAATGCTGAATGAATTAGTTAGCTTTTAATTAGAATGCAATATCATGACATACCCTGTCTTGTTCTTTTTCTCTGGTAAAGCTAAAGGAGTTCCATGTGAATCTCACCCTGCAAAACAAAAGAGGTTTGTGAAATTAATTAGAACAAACATGGCGTTCTTTCTTTTATCCAAAGCTAATATTGTTTTTAGGGAAAATAATTTAAACGAAAAAAGAAGTTGAAGAATGGATATGTAGAAATATGAAACAAAATATCAAATTCTCATAATCCTCACCTAATTAGCTGTCATCAAGGTCAACCTCGATTCTAGGGATATGAGCGATCTTTGGCCAATCTTCTCCCGTTCCCCTTTGGCATTTTTTGCTTAACCTTGGACAATGTCTGATCTGTAGTTTTTGAAGTTTCTTTAAATTTCCGACGCACTCTGGCAATTCTTCAATGTTTGGACAATCTCCAATGATAAATGTTTGTAAG
Organism: Populus alba; assembly: GCF_005239225.2. Lineage (NCBI taxonomy): Eukaryota > Viridiplantae > Streptophyta > Magnoliopsida > Malpighiales > Salicaceae > Populus > Populus alba. The sequence continues at coordinate 20,383,196 of NC_133300.1, read as the reverse complement.
GAGTTCATAGATCCTTGAAGAAGCTGTTTCGGTAGTGTAATTGTTGTCGTTAACCATCCAAAAAATACAATCCGAAGGGAAAGTGGTTGAATTTTTTGTTCTTTTTCTTCCTCTGTCATCATTAAATCAAGCTTTTCACAATCACAAATATACAATTCCTCCAATGCAGTTAGGGATTTCATGCTTTGCGGCAAAGAAATTAGACTTTTACATCCAGCAATAACCAATTTACCGAAGACTTCTAAGACCTTGCATATCATCGCACAAAAATTCAAGATTTTTACGTCGAACAATGAATAAAGTTTGAAGACACTCCAAGCACCCAATCGCACCTTCTAGGAACCGCTTCTGATTAGTGACGAGAAATAAGAATCTACGGTTGATCATGCATCTCATATCTTTTGGCAGCTCTTCTAATCCTTTTGCACCTACAAGCAGAGCTTGCAAATTTTGTAATTTGAAAATGGATTTTGGAAGTCTTTTCATTTTTGAAGACCCGACAAAACTTAGATATCTCAAATGTTTCAAGGCACCAATCTTCTCCGGCAAAGTCTCAAATTAAGAACCATCCATCAATTCCAAAGACCGCAAATGCTTAAATTCCGACAAGCACTTCTCAAAGTCTGTTTTGCATCCAGGAGCCTCTAGGCTAGTTGCAAAGAGTATTGACCGCACATGAGGTAATTTATTTGTGAACTTAGGAAGAGTTTGATGAAAAAATGAATCAGATTCGAGAATTGACAAATGACGGGTGGTTTTGGAAATTTGGTGGTTTTGAGAGCTTATGATTGAACACTCATTTTGAGCCAACGATGATGCAAGATCATGCATTTAAATAAAGCTTGGTGTTGGTAGTCAAAAATTAATTATATGATGTTTTTCCTTTCTCGTATCTTGAATCAACTTGGTGTTGGTGCTTGTATTTCAGAAAATATATGGAATGGAACCGAAGATGATCATATTCCTCTGACGATTTTTCGAGCTAATTTCGTTGTGTTATTGCAATGCCTGATTTTGTAAAAGTATTAGAACAAGCATGAGGTGATAACAACTAGATGTTAATCAATTTATTAATGAAAGAAAATATCACAGACAGCTTGCTGAGGAAATCAAGGCAGGAGGAATTAAACAATAAGGAAGATCAGTCTAGCCTCAGGCTGGTTTTTGCAAGCAACTAAACTGTTTGTAAAAGATCTGAGCTGACGGGACCCTGGTAGTTACTATAATCTTACTTTCATCAGCACCTTTTGATAACAAAGTCTTCAACAACAACCATTTTTGAGCTTCTTCATTCCGAACATCATCCAAAAGAAGCAAGTATTTCTTACCATTCAAAATTTCTTCAAGTTTTTTATTAAGTTCACCCTCATCCAAATCCGCACATCTTTCCCCAGTTGTAGATTTAATAATTTTTCGTACCACTTGTTTCAAGGAAAAATCATCTGAAACACATACCTCCATGTTCAGTTCAAATGAGATTTTACAATTTCATTCTCAAACACAGATTTGACAAGAGATGTCTTCCCCAAGCCTCCCATTCCTACTATCGGAAGGACAACGGGATGTGCATCAACAACCTTAAAAGGTGCTACTAAAAGGTTGATGATGCGTTCTTTGTCTTCATCTCTTCCGATAAGAACGGAAAAGCTCTCAAAGGATCGGTTCATCCCTGTTTCCTCATGCAAGACATGGCTACAATCAATAGCCTGCTCGCTGAGGTTGAACTCAGACTTACGATATGAGATCTCAGCTAGTCTTTCTATGATGGTCTTTATCTTATGACCCATTCTTAAACGGAATGCAATCTTATTAGAGCTTGAAAAGAAGCGCCGTACCTTTCTGCTGGTGCGCCCTATTGTTTTCACCACCTGCCTTCGCAAAGTTTCATACAAGACTTATCTGAGCTCGTTGAGCCAGAACCCAATCCTGTCATTCTTTGATTGTTGCTTCTCAGCATCGGACAGCACCACGTTGATGGCTTTCAATATCTCTTCAAGACGTTCAAGGTCATCTTCAAGTCCCCATGCCAAACGAAATTCTTGACCAGCGAAAGAGCCAAACTTCCCTAAAAGGGATTTTGCAATCTCGGCTGCCAAAGCATCTGCCATTTTCTTTTTGAGAGATGGGAGAAGTGTTTGATAGGAAGAAATGATGGAGATAACAGTGGAGTTCCGCTTTCTGAGTGGAGAGGAGAAGTCGTTGAGTCTTCTTCATTATAAAATTAATGGATAACATGGACCCTTATCTTTGACCATTGTTATTTATTTTAATTTTAAAAGTTCTTTTTGGTGGAATTAATGTCCTCTTACCGGTGCACCAAATGCGCCCATTTCATTAAAGGAGCTTAGCCGGTGCACTTCTTTGGCTTGGACCCGCATCTTTGACCATTGTTTGCCCTTTTTTTATTTTTTATTTTTTTACTCTAAATGGTTTGTGGACGGGTTCGTCGAATTTGGGTGCACTTCCTAACTTTTGCAAAGACCAAACAGAGCAAACAGTTGTTTTTATTAATTATGGCCTACAAATCAATTTCTCTCATGACAAATCAATCTCTCTTGTGAGTGCATTACAGCTGCGGAGCATAGTAAATGTGACAACTGAAATGTACAAGGAAAATCAATCACTCATGAGTGCATTACAATCTGGTATTCAAACATGTACAATCATTTATCTCAAGATTTTAAAAATTTTTAAATTGCTGATGCAATCTGATATTTCTTTAATATTTGGACAGTCTCTAATGATAAATTTTTATAAAAATTTAGATGATTCTTAAGAAAACTGTTCTAATAAGGAAAGACTTGCTAACAACCCTTTAAATATTACAATAGTAAGAAAAAGTGGTTGAATTTTCTAGTCTCTCTTTTTCTGTCGTCATCAAATCAAACTTTGCATAACTTTCAATAACAAATTCTTCTTAGATATTTTATGCTTTTTGGAAGAGAAATCAAGATATTTTATCCATATCTTCACATAAATTTTCTAGATTTTCACACCCAATAATGAATAAAGTTTGAAGAAATTTCAAGCACCCAATCCCACCTTTTGTAAACCGCTTTTGCTCAGTAACTAGAAATAAAAATATAAGACTGATCATGTACCTCACATCTTTGGACAGCTCTTCTAATCCATCTCCACTTACAACCAGAGCTTGCAAATTTTGCAATTTAAAAATAGATTTTGAGTCTTTTTATTTTTGAGTTCAAAAAATTAAGATATCTCAAATGTGTCAGGGCGCTAATCCTCTCTAGAAAAGCCTTAAATTCATAATCATACATTAATTCTAAAGACCACAAATGCTTAAATTCTGACAAACATTTCTCAAAATCTATTTTGAATGAAGGCCCCACTATACTATCTGCAAAGACTATTGATGCAAGCCAATGATCAACGCGCACACATAACGCAAGCCAACATCTTCCAAGTTCTCCGTTGGATTTGATGATTGAAGAATGAGCCCATTTGCCATCCAAAATTGCACCAAGAAGAGATCTGAGAACGGGTAATCTTCTGAATTGTCATATTTTTTAGTGTTTAGTTTTCATTTGGATTTGATGATTTTTTCTTTTATTTTTTAAAAATTATTTTTTAAGATTTAGAACATCAAAACAATATAAACACTCTTTTATATGTAATGTTACTAGCTAGTTCATGTTACCATTGATTTTCACTGCCATGTACAGTTATTGCAGCATATGGTATCTAACACTCTTTTGTAATAACAGTCTACTGTACAGATATTACAGCATATACAAACTATTACAGAATCATATCTCCATGTGTATGTGCTTGTGTTAGTAAGATGTGCGTCATCTAAAAAGACCGAGAGTTTTATATACCAACTGTGATCAGAAACCGGTGGAAGATCAAATAGAATTACTGGAAGTGAAGCCATCAGATTAGAGCTGGGTTGCTGATTCTCGATGACTAAAGAGGTAGGTTTATTTTCCCATCATGAACCAGATGACATTTATAGTTCAGCTTTCATGCTCTACACCTATCACGATGTTACAATATGCAGGACTAGCTATTTTACATTAAAAAAATATAACTCTCAATCCAATCGTCGTATCGGGATAAAATTTTATATGAAGTTTATTAATAAGTTGTCTTGCCAGATCTCAGCTCAATTGAAATTTAGAAAGGACTAGCTATTTAAGTAGAAAAATTGGATAGCTTATGTGAAAAATAAAATGAAATAAATAAGAGACAAAATTATAATTAATGGCAAATTTGCCTTTAAAACATAAAAGAGGCCAAATATTACAAAAAAGAAAGAAAGAAGTGAGGCAATTGAGAAAATTCAGCTAGAGAGAAAGAGAAGTGTAGAATTTGGAGGAGCCAGCCATAAACAAGGCAGCATGCTTCAGTGGTCATATCTCTAGTATAATTGTGAATATGTTTTTCTTCTCAAATGCATCTACTAATTGACTAAAGAAATTTGAAAGATTGTTATCTGTTTGTCAGAACTCACCATCGAAATTATCCTGGAAAACAAAGGGAAACACACCCTATAGGATAATTTTGGTTTGATGGTCATATCTCCGGCATCGACCGCCCAAAAACATATTTCTAACATCTTAAACCCAATACACAAAATTGAATATGTTTTCAATTATATCTTTCATCTTCATCCATCTGTAGAATGCACACCCTGCTGTAATAGAAGTGCTTTCTGAGTCAAAGTGTCACGACTGGAAATTGAGGATGAGGGTTAGCACTGACGAAGAGGGAATTTTAATTCAAAACTTACAAGAAACGACAGCGTTATGAGAAGGCGGCAAGAATTTCAATTCTAGTTAAACGGTTGCGTTTAGGCAGCCCGGATAAAACAAATAAGTAACTAAAATAGCCACGTGTAGAGGCCAGGATAAAAGTAGAAATAACAGAACTGAAGAAGGGATATAAATACCCCGAAAGATGTAACAGAAGGCATGCATTTTATATAACAGAATCCAGTATTGTTTTCCTCATTTCTCTCTCGTTCTTCACTGTGGGAAACACATGCCAGACATGTGTCATCGTCTTCTCCCTCTCTTCTAAAACCTTCTTCCCCTCCCTGATCTGGTGATCGACTTGAATCTGTTGATCAACGTGGAAAAGTAACTCGCAGCAAAGTGGTATCAGAGCTTCATCTTTGGACCTCCACAAAATGCCTCCAGAGACCAGGTCCCAAGATGTGAGGCGATGCGATGATTCCTTGGAAGCTGCTAACCAAAGAATCGATGGAATAAAAATCAAAATAAATACATAATCAGATGATCTTGGCCAACTCAAAGCCATGATAAAAGAAATAGCTACTCAGCAGATTGCAATAAAACATACCTTGCAAGCTCTCACTGGAGAGACCAGCTCATCGCAACAGCACCATGCCCCTCATCAGCCTACAACGACATGCAGTCCTGGTTGGATAGGAGAAGGATCGCAAGGATCCTACAGGGTCACAAGCCTAAGAGGAACTTCCCTACTTTTGAAGGCGACGAGGTGCATAAGTGGTTGTATAAATGCAACCAATACTTCGACCTTAAAGAGATAGCAGAGCAAGATAAATTGAAGCTAGCCTCCTACTACTTGGATGGGTTGGCACTGTACTGGCACCAGAACTTCATCAGAAATTTGGAAGGACAGGAAGCTACTTGGGAAGAGTATGTTGAGGCCCTGTGTTGCCGGTTTGGAGGGCAAAAGGATCCCTTGGAGGAGTTGACAGAACACAAACAAGCAGGTGATCTCGAAGTCTATATCAAGTAGTTCGACATGCTATGGAATAGAGCTCAGGTAACAGAAAAGCAAGCATTAGTATTTTTCTTGGGAGGGTTGGAAACTGAAATTAAGAATTTAGTGAAAATGTTTGATCCGAAATCTCTCAAACAAGCATATAACCTATCTAGGCTCCATGACAACACCCTCACTTACAGAAAAAGCTCCCCGCACTACTCTAAAAATCTAGCTCAAGCAAACTCTTACCAACAAAACCAGAGATCAACCTACACCCCCATCTTAAACAAACCAAATCCCAGCCCCACCTTCACTACTTCTAAAGCTCCCCAACCTGCCCTTCTACCTACCCCTAACATACCACCTTTTAATAACCCTCCTGTTAACCTCAATAATAGACCTTCTAGACCCATCAGAACTAGAGAAATGGAGGAGCGAAGGGCCAAGGGCTTATGCTTTTGGTGTGATGAAAGATTTGTGCCAGGGCATAGGTGCAGAAATAGGAAACTATATTCCTTATGCATCATTGCAGATGAAGAAGATAATTCAGAAGAGGAGGGAACCCTTGAAGCCGTGAATGAAGAAGAGCTTACCCCTCATCTGTCATTACATGCCTTGCAAGGCACCACCGGCTACCACACCATCAAAGTATGGGGTAAACTAGACAAGTGCCCTATATTAATCCTGATTGACTCTGGCAGCACTCACAATTTCATTAATGTCAACCTAGCAAACAAACACAATTGCCTCCTCACTTCCATCAAACCCATGCTAGTTGAAGCAGCCAATGGGGGTACCATGGCTTGTGCTCAAATTTGCAAGAACCTGCAGTGGAAAATGCAAGGCACCCAGTTCCAGGCTGATGTGTTTGTAATGGCCCTGCAGAACTATGATATGGTCCTAGGTATACAGTGGTTGAAATTGTTGGGCGATATACTAGCTAATTATGAGGACAAATGGATGACTTTTTGGTGGCAAGGGAAGGAAGTGACATTAAAGGGGGACAACCCGACTCTCACCCAGTCCATTCCATTGGAAGAGCTAAATGGCCTACTCACTAATACGACCTCTTAGGCAGGGGTGAACATTTGTAGCCTAAGAGTGCTGGATGATGGTGACAACACTATCAACTCCTGGGAAGGACACCTCCCTACCTTGCATGCAGAGGACCTTCCATTGCAGACTGTGCTGGACACTTATCACCATGTTTTTAGAGAACCAGTAGACTTACCTCCAGTCAGAGAACATGACCACAGGATCCCACTGAAGGATGAACACCTAACAGTCAATCTAAGGCCATACAGATACTCAGGGCTACAGAAGGATACCCTGGAGAAACTAGTGGCTGAAATGCTTGAAGCTGGGATTATTCAACCCAGCCATAGTCCTTTTGCTTCTCTTGTGGTGTTAGTCAATAAGAAGGACCTCACCTGGCGGTTTTGTGTAGATTTCAGAGCTCTCAACAAGTTGACTATAAAAGATAAGTATCTCATCCCTATTATTAATGAATTGTTGGTAGAATTGGAGGGGGCAGCCATCTTCTCTAAAATTGACTTAAGGGCAGGCTACCACCAAATTCGGATGGATCCTAGTGATGTGTTTAAAACAGCCTTTCGCACCCACAATGGCCATTTTGAATTTCTTGTCATGCCCTTTGGGCTCTCTAATGCCCCATCAACTTTCCAAAGCCTAATGAACGACATCTTTAGGCAACATTTGAGAAAGTTCATTTTAGTTTTCTTTGATGATATATTGATTTATAGCAAGAATCAGGTAGAGCATTTGCATCATATTACTGTTGTGTTTGAACTACTCTGTGCCAATCAATTGGTTGCAAAGAAGGAGAAGTGTGTATTTGGCAGCCATCACATGGAATACTTGGGCCACATCATCACCAAAGAAGGGGTGGCCACCGACCCTAACAAAGTCCTAGCAATGGTAAACTGGCCTATCCCCACTACTATCAAACAACTGAGGGGGTTTCTGGGTTTGACAGGATACTATAGAAAATTTGTGAAGGGCTATGGGGAGCTTTGTAGGCGTCTTACACAGTTGTTGAAGAAGGATTCCTTCAACTGGACATGTCCAAACCCTTGGTGCTAGCATTGCCAAACTTTGACAAGACTTTTATTGTAGAGACTGATGCATCAGGAGTGGGAATGAGGGCAGTTTTGATGCAGGAATGACATCCACTAGCCTTTATAAGCAAAGCACTGGGACCTAGACAACAAAACCTATCAGCATATGAACAAGAGCTACTGGCTATTGTCTATGCTGTCACCAAATGGAAGCACTACTTAAGGGGCAGACATTTCTTAATCAGGACAGATCACTCAAGTCTCAAGTTCTTACTGGATCATAAGGCAACTCATGAGGCACAACAGGTTTGGCTCACCAAGCTTTTGGGTTTCGATTATGAGATAGAATACAGGAAAGGCAAGGATAACTTGGCAGCTGATGCCTTGTCCAGGGTTTCAAGCTCAGAATTGAGTGCTTTCACTCTGTCCTCGATTTCCACTAGCATTATGGAAGAAATCAAACAGACTTGGGTAACTGATCTTAACCTACAGAAAGTCATTGCAGAAGTAAAAAAGGATGCCAACTCATATCCTGCTTACTCCTGGGTCAACAATACCCTCCTTCGAAAATGGAAGGTAGTGGTGGGTAGAGACTCACCCTTGCAAACTAAACTTATAAGCTTTTACCATGACTCTGCAGTAGGAGGCCATTCAGGAGCCACTGTCACCACAAAGAAACTGGGGCAAGTTTTTTACTGGAGGAAGCTACAGAAGATAGTAAGACAGTATGTGCGAGAATGCCCAATTTGTCAGCAGAACAAGACCGAGAATGTGAAACCTCCAGGACTTCTACAACCCCTACCTATTCCTATTGCCCCCTTCATCGACATCAGCATGGACTTCATTGAAGGCTTGCCCAAATCAGAAGGGAAAGAAGTCATCTTGGTAGTGGTCGATCGGTTCAGCAAATATGCTCATCTCATTGCACTCTCCCGTCCTTACTCTGCACCTACCATAGCTAAAGCTTTTATAGAGCATGTCTACAAACTCCATGGAATGCCAGCCACCATAGTCAGTGACAGGGACATCATTTTTCTTAGTCAGTTCTGGAAAGAGTTGTTTAAACAGCAAGGGGTCGACTTACACTACTCTACAGCCTATCACCCACAATCGGATGGCCAAACCGAAGTGGTTAACAAGTGCATTGAGGGTTACCTGCGCTGCATGACAGGTACTACCCCAACCTTATGGGGAAGGTGGTTAGGTGCTTGTGAGTGGTGGTACAACACTAATTACCATACTTCAACTAAGAAAACTCCCTATGAAATCCTCTATGGTATGGTCCCTCCCATTCACATCCCCTACACTCATAAAGACTCCCCAGTGGAAGCCGTGGATCTCTACCTCACCCAAAGAGAGGACATGTTTAAAGAAATCAGAGGCAATCTATTACAAGCTCAGCACCGAATGACCCAACAAGCCAACAAGAAAAGAAGCGAGCGCAGTTTTGCAGTGGGGAATTCAGTATATGTCAAACTACAACCTTATAGACAGCATTCAGTGCATAAAAGAGTTTCCCACAAGTTATCAGCTAAGTACTATGGACCTTATACAATCCTTAAAAAAATTGGCACCGTTGCATATAAGTTGCAATTACCTGCATCAGCTACAATTCATTCCGTCTTCCACGTCTCTCAGCTCAAGCAGCACGTGGGTCATCGTGAAGTACACTCTGACCTTCTCAATCCTCAACATCGATCCTTGCTCCAACCTCTACAAATCATCAACAGAAGAATGAGTAAACGAAGAAATGCAACAACCACCCAATTACTGGTTTTATGGAAGGACCTACCTCTGACCGAAGCCACCTGGGAAGATATGGATGACTTCTGCTTACGATTCCCTGAGTTTCCCCTTAAGGACAAGGTGGTGCTCATGGAGGGGGCATTGTCACGACTGGAAATTGAGGATGAGGGTTAGCACTGACGAAGAGGGAATTTTAATTCAAAACTTACAAGAAACGACAGCGTTATGAGAAGGCGGCAAGAATTTCAATTCTAGTTAAACGGTTGCGTTTAGGCAGCCCGGATAAAACAAATAAGTAACTAAAATAGCCACGTGTAGAGGCCAGGATAAAAGTAGAAATAACAGAACTGAAGAAGGGATATAAATACCCCGAAAGATGTAACAGAAGGCATGCATTTTATATAACATAATCCAATATTGTTTTCCTTATTTCTCTCTCGTTCTTCACTGTGGGAAACACATGCCAGACATGTGTCATCGTCTTCTCCCTCTCTTCTAAAACCTTCTTCCCCTCCCTATCTGGTGATCGACTTGAATCTGTTGATCAATGTGGAAAAGTAACTCGCAGCACAAAGATGGACAAGACGACAAAAGGCATATGTGAAATACCTACAGATCATCAAATTCAAGCTGGTCCATTCGTTTAGTCTCTTCTTTTATTCTGTCCCACTTAAGATTATCATTAATCAGGTGTTATTAAGGCTAAACATAGACTTCAAAACAGAGCTCACAACACCACCCCTGCCTCCACTGCAAGCTGCATGAGATAGAAAAGGAGGGGGGAGGAACTGGGTATTCCTCAAAATTCTTAAAATATATTTTTTTGAAATATTTTTTAACTGAAATATTTTCTTCTCGTTGAAATATATATTTTTAGATATTCAAGAGGGGTTAAAAATCGTGTTATAATAACATAAATAAAGAAGATTTGGAAAGTGGATGTGAAGAGGTGAATTTATCAAGGAAAGAATAGGCGGTGGTTGTGGTGGTCTAGAAAGTGAAGGCGGCGACGTCAATGGATGCTGATGGTAGTAAGCGAAGAAAATTAAGATTGAGGGAATGAATGAATCATGGTCATAAAAACAGATAAAGGAAAGAAAGAGAGGAAGAATCCCGGCATTCAGTCACATGCAGCTATAATATTGGAAGGTAAGCAAAGATTCAACAACATAAATACACAAAATTTTGAGTGCTAAAAACAAGAAGGTTGAGGGGATGAAGAGAAGTGTTGTTTCAGCGAAGGTGAGGATGACAGAGAATGTCCATTTCTTGGAATTGATGATAGTTGAGACAAGGAAAATATGTGTAGGGGAATAGCTTTAAATCTTGGCCTAGAAGCAAGGAAAATGACATGAACGAAACAAAAAGGAGCACTCCTTGTCCTAAAGCAGGATAACGATGATTAGATAAATTTAAGCTGCTTGTTGCTGGTGGCACATAGTTTAGAAAAGGAAAATGGGACAAATGAAAATTTTCAAAACAGAGCTCACAACACCACCCCTGCCTCCTCTGCAAGCTGCAACCTGGTTTCGTTTAATATTTTAGCTATAAAATCCAGTGTGACAAAAACCAGGTCTGAGTAAATATATTACAAATGGAAGAGCACCATATACAACTCCAAATTCTATCTGAAAATCTCTACCACTATCATATATTTGGGCCAAACACGCCAAGGTGTCAATTCTACGTATAGTTCGTTTTTGTATTTTTAAAAATATTATTAATAAATTTTGTTTTTTTTTATTTTTTTTAATTATTTTTATATTTTTATATTTTTAGATCGTTTTAATGTACTAGTTAATAATAAAATTTTAAAAAATAAAAAATATTATTTTAATATATTTCTATATAAAAAATATTTTACCAAACATCCTTTTATTATCTGTATATCCATTTGATTCACCATTTTCAGCCTAGATATGCTATTGCAAGTAAAACTCAATCTTACAATAAGAGAACATTTAGGACTCTTTTTGGAAATCAATTTCTTCTGATGCATGTTTTCCATTCTTTTTTCTATTTTTTAAAATATGTTTTTATTGACATAATGGTACCGATTTAATTAATTAAATTCACTCAAAATCAAAACTTTAAATTATTCGCTAAATCACAAATTAACACATAAATTAATAACAATAATAATAAAACTACATTTACTTCGAATAATTTCTAATAGTGAGAATCAGAGTTTACTGGTAGGTCATGAAGAGAGTTTGTAATCCGTGATGGTTGAAGCAATCTGTTAGCGAAAATAAAAATGATTAAAACAAGGTTAAATAATTAGCTTAGAGAAAGAGAGGGGAGGTTTTTACCGACGGTGGAGATTGCACAAGAAGAGCGAAGGAAGGTGTACTGGAGAGATGAATTTGTTAGGGAAGGAGTCGGGGTGGTTGTGGTGGTATAGATAGTGAAGTTGGCGCTGCTAGTGGTTGCTGTTAGTGTTAAAAGTTTGGTTTTTCTAGTTAAAGGAAGCTAGAAGTTTTGTTTGAGAGTCATTTTATTTTGCAAGAAGATGGCGGTGGCTGTGGTTGTGTCGATGAGTCACTTGTTTTGACGGCGAGGTACACGGTTAGAATGTTTGTTTGAAAAAAAAATGAAAAAAATAGTTTTTCAAAAATTAGTTAGGATCAAGGGGTGGTTTTGGAGTGTGACCTAAAATATATTAAAATATTTTTTAAAAAAAATATTTTTAACAGTTACACATTAAAAAAATTTTAAAATAAAAAAAATAATTTAAGGAAAGAAATTTCAAAATTTAATGAAAAACAGAGTATAAAAATTTATAAACTTTTAATATGTTATTGGATGTCTCTTCGTTAAGATCTTTGAAACTCATGAATGAGACATTGCAGTATTATTAGAAACAAGTAGCATAATTATTTAAATAATTCAGAATAACCAAATGTTTATCAATTTATTAATGACAAATTATCACATATAGCTAGCCAAGAAAATTACACAAAGCAGACACTCCGAGCCTTCAGCTGATCTTTGCAAGAGACTAACTGTCGTAGAAGATCTTGGCCAACAGGATCCTCAGAGTAGTAAACCTGAAGAAATTAGACAAACATAGAATTTAATAATGATGTATTAAGTTCAAAGAAATTTAAATTGCTGAATGAATTAGTCAACTTTTCATTTTATCATGACATACCTTGTCTTCTTCTCTTGCTTATGGAGTTCCACTTGAACCTGCCTCTCCAAAACACAAGAGGTTTTGTCAGTTTTTTTTTTTTTTACTTTTTCAAAGCTAATAGTGTTTTCAAATAATTTAAACGAAAATAGGAATTGAAGAATGGATAAATATATAAAACTAAATATGATAGATTTAAATATGGTTTGCTGCTGCTACCTGCATGAGATGTCTCTTCACCACTATCATCATCGTCAACCTTGATTTTAGGGATATGTTTGATCTTGGGCCAATCTTCTCCTATTCCTCTTCGACACCTTTTGCTCAAACTTGGACAATCACTGATGTCAAGATTTTGAAGTTTAATTAAATTGTTGATGCAATCTGGCATTTCATTAATGTTTGAACAATCTCTGATGATAAATGTTTGTAAGGATTCTGCAGATCCTTGAAGAAGTTGTTCTGGTAAAGCAGGAGTTGCTGGTAACGCTGTAAATGCTACAATACGAAGGGGAAGGGAAAGAGGTTGAATTTTTTTCTCTTTATCTTCTTCTATTGTCATCAAATCAAGCTTTCCACAGTCAATAATACAAAATTCTTCCAGAGTAGTTAGGAATTTTATGCTTCGAGGCAGAGAAATCAAGCTATCACATCCAGCAATAACCAATTTTCGAAGACTTTTAAGACCTTGCATATCTTCGCACAAATTTTCTAGATTTTCACACCCAAGAATTAATAAAGTTTGAAGAAATTTCAAGCACCCAATCCCTCCTTCTGGCAACTGCTTCTGCTTAGTAACTAGAGCTAAAAATCTAAGGCTGATCATGTACTTCACATCTTTGGGCAGCTCTTCTAATCCTTTACCTGTAACCAGAGCTTGCAAGTTTTGCAATTTGAAAATAGATTTTGGGAGTCTTTTTATTTTTGAGCTCAACCCAAAATAGACATATCTCAAATGTTTCAAGGCGCCAATCCTCTCCGGAAAATCCTCAAATCCATAATCATCCCATAAGTACAAAGACCGCAAATGCTCAAATTCTAACAAACATTTCTCAAAGTCTGTTTTGCATGTAGACCCCACTATATTATCTGCAAAGACTATTGACCGCACTTGATGGAAGTTGTTTGGGAACTTGGGGAGAGTTTGATGAAAAAATGAATCAGAGTTAAGGACTGACAAATGACGGGTCGTTTTGGAAATTTGGTGGTTTTGAGAGCTTATGATTGAAAACTCATTTTGAGCCAATGATGATGCAAGATCATGCATTAAATCATGCATCTTAAAGGTAGCTGCAATAATCTTATACTCATAATCTTGGAAGAAACATCTTGAGATCAACTCGCGCACATAACGCAAGCCAACATCTTCCAATTTCTCATTTGGATTTGATGATTGAAGAATGAGCCCATGTGCCATCCAAAATTGCACCAATAAGATATCTGGGAAGCCATAATCTTTTGGAAAAACCGAACAATAAAGAAAGCATCTTTTCAAGTGAGCCGGCAATCTTTGATAGCTTATTTTCAAGGCAGGTAAAATGCCATCTCCCTCTTCTTCCCACTTCTCACTGTCTCTCACCGATTCCCACTCTTTTTCATCAGTCTTACCATACAGTTGAGTCCCCAAGTTAATCACTGCCAGAGGAACTTGCTTGCATTTCGCCACTATTTCTTTCCCAATTCCAACCAAATTTGGAGACAACTCCATTTGCCCTTCCTTGAATGCACACTTGTAAAACAACAACAGACAGTCCTCTTGACCAAGAAGACTTAGGTTGTATGCAGTAACAGTACCCATAATCTCAGCAACACGTTGACTACGGGTAGTTACTATAATCTTACTTCCATCAGCACCTTTTGATAACAAAGGCTTCAACAACAACCATTTTTTAGCATCTTCATCCCAAACATCATCCAAAAGAAGCACGTATTTCCTGCCGTTCAAAATTGCTTCAAGTTTTTTATTAAGCTCACCCTCATCCAAATCCGCACATCTTTCCCCAGTTGCAGATTTAATAATTTTTGGTACCACTTGTTTCAAGGAAAAATCATCTGAAACACATACCTCCATATTCAGATCAAAATTACTTTTTACATTCTCAGCATCACACACCGATTTGGCGAGAGATGTCTTCCCCAAGCCTCCCATTCCTACAATCGGAAGGACAAGGGGACGTGCATCACCAACCTTAAAAGGTGCTGCTAAAAGGTTGATGATGCGTTCTTTGTCTTCATCTCTTCCGATAAGACCGGAAAAGCTCTCAAAGGATCGGTTCATCTCTGTTTCCTCATGCAAGACATGACCACAATCAATAGGCTGCTCGCTGAGGTTGAAGTCAGACTTAAGAGATGAGATATTGGCTAGTCTATCTATGATGCTCTTTATCTTATGACCCATTGTTGAACGGAATGCAATCTTATTATAGCTTGAAAAGAAGCGCCGTACCTTTCTGCTGGTGCTCCCTGTGGTTTTCACCACGTCTCTTCGCAAAGTTTCGCACTCGATTTCGTCCAGCACGTCCTCTGCATCATACAAGACTTCTCTGAGCATATGGAGCCAGAGCCGAATGCTCTCTTTCTTTGATTGTTGCTTCTCAGCATCGGACAGCACCGCGTTGATGGCTTTCAATCTCTCTTCAAGACGTGCAAGGTCATCTTCAAGTCCCCATGCCAAACGAAATTCTTGAACAGCAAAAGAGCCTAACTTCCCTAAAAGGGATTTTGCAATCTCGGCAGCAAAAGCTTCTGCCATTTTTTTTTTAGTGAGGGGAGAAGTGTTTGTTAGGAAGAAATGATTGAGATAAGAGTGGAGCTCCGCTTTCTGAGTGGAGAGGAGAAGTCGTTGAGTCTTCTTGATCACAAAATTAAGGGATGAAAAATAAAAAAGAATACATTTACAAGTAGTGCAATTGTGTTGTAGCTTCTCCCATGTAATATTGACCACACATGGTCGGACTCATTTGGGGACTTTGGATTAGTTTGATGAAAAAATGAAATGGAGTCAAGAACACTTATTTTGAGCCAATGATAATGCAAGATCGTGCATTTTAAAGCTTGAGAAAAAAAAGGTAAATCATCATAATCTTGAAAGAAACATCTTGAGATCAACTCGCACACATAACACAAGCCAGCATTTTCCAAGCTATCATTTGGATTCGATGATTGAATGCATGTGCCATCCAAAATTGTTTGAATTAGGAGTAGAGGAGTAATTATTTTTAAAAATATTTTTTAATTCAAAATAAATTAAAATAATATAATATATATATATATTTTTTATATAAAAATTATTTTTAATATCCTATAACTAATAATCTCTTGACAAAAATGTAACAATAAAGAAAGTATCTTTTCAAGGGTGTCTACTTTCAAATATGAAACACATGGACCTGCGAGGATCCCTTTGCTTTTATACAAGTAAATGTACACAGTCACCCATTATTACAAAGAAAACCTAAATGAATAGGAAAAGTATTGTACTGTTACAATACTTTTTTACATTGGTTCTTTTATATTTGGTTTCTTTTAATATATTTTTTTTTTATAAATTTTTTTAAATTATTTTTACTTGTTTTATTTTTTTAATATTGAGATGGTTAAAAATTTAGTTTTATAATTTAATTTTTTATTTTTTTATTTATAAGGTTAGTATAATTTATAGGCTTATCGAAATAGCACAAGTTGTTTTATTTTTATACATTTGATGAGTGTTTTATGAGGATAGGATGAATAGTGTTTTATGAGGTTGTATAGTGAAAACATTACCTATTTTTAAGTTTTGTTGAGGAGAGTAATTCCATGGTTTTTTCCAAAATTTTTAAGTGTTTTTTGAAAAAAATTCAAAATAATATTTTTAGTATTTTATAAATATTTTAATGAGCAAATTATAAAGAAGAAACAATATTTTAATATATTTAAAAAAAAACTTCAAAAAAATGCCCTACACTCGAAAAAAAAAAAAGCCTTATTTTCTGATCTGTGTTTGAATTATTGTCTTTGGCATGGACCCTTATCTTTGACCATTGTTATTTATTTTAATTTTAAAAGTTCTTTTTGGTGGAATTAATGTGCTCTTACCGGTGCACCAAATGCGCCCATTTCATTAAAGGAGCTTAGCCGGTGCACTTCTTTGGCTTGGACCCGCATCTTGGACCATTGTTTGCCCTTTTTTTTATTTTTTACTCTAAATGGTTTGTGGACGGGTTCGTAGAATTTGGGTGCACTTCCTAGCTTTTGCAAAGACCAAACAGAGCAAACAGTTGTTTTTATTAATTATTGCCTACAAATCAATTTCTCTCATGAGAAATCAATCTCTCTTATGAGTGCATTACAGCTGCGGAGCATAGTAAATGTGACAGCTGAAATGAACGAGGAAAATCAATCTCTCTCATGTGTGCATTACAGCTGCGGAGCATAGTAAATGTGACAATTGATTTTCATGTGCATTACAATCTGGTATTCAAACATGTACAATCATTGATCTCAAGATTTTAAAAAAATTTTTCTTTAAATTGCTGATGCAATCTGATATTTCTTTAATATTTGGACCATCTGATAAATGTTTATAAAAATCTAGATGATCCTTGAGAAAACTATTCTAATAAGGCAGTTGCTGATAACCTTTAAATATTACAATATTAAGAAAAAGTGGTTGAATTTTCTGGTCTTTCTTTTTCTATAGTCATCAAATCAAACTTTGCACAACTTTCAATAACAAATTCTTCTTAGATATTTTATGCTTTTTGGAAGAGAAATCAAGATATTTTATGCATATCTTCGCACAAATTTTCTAGATTTTCACACCCACCAATAAATAAAGTTTAAAGAAATTCCAAGCACCCAATCCCATCCTTTTGGCAACCGCTTAGTAACTAGAAATAAAAATTTAAGGCTGATCATCTACCTCACATCTTTGAGCAGCTCTTCTTATCCATCTCCACTTACAACTAGAGCTTTATAAATTTTGCAATTTAAAAATAGATTTTGGGAGTCTTTTTATTTTTACGTTTAAAAAAATTAAGAGATATCTCAAATGTTTCAGGACGTCAATCCTCTCCGGAAAAGCTTTAAATTCAGAATCATACATTAATTCTAAAAGCTGCAAATGCTTAAATTCTACAAATATTTCTCAAAATCAATTTTTAATATAGGCCCTACTATACTATCTGCAAAGACTATTGACCGCACATGGTCTAGTCATTTAGGAACTTGGGGAGAGTTTGATGAAAAAAAGAATTAAAGTTAAGAACAGACACATGACGGGTCGTTTTGGAAATTTGGTGGTTTTGAGAGCCTATGAATCATGCATTTTAAAGGTAGCTAAGAAAATTCCATACTCGTAATCTTGGAAGAAACATCTTGAGATCACTCGCGCACATAACGCAAGCCAACATCTTCCAAGTTTTCATTTGAATTTGAATGATTTTTTTTTTTTTTAAAAGTTATTTTTAAAATCAGTACTTCAAAACAATCTACGAAAACATAAAAAAATTAATTTTTATAAAAAAAATTTAAACAATTTGAAGAATGGTTTTTTGGAATTTCCCAAACGGACCAACCATAAATATAAGATTTAGGAGGAGGGTTATATTAAAACAAATAATCTACAGAAGGGACGCATTAGAGAAAACCATAGAAAGTTCAAGGATGTGAAACTAAATTAACCCCAAAAGGCTAAAACTACCTTCTCCTTTATCCCACTAAAATGATCTTCCTCTTCCTCAACCCCCCAAAGCAACCGTCCTCTCGTATTCTCACTTGCTCAGAGACAAAAACACTTGAATGTGGATTAGTTTTTGTACTTGTGCATATTCCAAATGTTTGCATTATTACTCAGTCTAAAGGATAAATTGTGATGGCCAGTGGAAACTTTCAGATTACTTCCAAATCATTCAGATTGAGCTCTTAATTTTAAAAAACAGGATTAGGGATATGTTAATATCATGGCCGCCCACAGTTTCCACATTTCACAACGAGGAATCCCTAAAATGCAAAGTCCATATTCCCAGTAATTGCCGAAAGTTTCACAAAACAAGACCCCACCGTAAAGTATCCACGCGTCCAAATTGACTGCATCGACTAATCAGCAGGCATCCTCCATCTAACGTGTTGACAGGTTCAGCCTCATCATGAAACACATGGGACCTGCGTGGGTCCTTTTGCTTTTATACATGTAAATGTACACAGTCACCCATTATTTGACCATATTCTTAGGCGACCTGCTGTCGCAAAAAAATCGAGTTAGTTTCTATTTTTAATCATATCTGGATTAAATATGGTGCTAGATGCGTTTTTAACGCAAAACGGTAAGCAGAAAACTGTGTTGTAATTTTTTACAAAACCACGGATTGCTATGATTTTTTTTATAAATGGTTTTTTTATATTTTTTTATTGTTAAGATTTTTTTTTAAAAAAAAATTATTTTAACTGATTTTATTTTATAATAGTGAGATGGTTAAGAGTTTAATTTTGTAATTTTTTTTCTTTTTTATTTTGTTTTTTTACCAAGGTTAACATAATTTATGGGTTTGTCAAAGTAACCCAGAATATTCCAGTTTATGAATTTGATGGGTTTTTTTTTCATTGCACTTGAATTTTTATAATTTATTTTTTTATATTATTAAAAAAAATAATTTTTATAAAAAATATGTTATTAAACTTTATGAAATAAAAAAATTAAAGAATATGGAGAGAATAATTGTTTCACTCAACACCTATTTTGACACCGTGGAATTATAATAGAAAGATGTTTTGTTTTTTTAATTTTTATTATGGTTTTTTAAAATTTATTTTTGTTAATTTTATTTTTTAAAATTAAAATTTTAAAAAAATAGGTCTGTAATTTGCTAGCCTAAAGAGTGTAGAGTCCATATTCTAGTTTTCAATTGTATCTTTTATCTTCATCCATCTGTAGAATGTTGTAATAGAAGTGCTTTCTGAAGTCAAAGATGTACAGTCACACCATATAAGCTCCAAATTCTATCTGAAAATCTTTACCACTATCATATATTTGGGCCAGCCACATCATGGTATTCAAATCTGCTAATTGGTTTTTATGTTTTAAAAATATTATTAAAAAAGTTTTGAATTTTTTTATTTTTTTCATTACTTAAACTTATTTTTATGTTTTATATAGATCATTTTAATGTGTTTGTCCAGAATTAATTTTTAAAAATAATAATAAAATATTATTTTAATATATTTGTATATAAAAGTAATTTTTTTTTTATAATACCAAACATGCTATTATGCTCTTATAAATGTACAGATATATGTATATGCATTTGATCCACCATTTTCAGCGTTGATATGCTTTTGCCAAGTAAGACTCAATCTTACAATAAGAGAACATTTAGAACTCTTTTTGGAAATCAATTTCTTCTGATGCATTTTTCATTTTTTTTTTAATTTTTTTAATTATTTTTTTATTGACATAATGGCGCGGATTTAATTAATTAAATTCACTCAAAATCAAAACTTAAATTATTCACTAATTCACAAATTAACACATAAATTAACAATAATAATAATATTTAAATTGAAGTTTATTTTTAAAGTGATGCAACTGTGTTGTAGCTTTCCGTGGACCACACTATGGTCTAACTCATTTGGGGACTTGGGGAGAGTTTGATAAAAAAATGAAATGGAATCAGTAACTGACAAATGACGGGTCGTTTTGAAAATTAAATCGGTGGTTTTGAGAGCTTATGATTTAAAACTCATTTTGAGCCAATGATGCATTTAAAAGGTAGCCAAGGGAATTGCTTCCTCATAATATTTTCAAGTGTGTCGGCGGTCTTCGGTAACTTACTTTCAAAGTTAGCCAAGGTAAAATATCATATCCCTCTTCTTCCCACTTCTCACTATCTCAGTATCTCTCACCGATTTCCACTCTTTTTCATCAGTCTTACCGTAAAGTTGAGTCCCCATGTGATTTTAATCACTGCCAAAGGAATTTGCTTGCATTTCTCCGCTATTTCTTTCCCAATTCCAACCAAATTTGGATGGAACTCCTTTTGCCATTCTTTTTTTCTTTTTCTTTTTTAACCGAGAGTGTCCATATGCATACTTTAATTAAAATCACTCAAGACCTTAATATTAATAAACATGTAAGTTTTTTATAGCTTTGAGATTTATAACACTTAAATTGGTAACATCTGAATAACTAATTTAAAATCTAATAAGTTAAATTATATATTTCAGAGTTTTAAAATAACAACTTGCTGTAATTTTTTTTTAAAAAAATACACTTAGTGGGGGACAAACTATCGAGTTATTAATCAACAAAATTTGTATGGAACTCATTTTGCCCTTGATAATTTTTTTCTTTTTTAAAAAAAGATACATTTACAATGCTTTGTCATTATTATTTTTACGCTTTAAAAAAAATCAAGTTGGCTTACAGCGAAGCATGGACAAACTTTTTAAAAGTTTCGTTGATTACTAACTACATATTTATCGAGTGAACCCTATTATAATCAAACTATCATTTTTTCTTTTTTCTTTTGTAAGTTTTTCATAACCAGATGTAAATATTCTACTAGACGTATTATAAACGTAAAATACAACAATTCAATAATATATAAAATATACTAAATTAGAAATTTAAGAAAAAAAACAAATTAGAAAATTAAGAAAAAAAAAACCGTGTAATAAAAGTTGAAAGCAAATTGGCGCAGCAGGCAACACATAGATTGTACGTAACTTCTAAATAGTTGTTTGCTAGCAATATTTGTCTTTGTAAATGATGAAATGGCTACTTGGGATGCTATTTGTGTGGGGAAGTGAGACTTTTTTTTTCATGTTGACAGGTTCAGTCTACATGATGAAACACATGGACCTACGAGGGTCCCTTTCCTTTTATACAAGTAAATGTACACAGTCGCCTACTATTACAAAGAAAATCTAAATGAATGGAAAAAGTATTGTACTGTTACAATGTTTTTTTACTTTGGTTTTTTTTTTATATATATTTTTTTATGATTTTTTTAAATTATTTTTGCTTATTTTATTTTTTAAATATTGAGATGGTTGAAAATTTAGTTTTGTAATTTCTTTTCCTTTTATTTTTATCTTTTTATGAGGTTAACATGATTTGCGGGTTTATCAAGGTAACTTGAATTGATCTAATAACCTACATGATTTGAGGTCAACCCAAATTAACTTACCAAATTCATGACCTGGATTATGAGATCATAATAACCTTATATCATAATAACCTTATATAAAGCAAATCAAAATAAATTATGAAGCTTAATTCTCAATCAACTCAATATTAAGGAATGAAATTAAAAAAAAATAATTGAAAAATAATAAAAATTTTGACTTGAGTTAACCTGCTAAACTCGTGACTTGAGTTAGGAAATTGAGATAATATCACAGAAAGTAAGCAAAAAAATAATATGAGTCAACTCAGGTTAAATAAAAATAAACTCGAGTCAACTGGGTTAACCCACCAGACATATGACCCGAGTCATGAGATCAAAACAACCTCATAGAAAAAAAACTAAAATAAATTATGAAGTCTAATTCATAATCAACCCAAAGTTTAATAGTGAAATTGAGAAAAAAATATCAATTAAAAAAAAAAAACCTTGAGTTAACCGAGTTAACTCGTTTCGAAGTATGAAATTAGAAAAAAAAATAATTATAAAAAAAACAAAAAAAAACTATTAAAATGAATAGTTTTTATAAGATTGTACAGTAAAAACATCATATTTTGTAGGCCTTGTTAAGGAGACTAATTCAACCCGTTTTTCTAAAATTTTGAGTATTTTTTGAAAAAGATTTAAAATAATATTTTTAGTATTTTATAAATATTTTAAGGGGTAAATATAAAGAAAAAAACAATATCTAAAAATATTTTTTTAATATTGTTTTTTAAAAAAAAACTTTAAAAAATACCCTACACCAAGAAAGAAACTGCCTTATTTTCTGATACGTGTTTTGAATTATTGTCTTTGGCATGGACCCTTATCTTTGACCATTTAAATTTATTTTAATTTTAAAAAGTTCTTTTTGGTGGAATTTATGTGCTTTTACGAGTGCACTAAATGGACCCATTTCAATAAAGGAGCTTAGCCGGTGCATTTCTTTGGCTTGGACCCACATCTTTGACCATTGTTTGCCCTTATTTTATTTTTACTCTAAAGTAGCCTGAATTAATTTATTAAATTCGTGATTTGAATCAGAAGATTTATATAATTTTATAAATAATTAATTTCTTATTATGAGTGCATTACAGCTGCGGAGCATCTTTGACCATTGTTTGCTTCTTTTTTCTTTTATTTTTTTACTCTAAAGTTTGTGGATGGGTCCGTAGAATTTGGGTGAACCCCTAACTTTTGCAAAGAGAGCAAACAGTTGTTTTTTCGTCTTGTAGGGTGTTTTTTTTTAGTTTTTGAAAAATTGTTTAAAAATGTATTAAAATATTTTTTTTATTTTTTAAAAATTATTTTTGATAAATAATCTAAAAACATAAAAAATTTCATTTTAGGTAAAAATAAATCAAACACACCCTTATTATGAGTGCATTACAGCTAAGGAGCATAGTAAATTCTGAGTATTGATATGAAGAGGAAAAACGCCACACCCTTTACTTTATTCCGTAATGTAATTTTAACTTTGCATTCAGAAATTTGCAGCTAAAACATGAATATGTTAATACCATGACTGCCAACAATTTTCACATTCCCAATTAAGATTAATTATTTTCGATTTGATTTGATTTTTATAAAAAAAAAATTAAAATAATTTTTTTTAAAAAAAATTAAAATCAAACTAAAACTAATTCAAACCGATTAATTTTAATTATTTAAAAAAAAAAAAACAGTTTAAACCAACCATCCGGTTCTAAATAGTTGTTTGCTTGCAATATTTGTTGTTGTAAATTATGAAATGACTACTTGGGATGCTCTTTGTATGGGGAAGTGAGACTTTTTTTCATTTAGGTGATGGAGTATTTATATAATTGACTTCATTGACTAATCAGCAGGCATCCTCCATCTCACTTGTTGACAGGTTCGGCCTACATGATGAAACACAGGGACCTAGGTCCCTTTAGTTTTATACAAGTAAATGTACACAGGGACCTAGGTCCCTTTAGTTTTATTACAAAGAAAAGCTAAATGACATGGAAAAGTACTTTACTGTTACAATGTTGTTTTTTTACATTTTTTTTATATGGTTTGTTTTTTTGTTTTTTTTTTTTTTTATAATTTTTTTCAAAATTATTTTTTTAATATTAAGATGGTTGAGAATTTAGTTTTGTAATTTCTTTTCCTTTTATTTTTTTCTTTCTATGAGGTTAATATGACTTGCAGGTTTGTCGAGGTAGCAAATGTTGTCTCATTTTATAGATTTGACGGGTTTATAATTAAACTTGATTTTTTTATTCTATTTTTTTCTCATATTGTTAAAAAAAAAATTAGTTTTAGAGAAAAATTATGTTATCAAACTTTATGACGTATTAAAAATTAAAGGATATAAGAGAAACCACTGTTCTCCCAATTGCACTGAGGATTACAATAGTAATCCACACTTTTTTGCTTTATTTTTTCTTTTGGTGTTTTTTTGAATTATTGTTATGATTTTTTTAAATATATTTTTGTTGATTTCGTCTTTTTAAATCGACATTGTTAAGAATTTAGCTTCGTAATTTGCTTCTTTTTATTTTTTTTATATGAGGTTAACGTGATTTGTAGGTTTGCTAAGGTAAATTAGGTTGCTCTGGTTTTTAAGTTTGGTGAATTGTCTTTTTTTTTTAATTGAATTTAACTTTTTTTATAGTCTATATTTTTTTTCTCATATAGTTAAAATATAGTTTTAGAGAAAAGTCAAGCTATTAAACTTTATAAAGTAAAAACAATTAAAGGGTGTGAGAGAACCTTTGTTCACCTACACACATTGTACTATGAATGACAATAGTAGCCCACAATTTTTTTTTTTTTCTATATGTTTTTGAATTTTTGTCATGATTGTTGTTTCAAATTTGTTTTTATTGATTTTATTATATTGAAATGGTTAATAATTTAGTTTCATAATTTGTTTTCTTTTATCTTACTTTTCTATAAGGTTAATATGGTTTGAGGATTTGTTAGGGTAATCCCGGTTGCCATGGTTTACGAATTTGGTGGAGTATTTTTTTTTTTAATTGAACTTAATTTTTTTTATTGTCTATTTTCTTCTCATATTGTTAAAAAAATAGTTTCAGAAAAAAAGTTATTTTATTAAATTTTATAAAGTCCATGGGTCTATTCACATGTTTGGTTGATTGACTTGGTTTGTGGGTCTAACAAGTTTTAATTTTTTAAATTAATTTTTTTTTCTCCTTAGATACTAAATTAATTGGAAATTTAGTTTCATAATTGATTTCGTTTTGCCTTTTTTGAGGTTATCGTAATCTAAAAAACATCTCAGTATTGAGATTGTATTTGATTTTATAATCATCTATTTTTGTTATTTGTATAGTTAAATAAAAAATAGATTTTAATTTTTTTTATAATCCTAGTGGAGTCCATAACTCAGTTCACTGGTTTGACTTACTAGCCCGGCTTACCCGATTTATAGGTTTGACAAGTTTAACCATCGATATGATATGTTTTTTTTTGTTTTTTTAATTTATTTCTTCCCAATTTTATTATTTAATATTAGATTTTTTGAGAAATGTACTGCATTATTGATTTTTGTTTGCTTTCTAAAAATAATCATATTAAACAAATATTTATTTTTAAATTAATATTTAATTTTGTAAGCATTTGTTTTGTAATATGTGTTTGAATTATTGTCTTTGGCACGGAGCCTTATCTTTGACCATTGAAATTTATTTTAATTTTTAAAAGTTCTTTTGGTGGAATTTATGTGCTTTTACTAAATGCACCCATTTCATTAAAGGAGCTTAGCCGGTACCCTTCCTAACTTTTGCAAATACCAAACAAAGCAAACAGTTGTTTTTTTCGTGATGTAGTGAGTTAATTATTGCCTACAAATCAATTTATTATGATGAGTGCATTACAGCTGCGGAGCATAGTAATAACTTGTTTATTTTTTATTTTAAATATATATTTTAGAAATTTTAATTTTTTTAATTTATTTTACTTTAAATAAAATTTGTCTTATTTTTTTTTTAATGTACTGTTATAAATTAAATTTGTTTTGATTTTTTATATCATTTTAATTTAAATTAAATTAGCGTGGAACCATAATTCCACCCTTGATGTTATTACTTAATCTTTATTTATATACCCAAATCTCAAGCTGCTGAAGAGGGAAAATATTGTTTAACAAATCAATATGTTCTTAACTTATTTGATTACTTATATCTTGTTTATTTTTGTGCTTTAAATTTTTTTAAAAAAAACAATTTAATTTTTTTTATTTTTTATTTTATTTGAAATTAATATTTTCTTATTATTTTAATGTAATGATATCAAAATAATATTTAAAAATAAAAAATATTTTTTTAAATATATTTTTTAAAAAATATACTTTAAAAAATAATAATTATTAGACTCTCAAACACACTGTACACAACAAAACCATATAAAAAAAAGGTAACGGTGAGAGTTATCAAGGTTTTGCTGGGATATTGGATTCATGGATTTTTAAGAGTTTTAATAGACTATGGCCAGTAGTGTTTGGGCCATGGCCCAAATTAGACCTAAAATATTTTCTTTCGAGCATGGTCAGGGAGAAAAAAAAAGAAAAAAAAATAAAAATTTATCCTTACTTTGTGGTGATTGAAGGAACGAATGTATGATGGTCATCAAATCTTTTACTTCAGAAAAAATCTTCTAAATAATCTATCCTTTACTTATAACTTCCTAAGCAGTAAGCACAATAGCATAAAAGCAAGTGATGTCTCTCTCAAAACCTGAGATGCATCAGAGATCAAAGATAATCATGACCTATCCTATCTTATGTACTTTCTCAAGAGTTTTTAATTATGATAGTAATGATTCTAATTAATATTTTTAGGTTAAAAATTAGATTTAAAAATATGATAGAAAAATAGAATAGAAAGTCCTGCTATTAATGAAAAACAATCACAAAATTTGCATTTAGATCTTATTAAAAAAATAAATAGATTAAAATATACAACATGTTGCCTTAGTCTACAAGTTTGATGAAGTATTTTTTTTTAAATTGAACTTGATTTTATTAACATTTATTTTTTTCTTATATAGTTAAAAAAATAATTTAAAAAAAACAAATATTATTAAACTTTATAAAATAAATGGATCTATTCACAATTTTAGTATATTACAAGTTACATGACCCGCACGATGCCGTGGGTCAATTTTTTTTGCATTCAAAAAATATATATATATATATATATAAAAGCTAAGATTTAAAAGTGTTAGGTCTTTTTGTAAATTTATACTCAAGAGTCTTGGGTTTGGCTGCAACGCCTGGCCCAAAAGTAATATTTATAATATTAATAATAACATTAAGCTTGCATGACCCAAGTTTCTTTGATTTTCGTTTTTCTTTTTGGAATAGAAAATCTACTCAGCATGATAGCTAGCTAGTCATGCAGACCCTTAGAGTTTAGAGCAACAGCATGTTCCCATGCATTATTCACATATAAAGAAAGAGTAGATGTTCTTGAAGGGAGCGGAAATGGATGTCTCTTCGTTATGATCTTTGAAACTCATGAACGAGACAATGCAGTAAGTTTGAAATGATGTCCTTCTCCTCCCAACTTCAGCTTTCTAGTTTGTTTAGAAGGACGAGTTTATATGTTAAGCATAATTATTTAAATGATCACACACAATATTTTAAATAAGATAAGTTGAATAAAATAAAGAGACAAGCCAATAATTCAGAACAACCAAATGTTTATCAATTTATTAATGACAAATCATCACACACAGCTAGCCAAGAAAATTAAGACAGGGGAAGTTACACAAAGCAGACACTCCGAGCCTTCAGCTAATCTTTGCAAGAGACTTAACTGTCGTGGAAAATCTTGGCCGACAGGGCCTTCACAGTAGTAAACTTGAAGAAATTAGACAAAACATAGAATTTAATAATGATGCATGAAGTTCAAAGAAATTTAAATTGCTGAATGAATTAGTCAACTTTGCATTTTATCATGACATAACTTGTCTTGTTCTTTTGCTCTCTAGTTAAATCTGATGGAGTTCCACTTGAACCTGCCCCTCCAAAACACAAGAGGTTTTGTCAAATAAACATTGCATTTTCTTTTCGGGGAAAAGAATTTAAATGAAAAACAAGGAATTGAAGAATGGATAAAAATTGTGAAACTAAATATGATAGATTTAAATACTCATAACCCATACCTAATCAGATGTTTCTTCACCACTGTCATCATCGTCAACCATAATTTTACGAATATTTTTGATCTTTAGCCAATCTTCTCCTGTTCCCCTTCGGCACCATTTGCTCAAACTTGAACAATCACTGATCTTAAGATTTTGAAGTTTTTTTAAATTGATGCAATTTGGCATTTCTTTAATGTTTGGACAGTCTTTGATGATAAATGTTTGAAAGGATTCTGCAGATCCTTGAAGAAGTTGTTCTGGTAAAGCAAAAGTTGCTGGTAACGCTGCAAATATTATAATACGAAGGGAAAGGGAAAGAGGTTGAATTTTTTTCTCTTTCTCTTCTTCTATTGTCATCAAATCAAGCTTTTTACACTTTATAATAAATAATTCTTCCAGAGTAGTTAGGCATTTTATGCTTCTTGGCAGAGAAATCAAGCTATCACATCCACCAATAACCAATTTTCGAAGACTTTTAAGACCTTGCATATCTTCGCACAAATTTTCTAGATTTTCACACCCAACAATGAATAAAGTTTGAAGACACTCCAAACACCCAATCCCACCTTCTGGC
This sequence comes from Populus alba, assembly GCF_005239225.2. NCBI lineage: Eukaryota > Viridiplantae > Streptophyta > Magnoliopsida > Malpighiales > Salicaceae > Populus > Populus alba. The sequence continues at coordinate 20,354,666 of NC_133300.1, read as the reverse complement.
AACCGCTTCTGCTTAGTAACTACAAATAAAAATCTAAGGTTGATCATGTACCTCACATCTTTAGGCAGCTCTTCTAATCCAAAACCTACAGCCAGAGCTTGCAAGTTTTGCAATTTGAAAATAGATTTTGGGAGTCTTTTTATTTTTGCGTTGCCCCCAAAATGGGTATATCTCAAATGTTTTAAGGCGTCAATCCTCTCCGGAAAAGCCTCAAATTCAGAATCATCCATTAATTCTAAAGACCGCAAATGCTTGAATTCTAACAAACATTTCTCAAAGTCTATTTTGCATGTAGGCCCCGCTATACTATCTGCAAAGACTATTGACCGCACTTGATGGAAGTTGTTTGGGAACTTGGGGAGAGTTTGATGAAAAAATGAATCAGAGTCGGTAACTGAAAAATGACGGGTCGTTTTGGAAATTTGATGGTTTTGAGAGCTTATGATTGAAAACTCATTTTGAGCCAATGATGATGCAAGATCATGCATTAAATCATGCATCTTAAAGATAGCTACATAAGTGAAATCGTCATAATCTTGGTAGAAACATCTTGAGATCAACTCGCGCACATAACGCAAGCCAACATCTTCCAACTTCTCATTTGGATTTGATGTTTGAAGAATGAGCCCATGTGCCATCCAAAATTGCACCATTAAGAGATCTCGGAACAAGTAATCTTTTGGAAAAACAGAACAATAAAGAAAGCATCTTTTCAAGTGAGTCGGCAGTCTTTGATAGCTTATTTTCAAGGCAGGTAAAATGCCATCTCCCTCTTCTTCCCACTTCTCACTGTCTCTCACCGATTCCCACTCTTTTTCTTCAGTCTTACCATACAGTTGATTCCCCATGTTAATCACTGCCAGAGGAACTTGCTTGCATTTCGCCACTATTTCTTTCCCAATTGCAACCAAATTTGGATACAACTCCATTTGCCCATCCTTGAATGCACACTTGTAAAACAACGACAGACAGTCCTCCTGACCAAGAAGACTTAGGTTGTACGCAGGAACAGTACCCATAATCTCAGCAACACGTTGACTACGGGTAGTTACTATAATCTTACTTCCACCAGCACCTTTTGATAACAAAGGCTTCAACAACAACCATTTTTGAGCTTCTTCATTCCATACATCATCCAAAAGATGCAAGTATTTCCTACCATTCAGAATAGCTTCAAGTTTTTTTTCAAGTTCACCCCCATCCAAATCCGCACATCTTTCCCCAGTTGCAGATTTAATAATCTTTTGTATCACTTGTTTCAAGGAAAAATCATCTGAAACACATACCTCCATATTCAGATCAAAATGACTTTTCACATTCTCAGCATCACACACCGATTTGGCAAGAGATGTCTTCCCCAAGCCTCCATCAAATTTTTTTTTCCTTTTTATGGATTTGTAAAGTTAATTTTAACTTATTCAAAATATGCATTTGTTTTTCTCTATATATATTGCTTACCTCACACTTTGCTTCCATTAATCTGCAGATTATTGGGTTTTATCATTGATGTATGTCTTCTTTGAGTAGTTTAGTGGATAAAATCTAGTACTTTGAGGCTAATCTTCACATATATTTGGTATTAAAATTTTAATTTTTGATTAATTAATAAGATAATAAAAGACATTTTCTTAATGTAATAATAATTTTGTGATAACTGAAATGAATGCCTGTAGTGGCCGTGGTGATCTTAGTGATGATGGTGGTTGCGATTGTGGTGGCAGTGTAGTAGTGATAATATTAATATGATAATTTTGAATGAAGATGTAATTAGAGTTAGGTTAACTTCAATAATGGGAGATTAATTTGAGAAATATTTTAATAATAGGTACATAGAAATATAAGAAACAGAAATATATCAAGTCATCTATCAGAAGCATCCATGAAGTTTCTAAAAACTAGAAAATTTTCTAACATTATAAAGAAGGTATGGGAAGGGGATGTTTCACATTCATCAGAGAACACCATAGAGATTCTCCTAATGTAATCGTCGACTTTATTGGAAGAATCAAATCACTGAAATATCATAGGTTCAGCATAAGAAGCAAGATAGATCCATCATATCTACATTATACCTAATCCAAAAAATTAGCCTACGAAACATACATAAATTCTTCAAAATCGAAAATAAACAAACGTGCACAAGCAAATAAAAAAAACTGCCTGGCTTTCACATAAAATCCTTCATTTTCTACATGATTTCAATACCCTCTTTGCGAATTTAATTAATTAAATTCAGTCAAAATCAAAACTTTAATTTATTCACTAAATCACAAATTAACACATAAATTAAAAATAGTAATAATAATAAAATTAACTTCATAAAATTAACAATATTTTAAATAAGATAAGTTGAATAAAATAAAGAGGCAAGCCAATAATTCAGAACAACCAAATGTTTATAAATTTATTGATGACAAATCATCACACACAGCTAGCCAAGGAAATTACACATTGCAGACACTCCGAGACTTAAACTGATCTTCGTAAGTGACAAACTGTTGAAGAAGATCTTAGTCGACAGGACCCTCACAGTAGTAAACCTGAAGAAATTAGACAAAAATAGAATTTAATAATAATGTATTAAGCTCAAAGAAATTTAAATTGCTTGATGAATTAGTTAACTCTGCATTTTATCATGACACGACATGCCTTGTCTTGTTCTTTTGCTCTGGTTAAATCTGATGGAGTTCCGCTTGAACCTGCCCCTCCAAAACACAAGAGGTTTTGTCAAATAAACATTGAAAAGAATTTAAAAGGAAAAAAAGAATTGAAGAATGGATAAAAATATGAAACTAAATATGATATATTTAAATACTCATAACCCGTACCTAATCAGATGTTTCTTCACCATTGTCATCATCGTCAACCTTGATTATAGGGATATGTTTGATCTTGGGCCAATCTTCTCCTGTTTCCCTTCGGCACCTTTTGCTCAACCTTGGACAATCATTGATCTCAAGATTTTGAAGTTTTTTTAAATTGCTGATGCACTCTGGCATTTCTCCAATGCTTGGACATTCTTTGATGAGAAATGTTTGTAAGGATTCTGCAGATCCTTGAAGAAACTGTTCTGGTAAAGCAATAGTTGATGGTAAGTTGCCAAACATTACAATACGAAGGGAAAGGGAAAGAGGTTGAATTTTTTCCTCATTCTTTTCTTCTATCGTCATCAAATCAAGCTCATCACAGTTCATAATAAATAATTCTTCCAGAGTAGTTAGGCATTTTATGCTTTTTGGCAGAGAAATCAAGCTATCACATCCAAGAATAAACAATTTTTGAAGACTTCTAAGACCTTGCATATCTTCGCACAAATTTTCTAGATTTTTACAATAACCAATGAATAAAGTTTGAAGACACTCCAAACACCCAATCCCTCCTTCTGGCAACCGCTTTTGCTGAGTAGTTAGATCTAAAAATCTAAGGCTGGTCATGTACCTCACATCTTTGGGCAGCTCTTCTAATTCAAAACCTGTAACCATAGCTTGCAAGTTTTGCAATTTGAAAAAAGATTTTGGGAGTCTTTTTATTTTTGTGTTCCCAAAATCGATATATCTCAAATGTTTCAAGGCGCCAATCCTCTCCGGAAAAGAATCAAATTCAGAAACATCCATTAATTCCAAAGACCGCAAATGCTTAAATTCTAACAAACATTTCTCAAAGTTTGTTTTGCATGTAGGCCCCACTATACTATCTGCAAAGACTATTGACCGCACTTGATGGAAGTTGTTTGGGAACTTGGAGAGAGTTTGATGGAAAAATGAATCAGAGTCAAGAACTGACAAATGACGGGTCGTTTTGGAAATTTGGTGGTTTTGAGAGCTTATGATTGAAAACTCATTTTGAGCCAATGATGATGCAAGATCATGCATTAAATCATGCATCTTAAAGGCAGCTACATAATTGAAATCCTCATAATCTTGGAAGAAACATCTTGAGATCAACTGGCGCACATAACGCAAGCCAACATCTTCCAACTTCTCATTTGGATTTGATGATTGAAGAATGAGCCCATGTGCCATCCAAAATTGCACCATTAAGAGATCTCGGAACAAGTAATCTTTTGGAAAAACAGAACAATAAAGAAAGCATCTTTTCAAGTGAGTCGGCAGTCTTTGATAGCTTATTTTCAAGGCAGGTAAAATGCCATCTCCCTCTTCTTCCCACTTCTCACTGTCTCTCACCGATTTCCACTCTTTTTCATCAGTCTTACCATACAGTTGAGTCCCCAAGTTAATCACTGCCAGAGGAACTTGCTTGCATTTCTCCACTATTTCTTTCCCAACTCCAACCAAATTTGGATTCAACTCCATTTGCCCTTCCTTGAATGCACACTTGTAAAACAACGACAGACAGTCCTCTTGACCAAGAAAACTTAGGTTGTGCGCAGCATCAGTACCCATAATCTCAGCAACACGTCGACTACGGGTAGTTACTATAATCTTACTTCCATCAGCACCTTTTGATAACAAAGGCTTCAACAACAACCATTTTTGAGCTTCATCATTCCATACATCATCCAAAAGAAGCAAGTATTTCTTACCCTTCATAATATCTTCAAGTTTTTTATTAAGCTCACCCTCATCCAAATCCGCACATCTTTCCCCAGTTGCAGATTTAATGATTTTTTGTATCACTAGTTTCAAGGAAAAATCATCTGAAACACATGCCTCCATCTTCAGATCAAAATGACTTCTTACATTTTCAGCATCACACACCGATTTGGCAAGAGATGTCTTCCCCAAGCCTCCCATTCCTACTATTGGAAGGACAAGGGGATGTGCATCACCAACCTTTATAGGTGCTCTTAAAAGGTTGATGATGCGTTCTCTGTCTTTATCTCTTCCGATAAGACCGGAAAAGCTCTCAAAGGATCGGTTCATCTCTGTTTCCTCATGCAAGACATGGCTACAATCAATAGCCTGCTCGCTGAGGTTGAACTCAGACCTAAGAGATGAAATCTGAGCTAGTCTTTCTATGATCTTCTTTATCTTATGACCCATTTTTAAACGGAATGGAATCATATTAGAACTTGTAAAGAAGCGCCGTACCTTTCTGCTGGTGCTCCCTGTTGTTTTCACCACCTCTCTTCGCAAAGTTTCACACTCCATTTCGTCCAGCACGTCCTCTGCATCATACAAGACTTCTCTGAGCATATGGAGCCAGAGCCGAATCCTGTCATTCTTTGATTGTTGCTTCTCAGCATCGGACAGCACCGCGTTGATGGCTTTCAATCTCTCTTCAAGACGTGCAAGGTCATCTTCAAGTCCCCATGCCAAACGAAATTCTTGACCAGCGAAAGAGCCTAACTTCCCTAGAAGGGATTTTGCAATCTCGGCAGCAAAAGCTTCTGCCATATTTTTTTGAGTGAGGGGAGAAGTGTTTGATAGGAAGAAATGATTGAGATAAGAGTGGAGTGCTGCTTTCTTTTCTGAGTGGAGAGGAGAAGTCGTTGAGTCTTCTTAATTAAAATGTAAAATGGCTCCAACCTCCATGGATCGCTTGTTTAATTGGTTCCCCTGTTCTCTTTCTTTTCTTTTCTTAATTATATTAGCGATCCTTAATTGTTTTTTGAGTAGTTGACCAAGAAGCTATGAATCCACCCTACGTGTTATCTACTTAATCTTAATTTATGTACCAAGTTGAGGAGGGAAAATAATAATTAATAAATTAAATACATTATTAACTTATTTGATACATTATATTTGATATCAATTGAAATTGTGGCTTGGAAAACAGGGATATATGTTAATATCATGGCCGCCCACAGTATCCACTTTTCACACCAAGGAATCACTAAAATGCAAAGTCCACATTCCCAGTAATTGCCGAAAGTTTCACAAAACAAGACCCCACCGTAAAGTATCCACGCGTCCAAATTGACTTCATTGACTAATCAGCAGCACGCGTCCAAAACATCTTCCCTCCCGGCTCCGTCTAACAAGTAAATGTACAGCGTCACCCATTATTACAAAGAAAAGCTAAATGCCCATTGTACTGTTACAATTTTTTTTATCTTTTTTTTTTTAATATATGATTTTTTTCTTTTTTGTTATGATTTTTTTTAAATTATTTTTTTTTATTTTTTAATATTGAGATGGTTGAGAATTTTTTATATTTTATTTTGTCTTTATACGAGCTTAGCATGATTTGCGGGTTTGTCAAAATAACACAGATTGTGTCAGTTTATAAATTTAGTGGGTTTTTAATTGAATTTAATATTTTTATTCTATTTTTCTCATATTATTAAAAAAATAATTTTAGATAAAAACTATATTATTAAATTTTATGAAGTAATAAAAATTAAAAGATACGAAGGAAACCATTGTTCTCCCAATTGTAGTATGGATCACAATAGTAATCCATAGTGTGTTTCTTTCTTTTTTCCTTTGCTTTTTTTTTTTTTTAATTTTTGTTATGATTTTTTTTTCAATTTTTTTTTGTTGATTTTATCTTTTTAAAATTGACAATGTTAAGAATTTAGCTTCGTAATTTACTTTTTTTTTAGTTTTTTTTTTATATAAGGTTAACCTGGTTTACGGGTTTGCTAAGGTAAACAAGGTTGTTATGGTTTACAAGTTTGGTGGATTGTCTTTATTTTTTTTTAATTTAACTTAACTTTTTTTATAGTCTATTTTTTTCTCATATAGTTAAAAACTAGTTTTAGAGAAAAATCATGTTATTAAACTTTATAAAATAACAAAAATTAAAGGGCGAGAAGAAACTATTTTTCATCTGCACACATTGCACTGTGAATGAAAATAGTAACCCACAGTGTTTTACTTTCTTTCTTTTTTCTTTATGTTTTTGAATTTTTGTCATGATTGTTTTTTCAAATTTATTTTTATCGATTTTATTTTTTAATATTAGGATGATTAAGAATTTGGTTTCATAATTTATTTTCTTTTATTTTACATTTCTATAAGGTTAACATTGTTTGCGGGTTTGCTAGGGTAACCCCGGTTGCCCTGGTTTACGAGTTTGGTGGAGTGTCTTTTTTTTTTTAATTGAACTTAATTTTTTTATCGTCTATTTTCTTCCTATATATTTTTTAAAAAATAGTTTTAGAAAAAGTTATGTTATTAAACTTTATAAAGTTCATGGGTCTATTCACAGGTTTGGTTGATTGACTCTGTTCGTGGGTCTAGTAAGTTTTATTTTTTTTAAATTAGTTTTTTTTTTCATCCTTAGATACTAAATTAATTGAGAATTTAGTTTTATAATTGGTTTCATTTTATTTTTTATGAGGTTATTGTTTAACAAAAACCACATTCCCAATAATTCTTCTGCCGATGGGTCCCTTTGTGTAATTAGAAACCCTTAATTTTAAATCCTAAACACATGGACATACATGTCATATTTAAGCATGTTATGTGAAATACACTTCATGAATTGCTTGTTTAAAGGGCTGTTTTCTTTTTCATAATATTAACGATTTAATCCTTAATTGTTTCTGTGTAATTGGCCAAATAAGGCAGATACTGCTTTGAAGTTCTATACATATAGGAATTGAGGATCGGTCTTAGCTCGCTGGCTACCATGACAGTCTAATTCTTATGAGCACGGTTCTATATGGTCCTTCCATTTCTGAATCATTTATAGCATTAATTTTACTACTCTTCTCAAGGAACCATAATTCCACCCGAATTTCAAGCTGCTGAAGAGGGAAAATGTTGTTTAATAAATTAAGTACATTCTTAATTTATTTGATTATTTATACTACGTAACATAACCATATAAAAAAAGGTAACGGTGAGAGTTTTTCAAGGTTTTGGAATAAGAGTGGAGTTCCGCTTAATAAAACTCACATGGTCGAGCTCATTTGGAGACTTGGGGAGAGTTTGATGAAAAAATGAAATGAATGACAAATGACGGGTCGTTTTGGAAAATTGATGGTTTTGAGAGCCTATGATCGAGCACTCATTTTGAGCCAATGATGATGCAAGATCATGCATTTGAAATAAAATATAATCTTGGAATAAACATTTTGAGATCCACTCGCGAACATAACGCAAGCCAGCATCTTCCATGTTTTAATTTGGATTGGATGATTGAATGTGTCCATGTGCCATCCAAAATGGCACCAGTAAAATGGTATCAAAAAGTATTTCGGTGGTTGTTCTGTAAAATATTTTTTATTTAAATATATTTTAAAATAAATTTTTTTTTTATTTTTATAAATATTTTTTACATCAACACATCTAAACTATCTAAAAATATATAGAAATAATTTTAAATAAAATAAATAAATTTTAATAAAACATCTTTTGAAACGCCATTTCCTAATCCTGGTTGCTATATTTGTCGCTGTGAATTATGAATTGGCTACGTGGGATGCTAGTTGTCTGGGAAAATAATATATAATAAATTGAATACATTATTAACTTATTTGATGCATTATATTTGATATCAATTGAAATTGTGGCTCGGAAAACAGGGATATATGTTAATATCATGGTGAATTTTTTAATATGCCAATGATCCTTGAGTTTCGCAATTGTGTTGTAGCTTCTCCCATGGAATAGGGATCTTTCCTTTTTCATGTTCTCTCTTTTCCTGTAGTGATTTTGGAGGTTACATTTTGTACTTTTCTATGAAACGTTGTATGGAAAGGCATTGTATGTTGTAGCTTCTCCCATGGAATAGGCATGGTTAACCCTGCTACCTAGCAAATTCGCACGCTGGCAGCAATTATCAATCTGTATCTTTCATATTCTTATGATGTTTGCGTAATTTGTCATTGTTAAAAAATAATATATATATATATATTTTTTTTTGTGGTTGCACGATGGAAATGAGAATTCTACTTTAATGTTGTGTGCATTGATCAACTTTATTTTATGCAACTCTCTTTAACATTTTGTGCGAAAATATTTCAATTCATTAAGTTGGCAAATTAATTAAATCTGTTCAAATGATTAATAAGGAGTGCAATTGAACCATGTTTTTTTTTATTTTTAATTTTTGAATAGTTTTTATAAAAAATTCAAAACAATATTTTTAGTATTTTATAAATATTTTAATGGCAAATATAAATAAAAAATAGTTTTAAAAAAAATATTATTTTAATATATTTAAAAAAAACTTTAAAAAATACCCTACATCATCAAAAAAAAAAAAAAAAACCTGCCGTATTTTATGATATGTGTTTGAATTATTGTCTTTGGCATAAGTATTTTTTTACTCAAAATGGTTTGTGGATGGGTAAAATGGGTTCGTAGAATTTGGGTACCCCTAACTTTTTGCAAAGATCAAAGAGAGCAAACAGCTGTTTTTTCGTCTTGTAGTGAGTTGATTATTGCCTACAAATAAATTTTTAATGCTTAATTTAAAATTGAGATACTTGTTTAGAAATATATTAAAATAAATTATTTTATTTAAAAAAAATTATTTTTAATAGTACAATTCAAAAACATAAAAAAATCTCATTTTAAGATTAAAAAAAAATCAGACACAAACTTATTATGAGTGCATTGAAAGCATGTTTGGGTGCTTTTCATTAAAAAATATATTAAAATAATATTTTTTTTATTTTTTTTAAAATTATTTTTGATATTAACGTATTAAAATGATCTAAAAATATTAAAAAATATTAATTTAAAATAAAAAAAATTTAATTTTTAATTTTTTTTAAATAATTTTAAAATATAAAAACAAACGTAACTAAAACGCACAGTAAATTCTGAGTATTGAGACGAAGAGGAAAAACGCCACACCCTTTACTTTATTCCGTAATGTAATTTTAACTTTGTATACAGATATTTGCAGTTAAAACACGAATATGTTAATCCCATGATTGCCCACAGTTAAAGTCTAAATTCTAAATTCTAAATTTATGAATATATATTAAAGTCTTTTACACAAGTAAATATGAAACACATGCCATCTTTAAGCATGTTGTGTGAAATGTAGTTCATGAATTGCTTGTTTAAACTGCTGTTTTCTTTTTTATAATATTAGCGATTTAATCATTATTTGTTTGTGGATCGGTCTTTTTTATAATATTAGCAATTTAATCATTATTTTTTTAGGAATTAAGGATCGGTCTTAGCTCGCTTGCTACTATGACAGTCTAATTCTTATGAGCACGGCTCTATATGGTCCTTCCATTTCTGAATCATTTATAGCATTAATTTTACTACTCTTTTCAAGCTGCTACAGAGGGAATATATTGTTTAATTAATTAAGTACATTCTCATTTATTTTTTATTATTTATACTATGTAACATAACCATATATAAAAAAAAAAAAGGAAACGGTGAGAGTTTTTCGAAGTTTTGCTGGGATATTGGATTCATGGACTCTTAAGAGTTTTAATAGGCTATGGGTCTACTAGTATTTGGGACGCGGGCCAAACTAGTCCTAAAATATTTTCTTTCGAACATGGCCAGGGAGAAAAAAGAAAGTAAAATAAAAATAAAAATATATATCCTTTACTTAGAATGAACGAATGTATTATGGTCATCAAATGTTTTACTTTGGAAAAAAAATCTTCTTAAGAATCTATCCTTTACTTAGAACTTCCTAAGCAGTAAGCACAATAGCATAAACAACCCTGGTAGAAAACCAAGTGATATCTCTCTTAGAATCTGAGATACATCAGAGATCAAAGATGATCATGACCTATCCTATCTTACGTATTTTCTCAAGAGTTTTCAGTGATGATGCTAATTAATTTTATAAAAATTAGATTTAAAAATATGAACAATACACAATTAATAATAATGGGTATGAAAATGCAAAAATACTAATCAATCACTGATAAATCTTGAACCCAAGATGCTTAAGAATAAAACTGATATGTTGGATAATTTATTGATCTCTTAGTTAAAGTAATATCATTCATTCTCCATAGTCAAGATATTTGATAACTTAATATGGAAAGCCTAGGGATTGATAATTGTGGTGACCGATAGTTTTGATAATAGCGTGTAGTGTCTAGTAAGCCAAGTAACCTCTAACTAGTACCTGCAAAAGATCTCTTTTGATGGATATATGGACTTTTCAATGGTAAATTCAATAATTTTATAGAAAGAGAGTGCAATAACATTTTAGAGAAATAGACTCTAACAATATATATGTTAAATGAAAAGATTGTGAACATTTGGCTTGAAGGATTCATGGTGTATTAATAGCCCATGAATCTTGTTCTTTTGTGGAGAGAAGGGTTAAAGTGTAACTTCACCCTTTTGATATTTTAAGTTGCAATATACTCGAAGTAATATGTATATGATCAGTGAAAAAGAAAAATTATTTGATAAGTGTTGGGCTTAGACAAGGTGCTCGAGCTCATTAAAAATGAATAACTAGTCCAAACGTGTTGCTTGGATCCATGGATGTTGAGCTCGGGGTGCGTGACTGAGCCTAAGGGAGTGCTGGGGTGCATGCACAATACCCTTGTTGGGCAGCACACTCATCTAGGTGGTGGGTGCACACCCAACACTAGGGATGAGTAAAAAAACCAATTAAATGAGATAATTGAAAAAAATATAATCGAAAAAACTGAACTGTGAAAAAAAAGAAAAAGAAAAAAGAAGAAGAAGCATAGAACTATGAAAGAACTCAAGCTCAAGCTTAATTTTCAGCATAAAAAATGGGCAAGAGTGTTTTACTGTTATGTGGTGATTACATGGAAGATCATGAGGTGGGCTGCTTTTTTTTTTTTTTTATCTATCTTGGAGTGTTTCTTGAATCTTGGAAGGATGAAGAATTGTGGGTTCTTCTTGTTTTTTGTAGGCTATGATTCCATTTCAAGCTTTGCAGGCTTATGGGATTGCTGTTTATGCTGCTTGACCTGGCAAGAAAGCTGGGGATATTTGCCGCACTGCAATTCATGATTCTGCTGGTTATCAGGTACTCTCTCCCTCATTATATACATTTAATCATCATATTGGATTCTTTTTTTTTTGGCTGTTTTTTGAAAAAAAACTTATTATAGTTCAGTCATCGAAGCTTTAGTTTTAGCATTTTCTTTTCAATAATTGGTGAATATAAGAAAGGTTTTTTTCTTTCTTTCTTTTTTATGGATTTGTAAAGTTAATTTTAACTTATTCAAAATATGTTTTTTTTCTCTCTATATATATTGCTTACCTCACACTTTACTTCTTAATGTGTAGATTATTGGGTTTTATCATTGCTGTATGTCTTCTTTGGGTAGTTTAGTGGATAAAATCTAATACTTTGAGACTAATCTTCACATATATTTGTTATTAAATTTTAATTTTTGATTAATTAATAAGGTAATAAAAGACATTTTCTTAATGTAATAATAATTTTGTGAAAACTGAAATGAGAGCCTGTAGTGGCCGTGGTGATCTTAGTGATGATGGTGGTTGCGGTTGTGGTGGCAGTGTAGTAGTGATAATATTAATATGATAATTTCTTTGATGGGTTGTGCTGAGTGCTAATTTTGATAATTGCATGGTTGTGGTGATGATCATTTTACATGCATTATGTGTTCATCAAGATCCTTTTTTATGATAATTTATGTGTGTTGTTTTTCTAATAGCCTGTTGTTGGATGTAGCTCTACTGATTGATTAAAGTCCAAGCATAATATATCAATTTCATAAACTTAGTTCTGATAGGTGTTTTTTGGAACTTTATTGATTTTAGACTTATACTGAGAGTCGTGGTCATAATTTTACTCTCAATGCAACATTCGATGAAGTTGATTTTTGCAAATATGATGGGCTGGTGATACCTGGAGGACGGGCTCCAGAATATCTTGCCATGAACGAATCTGTGTTAGATTGTGTCAGGAAATTTTCTGACTCAGGAAGGCCAATTGCCTCTGTTTGCCATGGACAATTGATCTTGGCAGCTGCAAATTCAGTAAAAGGTCGGAAATGCACTGCATATCCTGCTGTGAAACCTGTGCTCATTGATGCTGGCGCTCATTGGGTTGAACCTGAAACCATGAAAGCTTGTGTTGCTGATGGCAATATCATCACCGGAGCTACATATGAGGGGCATCCTGAGTTCATCCAACTATTTGTGAGGGCACTGGGGGAACAGATAACTGGTTCAGATAAGAAAATTTTGTTTCTCTGTGGGCTAAGTTCTAATTATTTGTTTTTAATTCTTAATTTTTTTCCCATTGACTGAGGTTATGCTTATGAAACATGTGTTGTCTCATAGTTGCTAAGAATCCTTGCTTCTTTTGTTCTTGCTTGCAGGATTTTATGGAAGATTACGAGGTAACTGTTCCTTTTCAGTCTCTTGAAGCTCTTGGGTGCCATGCTGATGCAGTTTGCCCCAAGAAGAAGGGCGGGGACACCTGCCCAACTGCAGTCCATGATTTTGAAGGTGACCAAACTTACAGTGAGAAGCCTGGTCATAGTTTCACTCTAACAGCTACCTTTGAAGGTTTGGATGCCTCAAATTATGATGCTCTTGTCATTCCTGGAGGCCGGGCTCCAGAGTACTTGGCACTGGATGAGACAGTGATTGCTTTGGTGAAAGAATTCATGCACTCTAAGAAGCCTGTTGCATCTATCTGCCATGGGCAGCAGATCTTAGCTGCTGCCGGAGTTCTTAAGGTAGTTTTGTGTTGTCTTGCGAAGAATGTGGTGTATTTTCTTCACATAACACACCTAGAATATGTGCAAATGCAACTAATTTATTGTTGTGTGCACATGTTTTTGTTTGTTAGAAAAACTGCCATCATTGAACATTCAAGGAGACATGGAAATGCTTAAACATTAATTTTACCATGCATCTTTTAACATTTAAAATTATAAGCCATGAGAAGTCTTTCCCTGTACAAACTTTAACTCCGGTCTGGGTGCCTTTTTTTATTAGATTTAGCTCTGTAGAATTTCGTATGCAACTTCTCATGGCTTATATCTTCACATGTGAAATTCAAACTCTTTGATTATCATATTTAAAGTTCCATGAGAATTGTTTTCAAGGGCCCTTTTATCTTCTATATTTGGAACGTAATTCTCTTGATCATAGAATTACAAATATTATGCTATTTGATGTGCCAGGCTGTATAATTGCTAATACGAATCATCTTTGCAGGGAAGAAAATGTACCGCGTATCCTGCAGTGAAGCTGAATGTTGTCTTGGGAGGGGCAACATGGCTAGAACCTGATCCAATAGATCGCTGCTACACTGATGAGAACTTGGTTACTGGAGCTGCTTGGCCAGGGCACCCTGAGTTTGTCTCTCAATTGATGGCCTTACTTGGTATTCAAGTGTCATTTTAGCTGCTACCATGTTAAATAATGTGCCTGTATCTTATTTCAAATAACATACCGATGTAGACACCATGTTTGGGTCCAGAAACCCATCTTGTATCAAATAACACATGGATTCCATATATGTTATTGGAATCCTTGTCACTTGTGTTCATCTTTGCCCGGAGAAAAAATAGACTTTCATATTGTTCAAAGTAATAACTTTTTTTTTTTTTTGTAATGTGGGTGTTCGGGATAGCTTGCGTGTATCTCAACTAATCTCACGGATCTTGAAGTTAATGACCATGTAAGTCTTTATTGGTTCTAAAATTTATAGGACTCAAACTAGCGACTACAAAGGAACAACTTTTAGAATTGTTGGTCGTGCGAATCAATGATGACTGAGTGCCCCTTCCATGAAACCATGTGCCCATTGATGCTGACACCCATTGGGTTGAACTTAGGATCGCAAATTCGATTCCAATGAGATTCGCTTTCACTATCCAAATCTAAATAAAGGTCAGAGAGATTTTTGTATCCAGAGAGAGAGAGAGAGAGAAAGATCTTCAGCTTGTTCAAGTATAGACACGTAATAAAGTATCCTCCATCCTCTGTAGATATATAACAAAATTTAATATACTCATAATTTCTTTAATATAAATCTAAAATAATTTGTATGATTTTTATTTTCCTATCCAATGAAGATGGAGATTAGTATGAATGATTGAAAATTGACTTCAATTAATATGAAGACAGGTATGGAGGATATTTAAAAGCATGTTAGTTAAACACGATCCAACTTGAAAAATAACTTGAATTATTGTATCACTAGGTCAACTCAAGAGTCATCGGGTTAATCAATTTATTAAAACGGTAATGTTTTGGTTTTTTTACGGAACATTGATTTGTTCTGTTTTTTTACAAGACAGTGACCAAACCAGGTTTAGTTAGGTCAGTTGGGTCGCTAAAAACTCAATTAGAGTAGAACATGTTTGGCCGAATCAATGTTTTGTCTAGTTCAACTAGAAACCTAGCTCAAGTCTGGCTTTGGATCCCGGGTCTTCCGAGTCAACTAGACAAGCTAGCGAGGAGAAGGAGGGAGGTGAAGAAGCTTCTATAGAGACGAATTTCGTTGTTAATGTCAGCGATATTTCTAGGGCTTCATACAAGGGGTATCCTGAGATCTTCCAGCTATTTGTGATGGCATTGGTAGGCAAGATAACTAGTTCGGATAAAAGGATTTCGTTCCTCTGTGGGGTAATTATAATATAGCTTGACACTAATGTGTCTGGTTACTACAAGAATCCTTGCTTCTTCAATCCGCCCCTTCTTGTCAGGTGTCATTGAAGATAACAAGGGACACATTCCTTTTTGAATCCCTTCAGGATCTGAGGTGCCATGTCGATGCTGTGTTGCCGGAATAAGAAGGCTGAGGGCTTATGCTCAACTGCAGTGCATGAGTGGATGGCTTGCATAGTTTACAGAGGAAAGCTAGGTCATGTTCTCAAACTAACAGCTACCTATGAACGTCTAAATTTATGATACTCTTCTTATCCCTGGAAGCCAGGCTGAAGAGTATTTAGCAGCGAGATAATACAGTGACTGAGTTGGTGAAAGACTACATGCAATCATACAAGCCATTTGCAACTAGAGGTCAGAGGCCATGCAGGGCTTTGCTGCACTAATGAGAGTTTGATCAATGAATATAACTGATTTGATCTCTAAGTTAACGGACTTAATGAGTATTCAGGTGTGCACATGTGATGTATTTTGTACCGAAAAACAAGCGAAATGGAGACTCAGTGTTGAGGATGATATAATAAAATGTAGAGAAGTTCTTGTTCAAGTTCTCGAACTAGAATGAAATATCAGCATATTACATATGCTTCTCAAGTTTAGCAACACCAACATAGAGAATGATGCCTATTTACCTGTGGATAAATTATTTCACATCCTTGAGATTTGGAGAGGAAATGTAGCATCATGGATTGCACCTCTAGAAGGGACTAGGTGGAGATTATCGACGTAGCCAAGTCTCTCTAATAGGTGTCTTTGACAGCTCTCGGCAGCCATAATTCCAGCTGCGTATGCTCCATGCACAGATCCTTGATGGTCCTCCATGCTAACTGCTTCTCCTCCTCCGAAGAGATTGCCCAAAGGTGCGCGGAGTCTCTCATATGAATCTTCAGGCTTTCCAACCAGATCATAAGAGTAACAACCGAATTGAGAAAAAAAAATCAAGAACAGAGATTATAGGGCAGTGCAGAGGGCTAAATGGAGACTCAATCAAACTAGATTTTAAATGGATTAATTTCCAATTATTTATTTTAAAACCTGACTTAAGTTAGAGGTCAGACCAATGAGTTATCGGATTAACCTGCTTGACTGACTGAATTTAATAACAATAATATTTACATATAAACATGTCTAAGAAATCAATTTCTTATAAATTTTTTTATATTTTTTAATTAAAATAATAATGTTGAAATAAATCATTACAACCTTACAGTTTGATAAAGCTCGCACCGAACTCTAAAAAATTTTAGATAAAAAAAAATTAAAAGAAGTTTAATTTAATAAAACAAGTCATACTGACTCAAAGAAGCAGAAAGAACACAACCAAAAGATCTTGCTACTAAAACTAAACTAAATACTTGAAAAAAATATGAATGGAAAGGTAAGTTCAAATACTTAGTGAGAGGTAATAACTATAATATATGTTAATATGTATTTTAAGATAAGTAAATACGATTGCATAAATCAAGTACAAAACAAAACATTTATATCAAATGTATAATATTAAATGGTGTACAAAAAAAGAATGCATGTCAGAATTACGTATCATATTACTAACATCCTACTTGTTTATATATATAAATGTGGGAGGTTAAGCCGCATAGTACTGACATCCTACTCACCAATTAGAAAACAAAATATCATTTACACATACGCTAATTAGTCTTTGTTAGCATAAAGTAACTAATTACTCTTTATTAGTTTAGAGTTTTTTGACCATGGTCTAAATGGGGTAACAAGAATCATGAGCTCAAATGAATAAATAACATTGATATAAAATTAATGATTTATTATCAAGATTCATAATGTAAGCATGGTAACATCTAAACAAGTATAAAAAATATATGTATCAAGTTCAAATCAAACAAGCATATGATGAGTATTTAAGAAGAAAACAGAATAATAATAACAACAACTAATCAAACTTATATAATCAATAATTACAATAACACTCATTATTTCGTACCAATATATATATATATATATATATATATATATATATATATATTATCTCACCTGAAAAAAACAAAAAAACAAGAGAAAGCAAATGGAAACGAAGCGAATCGACTCACTAAGGATCAACTGGAGTTGTATCAACTAAACCTATGTGAAGTAAAAAAAAATATAAATTCAAAAACTAGAAATTGAATCCTATATACAAAATAAATTGAACATGACCGAAAAAGACCATATTACTTCTTAAACAATCGACTGATATAAACCAATCGGTCAATCGAAACAAGTCAGTTGACAGATAATAGCAATTTGATAACGCTTGCACTTAACTTTAAGAAATTTTAGATTAAAAAAATTACAAGAAGTTTAATTTAAAAAAGGGAAGCACTAAAATTAATATCAGCCAATACATTTTGAATGCTACATGCATCATAAGATATATAGAGAGAGGGAGAGGGAATTGCATTTTGTGATGGTCTCGTGAGTTGGGGACAAGTGAAATACACGCAATATCCAATCTTATTGAATATAGGATTGAAAAAATAATAATTAAAAAAAAATGATTTTAATTTGTGTTGTTGAACATTATTCAATTCTGTCGTTTCATCTTTAAAATACCTATCTTAGAAATTAAGTATTTGGAGTGAATTTCGGACATTTCATATTGTTAAAAGAATTCACCTCGGTTTAACCTCATATAAAATTTGAATAAAATAGCTATATATAAATTCTGAATAATCTTTTCATAAGCAACATTGCTAATATCTATTTTGTTGTCGTTATTGCATTATCAATTCAATGTGAGGGTGAGAAATATAATCAAATTATTTATAATATTTGTATAAATCAATCTAAATTGAACTGAAAGAATCGATTTGAGAATTCAAACCAAGAACACTAATTAAAAAATATTTTTTTTCAGTTTTAGATTTTAGAAATGAAAAAGTCAAAAATTGAGAAACAAACTATATAGATATATATATTCAAAATGAGCAAAACAACCCATTTGTTCTCTTAAGGGTATATAGGTTTAGGAGGAGGGTTATATTAAAGCAATTAATCTACAGAGGGACGCATTAGATAAAAACATAAAAGTTCAAGGATGTGAAACTAAATTAACCCCAAAAGGCTAAAACTACCTGCTCCTTTGTCCCACTAAAATGATCTTCCTCTTCCTCAACTCCCAAAGCAACCGTCCTCTCTTATTCTCACTTAGAGACAAAAACGCAAACACTAAGCAAACAATGCTCAAGAGTTGTCGTTATAATATCCGGCAAAGGTGGTGTTGGAAAAACCACCACAACCTCCAATGTAGGACTCTCATTAGGCAAAGGTGGCTGTTCCGGTAACAACTCCTGACATTACTAGCTTGCGCGATGCGGATAGGGTTGTAGGGTTGTTAGAATGTGATGGCATTAGGGATATAAAGATGATTGTTAATAGGGTTAGGACGGGCATGATTAAGGGGGAAGATATGATGTCGGTGTTGAATGTGCAGGAAACGCTGGGGTTGGCATTGTTGTTGGGTGTGATTCCGGAGGATACGGAGGTGATTAGGAGTACTGATAGAGGGAATCCGCTTGTGTTGAATAAGCCGCCAACGATGGCTGGATTGGCTTTTGAGCAAGCTGCTTGGAGACTTGTTGAGCAGGATAGCATGAAGGCTGTTATGGTGGAGGAAGAGCCAAAGAAACACGGGTTTCTCTCGTTCTTTGGTGGTTAGAGATTTGTTCCATGTGGGTTGCGAGAGTGTGGGAAGCTGTGTTTAGTGGGGTTAAAAAAAAAAAGTAAGAGCAACTCAACTTGATCTAGTCGAAAATCCACCTTGACTCGCTATTTGATTGACCTAAGGTAAAACCTAATCAAAATTAGCTCTCAACCAAGTAATTTTGTTTTGAAATGTTTTTTTTTAATCAAAACTATATTGTTTTGATATTTAAAAAAATTGAATTGACTTTTTTATTCCTAACTTGTTCGGGTTTTACCTGGTTAATTAAAAGGTAACATGACTTGACTATTTCTCTCACCTAATATTGTACATTAAATGCCTAAAATTGGACAGAAGGGCCGATTAAGTATCAAAGGGTATAGGTTTAGAGGAGGGTTATATTAAAACAATTAATCTACATAGGGACGCATTAGAAAAAACATAAAAAGTTCAAGGATGTGAAACTAAATTTACCCCAAAAGGCTGAATCTACTTGCTCCTTTGCTTCCTAATTGGATAGGACGTTTGTTTTTATATTTTAATTTTTTTTTTAGATCAATATCAAGTCTCAACTAAGGTTGTCAATTTCATTCCGTTTCGTCAGGAATGGTCGAAACATTCTATACCAATTCAAAAAACGAAACAAAAACGGAACAATTTTTATCTCATTTTTAAATTTCAGTCCGTTTTGGATTTTGGGCTAAATTTCAGCCGGAACATTCCGATTTCATTCCTCATGTTCCATTTCGCTCTTAAAAAAGCCATTGAATAAAATTGAATCTTGTTCAATTTAATTAATTAAACCACCTAAGTATAAAAAGCTCTTTTTCATTACTATTTTCAATAACAATGATATTAATAATAATATTAAAAATTATTATTACTATTTTCATTAACAATGATACTAATTTTTAAAATTAAATTTATCACTAATATATATGGTTTATATTCATGTTATTTTTTTCATGTTTATACTTTGTAGAATTTGAGCAAAACAATTAATGCTTTATATTTCATTAGCCTTGATAAACATTGACCTAATTTTATATTTAAAAATATTTGTGTTAAAACATTTTACTTTCATAATATTTTGATATTTTATTTAAGTTGAATTACTTTAAGTTAAAGATCTATTTAATCTTGACTATTTAAAAATATTTTAAAATTTAAAATTATATTTGTTTGGCATTGTTTTGTATTGCATAATTTATAATTAATTTATCTTAAATTTGAATTATATTTGTTGAATATATATATATAAACAGTACAATTCTGAAATAACACACCAAACATTTCGAAATAGAAACATTCCGAAACAGAAATATTTTATTCTAATTAAAAAAATAAAATATCTATCAGAACGGAATTGACAACCTTAATATTAACTCCAAAACCAACCGTCCTCTCTTATTCTCACTTGCTCAGAGACAAAAACAAATACACTTAGCAAACAATGCTGACACTAAAACCCTTACCCACAACCACAAAGCCTTTCTTTCCTCCATTCCCTAACCCCATTCAAACCCAAAACCCAAACGCTAACAAAGCCCTTCAAACCTCACTCAAACGCCTAATTCCAATTAGTCCTGCAACGGAACAGAAAGCCTGAACTAGCCCTCAATCCAATCAGTCCTACAAAGGAACAGAAAGCCTGAACTAGCCGGCGAAGCCCCAAGAGTTTTCGTTATAACATCCGGAAAAGGTGGTGTTGGAAAAATCACCACAACTTCCAATGTAGGACTCTCATTAGGCAAAGGTGGCTGTTCTGGTAACAACTCCTGACATTACTAGCTAGCGCGATGCAGATATGATGTCGGTGTTGGATGTGCAGGAAATGCTGGGGTTGGCATTGTTGGGTGTGATTCCGGAGGATACGGAGGTGATTAGGAGTACTGATAGAGGGTATCCGCTTTTGTGAATAAGCCGCCAACATGGCTGGATTGGTTTTGAGCATGCTGCTTGGAGACTTGTTGAGCATGCATTATAGTATGAAGGCTGTTATGGTGGAGGAAGAGCCAAAGAAACACGGGTTTCTCTCGTTCTTTGGTGGATAGAGATTTGTTCCATGTGGGTTGCGAGAGTGTGGGAAGCTGTGTATAGTGATGGAAGATCAAATGGAATTGCTGGAAGTGAAGCCAATCTGATTAGTGCTAAGTTGCTGATTCTCGATTTCTGAATCGGTAAGGTGTTTTTTTTGCCCCCCATCAAGAACCAGATTACATTTATAGCGCAACTTTCAGGCTATACACCTATCAGGATGTTGCAATATGCAGGTAGCAGCAACAAACTTTTGGAAGCCTACATATGATTGCCTCTAATGGAAGTTTCTTTGATTTTCCATTTTTCTTACTGGAATAGAAAAGCTACTGAGCATGATAGCTAGTCACGCAGACCTATAATGGAAGTTTCTTTGATGTTTCAGCTTTTTAGTTTGTTTAGAAGGATGAATTTATATGTTAAGCATAATTATTTAAATGATCACACGCAATATTTTAAATAAGATAAGGAGGCAAGCCAATAATTCAGAACAACCAAATGTTTATCAATTTATTAATGACAAATTATCACATACAGCTAGCGAAGGAAATTACACATATATAACAGATGCTCTGAGACTTAAGCTGATCTTCGGAAGTGACCAATTGTTGTAGAAGATCTTGTTGGGGAAATCTGATCGATGATGAACTGATATTTGCTCATTGAAGACTAAGCACACTGACACAATATTTAACGTGGTTCGACAAATCGCCTACATCCATGGGAGAGTTAATATTATTAGAGATAGAGAAAGAATACAAAACAAATACATGGAGAAGGAGGATCACTTCACTCTACTCTACTCCCAGCTCTCATTGCTGCCTTTACAACTCTCTCTCTTTCTCTCTACTCTCTTATACACCTTCACCACTCTCTCATTTTGATCTCTCTCTTGGTGCCTATTTATAGGCAAGAATGGAAAGACAAATTGACCCTGAATTATGGCACAAATGGTGACAACACATGGGTTGCACCATTTTTGTCAATGGTGGGTGCAACTATCATTTGACAATGGTAACTCTACTTCTTAGGGTAGGTTGCACAATTTATTGCCCATTAATGGTAAATCCCAACAATCACCTCCTTTGACATTTATATGGGTAATTGTCCTCTTGCTCCATCAGCACAAGCTTACATTCTACAACTTTTCCAAGCTTACCATTCCGAGAGCGTCTGTGGCCAAGTTTACAGGTATCCGCCAAACCTTTCAATTACTAGAGTCACCAAAGCACACCTTTTCTCACACCAAAAGATCACTACAACCAGATAGTTTGCCACTTCACATATGAAGAGTGTTAACGCTTGTCTCTGGGACACAACATTCCCTTTCAAGCATATCAACCATGCTCGGTCCGGAATGATTCATCAAGCCTCACACCAAGGCTTACAACACCCCCCTCAAACGGAAATTTTTATTCCCAAGTGCGACAGTCATTATCTAAGTATCTCAATATGATCTCACCACTCTTTCAAGAGTCTACTCATTCTAGAGTTGCGTCTGCCCTCTTTCCACCCTAGGAACCACACCTTATTTCTCCGTGAGTCTCTTGCTTTTAGTCTTAAAAGTCCAGGTAGCTTTCCACCTTTACCTATAGGGACAACCCATTAAAGGTTGATCCATGTATGTCTTGACACTCTGAGTGTTACAATGTCTTCACCGAGCTCACCACCTTGACAAGAGTCAACTTGTTCCCGGAACCTGCGCGTGCCCTCTGCTCCTTCATAGCAGTCGCGTCTTAATGCTCCACAAGTCACCCATTTATTGTCCAAGGCAAATGTCTTCTAGCTCATTGATCTTTAGCATGGGGGCAATATCCATGAAAGTCAATCCTGCATTTGTCTCCATACTCATCATAGCCACTTCATTGGCTATACACCTGTCCACTCATATCTAGCCATCATATTGGCTTTGGGGCGTTCTGAACTGGGCTCATATCATGACCCACACACCTTCTGTCTAAGGTGTCTCCGCTCGTCATGAAGCGGTCTCATCCTCCTTCATCTGGGACGACTCTAGTGGCTCCAAGATTCTTTACCACCATGTGGACTTGAGAGAGATTACTGCCACTGACTATATTAAAAGAGAAAGTTGCGGTATACTCCTCGCAATCCTCCACCTCGATTTCTATATTTGGAGCTTCTACGCCTTTCTGCTTGATAGCTCCACCTACACTAACTCTCTTTGGTGTCTTCACCTTTCATAGGCGGTCGCCTTTTATCAGAGGCATTCACACCCCCTCAATTAGGTGCCTCTACAACAGCTCATCTTTCCATCCTTGTATGCATTGGAAAGGTCTTCGCCTGTTGTCTTCATCAATAGCATAAGAGACTTCCTGTTGTATAACCTTTAACAGTCTCTGCTCTAAGCTTCATCTGGGAACTCCTTTTCTCCTTGCAGTTATTATCTCATTACAGTACCTCATTAAATCCTACGGGTACTCCTGCACAATCTCCGTGTGCCCTCTTGCAATTTTTGTTCTCCAGATTTTCTCCATATTCCTTGCTTATGTTTGACAGCAGCTCATCCTATCACAACACCTGTCCAAGTCAAAATAGGGTGCCAATCTTTATCCCCTTGTTGTATTTCTCTTCTATTATCAGGGTCTTCATTAATTCTCCCCTCAAAAAATTACAGTCACTGAATCTAGCTTCTTTGGAGAAATCACCACTCCATCAGATCCTTGATCATACGGAACCTAACTGTTCCCCTTGTGCCGTCATCCTGCTAGTCTTCACCAGTTTCATTACAAACTGTTACATATACGAAAATAGTACCGTATGGATAATCCTTCAACTAAGCAAGTTCCTAGGAAAGATTGGAGGGGTCACAATAGTCCCGCTTAAAACCCAATCTCCTAGCCAGAACTTCTTAGGCCATATCTATCTATCGTACTGTCTTTCCGTATATACAAGCATTTGCTAGCTTTGTTACGGCTTTCCTTTACAATTGATCTAGAGTATTGTTGTTATACATGATTTCTCAACATCTAACGAGACTACTAGTGCATAGATTCGTCAAGATTGGTCTTCATTAATTTTCACTCTACACTTCAAATCGTCCACATGATCGAGTGTCTAGAGTGTCCCAATTTTACCTTCCATCAAGGCAATTAAAATTTCCCCACTAAACAATTCAGCACACATAATTGGGCAAATGTATGCGACTTCTTTTTTTTTTTCCATCGACCACCATGATGCCCTTCAGATGCCTCTTAATCAGGCAATCTCTCTTAATAATTCACCAATATCATTTTCGGTCTCAAATCTGAACGATCAAACCGTACCATTATATCCGGAACAATCAAATTAGCTAAAAACAAGTCTAAAATCGTCCAAATCGCATTTCAGACGGCTAAGATTTGATCAAAAAAACTAAGGCCTGATGAGTGGCCTAGATTAAATCTCAAATCTGGTTGCACGTAGGATTGGCTACACTGGATCCTTTCCCTCAGCTCACGGCTCAGCTCCAACTCGGCTTGACTCAGCTCGACTCGGGGCTGATGACGTGGCGATAGGTCCCATTATTCTGGCGTGTCTGCTGACATGGCATGCCTACTATGCATGCTGACATCACAATTACATTAGGCTGATGTCATCCCTGGCAGCCTACTGTACATGCTGATGTCACAATGATATCATGTTGATGTCATCATTATCTGGGTCAATCATATAGGTCAGGTCAATTGGTATTCGGGTCGGGTCAACCCATCCGGGCGAAGAAGACGTGTAGGGCGCGTCTGTGCGTGTTGGCAGACGCCTTGCTGGAGCGTGATGGCCCGTGCGGCCATGTTCGATGTCTGATTTTGACGTTGTTTTTACCAGTGGCTTCGTCTCTTCCTCCTTTACACAGTGGTATGGTCAAAACATAATTTTGACAACTTTCATTTTTGAGCAAAAAATCAAACACCACTTTAAACCATATGCTTTGATACCAATTATTGGGGAAATCCGACCGATGATGAACTAATATTTGCTCATTGGAGACTAAGCACACTGACACAATATTTAACGTGGTTCAACAAATCGCCTATATCCACGAGAGAGTCAATATTATTAGAGATAGAGAAAGAATACAAAACAAATATATAGAGGAGGAGGATCACTTCACTCTACTCTACTCCCTGCTTTCTCTCTTTCTCTCAACTCTCTTATACACCTTCACCACTCTCTCATTTTGCTCTCTCTCTTGGTGTCTATTTATAGGCAAGAATGGTAAGACAAATTGGCCATGAATTATGGCACAAATGGTGACAACACATGGGTTGCACCATTTTTGTCAATGGTGGGTGCAACTACCATTTGACAATGGTAACCCTACTTCTTAGGGTAGGTTGCACAATTTATTGCCCATTAATGGCAAATCCCAACAGATCTTAGCCGAACCAAAGATCAACAATGAGGGAGCAAATTCCATGACCAACAAATGAACTGATTAGCAACCATTATGAACAAAAGAAAAGCCAAGTAGATCACCAACAGGAACTACGAGCAAAGCACACAGAGAACGAAATTAATCTCCAGCAAACACTCTTCATCTTTATTTGAACAAACTAGATTGTTAGTGACACGACCAAAAGATTGATGTCTTCTTCCAAGTGCAGGAGTGTCGAAGTAATAAATAACCCGGCAAGACCGAGGCCGAACCACAGAGAGGTTAATTGTATAAATTATAAATAACAATACAATAACAACAACAACAATAATAACAACAATAATAATAGTAGTAGTAGTAATAATAATAAAAATACTCAATACGTAGTGTTATTATACCTTAGAATAATCTAAAAGATCGGGTCACAGGTTTCCAGCCTATATACTGATTTTATGAAAAGATCAAATAGATATATTATATAATATAAACAGATTTCTGATGCGAATGAACAAGGCAAGACCAACAATGTCAGGATCCTTGATCAAACATAGAGCATACTTAATGTACATAAAATATAACAAAAATGTAAATAATAATAATAATAATAATAACAGTAGTAGTAGTAGTAGTAGTAGTAGTAGTAGTAATAATAAAAAAAAAAGAGGAAGAAATTAATGAGAACTTTGAGAAGGAAGATTAATATAAGGATTAAACAATGATAAAAACAAATGTGAAGGTTAGAGGATCTACTAATGATATTTCAAACAAGTATAGTATAAACTCTTATTATTCAACTAGAAACCACACACAAAGGAGGTAATAATCGGATGATTTCTCATTAATAGCTCATTATAAATTATTAACATGATCATATTAATTATCTTATTTAAGTAACACCAAACTTTTAAATATTGTCAGGAATTCATGATGCTAACTTATGTTAACAACAAATCAAGTTCCTTTCATAGCACAGGTGTAGGTAATACCATACGGTTGGGCTATGAGAGTGCCAAACATTTGTTATACCAAGTGTTATACAACAAAAATCTAGATTAACCATTTAACAAGCAATGTATTAAGAATTAGTAAGATAAAAAGATAAGACATGTTAATATTAAACATTAAGATCCATGTTGAGTTTACACTATATTTATTCTTTCACCATTAGTGTAACCTTTTCACCTTGACATAATAAACTTAGCTAAACATAATGAAGAAAAGAAACATAAATAAACAAAATAAGAACATAAAGAAAATACAAGTTAACTAAGTAAAAGAAAGGAAATGAAAAGCATAAACAAGATATTAATGAAAGCAAAACTTAAAAATTACAAAAAAATATATATAAAAAGAGAAATAAAGAGCATGAACTTGTTTTGAACAACCAAGCCCCTAAATACATGGCAAATGCCTCCTTTTATAGGCCAAAATTCAGAATTATTGATTTGATGACTAATTATTGAGTGGGTGGCCAACTCTTGACTTTGTGAAAATCCTTATCTTCTTGTCTGAATAAAACAAAATTGCTAGCATCAGAACTGGGACTACTTGAAACATGAAAGTTGTAGGAAATTGACTTAGCTTTCCAGGAAAAAAAAAAAAAAAAAAGGTCATTTGGACTTCTAGAACTCCAGATATGGGCCAAACACTAAACAGTATTCGGGCTGCAGGACAAATTCAGACTTCTTCGTTGTTGCTATAATTTGGACTGGCAAACGACCTTCTTAGATCTTAATGAAAACATGAAAGTTGTAGGCCTATGTCTTACCTAATCTGTGTAAAACTTTGAGATCATTTTGACATTTAAAACTTGAGTTATGACCCAATTACCGAACAATGTTCCAGTTTGGACTACGCCAACATCTCTTTTCTAAGTTTGGCCCTCTCTTTGTCCTTTCAATTTCCATACTTGAACTAATCATTCAATCCTTCGATTTATGTGATAGGCCTGTATTTAAGATGAACATTTACCATATATTAAGGTATTTTATAGTATTAGACTTGTTATTATAAAACATGTTTTAGTTAAGGAGTTATTGATACTTTAAGTGCAAAATGATGATATAAAACCTTGATAAATATGCACTTTTACGTACTAATCAGTCAGCAACAACATCGAACAAATTGAAGTCCCCGAATAACCATCAGCAGAAACCCCAATGAAAGCTGAAGAAATTAGACAAACATAGAATTTAATAATGATGTATTAAGTTCAAAGAAATTCAAATTGTTGAATCAATTGGTTAACTTTGCATTTTATCATGCCATACCTTGTCTTCTTCTGTATGATAAAAATGTAAAACTAAATATGACAGATTTAAATACTCATAACTCGTACCTAATGAGATGTTTCTTCACCACTATCATCATCGTCAACCTTGATTTCAGGGACATGTTTGATCTTGGGCCAATCTTCTCCTGTTCCTTTTTGGCACCTTTTGCTCAACCGTGGACAATCACTAATCACAAGATTTTGAAGTTTTTTAAAAAATTGCCGATGCACTCTGGCATTTCTTCTAAGATCAAGAATAAGTAATTCTTCCAGAGTAGTTAAGCATTTTATGCTTTGAGGCAGAGAAATCAAGCTATAACATCCACTTATAAGCAATTTTCGAAGACTTTTAAGACCTTGCATATCTTCGCACAAATTTTTTAGATTTTCACAACGAACAGTGAATAAAGTTTGAAGACACTCCAAACACCCAATCCCTCCTTCTGGCAACCGCTTCTGCTGAGTAACTAGACCTAAAAATCTAAGCCTGGTCATGTACCTCACACCTTTGAGCAACTCTTCTAATCCCAGACCTTCAACCAGAGCTTCCAAGTTTTGTAATTTGAAAAGAGATTTTGGGAGTCTTTTCATTTTGCGCTGTTCTTAAAATTGAGATATCTCAAATGTTTCAAGGCACCAATCCTCTCCGGAAAAGCCTCAAATCCAAAATCTTTCATTAATTTCAAAAACCGCGAATGCTTAAATTCTGACAAACATTTCTCAAAGTCTGTTTTGTATATAGACCCCACTGTACTATCTGCCAAGACTATTGACCGCACATGGTGGAACTCATTTGAAAACTTTGGAAGAGTTTGATGAAAAAATGAATTAGAGTAAAAAACTGACAAATGACAGGTCGTTTCGGAAATTTGGTGGTTTTGAGAGCTCATGATTGAAAACTCTTTTTGAGCCAATGATGATGCAAGACCATGCATTATGTCATGCATTTTAACTAAAGAGAAACAAACCTTATCATCATATTTTTGGAAGAAACATCTTGAGATCAACTCGCGCACATAACGCAAGCCAACGTCTTCCAAGTTCTCATTTGGATTTGATGATTGAAGAATGAGCCCATGTGCCATCCAAAATTGCACCAATAAGAGATCTGCGAACTCATAATCTTTTGGAAAAACCGAACAATAAAGAAAGCATCTTTACAAGTGAGTCGGCAGTCTTTGATAGCTTATTTTCAAGGCAGGTAAAATGCCATCTCCCTCTTCTTCCCACTTCTCACTGTCTCTCACCAATTCCCACTCTTTTTCATCAGTCTTACCATACAGTTGAGTCCCCATGTTAATCACTGCCAGAGGAACTTGCTTGCATTTCGCCACTATTTCTTTCCCAATTCCAACTAAATTTGGATTCAACTCCATTTCCCCTTCCTTGAACGCACACTTGCAAAACAACAACAGACAATCCTCTTGACCAAGAAGACATAGGTTGTACGCAGGAACAGTACCCATAATCTCAGCAACACGTTGACTACGGGTAGTTACTATAATCTTACTTCCACCAGCACCTTTTGATAACAAAGGCTTCAACAACAACCATTTTTGAGCATCTTCATTCCAAACATCATCCAAAAGAAGCAAGTATTTCCTACCATTCAAAATTTCTTCAAGTTTATTTTGAAGTTCACCCTCATCCAAATCCGCACATCTTTCCCCTGTTGCAGATTTAATAATCTTTTGTATCACTTGTTTCAAGGAAAAATCATCTGAAACACATACCTCCATCTTCAGTTGAAAATGACTTTTTACATTTTCAGCATCACACACCGATTTGGCAAGAGATGTCTTCCCCAAGCCTCCCATTCCTACAATCGGAAGGACAAGGGGATGTGCATCACCAACCTTAAAAGGTGGTATTAAAAGGTTGATGATGCGTTCTTTGTCTTCATCTCTTCCAATAAGACCGGAAAAGCTATCAAAGGATCGGTTCATCTCTGTTTCCTCATCCAAGACATGACTACAATCAATAGGTTGCTCGCTGAGGTTGAAGTCAGACTTAAGAGATGAGATCTCAGCTAGTCTTTCTATGATCTTCTTTATATTATGACCCATTCTTAAACGGAATGCAATCATATTAGAACTTGTAAAGAAGTGTTGTACCTTTCTGCTGGTGCTCCGTTTAGTTTTCACCACTTGCCTTTGCAAAGTTTCGCACTCGATTTCGTCCAGCACGTCCTCTGCATCGGACAGCACCGCGTTGATGGCTTTCAATCTCTCTTCAAGACGTTCAAGGTCATCTTGAAGGCCCCATGCCAAACGAAATTCTTGAACAGCAAAAGAGCCTAACTTCCCTAAAAGGGATTTTGCAATCTCGGCTGCAAAAGCTTCTGCCATTTTCTTTTCGAGTGAGGGGAGAAGTGTTTGATAGGAAAAAAATGATTGAGATAAGAGTGGAGTTCCGCTTTCTGAGTGGAGAGGATAAGTCGTTGCGTCTTCCTGATCATAAAATTAAGGGACGAAAAATCAAAAAGAATAAATTTACAAGTAGTTGCTAATAATTTATAGTGATGCAATTGCGTTGTAGCTTCTCCCATGGAATATTGACCACACATGGTCGAACTCATTTGGGGACTTTGGAAGAGTTTGATGAATCAAGAACTGACAAATGAATCAAACTATCAATGTTCTCCTTTTTTAAAAAAGTTTTTCATAACAAGATGTAAATATTCTACTAGACGTACTATAAAAGTAAAAATACAACAATTCAATAATATATAAAAATATATTAAATTAGAAAATTAAGAAAAAAAACCATGAAAGCAAAGTTCAAAACAACACAGAGATTGTAGCTTCTAAATAGTTTTTTGCTTGCTATATTTGTGGTTGTAAATTATGAATGGCTACTTGGGATGCTATTCGTTGTAATAGTTGTAGCAAAAAAATTTCATGATATTAAATTTTATAAAGTAATAAAAATTAAGGGGTATGAGAAAATAATTGTTCACCCATACATATTGTATTGTGAATGACAATAGTAATCCATGGTATTTTGTTTTTGTTTTCTTTTTTCTTTATGTTTTTTGAATTTTTGTCATGATTGTTTTTTCAAATTTATTTTTGTTGATTTTATATTTTAATATTGGGATGATTAAGAATTTGGTTCATAATTTATTTCTTTTTATCTTATCTTTCTATAAGGTTAGCATGGTTTGTGAGTTTGTCAGGGTAACCTGGTTGCCCTGGTTTACGAGTTTGGTGGAATGTTTTTTTTTATTGAACTTAATTTTTTTATCGTCTATTTTCTTCTCATATAATTAAAAAAAATAGTTTTAGAAAAAAGTTATATTCTTAAACTTTATAAAGTCCATTGGTCTATTCACAGGTTTGGTTGATTGATTTGGTTCGCGGGTCTAAGTTTAACTTTTTTAAAATTAGTTTTTTTTCATCCTTGGATACTAAATGAATTGGGAATTTTTAGTTTCATAATTGGTTTTGTTTTGCCTTTTATGAGATTATCGTAATCTAGAAAACATCTCAGTATTGAGATTGTGTTTGATTTTATAATAATATATTTTTGTTATTTATTGTTAAATAAAAAATAAATTAATTTTTTTTATAATCTTAGTAAAGTTCATAACACAATTCACAGATTTGACGTGCTAGCTCGGCTTATTTAATTTACAGGTTTGACAAGTTTATCTATTGAAATGATATTTTTTTTTAGTTTTTTAATTGTTTTTAATTTATTTCTTTTTAATTTTATTATTTAAATTTATAATCCACTGAACTCATAATTTGAATAAAAAAATTAAAATAATATAATAAAAAAATCAATTTTTTTATTATGAGTGCATTTCAGCTGTGGAGTATCTTTGACCATTGATTGCCCTTTTTTATTTTTTGTTTTTTTACTCTAAATGGTTTGTGGATGGGTTCGTAGACGTTGTTTTTTTCGTCGTGTAGTTTATTAATTATTGCCTACAAATCAATTTATTATTATGAGTGTATTACGGCTGCGGAGCATGTTTGACCATTGTTTGCCCTTTTTTTTTTTTTTTCCCCTTATATTCTTTTTTCTCTTTGTTTAAATTGGATTGTTTAACAAAAACCACATTCCCAATAATTCTCCTGCCGAAGGGTCCCTTTGTGTAATTAGAAACCCTTAATTTTAAATTTAAACACATGGACATACATGTCATATTTAAGCATGTTATGTGAAATGCACTTCATGAATTGCTTGTTTAAAAGGCTGTTTTCTTTTTCATAATGTCAACGATTTAATCCTTATTTGTTTCTGTGTAATTGGCCAAACAAGGCAGATACTAATTTGAAGTTCTATATATATAGGAATTGAGGATCGGTCTTAGCTCGCTTGCTACTATGACAGTCTAATTCTTATGAACACGGCTCTATATGGTCCTTCTATTCTGAATCATTTATAGCATTAATTTTACTACTCTTTTCAAGGAACCATAATTCAAGCTGCTGAAGAGGTAAAATATTGTTTAATAAATTAAGTACATTCTTAATTCATTTGATTATTTATACTACGTAACATAACCATATAAAAAAGGTAACGGTGAGAGTTTTTTAAGGTTTTGCTGGGATATTGAATTCATGGACTTTTAAGAGTTTTAATAGGCTATGTGCCTAGTAGTTTTTGGGCCAAGGGCCTAACTAGTCCTAAAATATTAAACTAGTTTTCATAGCATGGCCAGGGAGAAAAAACAAAGAAAAATAAAAATAAAAATTTATCCTTTACTTTGGGGTGATTGAAGGAACGAATGTATCATGGTCATCAAATCTTTTACCTTGAAAAAATTCTTCTTAAAATTCTATCCCTTGCTTGGAACTTCCTTAGCAGTAAGCACAATAGCATAAATAACCCTGGTAGAAAAAGCAAATAATGTCTCTCTCAGAACCTGAGATGCATCAGAGATCAAAGATGATCATGACCTATCTTATCTTACATACTTTCTCAAGAGTTTTTAATTATAATAATGATGATGCTAATTAATTTTATTTAGGTTA
This sequence comes from Populus alba, assembly GCF_005239225.2. Taxonomy (NCBI): domain Eukaryota; kingdom Viridiplantae; phylum Streptophyta; class Magnoliopsida; order Malpighiales; family Salicaceae; genus Populus; species Populus alba. The sequence goes on along the minus strand of NC_133300.1, from coordinate 20,321,857 downwards.
AAAATTAGATTTAAAAATATGATAGAAAAATAGAATAGAAAGTCCTGCTATTAATAAAAAAAAATCAGGAAATTTGCATTTAGATCTTATAAGAAAAAATAAATAGATAAAAATATACAACTTGCTATTGATGAAAAACAATTATGAATTTTTTTTAAAAGATTTTGATACTTCTAAGCTCTAACACATTCAAGATTCAATGGTATATTTATATAGAAAAAAGTCTATATTTTTAGAGTGTGAGCTTAAATACCAAAAGTCTGTATTTATATAATAATAGTCTAGTTAAACTCCTAAATATATAACTTTGTTTTTCAATAGTATTTTGATAATCGTTTATAGCATCTATAACCGTAGATTTGATGTATGATTAAATTAATAATTAGTTCGAGGGATCAAAGTTCAAACCTTATATAAAATATTTATGATGTATTGATAGTCATTGAATCTTTTTTTTTATTTATGGAGATTAAAGGTTGAAGTATAATTTTATTCTTTTGATATTTTAAGTTGTATTATACTCAAAATAATATGTATAGAATCAATGAAAAATATCGAGAAATCCACATGGTGTTCTAAATTTTTTTTTTTTTTAATAAATATTAGGTTTAGACAAAATATTAGAGCCCATTAAAAATAAAAAATAGATTCAAACACATTGCTTGAATCTATTAATATTGGTTTCGGGGCAAGCAACCGAACCTAAAGAAGTGCCGTGGTGCATGCACAACATACTTTTAAGGTAACACACCCAGCCGGGCGTTGGGCACACACCAAGAACCTTAGGTGCTGGGATGAATGCCTAGCACCTGGCATGCTAGGCATATGCTGACCATTAGGTGTACACTTAGATTGGCACATGCCCATCCTAGCATGGGCTCTAGTTTTATGCCCGAGTCTGGTTTTCTTTTCTCTAGTTATATATTAGGCTCGAGTCTATAGTCCGAGCCTAATAAGAGATTTTTAAGTTTATTTTAAAGGATTTTTTAGGTTTATCTAGTTTTTTTTATCAGTTTTATTTGTATCCAATAACCACTAATCCTGCCAGGTTATAAAGGAACACTAATGTTTATTTTACCCTGAAACCAAAGAATTAAAATCATGTTGCATAATTAGATGCAAAAAAGTTATCAACCAATTGTTCCTGCTAGGCTAGGAAAACTAGACACCCAAAAGTATTCAGTAGCTTTAGAATTGAATTGCTGACAGCGATCGATTTAATCCTTAATTGTTTTTGAGTAGCTGACCAGGAAGATATGATTTCAAAGCACTGTTGAGAAATGTGGTGTAAATATTTTTTAAAAAATATTTAATTTTTTTATTAAAATTTAATATATTTTATATGTTTTGAATGGTTTTGATGTGATAATATCAAAAATAAATTTTTTTTTTAAAATCATTAATATGTATTTTAATATGAAAAGTTATTTAAAAAGCAATCACAACCACACTGTTAAACACACTTTTAATCTTAATTTATGTAAGTTGAGGAGGAACAATAATATTTAATAAATTAAATACATTATTAACTTATTTGATGCATTATATTTGATATCAATTGAAATTGTGGCTTGGAAAACAGGGATCTGTTAATATCATGGCCGCCCACAGTTTCCCCATTTCACACCGAAGGTTTCACAAAACAAGACCCCACCGGAAAGTCAACTTTTTTAAAAAAGTTAAAATTTAATTTAATTTAGAAGCCTAATGACTATACAATAATTTACTCCGTGGAAAAACGTATAAGGAAATAATTCTATTTATTTCAATGACATAATCCTTTATTTGACCAAACTATTGTTTGAAGGATTCATTAACGCCAAATCTAGAACGGAGAATGGAGAGGCTGCCAAATCTGAAATTATTTTGTTGAACCAGATAACGAACAAGAGCTAATGCTTCTTCTTTGAAGACTTCGTCGTATACTCAACAACACCATCCTCACCATCACCATCCTCGTCTTCATCTCTCTTCTTCTTAAGGTGCGAGGATGATGTTAGCACCTGCAACTCCATATCGTCATCATCGACTTCTTCCTCCCCTTCAGAATTAATCATCTTCTTCATTCTCTGGCTCCATATACCTCCAGCTTCATGAACTTCAGCCTGTTCCACTGGTTGAACCAAGTACCCTGCATTCGATTCTTCATCCTGCCATTGCAAGAAGAAATCATGCACAGTCAATGTGTCAGAAAACAAGAATATCGCTGCCATAATAAAAACTGGAAAAAGCTCCACCCTTAAAACATCAAATTATAAGAGTACTTCAAAATGATAAAGAAAAGTTTTTTTGACTTGTTTTCAGCTCATGTGATCAACGGAAAGAGCTCCAAAAGAAAATGATCTACACATGCATAATGCATAGAGAATACAGGGGTAAATAGCTAAACATTATCAGAAGATGAGGTAAGAGAACAATCCATATACAATATCACGCACAGTTTTCACTCAACAGAAATCAACTAAAATAGAGTGACTGGAGAAACATTAAACCAGTTACTAAATGGAAACAAAAAGATCAGATCAGCTAAAAGACACAATTTATCTATACATGGTTATATTAAAAAAATAGGACACAATAAAACAGGAGATGCGAGCTTAAGACAAAAATCATCAGTGCCACACCAACCACATGCTACTAAAAAACACTTTCAGATAAATCAAAAGATGATTTCAGTGCTACAACGAATTAGGAAGGAAAAGACATTCCCACATGTCATGCAGAAAAGTCTTCCCAAACCACAGACTAATATTAAGAGACTTCACTCTTTCCCCCCTAGTTATTAAACCACTGAAAATTAATTATATATTGAAAAATATTTTTATTTAATACTGAAACAGAAGCATACATACATACTATATTTTCATCCAATATTACAACAGAAACACATTAGTAGCTATAACAAAACCCAGACCATAATAATAAGTTGACTAACTAAAACTGACACATTTATAGCGCAGCTTTCAGGCTATACACTTATCAGGAAGTCGCAACATGCAGGTAGCAGCGGCAAACTTTGGGAAGCCTACAGGTGATTGCCTCTAATGGAAGTTTCTTATCAGGGTAGATGTTCTTGAAGGGTGCGGAAATGGATGTCTGTTAAGATATTTGAAACTCATGAATGAGACATTGCAGTAAGTTTGTGATTATTGATGACTTGAATTATTAGAAACAAGTAGCTATCATATATTATGTGATAGCTTTTTAGTTTGTGTAGAAGGACGAATTTATATGTTAAGCATAATTATTTAAATGATCACACACAATATTTTAAATAAGATAAAGAGGCAAGCCAATAATTCAGAACAATCAAATGTTTATCAATTTATTAATGGCCAAGGAAATTACACAAAGCAGACACTCCGAGCCTTAAGCTGATCTTCGTAAGTGACTAACTGATCTGAAGAAAGCCCAAAGAAATTAAACAAACATAGAATTTAATAATGATTTATTAAGTTCAAAGAAATTTAAATTGCTGAATGAATTAGTTAACTTTGCATTTTATCTTGACATGCCTTGTCTTGTTCTTTTGCTCTGGTTAAATCTGATGGAGTTCCAATTGAACCTGCCCCTCCAAAACACAAATGATTTTGTCAAATAAACATTGCACTTTCTTTTCAGGGAAAATAATTTAAGCAAAAAAAAAAAAAAAGGAATTGAAGAATGGATAAGAATGTAAACTGAAATATGATTGATTTAAATCCTCATAAAACGTACCTAATGAGATGTTTCTTCACCACTGTCATCATCGTCAACCTCGATTTTACGGATATGTTTGATCTTGGGCCAATCTTCTCCGGTTCCTCTTCGGCACCTTTTGCTTAAACTTGGACAATGAGTGATCACAAGATTTTGAAGTTTATTTAAATTGCCAATGCACTCTGGCATTTCTCCAATGTTTGAACAGTATTTGATGATAAATATTTTTAAGGATTCTGCAGATCCTTGAAAAAGCTGTTCTGGTAAGGCAAGAGTTGTTGGTAAATTATCAAAAATTACAATACGAAGGGAAAGGGAAAGTGGTTGAATTTTCTCCACTTTCTCTTCTTCTATCGTCATCAAGTCAAGCTTTTCACAATCAATAATACAAAATTCTTCCAGTGTAGTTAAGCATTTTATGCTTCGTGGGAAAGAAATCAAGCTATCACATCCAATAATAAACAATTTTCGAAGACTTTTAAGACCATGCATATCTTCGCATAAATTTTCTAGATTTTGACAACGAAAAATGTATAAAGTTTGAAGAAATTTCAAGCACCCAATCCCACCTTCTGGCAACCGCTTCTGCTGAGTAACTAGAAATAAATATCTAAGGCTGATCATGTACCTCACATCTTTGGGCAACTCTTCTAATCCTTTTGCACCCGCAACCAGAGCTTGCAAATTTTGCAATTTGAAAAGAGATTTCGGGAGTCTTGTCATTTCTGTGTTCCAAAAAAAATTGAGATATCTTAAATGTTTCAAGGCACCAATCCTCTCCGGAAAATCCTCAAATTCAGAATGATCCAATAACTCTAAAGAGCGCAAATGCTTAAATTTTGACAAACATTTCTCAAAGTCTGTTTTGCATGCAGGCCCCTCTAGACTATCTGCAAAGACTATTGACCGCAGATGATGGAAGTTCTTTGAGAACTTGGGGAGAGTTTGATGGAAAAAAGAATAAGAATCAAGGACTGACAAATGACGGGTCGTTTTGGAAAATCTGCAGTTTTGAGAGCTTATGATTGAAAACTCATTTTGAGCCAATGATGATGCAAGATCATGCATTAAATCATGCATTTTAAAGTAAACTACAACAATCCTATCCTCATAATCTTGGAAGAAACATCTTGAGATCAACTCGCGCACATAACGCAAGCCAGCATCTTCCAAGTTCTCATTTGGATTCGATGATTGAAGAATGAGCCCATGTGCCATCCAAAATTGCACCAATAAGTGATCTACGAATGGGTAATCTTTTGGAAAAATGGAACAATAAAGAAAGCATCTTTTCAAGTGAGTCGGCAGTCCTTGATAGCTTATTTTCAAGGCAGGTAAAATTCCGTTCCCCTCTTCTTCCCACTTGTCACTGTCTCTCACCGATTGCCACTCTTTTTCATCAGTCTTACCATACAGCTGAGTCCCCAAGTTAATCACTGCCAAAGGAACTTGCTTGCATTTTGCCACTATTTCTTTCCCAATTCCAACCAAATTTGGATACAACTCCATTTCCCCTTCCTTGAATGCACACTTGTAAAACAACGACAGACAGTCCTCTTGACCAAGAAGACTTAGGTTGTATGCAGTAACAGTACCCATAATCTCAGCTACACGTTGACTACGGGTAGACACTATAATTTTACTGCCACCAGCACCTTTTGATAACAAAGGTTTCAACAACAACCATTTTTGAGCATCTTCATTCCAAACATCATCCAAAAGAAGCAAGTATTTCTTACCTTTCAGAATTTCTTGAAGTTTTTTTTCAAGTTCACCCCCATCCAAATCCACACATCTTTCCCCAGTTGCAGATTTAACAATTTTTTGTATCACTTGTTTCAAGGAAAAATCATCTGAAACACATACCTCCATCTTCAGTTCAAAATGACTTTTTACATTTTCTGCATCACACACCACTTTGGCAAGAGATGTCTTCCCCAGTCCTCCCATTCCAACGATCGGAAGGACAAGGGGATGTGCATGTCCAACCTTAAAAGGTGCTACTAAAAGGTTGATGATGCGTTCTTTGTCTTCATCTCTTCCGATAAGACCGGAAAAGCTCTCAAAGGACCGGTTCATCTCTGTTTCCTCACGCAAGACATGACTACAATCAATAGCCTGCTCGCTGAGGTTGAACTCAGACTTGAGAGATGAAATCTCAGCTAGTCTTTCTATGATGCTCTTTATCTTATGACCCATTCTTAAACGGAATGCAATCTTATTAGAGCTTGAAAAGAAGTGTCGTACCTTTCTGCTGGTGCTCCCTTTAGTTCTCACCACCTGCCTTTGCAAAGTTTCGCACACGATTTCGTCCAGCACGTCCTCTGCATCATACAAGACTTCTCGGAGCATATGGAGCCAGAACCGAAGCCTGTCATTCTTTGATTGTTCCTTCTCAGCATTGGATAGCACCACGTTGATGGCTCTCAATCTCTCTTCAAGACGTGCAAGGTCATCTTCAAGTCCCCATGCCAAACGAAATTCTTGAACAGCGAAAGAGCCTAACTTCCCTAAAATGGATTTTGCAATCTCGGCTGCAAAAACTGTTGGAATATTGCCAATTATTTTGACATTGTCAAAGAAGGAGGCTTGTTGGTGGCAACCACCAACCTTAACTTTGGTAGCCACCATTGTTGAAGAAGAGAAGAAGTTGGCAGCCACCTTTGTTGAAGAAGAGATAAGTTTGGCAGCCACCATTGATGACAAAGGAGCAAGAGGAGCTGCCATTGAAGCCTATAAATAGACACCAAGAGTGCATCACAAAGTGGAGAGAATTGAGAGGAACACTAGTAAGAGAAAGAGAGAGAGAGGGCGTGTAATTGTTAAGCTTTTGTTGTGTAATTGTAAGCTTCGGATTTTGTAATAAAACAGTGTGTTTTATCCCCTCTGAGTGTTTCAAAGCCACCACCAGTGGTTTCTCCCACCAACAATTGGTATCAGAGCCCCGTTCGTCAGAAAACAGAAGTGTTTTGGGGTATATCCGAATTTTCAAAGTTGTCAAAAACAAGTTTTGATCATTCCACAGTGTAGAGCTCATCAAGACGAACTCACTGCCGCAAGAATCAGCCTGATCGGAGGAGGAGGTAGCTCACACGCGCCGCCGGAAGATTCTGCACTGTTAGCCCACGCGCATCCACTCGCGCCATATTGGAGCCGAGTCCAGCCGAGCCGAGCGAGAGAATATTCCACAGAATATGCCCCGAATATTCCACAGAATATTCCCGGTTCAACCCAGCGAACCGCCCGCCGTACAGAATTGGTTTTATGACCGGTTCACCCATTTTCTGACCCGATTTCAACAAAGTCAGACCGGTTCCCTACTATTTGGGCCATTCCGGATCGATCTACAGTGTCCGTTTGGCCAAATTCGGCTTCCAGAAGGCGATATAGTCATTAAAAGAGCAAAATGACTACAGAAGGTACACATACACTCATTCCAAAGCTGACCAAAGACAACTATGATAGTTGGTGCATCAGATTGAAGGCATTTCTTGGGTCACAAGAGTGTTTGGATATTGTACAAACTGGTTATGATGAACCAGAGTCCAAAGAAAGAGAAGATGCTTTACAAGAGGCTCAGAAACAAGCCTTGAAAGTCAACAGAAAGAAGGACAACAAAGCCAAGACCATCATCTACCAAGGTCTTGATGAAGATACATTCGAGATAATAGCTTCCGCTGAAACATCACATGATATATGGGAGGCTCTCCAACAGAAATACAAAGGTGCTGACAGAATCAAGAAGATTCGTCTTCAATCTTTGCGAGGTGAATTTGAGTTATTGCAAATGAAGTCCTCGGAGTCTATTTCTGATTATCACACAAGGATTATGGTGATAGTCAACCAGATGAGGAGAAATGGAGAAGCCATCATCGATGCTCGAATTACTGAGAAAATTTTGAGATCCCTAGATCCAAAATTTGATTTTGTTGTTGTCGCAATTGAAGAGTCCAAAGATGTGGACAAGTTGACGGTTGATGAGCTTATGAGTTCTTTGCAAGCTCATGAGCAGAAGATTGTAAAGCGAAATGGAGATAAGGCAATTGAGCATGCCTTACAAGCAAAGCTGTCCCTCAAGGACAGATATGAGCAAGGGAAGACTTCATCAAGTGGCTACACCACTCAAGCAGGAAGTCAACAATCCAGAGGTGGATTCCAGCAATTCCAAGGAAGAGGTTCTTGGAATACAAGCTTCAGAGGAAGAGGTGGTAGAAGCACCACCAGAGGAGGCCGAGGACAACAAGCATTCACTCCTAGAGGAAGAGGAGGCGGTTACAATAACCGTGACAAGAGGAATATCAAATGTTATAGTTGCAATCAATTTGGGCACTATAGCACTGAATGCAGAAGAAAAGCTCCGTTGGAGATACGTGAGCAAGCCAACTATGTAGAGAAGGATGACAGAGAAGAAACTGCATTTCTTGTCCAACAAGGACATGATAAGAAAAAACAGGACATATGGTATCTAGATACTGGAGCCAGCAATCACATGTGCGGCTACCGAGAGTTATTTAGTAATCTAGATGAGACCAAGCAAGGTCTAGTTACTTTTGGAGATACCACAAAGGTTCCATTCAAAGGTAAAGGCAACATCCCAGTCAAGATGAAGAATGGCGATTCCAGCTACATCGCCGATGTCTATTATGTCCCAGCCATAAAACAGAACCTAATCAGCTTAGGTCAACTTTTGGAGAGAGGCTATACTTTTTACTCGGAGAATTGTCATCTGGAAATTAGAGACAACAATTGGAGATTAATGGCCTACGTGAAAATGTCCAAGAATAGGATGTTTCCTTTGAACATCCAGTATGATGCAGCAAGGTGTTTGAGCGCCATCACCAACAGTGAAGAATGGCTTTGGCACCTGAGGCTTGGACATCTGAATTTCACGAGTTTGAAGATGCTAGCAAGCAAGAAGATGGTCAAAGGTTTGCCTCACATTGATCATCCAGATGAAGTCTGTGAGAGTTGTGTCCTCAGCAAACATCACAGATCCAGTTTTGCCAAAGAAGTCAACTGGAGAGCAAAGAGGCCACTGGAGTTAGTACACACAGATGTGTGTGGCCCAATTACGCCTATGTCGACTGGACAAAATAGGTACTTCCTCACTTTTACTGATGATTTTAGTAGAAAGACGTGGATATACTTTCTGAAGAGGAAGTCAGAAGTATTCAATTGTTTTAAAGATTTTAAAGCAATTGTGGAGAAGCAAACTGGTTATACGATCAGAACAGTAAGATCTGATCAAGGAGGAGAATATACAGCTAATGACTTTGAAGCCTATTGTACACAACAAGGCATCAGACATCAGACGACACCAGCCTATACACCACAGCTGAACGGTGTAGCAGAAAGGAAGAATCGCACGATTCTTGACATGGCAAGAAGTCTGCTCAAAGCAAAGAAATTGCCCAAGCAATACTGGGCTGAAGTTGTATCATGTGCAGTGTATCTGTTGAATCGCTGCCCAACCAGAAGTTTGCAAGGAGTCACTCCAGAAGAAGCATGGAGTGGTCACAAACCAAGTGTTACTCATCTACGAGTCTTTGGTTGTGTGGCATATGCAAAGATCCCAGATGCAAGAAGGAGAAAGCTCGATGATAAGAGCGAGAAATGCATCTTTGTGGGATATGGTGAAAGAAGGATGGGATACAGGCTGTATAATCCCATCACGAAGAAGGTGATTACGAGTAGAGATGTTATCTTTGAAGAAGATAAATCTTGGGCATGGAATGGTGATCAAGAAGCAATCAAATGGATCAATCTTGATTTGATCCTTGAAGGTGAAGAAGTACCAACAGTACTTGTCGAAGAACCGATTGTACCTGTAGAAGAACCGATTGTGCCAGCAGCTGAACCACAAAGTCCAGTGTTTATACCAGCAGTTGAACCACAAAGTCCGGTACACAGTTTTCCTGTATTCAACAGGAGGAACACACCAGGAGCATCATCATCAACACCACCATCAGCATCCTCGTCAGAAGGACCAAGAAAGATGCGAAACCTTGAAGAGTTGTACGATACCACTCAGGTCATAGAAGATACAACTTTGTTTTGTTTCCATGCAGATAAGGACCCACCAGAAAAGAAGAAAGCAATAGGTGTCAAAAGGGTCTACAAGCAGAGAGAAGGCATTGAAGAGAGAAGTGTTCATGCTTGGCATGATATCTCTCGATTGAGTTTAAAGGGGAGATTTGTTGAATTAAACTCAACCTCTAGATGGTCAAGGAAGGCAACCACCAGCTGCCACCGACCAGCCACCAACCGACCAGCCGCCAGCCACCAGCCGCAGCCGCCAGCCGCCCCCACAGCTGCCACAGCCGCCAGCCGCCTTCACACTTGAAGGTTGAATTTTCTTGTTTTGATTTCGTGTATAAATAGAGTGCCCAGCTTATGTTATATTGTGTGGAGAGAATTGAGAGAAACACTTGTAAGAGAATAGAGAGAGAGAGGGCGTGTATTGTTAAGCTTTTGTGTAATTGTAAGCTTCGGTTTTGTGTAATAAAACAGAGTGTTTTATCCCCTCTGAGTGTTTCAAAGCCACCACCAGTGGCTCCTCCCACCAACAAAAACTTCTTCCATATTCATGTCTGAGTGAGGGAAGAAGTGTTGTATTGGAAAAAATGATTGATATAAGAGTGGAGTTCCGCTTTCTGAGTCGAGAGGAGAAGTCGTGGAGTCTTCTTGATCATAAAAGTAAGGGATGAAAAGTCAAAAAGAATAAATTTACAAGTAGAGTTGCTAACGAGGAAGGACTAGTAATTTAGAATAATGCAATTGCAACTTGTAATTTTATGATAACCAGAGGTAAATATTCTACGTAAAATACAACAATTCAATAATATATAAAATATACTAAATTAGAAAATTAAGAAAAAGAACCATGAAATAAAAGTTGAAAGCAAATTCACGCAGCAGGCAACACGTAACTTCTAAATAGTTGTTTGCTTGCGTTGTAAATTATGAAATGGCTACTTGGGATGCTATTCGTGTGGGGAAGTGAGACTTTTTTATTTAGGTGATGGAGTATTAGGTATGTGTGTGGAAAGGAAAATAAGCTATTAACCTCATTTAAAATTTGAATAAAATAGCTATAAACAAATTCAGAACAATCTTTTCATAAGCAACATAGCTAATATCTATTTTGTTGTCATTATTGCATTATATATCAATTCAATGAGTGGGTAAGAAATATAATCAAATTATTTATAGCATTCATAAAAGTCAATATAATATTAAATGAAACAATCGATCGGAGAATTCAAACCAAGAAAACTAATTAAAAAATAATTTTAATATTAGATGATGGAGTATTATTGTTGACTTGGGATGCTATTTGTGTGGGGAAGTGAGACTTTTTTATTGAGTTTATATAATTGACTAATCAGCAGGCATCGTCCCTCCCGGCTCCCTCTAACGTGTTGACACTTGACAGGTTCAGCCTCCATGAAACACAGAGACCTGCGAGGGTCCCCTTGCTTTTAGACAAGTAAATGTACAGGCACCCATATTTGACGACACTTAATGCTTTGAAAATACGCACTTTCCAGATTTAGGCGGCCTTCAGTAAAATACAACAATTCAATAATATAAAAAAATATACTAAATTAAAAATTTTAGACAAATAACCAGATGTCAATACTTCGCACAGTCACTTTAATTTTTTTTTGAAATTATTTGTTTTATTAATTTTATATTTTAATATTGAGGTGCTTGAAAATTTAATTTTATAATTTTTTATTTTTTATTTTATCTTTTTATGAGGTTATTGTTGTTTGTGGGTTTGTCGAGGTAATTCAGGTTGTTCATGTTTATAGATTTAATGAGTTTTTAATTGAACTTGATTTTTTTATAATTTATTTTTTTTTATATTGTTAAAACAATAATTTTAAAGAAAAACCATGTTTTTAAACTTTATAAAAATAATAAAAAATTAAAGAATATAGAGGAAACCACTATTCACCCATTGCACTGTTGCTTTCTTTTTTCTTTTGCTTTCTTTTTTTAATTTTTATTATGATTTATTTTTCAAAAAATTTTTGTTGGTTTCATCTTTTGAAATTGAGATTGTTAAGAATTTAGCTTTGTAATTTGTTTTTATTATTATTATTATTATTATATGAGGCTAGCGTGGTTTACGGTTTGGCAAGATAACTCTGGTTGCCTCGGTTTACGAGTTTGGTGGGTTGTCTTTTTTTTTTTTTTCTAATTGAATTTAACTTTTTTATAGTCTATTTTTTCTCATAGGGTTAAAAAAAAAAAGAGTTTTAGAGAAAAATCATGTTATTAAACCTTATAAAAGTAACAAAAATTAAAGGATGTAAGGAAATCATTATTCACCCACACACATTGCACTATGAATTACAATAGTAACCCATAATGTTTTGCTTTCTTTCTTTTTTCTTTATCTTTTTGAATTTTTGTAATGATTTGTTTTTCAAATTTGTTTTGTCGATTTCATCTTTTAATATTGGAATGGTTGAGAATTTGACTTCATAATTTATTTCTTTTTATTTTACCTTTCAATAAGGTTAACATGATTTGCAGGTTTGCCAAGGTAACCCATGTTGCACCATAGTTTAAGAAGTTTTTTCGAGTTTTCTTTTTTTACTTGAATTTGACTTTTTTAACGTCTAGTTTTTTTCATATTGTTAAAAAAATAGTTTCAAAATTTTTTTATGTTATTAAACTTTATAAAGTTCATGGACCTATTCACAAGTTTGGTTGGTTGACTTGGTTTGTGGGTCTATCAAATTTAACCTTTTTAAATTAGTTTTTTTTCATCCTAAAATATTAGATTAACTGGGAATTTAGTTTTATAGTTGGTTTTGTTTTGTATTTTATGAGGTTATCATAATCTAAAAAAAAATTCTCGTATTGGGTTAGTGTTTGATTTTACAATCATCTATTTTTGTTATTATGTACTTAAATAAAAAATAAATTAAAAAGATTATAATCTTGGTGGAGTCTATAACCTAGTTCACAGGTTTGGCGCATTAGGCCAGCTTACCTGATTCATAGGTTTGATAAGTTTATCCACTGATATGATATGTTTTTTTTTTTTTGTCTTTTAATTTTTTTTTAATTTTTTCTTTTTGATTTTATCATTTAATATTGGATTGATTGGGAAATGGACTGCATTATTGATTTTTGTTTGCTTTTTAAAGATAATTGTCTCAAATAAGTGTATATTTTTAGGTTGGTGCTCAATTTTGTAAGTATCTATTTTTATCATATGATTAAATAAAAAATTATTAAAAAGTTATTAAACCCAATAAAGTTCATAACCCAGGTCGGTAGGGCGGGGGGGAGGGGGGTTCCAATCTATCACCGTCTTAATATATTTTTTTTAAAAAAAATATCATCTTGAAGGTTTTTTTAAAAGTTAAATTATATTTTTATCGATCATCAAGGTTACATTTGGACTTATAAAATCGATCAATTTAAATCGAGCTAGCTTACATACGATGTAATTAAAAACCAAAGAGTTAAGTCAGAAGGTTTCAAAATTAACCCATTATTCATACTCTTAATATTTTTATTTACTTTTTAAAGAAAATTGATATTGACTTGCGGCAAAGTGTAGACCAATATACTAGTATTTGACCAAGTGGAGAAGGGTGGGAAAGAAGTAAAAGTACATGGGAGATGAAAGAAAAGTTTTTTGTAGCTATTTGACTCGTAACAAATATTCTTTCTATCTTAAAAAAAAAATTGTATTTGTAGATTTTTACATGTTTTTATAATAAAAAAATTTCAAAATGAAATTTAAAAAGTTCATGTATACATCTCATTAAATAATTCAAGAATTATTTATGAAAATTTTTTTTTTTACCAACCCCAATCCCTACCCAACCAAAATCAATAAGTCAAATCCGTGACCCGCGTAATGGACTCAATGTGGTTCAATAATTTTTTTATATTTTTTTAATTTAAAATAAACACCTATAAAATTAGCAATCAATAAAATATCAAAGTTTATACCATCAGAATCTAGCAACTTTCTCTCTTATCTTTCAAATTAGGGATCAAAAAATAAGAAAAATGAAGTTTGGGACCAAAATTGAATTTCATAAATTGTTAGGGACTAAAAGTTTATAATTTAAAAAGTTTGAAGACTAAAGTGTACTTTTAGTCCCAAGTTTGAAAACCTATCTCTTTTTGCTGTATTTTTCATTTTAGTCTCCTATATTTAAATCTTTCCCTTCCTTAATAAATTTACTTTAATTGGCCATTAATTTGGCCTATAAGGGTAATAATAAAAAAAAAAGAAAAAGAAGAGAGACCAAAAAGAAAAAAAAAAATCATTGTGGCAATTCACAATAATTTGTTACTTGATGAAAAATGGCATGAGAAACAATATTTTCCCCATGCCTTTAGAGTATTTCTTAATATGCCAATGATCCTTGAGTTTTTTTTAGTAAGTTAAATGTGACGACCTAATTTCCAAACCCATGACCGGTAACGTTAACGTAGCATCTCAAGGTGACCCACCTGCACTAAGTTTTAAAATTTATACATTTGATATCATAAAAATCATAAAATAGCGTAACATAAAATAAAATATATAAAACTGAGAAATTCAATAAATAAATAAAAATCCAACTCTTTCATAAATAATCCAAAATATAATTTAAAATCATTATGTGAAATATCTATGAATAACTAATAAAGAATATATTATTGGCATTGAGAAACAAATGAGGCATACCAACTCAAAGAAGCAAGAAGAACACATTTGATATCATAAAAATCATAAAATAGCACAACATAAAACAAAATATCCAAAACTAAGGAATGAATTTAATATATAAATAAAAATCTAATTCTTTCATAAATAATCCAAAACAAATTCAAAACATAATTTAAAATCATTATGTGAAGTATCTATGAATAACAAATAAAGAATAAATTATTTTTCTCGAGGAACAAATGAGGCATACCGACTCAAAGAAGTAGGAAGAACACAACCAAAAAATCTTGCTACTAAAACTGAACTAAATACCTAGAAAAAAAAATATGACCGGAGGGGTGAGTCCAAACACTCGATGAGAGGTAATAACTATAATACATACTAATATACTGTTATAGAACACTATAAATTATATTTTGAGACCTCACATAACAATTTAAGCTATTGTTTGAGTTGGTTCCTTGACATGATATTAAAACTTTAATGACCAAGCAGTCACGAGTTCGAATCTCGTTATCCCTATTTATTTGATAATAAATCAAGCACAAGGTAGTGTGAGCCTATGCAAATTTCAAGCTCAAAGGACTTTTATTTGAGGAGGTGTACTAGAAAATAATATAAATCATATCTTGGGACCTCACCTAACAACTTAAGTTATTGAGTTGGGTTGGTTCTTAAACATATACATTTTAAGATAAGTGAATATGATTACATAAATCAAGCACAAAACAAAACAAGTATATCAAATGTATCATATCAAATGGTGTACAAAAGAAGTACACATGTTAGAATTATATATCATATTGCTGACATCTTGCTTGATATATGTGTGTGTGTGTGGGTGTGTGTGGGAGGTTAATCCGCACAGCACTAACACCCTACTCGTCAGCTAGGAAACAAAATACTATGTTCACGTAGGCTAACTATTCTCTGTTAGCATGAAATAACTAACTACCCTCTATTAGTCTAGAGTTCATGTAAAAAGGATATATGGACCATGTTCAAATCAAACAAGCATCCGATAAGTATTTAAGAAGAAAACTGAATAATAATAACAATAATTAATCAAGCTTATATAATCAACAATAGCAAGAATACTCATCATTTCATATATATATATATATATATATATATATATATATATATATGAAATAGAAATTATCTCACTCTCCTTAAAAAAAAAAAAAAAAAAAAAAAACATAAACAAAAGAAAGCAAATGGAAACGAAGCAAATGGACTCATTGAGGATCAACGGGAGCTATATCAATTGAACCTATATGAAGAAATACAATATAAATTCAATAACTACTCGAAACTGAATCCTATATACAAAACAAACTGAACATGAAAAAAAAAAAACCTTGCAGCTCCTTAAACGGTTGACCGGTACAAACCAACTGGTTGACCAACACAAGCCAGTCCATAGATAATAGGGGAAGCGGTCAACAACACCAAAAAGGGACAACCAGTCGACCTACCAAACACAGCTCAACCGGTCGACCGCACCTCCTCAACAGGTCGACCAACTAAACAAAACAGACTTCTCCTGCTACTGTTTTCCTAATTGGTAAAACACTCACACCTTAAATGGCTAATTGTTATGCATGTTCAATAACCGGTCAACCTGTCCACTTAAACTAGTCAACAGCTTGATTAGGAAACCCAGAATTTCGACTTGCAGTCTCAATCCAATTCTATCAAGACTCAAGAACATGCCCAGCAACATCAAAACATTATTTAACGATTTAAACTGCCCAAAAACATATTTTTAACATCTTAAACCCAATATCCATATTTAATTCCATCATAATCATAAAAAAAATCATCAAATTCCTCAATTCAACTTACAAGCCCTAGCATGCCGTCTACTATTCATAATCTGAAATTAAAGACAAAGTTTAGAATGATCTTACCTTGTTATCCAGAGTAGAGGAAACTTGAGAGATGTTAGTGTGTTTTTATGTTTTGTCAAGACTACTAACATTGTATGAAAAACTTTATAATTCTCATGATTATGCGGAATGAGGCCATGCTAAAATTATATTGAAATGTTTTTTTTTTATTATTATTTTAACTACAAATCATACTTTCACTAAATTCTGGAAAATTCACGTAGTTCTGCTCAATCGTCTATCACATGTCTAGATTAGCTTTTTTTAATCTGAAAGTTACCCTGATTACTTTAAATAATAGTTTCCACCAACCAACAACATGATTATAGATCCCACAAAGTGTACAAGTCCTCTGCAAGCTGCATGAGATAGAAAAGGAAGGAGGAGGAACTGGGTATTCCTTAAAATCCACAAGTAGAACTTGAAACATCAGTCCATTGTCTTGTCTAATTGAGAAGAAAAGGAAGCAAACAAGTGAGTCCAATACCTTGTCTAATTCTTTGCTATTTGTTTAATTCAATATTATCATGTAACTCCAGTATAGATACAATAAGCTTACATCCACCCTCAAAATTGCTAAAACAATCACCTGGTTTCGTTTAATATTCTAGCTATAAAATCCAATATGATGAAAACCAGGTTTGAGTAAATGTATTACAATGGAAGAGCACCATATACAGCTCCAAATTCTATATGACAATTTCTACCACTATGGTATCAAATCTAAATACTGTTTGTTTTTATATATTTTAAAAGTGTTATTAAAAAAATTTAAAATTTTTTTATTTGTTTTTTATTTTAAAATTATTTTTATGTTTTTAAATCATTATAATACATGCTGATGTGAAAAATAAATATAAAAATATAAAAATAATATTATTTTATTTTATTTATATATGAAAAACACTTTAAAAAATAACAACTATTACTTTAATGCCATACATGCTCCTAGTACTACAATAACAAACATATATTTGTATATCCATTTGATTCAACGGATTCAGTACAGATATGCTTTTGCCAAGTAAAACTCAATCTTACAATAAGAAAATATTTATGACTCTTTTTAGAAATCAATTTCTTGTTGCATTTAAGTTTTGTTTTTTTAATTCAAAATGACAATGTTTTGATGTGCAGCAAAAATTTCTTTTTAAACGTTTCTTAAGTTTGGTGTCTTTTCAAGTTTGATTCTTAGATTTTTAATTGTTTTTATTTTTAGCTGATTTCGACCCTTTTTTTTCTTTATTTTTTCTCAACTTCATCTTGATTGCATTACATATAGTCCTTAAATATTGATGTATTTTTTTAAAAAAAATTGGTCCTTAGCTTTTCAATTTTCAATTATTTAACGAATTTCAATCTCCCCACTTATAGTAATTTTTCTCTTTTTTTTTCTTTTTTTTAAATATTTTTTAACTGAAATATTTTTTCTCGTTAAAATATATTTTTTGGATATTTAAGAAGGGTTAAAAATCGTGTTATAATAACATAAATAAAGAAGATTTGGAAAGTGGATGTAAAGAGGTGAATTTATCAAGGAAAGAGTAGGAGGTGACTGTGGTGGTCTAGAGAGTGAAGGCAGCGACGTCAATGGTTGCTGTTAGTAGTAAGCGGTGGTATTTTATTTTTTTTCAGGCGGCGACGTCAAAGTTTGCAAGAGTGTTGCTTGCCTCAGGTAGAGTAGATAAATATAACAGAGATCTAAAACCCTATTTTTATGACAAAATGTTGAGTTTTAAGTTTACTTTGGCATTAGGAATCCATCAAACTTGAGTCCTCCCTTCTCTCTTGGTTTGCAAGGATAAGTTCCGTTAATTGTCCGAATTAGAATGAAGATGTAATTAGAGTTAGGTTAACTTCGATGGGAGATTAATTTGTATATGTACATAGAAATATAAGAAACAGAAATATATCAAGTCATCTATCACAAGCATCCATGAAGTTTCTAAAAACTAGAAAATTTTCTAACATTATAAAGAAGGTATGGTAAGGGGATGTTTCACATTCATCAGAGAACATCATAGAGATTCTCCTAATGCAATCGTCGAGCTTATTGGAAGAATCAAATCACTGAAATATCATAGGTTCAGCATAAGAAGCAAGATAGATCCAACATATCTAATATAAAACTGTATGGCAAAAAGTTTACTTTTCCGGAGCGAAGTAAAACAGATACAGGAAAGACAGAGGAAGAATCCCGGCATTCAGTCACATGCAGCTATAATGCATTGCATCATCAACAGTTCAAAACACTCTTAAACTTCCTAATTTAATTCACATAAATCATCTTGTTGCTATAACAAAACCAACCTTGACTGCTACTGCCTTGTGATCATCTTTCAACAACATCTCAAAAAACAAAAACAAAGAAAATACAGAACCGAAACATAAATCTCCGTTAAACATCAACCCAAATTGCTTAATTTCAACAACTTATTTTACATCGTTGAAACTACTAGGAACTGCCTACATTATACCTAACCCAAAAAATTAGCCTACGAAACAGACATAAATTCTTCAAAATCGAAAATAAACAAACGTGCTCAAGCAAATAAAAAAAATTGCCTAGCTTTCACATAAAATCCTTCATTTTCTACATGATTTCAATACCCTCTTTGCCAATTTAATTAATCAAATTCACTCAAAATCAAAACTTTAATTTATTCACTAAATCACAATTTAACACATAAATTAAAAATAGTAATAATAATAAAATTAACTTCATAAAATTAACAATATTTTAAATAAGATAAGTTGAATAAAATAAAGAGACAAGCCAATAATTCAGAACAACCAAATGTTTATCAATTTATTGATGACAAATCATCACACACACCTAGCCAAGGAAATTACACATAGCAGACACTCCGAGCCTTAAGCTGATCTTCGTAAGTGACAAACTATTGAAGAAGATATTAGCCGACATGACCCTCACAGTAGTAAACCTGAAGAAATTAGACAAAAATAGAATTTAATAATAATGTATTAAGTTCAAAGAAATTTAAATTGTTGAATGAATTAGTCAACTTTGCATTTTATCATGACAAGACATGCCTTGTCTTGTTCTTTTGCTCTGCTTAAATTTGATGGAGTTCCAATTGAACCTGCCCCTCCAAAACACAAGAGGTTTTGTCAAATAAACATTGAAAAGAATTTACAAGGAATAAAAAAGGAATTGAAGAATGGATAAAAATGTGAAACTAATAAGATGTTTCTTCACCATTGTCATCATCGTCAACCTTGATTTTAGGGATATGCTTGATCTTGGGCCAATCTTCTCCTGTTCCCCTTATGCACCTTTTGCTCAACCTTGGACAATCAATGATCTCAAGATTTTAAAGTTTCTTTAAATTTCTGATGCACTCCGACATTTCTGTAATGTTTGGACAGTCTCTGATGATAAATGTTTGTAAGGATTCTGCATATCCTTGAAAAAGTTGTTCTGGTAAAGCAATAGTTGCTGGTACCACCACAAATAGTACAATACGAAGGGAAGGGGAAAGATGTTGAATTTTTCCCTCTTTCTCTTCTTTTATTGTCATCAAATCAAGCTTTTCACACTTTATAATAAATAATTCTTCCAAAGTAGTTAGGCATTTTATGCTTCGTGGCAGAGAAATCAAGCTATCACATCCAACAATAACCAATTTTCAAAGACTTTTAAGACCTTGCATATCTTCACACAAATCTTCTAGATTTTCACAATGAATAAAGTTTGAAGACACTCCAAACACCCAATCCCACCTTCTGGCAACCGCTTTTGCTGAGTAACTAGATATAAAAATCTAAGGCTGATCATGTTCCGCACATCTTTGGGCAGCTCTTCTAATCCCAAACCTATAAGCAGAGCTTGCAAGTTTTGCAATTTGAAAATAGATTTTGGGAGTCCTTTTATTTTTGCGTTGCTTCTAAAATAGAGATATCTCAAATGTTTCAAGGCGCCAATGCTCTCCGGAAAAGCCTCAAATTCAGAATCATCAAATAATTCCAAAGACCGCAAATGCTTAAATTCTGGCAAACATTTCTCAAAATCTATTTTGCATGTAGGCCCCACTATACTATCTATAAATACTATTGACCACACTTGATGGAAGTTGTTTGGGAACTTGGGGAGAGTTTTATGAAAAAATGAATCCGAGTCAAGAACTGTCAAATGACGAGTCGTTTTGGAAATTTGATGGTTTCGGGAGCTCATGATTGAAAACTCATTTTGAGCCAATGATGATGCAAGATCATGCATTAAATCATGCATCTTAAAGTAAGCTGAAACAATAGTAACTACATAATCTTGGAAGAAACATCTTGAGATCAACTCGCGCACATAACGCAAGCCAACATCTTCCAACTTCTCATTTGGATTTGATGATTGATGAATGAGCCCATGTACCATCCAAAATTGCACCAATTCGAGATCTGCGAATAGGTAATCTTTTGGAAAAACCGAACAATAAAGAAAGCATCTTTTCAAGTGAGTCGGCAGTCTTTGATAGCTTATTTTCAAGGCAGGTAAAATGCCATCTCCCTCTTCTTCCCACTTCTCACTGTCTCTCACCGATTCCCACTCTTTTGCATCAGTCTTACCATACAGTTGAGTCCCCAAGTTAATCACTGCCAGAGGAACTTGCTTGCATTTCACCACTATTTCTTTCCCAATTCCAACCAAATTTGGATACAACTCCATTTGCCCTTCCTTGAATGCACACTTGTAAAACAACGACAGACAGTCCTTTTGACCAAGAAGACTTGGGTTGTACGCAGCAACAGTAGTACCCATAATGTCAGCAACACGTTGAATACGGGTAGTTACCATAATCTTACTTCCATCAGCACCTTTTGATAACAAAGGCTTCAACAACAACCATTTTTGAGCATCGTCATTCCAAACATCATCCAAAAGAAGCAAGTATTTCCTACCATTCAGAATTTCTTCAAGTTTTTTATTAAGCTCACCCTCATCCAAATCCGCACATCTTTCCCCAGTTGCAGATTTAATAATTTTTTGTATCACTTGTTTCAAGGAAAAATCATCTGAAACACATGCCTCCATCTTCAAATCAAAATGAATTTTTACATTTTCAGCATCACACACCGATTTGGCAAGAGATGTCTTCCCCAAGCCTCCAATTCCTACAATCGGAAGGACAAGAGGATGTGCATCACCAACCTTAAAAGGTGCTACTAAAAGGTTGATGAGAGCGGAAAAGCTCTCAAAGGATCGGTTCATCCCTGTTTCCTCATGCAAGACATGGCTACAATCAGTAGCCTGCTCGCTGAGGTTGAATTCAGACTTAAGAGATAAAATCTCAGCTAGTCTTTCTATGATCTTCTTTATGTTATGACCCATTTTTAAACGGAATGGAATCATATTAGAACTTGTAAAGAAGTGTTGTTTTCACCACCTCTCTTCGCAAAGTTTCGCACTCGATTTCGTCCAGCACGTCCTCTGCATCATACAAGACTTCTCTGAGCATATGGAGCCAGAGCCGAATCCTGTCATTCTTTGATTGTTGCTTCTCAGCATCGGACAGCACCGCGTTGATGGCTTTCAATCTCTCTTCAAGACGTGCAAGGTCATATTCAAGTCCCCATGCCAAACGAAATTCTTGAACAGCGAAAGAGCCTAGCTTCCCTAAAAGGGATTTTGCAATCTCGGCTGCAAAAGCTTCTGCCATTTTTTTTTGAGTGAGGGGAGAAGTGTTTGTTAGGAGGAAATGATTGAGATAAGAGTGGAGTTCCGCTTTCTGAGTGGATAGGAGAAGTCGTCGAGTCTTCTTGATCATAAAATTAAGGTCTGAAAAGTCGAAAAGAAGAAATTAACAAGAAGTTGCTAATAAGGAAGGACTAGTAATTGTTGGTGAGAGAAACCACTGGTGGTGGCTCTGAAACACTCAGAGGGGATAAAATACAAGGTTTTATTACAAAAACAAAAGCTACAATTAATCAAAAGCTTAAAACAATACACGCCCTCTCTCTCTCTATTCTCTTTCTAGTGTTTCTCTCAATTCTCTCCACACAAATTAACACAAGCTGGACACTCTATTTATACACGAATTCAAAACAAGAATTTTCAACCTTCAAGTGTGAAGGCGGCTGGCGGCTGGCGGCTGACGGCTGTGGCAGCGGGTGGCTGGCGGCTGCGGGTTGGTGGCTGGTCGGCGACTGGTGGCTGGTTGCCTTCCTTGACCTTCTAGATTGAGTTTAATATTCAACAAATCTCCCCCTTAAACTCAATCGAGAGATGTCATGACAAGCATGAACACTTCTCCTTTCAATGCCTTCTCTCTACTTGTAGCCTTTATCCATTAATTTGGCTTTCGTCTTGTAGATCCATTTGACACCTATTGCTTTCTTCTTTTCTGGTGGATAAGTCAGCTTATAGGTATCTTTCTTCTTAATGGCATGCATTTCTTCATCCATTGCTTTTATCCATTTCTCTTTTGTGATAGCTTCATTGAAACTTAGTGGGTCACTTTCTGCATGGAAACAAAATAGAGTTGTATCTTCCATGACTTGAGTGGCATCGTACAGCTCTTTAAGGTTTCTCATCCTTCTTGGTCCTTCTGATGAGGATGCTGATGGTGGTGTTGATGATGATGCTCCTGGTGTGTTCCTCCTATTGAATACAGGGAATCTGTGTACCGGACTTTGTGGTTCAGCTGCTGGCATAATCACCGGACTTTGTGGTTCAGCTGCTGGCACAATCGGTTCTTCGACAAGTACTGTTGGTACTTCTTCACCTTCAAGGATCAAATCAGTGTTGATCCATCTGACTGCTTCTTGATTATCATTCCATTCCCAAGATTTATCTTCTTCAAAGATAACATCTCTACTCATGATTGCCTTCTTCGTGATGGGATTATACAGCTTGTATCCCATCTTTCTTTCACCATATCCGACAAAGATGCATTTCTTGCTTTTATCATCGAGCTTTGTCCTTCTTGCATCTGGGATCTTTGCATATGCCACACAACCAAAGACTCGTAGATGAGTAACACTTGGTTTGTGACCACTCCATGCTTCTTCTGGAATGACATCTTGCAAACTTCTGGTTGGGCAGCGATTCAACAAATACACTGCACATGATATAGCTTCAGCCCAGTATTGCTTGGGCAACTTCTTTGCTTTGAGCAGACTTCTTGCCATGTCAAGAATCGTACGATTCTTCCTCTCAGCTACATCGTTCAGCTGTGGTGTATAAGCTGGTGTTGTCTGATGTCTGATGCCTTGTTGTGTACAAAAGGCTTCAAAGTCATTTCCTGTATATTCTTCACCTTGATCAGATCTCACGGTTCTGATCGTATAGCCAGTTTGCTTCTCCACAATTGCTTTAAAATCTTTAAAACAATTGAATACTTCTGACTTCCTCTTCAGAAAGTATATCCACGTTTTTCTACTAAAATCATCAATAAAAGTGAGGAAGTACCTATTTTGTCTAGTCGACATAGGTGTTATTGGGCCACACACATCTGTGTGTACTAACTCCAGTGGCCTCTTTGCTCTCCAGTTGACTTCTTTGGCAAAACTGGATCTGTGATGTTTGCTGAGGACACGACTCTCACATACTTCATTTGGATGATCAATGTGAGGCAAACCTTTGACCATCTTCTTGCTTGCTAGCATCTTCAGACTCGTGAAATTCAGATGTCCAAGCCTCAGGTGCCAAAGCCATTCTTCACTGTTGGTGATGGCACTCAAACACCTTGTTGCATCATACTGGATGTTCAAAGGAAACATCCTATTCTTGGACATTTTCACATAGGCAATTAATCTCCAATTGTTGTCTCTAATTGTCATATGACAATTCTTCAAGTAAAAAGTATATCCTCTCTCCAAAAGTTGACCTAAGCTGATCAGGTTCTGCTTTATGGCTGAGACATAATACACATCGGCGATGTAGTTGGAATCGTCATTCTTCAACTTGATTGGGATGTTGCCTTTACCTTTGAATGGAACCTTTGTGGTATCTCCAAAAGTAACTAGACCTTGTTTGGTCTTATCTAGATCACCAAATAACTCTCGGTAGCCGCACATGTGATTGCTGGCTCTAGTATCTAGATACCATATATCTTCCTGTTTCTCACCAAGTCCTTGTTGGACAAGCAATGCAGCTGCTCCTTTGTCATCCTTTTCTGCAAAGTTGGCATGCTCACGTATCTCTAACGGAGCTTTCCTTCGACATTCAGTGCTATAGTGCCCAAATTGATTGCAACTATAACATTGGATATTCCTCCTGTCACGGTTATTGTAACCGCCTCCTCTTCCTCTAGGAGTGAATGCCTGTTGTCCTCGACCTCCTCTAGTGGTGTTTCTACCACCTCTTCCTCTGAAGCTTGTATTCCAAGATCCTTTTCCTTGGAATCTCTGAAATCCTCCTCTAGATTGTTGACTTCCTGCTTGAGTGAGATATCCACTTGTTGAAGTCTCCCCTTGCTCATATCTGTCCTTGAGAGACAGCTTTGCTTGTAAGGCATGGTCGATGGCTTTATCTTCATTTCGCTTTACAATCTTCTGCTCATGAGCTTGCAAAGAACTTATAAGCTCATCTACTGTCAACTTGTCCACATCTTTGGACTCTTCAATTGCGACAACAACAAAATCAAATTTTGGATCTAGGGATCTCAAAATTTTCTCAGTAATTCGAGAATCGACGATGGCTTCTCCATTTCTCCTCATCTGGTTGACTATCACCATAATCCTTGTGTGATAATCAGAAATAGACTCCGAGGACTTCATTTGCAATAACTCAAATTCACCTCGCAAAGATTGAAGACGAATCTTCTTGATTCTGTCAGCACCTTTGTATTTCTGTTGGAGAGCCTCCCATATGTCTTTTGATGTTTCAGCGGAAGCTATGATCTCGAATGTATCTTCATCAAGACCTTGGTAGATGATGGTCTTTGCTTTGTTGTCCTTTTTTCTGTTGACTTTCAAGGCTTGCTTCTGTGCCTCTTGTAAAGCATCTTCTGCTTCTTTGGACTCTGGTTCATCATAACCATGTTGTACAATATCCAAACACTCTTGTGAACCAAGGAATGCCTTCAATCTGATGCACCAATTATCATAGTTGTCTTTGGTCAGCTTCGGGATGAGTGTATGTGTACCTTCTGTAGTTATTTTGCTCTTTGAATGACTATATCACCTTTTTGAGAGCCGAATTTGGCCAAACGGACACTGTAGATCGATCCGGAATGGTCCAAATAGTAGGGAACCGGTTTGACTTTGTAGAAATCGAGTCATAAAATGGGTGAACCGGTCAAAAAACCAATTCTGTATGGCGGGCGGTTCACTGGGTTGAACCGGGAATATTCTGGGGAATATTCGGGGAATATTCTGGGGAATATTCTCTAGGCGCGCTGGCGGCTCAGCTCGGCTCGGTGTACGGCACGGCTCAAATATGGCGTGCGTGTGGCTCAGTCGTCTTCAACCTCTGGGCGCATGGGCTGCGCGTGGGCGTCTGTGCATAATCTTCAAGCGGCGCGTGTGGCTCACCGTGGTCTCCGATCAGGCTGATTCTTGCAACAGTGAGTTCGTATTGATGAGCTCTACACTGTGGAATGATCAAAACTTGTTTTTGACAACTTTGAAAATTCGGATATACTCCAAAACACTTCTGTTTTCTGACGAACGGGGCTCTGATACCAATTGTTGGTGGGAGAAACCACTGGTGGTGGCTTTGAAACACTCAGAGGGGATAAAACACAAGGTTTTATTACAAAAACAGAAGCTACAATTAATCAAAAGCTTAAGACAATACACGCCCTCTCTCTCTTTATTCTCTTTCTAGTGTTTCTCTCAATTCTCTTCATAGAAATAAACACAAGCTGGACACTCTATTTATACACGAATTCAAAACAAGAATTTTCAACCTTCAAGTGTGAAGGCAGCTGGCTGCTGTGGTGGCTGGTGGCTGGCGGCTGCGGGTTGGTGGCTGGTGGCTGGTTGCCTTCCTTGACCTTCTGGATTGAGTTTAATATTCAACAGTAATTGGGAGTTATGCAATTGTGTTGTAGCTTCTTCCATGGAATATTGACCACACATGGTCGAACTCATTTGGGGATTTGGGAGAGTTTGATGAAAAAATGAAATGGAATCAGTAACTGAAAAATGACGGGTCGTTTTGGAAATTGGTGATTTTTGAGAGCTTATTATTTAAAACTCATTTTGAGCCAATTTAAAATTTATTTTAGAGAACAATTATATAATTAAAATGGTGTAAGTTTTAAGAAATACATGAATTATATCTAATTTATAAATTAAAAAAAAAAACACGACTCTGTTCAACAAGTAAAATGAACGAACAAACCAGAACAGAGCTCGCCAAAATCCTCACATGGATTTGGTTATGGTAAACATTGCACCAGACACATCATGTGAGGAAATTCTACGACGTCTTGCTGTGCATAGCTTGTACATCGTTGATGCATCTAATAATTTATAAATTATTTCAAATAAAATAAATAATAATTAAAAAATTAAGGATCAAATTTGATAAATAAAAAATTTCAATTAAAAATTAATAAGAAAAAAAGCAAATAATAATTATGAAAATGAAAACCAAAGTTAATATAAAAATTAAATTCTAAGGGATGAGATTGAAAAACAAATATATATAACTCAATAATGATATTAGAATAATTTTTATATAAAATAAATTAAAATAAATATTTTAGTATAATTTTCAATCAACTTATTATTAAAAAATAAAATTTTAAAAAAAATAATTTAAAAATGAGCTTATGCATTTGTTAAAACTCATTTGGGTATCTTGGAAATTGTTTCCTCATAATCTTGGAAGAAACATTTTGAGATCAGCTCGCGCACATAACACAAGCTAGCATGTTCCAAGCTACCATTTGGACTTTTAATTGAATGAGTTTAGATAAAAAAAATTTATTTAAAAATATTATTAAAATAATTTTCTTTATTTTTTTAAAAAATATATATTTAAAATATTTTTTTTATTTTAAAAAAAATATTTTTAACATCGGTTCATTAAATAAAATAATAAAACCCAAAAGAATAATGTAAGCAACAATTTAATTTTAATAAAACATTTTTGAAACGCAATTCAACCAATTATCTAGAAGTAGTAATCTTCTGAAAAAATGAAACAACAAAGAAGGCATCTTTTCAAGACCATGCATATCTTCGCATAAATTTTCTAGATTTTCACACTCATAGATAACGTAAGTTGAAGAAATTTCAGGCAACCAATCCCCATCTTTTAGCAACTGCTTCTACTTAGTAAATAGAAATAAATATCCAAGGCTGATCATTATAATAAAAATTATAATTAACAAATAATTATAAATTGTTAGGTCTGAAAGTTTATAATTGAAAAGTTAGAAGATTAAAGTGTACGTTTAGCCCCAAGTTTAAAAAACCCTATCATTTTTTGCCATGCCTTTTTATTTTAGTCTCATATCTTTGAATCCATGCACTTTCCTTAATAAAATGAACTTTAATTGGCCATTAATTTTAGCCTATAAGGATAGTAATAAAAAAGAAGAAGAAAGAGCGACAAAAACAAAGAAAAATCATTGTGGCAATCCATAATTATGCGTAGGGTCAAAGGGAGGAGTGTTAACCTGCCCTCCCTTCGCCGCTTACAGAGAAAGGCCCATTGGTCGATTGGTTAAGTCTTTCGTTTCCTCTTTTTTCTAAAGTTCTTAAGACGGTTAGGTAATAAAGACAGGGTATTTTGAATTGGAAAGGGCAGGAGGTACTGTAACTATTTTAGACCCCGTGGGAAAACCGACACAAGTAAACCTGCGGGAAAGGAAAAGCTATCAATCGCAATAGGCGCAGGAGATCAAGTTTCTAAAAGTCTAGCATTACTTTAGTTCAAGAGTGAAAAAGGAAGTGCAAGGCTAGCTGGCAGCTGTCCATGGATGAGTTCATCGCTCTTCTATGGCCCATTTGTCTTTTAAGACTCTAAGGCTAGTTAGAAAATGGTATATGACATGTGGATCCGGACTCACAGGATTATGCCGCCTGGCCCCTACAACACAACTAAGGACGACAGTGGGTGCCCAAGAGGAGGCGAAGTCCTTTTGAAAGCTAAAAAGTCTTGTGTGCAGAGGCACGACGAGGAGCAATCAACATCTTAAAGCAAGCAAGCAAGCTCCGGGCGAGGCAAGCAAATCAAGGTTCCACATTACCTTCCGCGTTCACTTCAGATATTAAGGAAAAGAAGATGCAATTCAGCATCAAAGAATATTAGAGCCGTTAGTAGCTCCCGGCTTCGAAAGAGCAAGGATAGGCAAACATGCATTTTTGTCTAAATCATTTTTGAGTTCATACGCAGTCGAAACATTTTCATAGAATTAGCTTAATCCCAAGACCACCTTCATCTATGGGAAGAGTTCATAATACAGCTTCAAATTCTATCGACAATCTCTACCACTATCAAATGGATATCTATATGTCCATTTGGATCCATCTGTTTCAGCCCAGATATGCTTTTGCCAAGTTAAAAACTCAATCTTACAATAAAAGACAAAGAACATTTATGACTTTGGAATATCAATTTCTTCTGATGCATTTTTTTTTTTTTAAAAAAATATTCTTTTTCATTGACAGAATGGACTCTGTTGCCTTAATTTTTTTAAAAAAAAATTTAAAATGACAACATTTTGTGATGTGAGGGAAAATTTCATTTTATTAAAGGTCCCCCAAGTTTGGTGTCTTCTTCAAGTTTGTTTCTTGGATCTTTTAATTGTTTTATTTTTTGCAAATTTCAACTATTTTTTCTTTATTCATCCTTAATTGGATTACATATAGTCCTTGAATATTGATACCTTTTTTGATTTGGTCCTTAGCTTTTCAATTTTTAATTATTTAATGAATTTCAACTCACTGATTGTAATTTTCTTTGTTTTTTTTAAAAAAAAATTTTGAAATTTTTTTTAACTGAAATATTTTCTTCTCGTTTGAAGTATATTTTTTAGATATTTTAGAGGGGTTTAAAATCGTGTTATAATAAACATAAATAAAGAAGATTTGGAAAGTGGATTTGAAGAGGTGAATTTATCAAGGAAAGAGTAGGAGGTAGTTGGGGTGGTCTAGAGAGTGAAGGCGGCGACCGTCAATGGTTGCTGATGGAAGTAAGCGAAAAAAGATTCAACAACATAAATACACAAAATTTGAAACAAGTTATTCATGCTAAAAACACTCTTGAGATGAATTTTCTGCATGTAAAAATACACAAATTCTGCATGTAAAAAAAATTTAAAAAATAATATTATTTTTATTTATATTTTTTATATAAATACTTTTATTAACCTTATTGATTTTTAAATTCATTTAATAATATAACATTGTCAAACTTTTCACAATTATTTAGAAGTATATTTTTCAAACTATATAATAACTTAATAAGTTTTAATTTTTTTTTTTTTAACAACAAACATTTAGGTTGTTGATAAATAACTTTTCGTCAAAATCACCATTTAAAAAATCTATTTTTCTATAAATTGATATATTTTTTAATTTGTTAATTATATATAAAAGTTATTATTAACATAAATACATACTTATTATTAACATAAACAAGTATGTAGCAAATTTTTTTTGTTTGAAACCTTTGATAATAAAATCTTGCTTTGTAATTTAATTCACAAATATCATCAACAGTTCAAAGCACTCTTAAACTTCCTAATTTAATTCACAAAAATCATCTTGTTGCTATAACAAACTGACACCCGCACCAACCAACCTTGACTGCTATTGCTTGCGATCTCTCAAACATTGCAAGATGCATGAAATATTTGTTAGTTAATAGTATTTTTTTAAAAAAAACTTAACCACATATTTGTTGTTATCCAAACTTAACAATCCATCGATATAATAATGCAATAACATAATTCTTTATTTGTATATTTTATATAAATACTTTATTAACCTTACTATTTTAAATTATTTGACAATATAATATTATTAAACTTTTCATGCAATTATTTAGAATAAGCTTGTTTCAAACTATATAATAACTTAATAAGTTTTAAAATCTTTATTTTTCCTTAACAACAAATCTCTTAAATTGTTTAATAAATATCTCTATGTCAAAATCACCATTTAAAAAAAAACAAATTTTCCATAAATTGATGTATTTCTAACTTATTAATAATTAAAATAACTATTAATATACATATAAAAATATTATAACATAGATAAGTATATAGCAAAATAATTTATTTTTTTTTGTTGTTTGAAACTTTTGACAATAAATCTTGCTTTGTATCTTTAATGGTTCTATTAGCTTTCAGTTCTTCACTTGAAGATCTATTTATAGCCTGGTAGTGAATGAATTTTTGGATGGTGAGTATAGATCTTCATCAATAGACCTAAGCTATTTTTCTTTGATTTCATGTTCAATACTTGATTTGTATATATAAAAGAAATCCATATACACTATCAATGAATACACAATACACTCCAGAGTTAGAAACGATAAGCTCAGTTTGGGCATTTAACTGGTGGATAGTTGGGATTGTTGATAGATTTTCCAGCCAAGATTTTGAGTGCTAAAAACAAGAAGGTTGAGGGGATAACAGTGAAGGTGAAGATGACAGAGAATGTCCATTTCTTGGAATGAATGATAGTTGAGATAACGCAAATATGTGTAGGGGAATAAGCTTTGAATCTGGCCTAGAAGCAAGGAAAATGACGTGAACGAAACAAAAAGGAATATCTGGATGTGATGATTCAAATTCAAGTCACTAATGCTAAATTAAAGCTTGATAACGATGATTAGATGAATTTAAAGCTGCTTGTTGCTGGTGGCACATAGTTTAGAAAAAGGAAAATGGGGACAACTGAAAATTTTCAAAACAGAGCTCACAACACCACCCCTGCCTCCTCTGCAAGCTGCAACCTGGTTTCGTTAATATTTTAGCTAAAAAATCCAGAATGACGAAAACCAAGTTTGAGTAAATATATTACAAATGGAAGAGCACCATATACAGCTCCAAATTCTATATGACAATCTCTACCACTATGGTATCAAATCTAAAGACTGTTTGTTTTTATGTTTTAAAAGTGTTATTGAAGTATCAGAAATTTCAAAATTTAATGAAAAAACAAAGTGTAAAAAATTTATAAACTTTTAATATGTTATTGGATGTCTCTTCGTTAAGATCTTTGAAGGCTCATGAATGAAGACATTTGCAGTAAGTTTGAGAATTCTTGATGGCTGTTGTATTATTAGAAAACAAGCAGCATAATTATTTTAAATAATTCAGAACAACCAAATGTTAATGACAAATTATCACATATAAGCTAGCCAGGGAAATTACACAAAGCAGACACTCCGAGCCTTCAGGTGATCTTTGCAAGAGACTAACTGTCGTAGAAGATCTTGGCCGACAGGACCCTCACATTAGTAAACCTGAAGAAATTAGACAAACATAGAATTTTATAGAATTTAATAATGATGTATTAAGTTCAAAGAAATTTAAAATTGCTGAATGAAATTAGTAAACTTTGCATTTTGTCATGACATACCTTGTCTTCTTCTCTTGCTTATGGAGTTCCACTTGAACCTGCCTCTTCAAAACACAAGAGGTTTTGTCATTTTTTGTTTACTTTTTCAAAGCTAATATGTTTTCAGGGAAAATAATTTAAACGAAAAAAGGAATTGAAGAATGGATAAAATAATAAACCTAAATATGATAGATTTAAATATGGTTTGCTGCTGCTACCTGCATGAGATGTCTCTTCATCACTGTCATCATCCGGCAACCTTTGATTTTAGGGATATGTTTTGATCTTGGGCCAATCTTCTCCTGTTCCACTTCGACATTTTTTGCTCAACCTTGGACAATCACTGATCTCAAGATTTTGAAGTTTTTTTAAATTGCCGATGCAATCTGGTATTTTCTTCAATGTTTGGACAGTCTCTGATGATAAATGTTTGCAAGGATTCTGCAGATCCTTGAAGAAACTGTTCTGGTAAAGCAATAGTTGCTGGTAAGTATTCAAACATTACAATACGAAGGGAAAGGGAAAGAGGTTGAATTTTTTCCTCTATCTCTTCTTCTATTGTCATCAAATCAAGCTCTTCACAGTTGATAATAAATAATTCCTCCAGAGTAGTTAGGCATTTTATGCTTCTTGGCAGAGAAATCAAGCTATCACATCCAGCAATAACCAATCTCCGAAGACTTCTAAGACCTTGCATATCTTCGCACAAATTTTCTAGATTTTCACAACCCATCAATGTATAAAAGCTTGAAGACACTCCAAACACCCAATCCCTTCTTCTGGCAACCGCTTCTGCTTAGTAACTAGAAATAAAAATCTAAAGGCTGATCATGTAACTCACATCTTTAGGCAGCTCTTCTAATCCTTCACCTGTAAGGAGAGCTTGCAAGTTTTGCAATTTGAAAATAGATTTTGGGAGTCTTTTTATATATTGTGTTCTTCCCAAAATGGATATATCTCAAATGTTTCAAGGCACCAATCCTCTCCGAAAAGCCTCAAAATTCAGAATCATCCAATAATTCCAAAGACCGCAAATGCTTAAATTCTGACAAACATTTCTCAAAGTCTGTTTGCACGTAGGCCCCACTATACTACTGCAAAGGCTATTGACCGCACATGGTGGAACTCATTTGAAAACTTTGGGGAGAGTTTTGGTGAAAAAATGAATCAGGGTCAATAACTGACAAATGACGGGTCGTTTTTGGAAATTTGGTGGTTTTGAGAGCTTATGATTGAAAACTCATTTTGAGCCAATGATGATGCAAGATCATGCATTAAATCATGCATCGTAAAGATAGCTCCAATAATCTTATCCACATAATCTTGGAAGAAACATCTTGAGATCAACTCGCGCACATAACGCAAGGCAACATCTTCCAAGTTCTCATTTGGATTTGATGATTGAAGAATGAGCCATCCAAAATTGCACCAATACGATATCTGCGAAGACATAATCTTTTGGAAAAACGGAACAATAAAGAAAGCATCTTTTCAAGTGAGTCGGCAGTCTTTGATAGCTTATTTTCAAGGCAGGTAAAATGCCATCTCCCTCTTCTTCCCACTTCTCACTGTCTCTCACCGATTCCCACACTTTTTCATCAGTCGGGATATATTTGGTATTTTCCAAATTGTTTTTTTTAAAAAACAATATCCTACTGTTAAGAAAAACTAAAAAAAATGTGTATAACAATTCTTTCTATTCTTTTCTGCTTTCTTTTTCCTGCTCTCGTGGGTATTAATAGCCAATAAACAGGGGAAAACACGCATCTACCTTAAATAAAAAAATATATCAACCCAACTGCTTTGTATATAATTCACCTGCTCCGATATAATGCAACTGCCTCGCCCGCTGATAATTTTTTTTTTTAATTGTTTTTGTTTTATATATATTATATAATAATAAATATTTATATAAGGTAAAATTAAAAACTCAAATCAGTATTAAAAAAAGCCCGTTTCAACCGCTTACACAAAAAAATATTTGAATGGGTATCAACCCGGTAAAACCGGGTTTTAACCGAAAAAAATGATGGTTTGACCCGAAAATAACGGTTTCGACCCGAAACGTCATGAAAACTCATTTTTTACCTTGGTCGACGTAGTTTGCCCGTATTGACCCGGTGAACTCGGTTTTGGTCGGAAATGACGTTTTGACCCGAAACAGTTCGAAACTCATTTTTTACCTTGGTCGACGTGGTTTGACCCGTATTGACCCGGTGAACTCGGTTTTGGTCGGAAATGACGATTTTGACCCGAAACAGTTCGAAACTCATTTTTTACCTTGGTCGACGTGGTTTGACCCGGTGAACTCGGTTTTGGTCGAAAATGACGGTTTTGACCCGAAACAGTTCGAAACTCATTTTTTACCTTGGTCGACATGGTTTGACCCGTATTGACCAGGTGAACTCGGTTTTGGTCGCAAATGACGGTTTTGACCCGAAACAGTCCGAAACTCATTTTTTACCCTGGTCGACATGGTTTGACCCGTATTGACCCGGTGAACTCGGTTTTGATGGAAAGATGCGGTTGACTCGAAAAAAATATATTTTTGAATTTTAAACTTTTTCTTAATTTTTTTTGGATTTTTATAAATAATAATAGAAATAAAATAACATTCAAGAAAATCTTGGTGAATCTAAAATTAGGTTACAACAGGTCTATTCACAGGTTTTGTTGACTGACTTGGTTCGTGGTCTAGCAAGTTTAACTTTTTTTAAATTAGTTTTTTTTTCCCTCCTTAGATACCAAATTAATTGGGAATTTAGTTTCATAATTGGTTTCGTTTTGCCTTTTTATGAGGTTATCGTAATCTAAAAAATATCTCATTATTGGGATTGTATTTGATTTATAATCATCTATTTTTGTTATTTGTATAGTTAAATAAAAAATAGATTACAATTTTTTTTATAATCCTAGTGGAGTTTATAACTCAATTCACATGTTTGACGTACTAGCCCGGCTTACTCGATTCATAGGTTTGACAAGTTTACCCACCGATATGATATTTTTTTCTTTTGTCTTTTAATTTATTTCTTCTTAATTTTATCATTTAATATTGGATTGATCGAGAAATGAATTGTATTATTGATTTTTGTTTACTTTCTACATATAATCATATTAATAAATGTTTATTTTTAGGTTAATATTTAATTTCTAAGCATATATTTTCTACTATGTGTTTGATTTATTGTTTTTGGCACGGACCCTTATCTTTGACCATTTGAAATGTATTTTTAATTTTAAAAGTTCTTTTTGGTGGAATTTATATGCTTTCATTAAAGGAGCTTAGCCGGTACTGATATAAATTAAATTTGTTTTGATTTTATTTTATTATTTTAAACTTAAATTAAATTAGGGTTGAATCATAATTCAACCCTTGATGTTATTATTTATTCTTTACTTATATACCCAAATCTCAAGCTGTTGAAGAGGGAAAATATTGTTAACAAATCAAGTTTCGTTCTTAACTTATTTGATTATTTAGAGTATGGTTTCTTTTTGTATTTTAAAAATATTTTTTAAAAAATTTGAAATTTTTTTATTTTTTTCTTTCCTTGAAATTAATTTTTTTAGTCTTTTCTTATCATTTTACTGTAATGATGTCATAATAATTTTTTAAAAATAAAAAAATTATTTTTAATATATATTTTTTAAAAAATAATAATTATTATACTCTTAAAAAACATTATACACAACAAAACCATATAAAAAGAGTAACTGTGAGAGTTTATCAAAGTTTTGCTGAGATATTGGATTCATGGATTTTTTAAGCCAGTCATGGCCCAAATTAGTCCTAAAATATTTTTCTTACGAGTATTGCAAGGGAGAAAAAAAATAAATAAAAATTTTATCCTTACTTTATGGTGATTGAAGGAACGAATGTACGATGGTCATCAAATCTTTTACTTTGAAAAAAATCTTCTAAAGAATCTATTCTTTACTTATAACTTCCTAAGCAGTAAGCACAATAGCATAAACAATCCTGGTAGAAAAAGCAAGTGATGTCTCTCTTAGAATCTGAGATGCATCAGAGATCAAAGATAATCATGACCTATCCTATCTTATGTTACTTTCTCAAGAGTTTTTAATTATGATAGTAATGATGCTAATTAATTTTATTTAGGTTAAAAATTAGATTTAAAAATATGATAAAAAAAAAAAATATAGAATAGAAGGTCCTGCTATTAATGAAAAACAATCATGAAATTTGCATTTAGATCTTATAAAGAAAAAATAAATAGATTAAAATATACAACCTGTTGACTTAGTCTACGAGTTTGGTGGAGTACTTTTTTTTTAATTGAACTTAACTTTATTAATATTTATTTTTTTATTATATAGTTAAAAAAATAGTTTTTAGAAAAAAAATATTATTAAACTTTATAAAAAATCCATGGATCTATTCACAACTTTAGTATATTACAAGTTTATATGACCCGCGCGATGCCGCGGGTTAATTTTTTTTTTTTTTTTGCATTAAAAACTATAAAAAAAGAAGCTAAGATTTAAAAGTGTTAGATCTTTTTACAAATTTTATATCTAAGAGTTTTGGGTTTGGCTGCAACGCCTGACCCAAGAGTAATATTTATAATATTAATAATAACATTAAGCTTGCGTGACCCAAGTTTAAGTGGGTCTGGCTACAATACTAGATCCAATAGGCTTGGATGTAGGTATGGTTGTAAGGTCGTGCCATAAAAGTGTGATAATTAAATAAAAAAATAAAGAAAAAAAAACCACACAACAAGAAAAAAAACTAATGAAGAAAAAGAAAAAAAAATTGAATCAACTAGGTTAACCCTTCAAACCAGGTTAACCCGTCAAAACCTAAGATTCGCGTCATGAAAGTTTGATAACTAAATAGGAAAAAAAAATTGACGGGTTTTTCCAGAATTAACTGGGTTAACCAGTCAAAACTAGGTTAACCCATCAAGTTCGAGATACGTGTCATGAAAATCTGATAATTAAATAGAAATAAATTATAACATTAACAGACTAAACTAAATGAAAAAAAATTAATTAAAAATAAAAAAAGCAAAAAAAAAATAATTTTGAGTTAACTTGTCAAACTAGGTTAACCTGTCAAACCAGAGATTCGTGTCATGAAAGTCTGATAACTAAAAAAAAACTTAACATTAACAAACTAAATTAAACAGAAAAAAATTCATTGAAAGAAAAAACCACAAAGAAAAAAGCAAAAAAAAAAAAACCCCATAAAGGCATAAAAAAACCCCATTGAAAGTGGATGTAAAGAGGTGAATTTATCAACGAAAGAGTAGGAGGTGGTTGTGGTGGTCTAGAGAGTGAAGGCGGCGACGTCAATGGTTGTTGTTAGTAGTAAGCGGTGGTATTTTATTTTTTTTCAGGCGGCGACGTCAAAGTTTGCAAGAGTGTTGCTTGCCTCAGGTAGAGTAGACAAATATAACAGAGATCTAAAACCCTTGTTTTTATGACAAAATGTTGAGTTTTAAGTTTACTTTGGCATTAGGAATCCATCAAACATGAGTCCTCCCTTCTCTCTTGGTTTGCAAGGATAAGTTCCGTTAATTGTCGGAATTAGAATGAAGACGTAATTAGAGTTAGGTTAACTTCAATAATGGGAGATCAATTTGAGAAATATTTTAATAATAGGTACATAGAAATATAAGAAACAGAAATATATCAAGTCATCTATCACAAGCATCCATGAAGTTTCTAAAAACTAGAAAATTTTCTAACATTATAAAGAAGGTATGGGAAGGGGATGTTTCACATTCATCAGAGAACACCATAGAGATTCTCCTAATGCAATCGTCGACTTTATTGGAAGAATCAAATCACTGAAATATCATAGGTTCAGCATAAAGAAGCAAGATAGATCCATCATATCTACATTATACCTAATCCAAAAAATTTAGCCTACGAAACATACATAAAATTCTTCAAAATCGAAAATAAACAAACGTGCACAAGCAAATAAAAAAAAACTGCCTGGCTTTCACATAAAATCCTTCATTTTCTACATGATTTCAATACCCTCTTTGCGAATTTAATTAATTAAATTCAGTCAAAATCAAAACTTTAATTTATTCACTAAATCACAAATTAACACATAAATTAAAAAATAGTAATAATAATAAAATTAACTTCATAAAATTAACAATATTTTAAATAAGATAAGTTGAATAAAATTAAGAGACAAGCCAATAATTCAGAAAAACCAAATGTTTATAAATTTATTGATGACAAATCATCACACACAGCTAGCCAAGGAAATTACACATAGCAGACACTCCGAGCCTTAAGCTGATCTTCGTAAGTGACAAACTGTTGAGGAAGATCTAAGCCGACAGGACCCTCACAGTAGTAAACCTGAAGAAATTAGACAAAAATAGAATTTAATAATAATGTATTAAGCTCAAAGAAATTTAAATTGTTGGATGAATTAGTTAACTTTACATTTTATCATGACACGACATGCCTTGTCTTGTTCTTTTGCTCTGGTTAAATCTGATGGAGTTTCGCTTGAACCTGCCCCTCCAAAACACAAGAGGTTTTGTCAAATAAACATTGATAAAAATTTAAAAGGAAAAAAAGGAATTGAAGAATGGATAAAAATATAAAACTAAATATGATATATTTAAATACTCATAACCCATACCTAATCAGATGTTTTTTCACCACTGTCATCATTGTCAACCTCAATTTTAGGGATATGTTTGATCGTGGGCCAATCTTCTCCTGTTTCCCTTCGGCACCTTTTGCTCAACCTTGGACAATCACTAATCTCAAGATTTTGAAGTTTCTTTAAATTGCTGATGCACTCTGGCATTTCTCCAATGCTTGAACACTTTTTGATGATAAATGTTTGTAAGGATTCTGCAGATCCTTGAAGAAACTGTTCTGGTAAAGCAATAGTTGATGGTAAGTTGTCAAACATTACAATACGAAGGGAACGGGAAAGAGGTTGAATTTTTTCCTCATTCTTTTTTTCTATTGTCATCAAATCAAGCTCTTCACAGTCGATAATAAATAATTCTTCCAGAGTAGTTAGGCATTTTATGCTTCTTGGCAGAGAAATCAAGCTATCACAATGATGAATAACCAATTTTCGAAGACTTCTAAGACCTTGCATATCTTCGCACAAATTTTCTAGATTTTCACACCCAAAAATTAATAAAGTTTGAAGAAATTTCAAGCACCCAATCCCTCCTTCTGGCAACCGCTTCTGCTTAGTAACTAGAAATAAAAATCTAAGGCTGATCATGTACCTCACATCTTTGGGCAACTCTTCTAATCCTTCACCTGTAACCATAGCTTGCAAGTTGTATAATTTGAAAAGAGATTTTGGGAGTCTTTTTATTTTTACATTGTTCCCAAAATCGAGATATCTCAAATGTTTCAAGGCCCCAATCCTCTCCGGAAAAGCCTCAAATTCAGAATCATCCATTAATTCCAAAGACCGCAAATGCTTAAATTCTAACAAATATTTCTCAAAGTCTGTTTTGCATGTAGGCCCCACTATACTATCAGCAAAGACTATTGACCGCACTTGATGGAAGTTGTTTGGGGACTTGGGGAGAGTTTTATAAAAAAATGAATCAGAGTTAAGGACTGACAAATGACGGGTCGTTTTGGAAATTTGGTGGTTTTGAGAGCTTATGATTGAAAACTCATTTTGAGCCAATGATGAAACAAGATCATGCATCAAATCATGCATCTTAAAGCCAGCTCCAACAATCAAATCCTCATAATCTTGGAAGAAACATCTTGAGATCAACTCGCGCAGATAACGCAAGCCAACATCTTCCAAGTTCTCAT
This sequence comes from Populus alba, assembly GCF_005239225.2. Taxonomy (NCBI): domain Eukaryota; kingdom Viridiplantae; phylum Streptophyta; class Magnoliopsida; order Malpighiales; family Salicaceae; genus Populus; species Populus alba. The sequence goes on along the minus strand of NC_133300.1, from coordinate 20,282,290 downwards.
TTGGATTTGATGGTTGAAGAATGAGTCCATGTGCCATCCAAAATTGCACCAATAAGAGATCCAAGAATAGGTAATCTTTTGGAAAAACGGAACAATAAAGAAAGCATCTTTTCAAGTGAGTCGGCAGTCTTTGATAGCTTATTTTCAAGGCAGGTAAAATACCATCTCCCTCTTCTTCCCACTTTTCACTGTCTCTCACCGATTGCCACTCTTTTTCATCAGTCTTACCATACAGTTGAGTCCCCAAGTTAATCACTGCCAGAGGAACTTGCTTGCATTTCGCCACTATTTCTTTCCCAATTCCAACCAAATTTGGATGCAACTCCATTTGCCCTTCCTTGAATGCACACTTGTAAAACAACGACAGACAGTCCTCCTGACCAAGAAGACTTAGGTTGTGCGCAGTAACAGTACCCATAATCTCAGCAACACGTTGACTACGGGTAGTTACTATAATCTTACTTCCATCAGCACCTTTTGATAACAAAGGCTTCAACAACAACCATTTTTCAGCATCTTCATTCCAAACATCATCCAAAAGAAGCAAGTATTTCTTACCATTCAAAATTTCTTCAAGTTTTTTATTAAGTTCACCCCCATCCAAATCCGCACATCTTTCCCCAGTTGCAGATTTAATAATTTTTTGTACCACTTGTTTCAAGGAAAAATCATCTGAAACACATGCCTCCATCTTCAGATCAAAATGACTTTTTACATTTTCAGCATCACACACCGATTTGGCAAGAGATGTCTTCCCCAAGCCTCCCATTCCTACAATCGGAAGGACGAAGGGATGTGCATCACCAACCTTAAAAGGTTCTGCTAAAAGGTTGATGATGCGTTCTTTGTCTTGATCTCTTCCGACAAGACCGGAAAAGCTCTCAAAGGATCGGTTCATCTCTGTTTCCTCATGCAAGACATGACTACAATCAATAGGCTGCTCGCAGAGATTGAACTCAGACTTAAGAGATGAAATCTCAGCTAGTCTTTCTATGATCTTCTTTATCTTATGACCCATTTTTAAACGGAATGGAATCATATTAGAGCTTGAAAAGAAGCGCCGTACCTTTCTGCTGGTGCTCCCTGTTGTTTTCACCACCTGCCTTCGCAAAGTTTCGCACTCCATTTCGTCCAGCACGTCCTCTGCATCATACAAGACTTCTCTAAGATCGTTGAGTCCAGATCCAAAATCTTGGCAGTCTTTTGATTGTTTCTGCTCAGCAATCGGACAGCACTGCGGCGATGGCTTTTCAAATCTCTTTTCAAGACGAGCAATGTCAGCTTCAAGTCCCCATGCCAAACAAAATTCTTGAGCAGCAAAAGAGCCTAACTTCCCTAAAAGGGATTTAGCAATCTCGGCAGCAAAAAGCTTCTGCCATTTTCTTTTTTGAGTGAGGGGAGAAGTGTTTTGATAGGAAAAAAATGATTGAGATAAGAGTGGAGTTCTGCTTTCTTTTCTGAGTGGAGAGGAGAAGTCGTTGAGTCTTCTTAATTAAAATGTACAATGGCTCCATGGATCGCTTGTTTAATTGGTTGTTCCCCTGTTCTCTTTCTTTTCTTTTCTTCGTTATATTAGCGATCCTTAATTGTTTTTTGAGTAGTTGACCAAGAAAGCTATGAACTCCACCCTACGTGCTATCTACTTAATCTTAATTTATGTACCAAGTTGAGGAGGGAAAATAATATTTAATAAATAAATTACATTATTAAACTTATTTGATACATTATATTTGATATCAATTGAAATTGTGGCTCGGAAAACAGGGATATGTTTGTCATTTAATATCATGGAGTTCCGCTTGAGAAGTCGTTGCTAACAAGGAAGGAAGATTAATTTATAGTGATGCAACTGTGTTGTAGCTTCTCCCATGGAATAGTGACCACACATGGTCGAACTCATTTGGGGACCTGGGGAGAGTTTGAGCCAATGATGTTCAATTCTAAACGCATTTATAATAAAATATAACCTTGAAAGAAACATTTTGAGATCAACTCGCGCACATAACGCAAGCCAGCATGTTCCCAAGCTGTCATTTGGACTCTTTTTTTTTTTTTTTAGTTTAACGTGGGTGTTCGGACAATGTCATTTTTGATAGCCAGCATGTTCCCAAGCTGTCATTTGGATTTTTTTTTTTTTTAGTTTAATGTGGGTGTTCGAACATGTCATTTTGATTTTTGATTGAATGAGTTCATGTGACATCCAAGATTATATAAGGGAGGTTGTTTTTTTTTTTAATATTTTATTTTGAAAATATATTAAAATAATTCTTTTATTTTAAAAAAATAATTTTAACATCAACTAATTAAATAAAATAAAAAATAAATATTAAAAAAATAATAATAAATTTTAATAAAATATTTTTTGAAACTCAATTCAAACAACATCCTAGAAGTAGTAATCTTTTGAAAAAATGTAACAACAAAGAAAACATCTTTTCAAGACCTTGCATATATTCTCACAAATTTTCTAGATTTTCACTCATAAATGAGTAAAAGTTTTGAAGAAATTTCAAGCAACCAATCCCATCTTCTGGCAACCGCTTTTGCTTAGTACCAAGAAATAAATATCTAAGGCTGATGATTATAATAAAAATTATAATTAACAAAATAATGTAAATTGTTAGGGACTTTATAATTTTAAAAGTTAGAGGAATTAAAGTGTACGTTTAGCTCCTAATTTAGAAAACATCTCTCCTTTTGCCATGTTTTTTCATCTTAGTCTCCTATATGTTAATCATGTCCTTTCTTAATAAATTTACTTTAATTGACCATTAATTTTGGCCTATTAAGGTTAGTAATAAAAAAATAAAAAAGAGAAAACCAAAAAGAAAAGAAAAGATCATTGTGTGAAGTATCTATGGATAACAAATAAAGAATAGCGCAGTATAAAACAAAATATTCAAAACTGAGGAATTCAATAAATAAATAAATAAAAATCCAACTCTTTCATAAATAATTCAAAACGAATTCAAAACATAATTTAAAATCATTATGTGAAGTATCTATGGATAACAAATAAAGAATAAACTATTGGCCTCAAGGAACAATGGGACATTCCGACTCAAAGAAACAGGAAGAACACAACCAAAAGATCTTGCTATTAAACTGATAACAAAATATCCTCAAAAAAAATGAATTGAGGGTAATTAAAGTCCAAACACATACGTGAGAGGTAGCAACTATAATCATGTTATATAATATACTTTATGATAAGTCAATACGATTACATAAATAAAGTACAAAACAAAACATGTATATAAAAGGTATCATACAAATGGTGTACAAAAGAAGTATGTATCATATTCTGACATCCTATATATATATATATAATTGTGGGAGGTTAATCCGCACAGTACTGACACTCTACTCGCCAGCTAGGAAAATCAAAATATCATATGTACATAGGCTACTACTCTCCGTTAACAATGGAATAACTAATTACTCTTTATTAGCCAGGAGTTTCTGACAGCGGTCTAAATGGGGTAACAAGAATCATGAGCTCAAATGAAGAAATAACATGAATATAGGATTTATGATTTATCATCAAGATTCATAATATAAGCATGGTCACATCTGAACAAATATAAAGGATATATGGACCAAGTTCAAATCAAATAAGCATACAATGAGTATTTCAGAAGAAAACAGAATAATAATAACCATAATTAATCAAACTTATATAGTCAACAATTGCAATAATAATCATCATTTCATACCAATACACACACACACACAAATTATCTCACTTACTGAAAAAAACAAAAAAACAAAAAGAAAGCAAAATGGAAGTACGAAGCAAAATCGACTCACTGAAGATCAACTAGAGTTGTATCAACTAAACCTATGTAAAGAAATAAAATATAAATTCAAAAACTACTAGAAATTGAATCCTATATACAAAGCAAATTGAACAAAACCCAAAAGACTCTATTTCTCGTTAAATGATCGACCAATAGGAACCAACCGGTCGACCAAAACAAGTCAGTTGACAAATAATAAGGGAACGATCCACAACACCATAAAAAGATAGTCGGTCGACCTACCAAACACAACCCAAACCGATCAACTGCACCTCCTCAACAGGTTGACCGACAGAACAAAATAGATTTTTCTTGCTACTGTATCCCCAATTGGTTGACCACCCACACCTCAAACGGTTAACCACAATGTATGTTCAACAACTGGTCAACCTGTTCACTTTAACTAATCAACCGCTTGATCGGGAAATCCAAAATTCTGACTTGCAATTTCAATATGATTTTGCCAAGACGCAACAATATGCCCAACAACATCAAAACATTATTTAACAATTCTAGACTGCCCAAAACTTTTGCATGAAGTTTATTAATATGTTGTCTTGCCTTGATTTAAGATCTAGCTCAATTGGAGTTTAGTAAGGACTAGCTATTTAAGTAGAAAAATTGGATAGTGTACGTGAAAATAAAATGAAATACATAAGAGCATAAATGAGGGATAAAATTATAATTAATGGAAAATTGCCTTTAAAACAGCAAAGAGACCAAATATTACAAAAAGAAGAAAGTGAGGCAATTGAGAAAATTCAGCTAAAGAAAGTTTGTCAGAACTCGCCATTGAAATTATCCTGAAAAACAAAAGGAAACACAACATGTAAGGTAGTTTTGGTCAATGGTCATATCTCCCGCATCAACCGCCCAAAAACATATTTCTAACATCCTAAACCCAATATTCATGCTCAATTCCATCGTCATCATAAAAAATTATTAAATTCCTCAATTCAACATACAAACCCTAACATGTCTTCTACTGTTCATAATATGAAATTAAAGACAAAGTTTAGAATAATCTTACCTAGTTATCAACACTCAAAAGCCACAAAACAAAATAAAACCTACCAAAAGTAATGATTGATTATCCAGAGTAGAGGAAACTTGAGAGATGTTACTATGTTAGTGTGTTCTTATGTTTGTGTTTTCTGAACAATTATTATTTCTTGTTTGTTTTTCTTTTCCGAATAGGAAAACCCCTATTTATAATTGGGTTTAGAGACTATGGCTGAACTTATATCGTCGTTGCATGCTGGAAATGATAATTCTACTTTGATGCTGTGTGAATTGATAAACTTAATTCCTGCAACTCTCCTTGATATTTCAATCCATTGAATTGGCAAGACTAGTAACATTGTGTGAAAAACTTTATAATTCCATGATTTATGCGGAATTAGGCCATGCTAAAATTATATATTGAAATGTTTTTTTCTTTGATGTTAACTACAAATCATACTTTCACTAAATTCTGGAAAATTCTGCTCAATCGCCCATCACTTGCCTAGATTAGCTTTTTCTAATCTGAAACTTAACCTGATTACTTTAAATGATAATTTCCAACCGCCAACAAAGTAAGCAATTTCATATTAGCATATAAATGAAAATTGCCATTGGGATAGAAGTTAACCTGAAGAGTGTGGAGTCTAGTTTTCAATTATATCTTTCATCTTCATCCATCTGTAGAATGCACACCCTGCTGTAATAGAAGTGCTTTCTGAGTCAAAGATGGACAAGACGACAAAAGGCATATGTGAAATACCTACAGATCATCAAATTCAAGCTGGTCCATTCGTTTGGTCTCTTCTTTTATTCTGTCCCACTTAAGATTATCATTAATCAGGTTGTAATTAAGGCTAAACATAGACTTTCAAAAACAGAGCTCACAGCACCACCCCTGCCTCCACTGCAAGCTTGCATGAGATAGAAAAGGAGGGGGGAGGAACTGGGTATTCCTCGAAATTCTTAAAATATATTTTTTTGAAATATTTTTTAACTGAAATATTTTCTTCTCGTTGAAATATATATTTTTAGATATTCAAGAGGGGTTAAAAATCGTGTTATAATAACATAAATAAAGAAGATTTGGAAAGTGGATGTGAAGAGGTGAATTTATCAAGGAAAGAGTAGGGGGTGGTTGTGGTGGTCTAGAGAGTGAAGGCGGCGACGTCAATGGATGCTGATGGTAGTAAGCGAAGAAAAGATTGAGGGAATGAATGAATCATGGTCATAAAAACAGATAAAGGAAAGAAAGAGAGGAAGAATCCCATTTCTGGGAATGAATGATAGTTGAGATAAGGCAATCAAAGATATCGGAAGGTAATCAAAGATTCAACAACATAAATACACAAAATTTTGAGTGCTAAAAACAAGAAGGTTGAGGGGATAACAGTGAAGATGAAGATGACAGAGAATGTCCATTTCTGGGAATGAATGATAGTTGAGAATAAGGCAAATATGTGTGGGGGAAATAGCTTTAAATCTTGGCCCTAGAAGCAAGGAAAATGACATGAACGAAACAAAAAGGAGCACTCCTTGTCTTAAAGCAGGATAACGATGATTAGATGAATTTTCAAAATTTTCAAAACAGAGCTCACAACACCACCCCTGCCTCCTCTGCAAGCTGCAACCTGGTTTCGTTTAATATTTTAGCTATAAAATCCAGTGTGACAAAAAACCAGTCTGAGTAAATATATTACAAATGGAAGAGCACCAATATACAGCTCCAAATTCTATTTGACAATCTCTACCACTATCATATATTTGGGCCAAACACGCCAAGGTATCAATTCTACATGTAGTTCGGTTTTGTATTTTAAAAATATTATTAACAAATTTTGAATTTTTGAATTTTTTTCATTATTTAAATTATTTTTAGATCGTTTTTAATATATTGATTAATAATAAATTTTTTAAAATAAAAAAATATTTATTTTAATATTCTTCTATATAAAAAATACTTTATCAAAACATCCTTTTATTATCCGTATATCCATTTGATTCACCATTTTCAGCCTAGATATGCTTTTTGCCAAGTAAAATTCAATCTTACAATAAGAGAACTTTTTAGGACTCCTTTTGGAAATCAATTTTCTTCTGATGCATGTTTTCTATTCTTTTTTCTATTTTTTTAAAAATTTTTTTATTGACATAATGGCGCCGATTTAATTAATTAATTAATTCACTCAAAATCAAAACTTTAAATTATTCACTAAATCACAAATTAACACATAAATTAATAATAATAATATTTAAATTGAAGTTTATTTTTAAAGTGATGCAACTGTGTTGTAGCTTCTCCCATGGAATATTTACCAAACATGGTCGAACTCATTTGGGGACTTGGGGAGAGTTTGATGAAAAAATGAAATGGAATCAGTAACTGATAAATGACGGGTCGTTTTGGAAAATCGGTGGTTTTGAGAGCTTACGATTGAAAACTCATTTTGAGCCAATGATGATGCAAGATCATGCATTTTAAAGGTAGCCAAGGGAATTGCTTCCTCATAATCTTTTCAAGTGTGTCGGCGGTCTTCGGTAACTTACTTTCAAAGTTAGCCAAGGTAAAATACCATCTCCCTCTTCTTCCCACTTCTCACTATCTCTTACCGATTTCCACTCTTTTTCATCAGTCTTACCATAAAGTTGAGTCCCCATGTGATTTTAATCACTGCCAAAGGAATTTGCTTGCATTTCTCCACAATTTCTTTCCCAATTCCAACCAAATTTGGTTGGAACTCCTTTTGCCCTTTTTTTTTCTTTTTTTTTTTAACGGAGGGTATCCGAGTTAGTTACGCACACCTCAATTAAAATCACTCGAGGCACTGATATTAATAACCATGTAAGTTTCAGTAGCTTTGAAATCTGTAGCATTTAAACTGGTAATATCTAAATAACAAACTTAAATTCTAATCAATTAAATTATACATTTCAGAGTTTTAAAACAACAACAGCTTTACTGCTGTAATTTTTTTTAAAAAAAAAATACACTTACAGCGGTGTGGGGTACAAACTATCGAGTTAGTAATCAACAAAATTTGTATGGAACTCGTTTTGCCCTTCCTTGATAATTTTTTTCTTTTTTAAAAAAAGATACATTTACAATGCTGTCATTATTATTTTTACGCTTTTTAAAAAAAAATCAAGTTGGCTTACAGCGAAAGCATGACAAACTTTTTAAAAAGTTTCGTTGTATTACTAACTATACATATTTATCAAGTGACCCTTTTATATAAATCAAACTATCATTTTTTCTTTTTTCTTTTGTAAGTTTTTCATAACCAGATGTAAATATTCTACTAGACGTATTATAAACGTAAAATACAACAATTCAATAATATATAAAATATATAGTAAATTAGAAAATTAAGAAAAAAAACCATGGAATAAAAAGTTGAAAAGCAAATTGACGCAGCAGGCAACACAGAGATTGTACGTAACTTCTAAATAGTTGTTTGCTTACAATATTTGTCGTTGTAAATTATGAAATGGCTACTTGGGATGCTATTTGTGTGGGGAAGTGAGACTTTTTTTTTATTTAGGTGATGGAGTATTCATAAAAATTGACTAATCTAACGTGTTGACAGGTTCAGTCTACATGATGAAACACATGGACCTGCGAGGGTCCCTTTGCTTTTATACAAAAGTAAAAGTACACAGTCGCCCACTATTACAAAGAAAAACCTAAATGAATGGGAAAAGTATTATACTGTTACAATGTTTTTTTTACTTTGGTTTTTTTTTTAAAATATGGTTTTTTATATATATATATATTATGATTTTTTTTAATTATTTTTGCTTATTTTATTTTTTAATATTTGAGATGGTTGAAATTTTAGTTTTGTAATTTCTTTTCCTTTTATTTTTTTCTTTTTTATAAGGTTAGCATGATTTGTGAGTTTGTCAAGGTAACTTGAATTGATCTAGATCAACCCAAGTTAATTTACCAAAATTCATGACCTGGATTATAAGACCATGATAAACCTTATATTAAGCAAATCAAAACAAATTATAAAGCTCAATTCTCAATCAACTCAATATTAAAGAATGAAATTGAAAAAAAAAGTAATTGAAAAATAATAAAAATTTTGACTTGAGTTAACCTGCTAAACTCATGACTGGAGTTAGGAAATTGAGATAATCTCACAGAAAGTAAGCAAAAAAATAATCTGAGTCAGCTCAGGTTAACCTTTCACGCCCGCTCAGGTTAAAGAAAAATAAACTCGAGTCAACTGGATTAACCCGCCAAATATATGATCCGAGTTCATGAGATCTAGACAACTTCATAGAAAAAAAAACCTAAAAATAAATCATAAAGTCTAATTCATAATCAACCCAAAGTTTAATGGTGAAATTGAAAAAAAAAAATATCAATTAAAAAAAAAACTTGAGTTAATCAAGTTAACTCATTTCGAAGTATGAAATTAAAAAAAATAAAAAATAATTATAAAAACAAAAAAAAAAAACTATTAAAATGAATAGTTTTTATAAGGATTTATATTAAAAAACATCCATATTTTTTAGGTCTTGTTGAGGAGACTAATTCAACCGGCTTTTTTTAAAATTTTGAGTATTTTTGAAAAAGATTCAAAATAATATTTTTAGTATTTTATAAATATTTTAAGGGGTAAATATAAAGAAAAAAACAATATCTAAAAATATTTTTTTAAAAAAAAAAAACTTTAAAAAATTACCCTACACCAAGAAAAAAAAAACTGCCTTATTTTCTGATACGTGTTTTGAATTATTGTCTTTGGCATGGACCCTTATCTTTGACCATTGAAATTTATTTTAATTTTAAAAAGTTCTTTTTGGTGGAATTTATGTGCTTTTACGAATGCACTAAATGCACCCATTTCAATAAAGGAGCTTAGCCGGTGCACTTCTTTGGCTTGACCCCACATCTTTGACAATTGTTTGGCCTTATTTTATTTTTACTCTAAAGTAGCCTGAATTAATTTATTAAATTCGTGATTTGAATCAGAAGATTGATATAATTTTATAAATAATTAATTTCTTATTTATGAGTGCATTACAGCTGCGGAGCATCTTTGACCATTGTTTGCTTCTTTTTTCTTTTATTGTTTACTCTAAAGTTTGTGGATGGGTCCGTAGAATTTGGGTGACCCCTAACTTTTGCAAAGAGAGCAAACAGTTGTTTTTCGTCTTGTAGTGAGTTAATTATTGCCTACAAATAATTAAATAATTGTTTAGGGTGTTTTTTTAGTTTTTGAAAAATTGTTTAAAAATGTATTAAAATATTTTTTTATTTTTAAAAAATTATTTTGATAAATAAATCTAAAAATATAAAAAATTTCATTTTAGGTAAAAATAAATCAAACACGCCCTTATTATAAGTGCATTACAGCTAAAGGAGCATAGTAAATTCTGAGTACTGATATGAAGAGGAAAAAACGCCACACCCTTTACTTTATTCCGTAATGTAATTTTAACTTTGCATTCAGAAATTTACAGCTAAAACACGAATATGTTAATCCCATGACTGCAAACAATTTTCACATTCCCAATTAAGATTAATTATTTTTGGTTTTGATTTGATTTTATAAAAATAAATAATTAAATTAGTTTTTTAAAAAAAAATTGAAATCAAATTAAAACTAATTCAAACCAATTAATTTTAATTATTAAAAAAAAGAACAATTTAAACCAACCATCCGGTTCTAAATAGTTGTTTGCTTGCAATATTTGTTGTTGTAAATTATGAAATGACTACTTGGGATGCTCTTTGTGTGGGGAAGTGAGACTTTTTTTAATTTAGGTGATGGAGTATTTATATAATTGACTAATCAGCAGGCATCCTCCATCTAACGTGTTGACAGGTTCGGCCTACATGATGAAACACAGGGACCTGCGTGGGTCCCTTTGGTTTTATACAAGTAAATGTACACAGTCACTTATTATTACAAAGAAAAGCTAAATGACATGGAAAAGTACTTCACTGTTACAATGTTTTTTTACATTTTTTTTTATATGGTTTGTTTTTTTATTTCTTTTGTTTTTTTTATACTTTTTTCAAAATTATTTTTGTTAATTTTATTTTTTTTAATATTAAGATGATTGAGAATTTAGTTTTGTAATTTCTTTTGATTTTATTTTTTATTTCTATGAGGTTAGCATGACTTGCAGGTTTGTTGAAGTAACATAAGTTGTCTTATTTTATAGATTGATGGGTTTTTAATTTGAACTTGATTTTTTTATTCTATTTTTTCTCATATTGTTAAAAAAATAATTTTAGAGAAAAACTATGTTATTAAACTTTATGACATATTAAAATTAAATGATATAAGAGAAACTATTGTTCTCCCAATTGCACTGAGGATTATAATAGTAATCCACACTTTTTTTGCTTTCTTTTTTCTTTTGGTGTTTTTTTTGAATTATTGTTATGATTTTTTTTAAATATATTTTTTGTTGATTTTGTCTTTAAATTGAAATTGTTAAGAATTTAGCTTAGTAATTTGCTTCTTTTTATTTTTTTTTATGAGGTTAACGTGATTTGCGAGTTTGCTAAGGTAAATTAGGTTGCTCTGGTTTTTAAGTTTGGTGAATTGTCTTTTTTTTTTAATTGAATTTAACATTTTTATAGTCATTCAATTTTTTTTGCATTCAAAATATATATAAAAAAAGCTAAAATTTAAAAAGTGTTAGGTTTTTTTGTAAATTTATACTCAAGAGTCTTGGGTTTGGCTATAAACGTCTGACCCAAAAGTAATATTTATAATATTAATAATAACATTAAGCTTGCATGACTCAAGTTTAAGTGGGTCTGACTATAATACCAGATCTAATAGGCTTGGATGTAGGTATGACTGTAAAGTCGTGTCATAAAAATGCGATAATTAAAAAGAAAAAAACAAAGAAAAAAAAACCAACAAACAAGAAAAAAAACTAATGAAGAAAAAGAAAAAAAAATTGAATCAACTGGGTTAACCATTCAAACCAGGTTAACCCGTCAAACCTAGGATTTGCGTCATGAAAGTTTGATAACTAAATAAGAAAAAAGAATTGACGGGTTAATCCAGAATTAACTGGGTTAACCTGTCAAATTAGGTTGACCCATCAAGTCTGGGATACGTGTCATGAAAATCTGATAATTAAATGGAAAAAAAATATAACATTAACAAACTAAACTAGATGAAAAAAATTAATTAAAAAGAAAAAAAGCAAAAAAAAATAAAATTGAGTTAACTTGTCAAACCAGGTTAACCAGGCAAACCAGGGGTTCGTGTCATGAAAGTCTGATAACTAAATAAAAAAAAAACTTAACATTAACAAACTAAATTAAAAAAAAAATCATTAAAAGAAAAAAAACACAAAGAAAAAAGCAAAAAAAAAAACACATAAAAACATAGAAAAACAACTTTTTTTAAAAAAAAATAACTAAATTTTTCACTATAGATTGCACTGTACAGTGCATAGTGAACCACAAAATGATTTTAGTATATGTTATAATGTAATTTACTATGCATTTTTTCTATTCTTTTTTCAATTTTTTAAAACATATTTGTTTATTGATAGAATAACACGGTTGCATTTAAGTTTTGTTTTTTTAATCTAAAATGACAACGTTTTGAATTGCAGCAAAAATTTCTTTTTTTAAGGGTCCTTAAGTTTGGTGTCTTTTCAAGTTTGGTTCTTGCATATTTAATTGTTTTATTTTTGGCCAATTTCAACCCTTTTTTCTTTATTTTTTCTCAACTTCATCTTGATTGCATTACATATAGTCCTTAAATATTGATGTGTTTTTTCAAATTCATCCTTAGCTTTCCAATTTTCAATTATTTAACGGATTTCAATCTCCCACTGATAGTAATTTTTCTCTTTTTTTTCTTGTTTTTTTTTTTAAATATTTTGTTAATTGAAATATTTTTTTCTCGTTAAAATATATTTTTTAGATATTTAAGAAGGGTTAAAAATCGTGTTATAATAACATAAATAAAGAAGATTTGGAAAGTGGATGTAAAGAGGTGAATTTATCAACGAAAGAGTAGGAGGTGGTTGTGGTGGTCTAGAGAGTGAAGGCGGCGACGTCAATGGTTGCTGTTAGTAGTAAGCGGTGGTATTTTATTTTTTTTCAGGCGGTGACGTCAAAGTTTGCAAGAGTGTTGCTTGCCTCAGGTAGAGTAGACAAATAAACAGAGATCTAAAACCCTATTTTTATGACAAAATGTTGAGTTTTAAGTTTACTTTGGCATTAGGAATCCATCAAACATGAGTCCTCCCTTCTCTCTTGGTTTGCAAGGATAAGTTCCGTTAATTGTCGGAATTAGAATGAAGACGTAATTAGAGTTAGGTTAACTTCAATAATGGGAGATCAATTTGAGAAATATTTTAATAATAGGTACATAGAAATATAAGAAACAGAAATATATCAAGTCATCTATCACAAGCATCCATGAAGTTTCTAAAAACTAGAAAATTTTCTAACATTATAAAGAAGGTATGGGAAGGGGATGTTTCACATTCATCAGAGAACACCATAGAGATTCTCCTAATGCAATCGTCGACTTTATTGGAAGCATCAAATCACTGAAATATCATAGGTTCAGCATAAGAAGCAAGATAGATCCATCATATCTAATATAAAATTGTATGGCAAAAAGTTGACTTTTCCGAAGCGAAATAAAAACAGATACAGGAAAGACAGAGGAAGATAGATCTGCCTTGTGATCATCTTTCAACAAGATCTCAAAAAACAAAAACAAAGAAAATACGGAACCGAAACATAAATCTCCGTTAAACATCAACCCAAATTGCTTAATTTCAACCACTTGTTTTACAGCGTTGAAACTACTAGGAACTGCCTACATTATACCTAACCCAAAAAATTAGCCTACGAAACAGACATAAATTCTTCAAAATCGAAAATAAACAGACGTGCACAAGCAAATAAAATCCTACATTTTCTACATGATTTCAATACCCTCTTTGCGAATTTAATTAATTAAATTCACTCAAAATCAAAACTTTAATTTATTCACTAAATCACAAATTAATTAACACATAAATTAAAAAATAGTAAAATAATAAAATTAACTTCATAAAATTAACAATATTTTAAATAAGATAAGTTGAACAAAATAAAGAGACAAGCCAATAATTCAGAAGAACCAAATGTTTATAAATTTATTGATGACAAATCATCACACACACCTAGCCAAGAAAATTACACATAGCAGACACTCCGAGCCTTAAGCAGTTAATCTGATCTTTGTAAGTGACAAACTGTTGAAGAAGATCTTAGCCGACAGGACCTTCACAGTACTAAACCTGAAGAAATTAGATAAAAATAGAATTTAATAATAATGTATTAAGTTCAAAGACATTCAAATTGCTGAATGAATTAGTCAACTTTGCATTTTATCATGACACGACATGCCTTGTCTTGTTCTTTTTCTCTGGTTAAATCTAATGGAGTTCCACTTGAACCTGCCCGTCCAAAACACAAGAGGTTTTGTCAAATAAACATTGAAAAGAATTTAAAAGGAAAAAAAAAGGAATTGAAGAATGGATAAAAATATGAAACTAAATATGATATATTTAACTACTCATAACCCGTACCTAATCAGATATTTCTTCACCACTATCATCATTGTCAACCTTGATTTTAGTGATATGCTTGATCTTGGGCCAATCTTCTCCTGTTCCCCTTATGCACCTCTTGCTCAACCTTGGACAATCAATGATCTCAAGATTTTGAAGTTTCTTTAAATTGCTGATGCACTCCGGCATTTCTCTAATGTTTGGACAGTCTCTGATGATAAATGTTTGTAAGGATTCTGCAGATCCTTGAAAAAGCTGATCTGGTAAAGCAATAGTTGCTGGTACAGTCGCAAATAGTACAATACGAAGGGTAGGGGAAAGAGGTTGAATTTTTCCCTCTTTCTCTTCTTCTATTGTCATCAAATCAAGCTTTTCACACTTTATAATAAATAATTCTTCCAAAGTAATTAGGCATTTTATACTTCGTGGCAGAGAAATCAAGCTATCACATTCAAAAATAACCAATTTTCGAAGACTTTTAAGAACTTGCATATCTTCGCACAAATCTTCTAGATTTTCACAATGGGCAATGAATAAAGTTTGAAGACACTCCAAACACCCGATCCCACCTTCTGGCAACCGCTTTTGCTGAGTAACTAGATATAAAAATCTAAGGCTGATCATGTACCGCACATCTTTGGACAGCTCTTCTAATCCCAAACCTATAAGCAGAGCTTGCAAGTTTTGCAATTTGAAAATAGATTTTGGGAGTCTTTTTATTTTTGCGTTGCTTCTAAAATAGAAATATCTCAAATGTTTCAAGGCGTCAATTCTCTCCGGAAAAGCCTCAAATTCAGAATCATCCAATAATTCCAAAGACCGCAAATGCTTAAATTTTGACAAACATTTCTCAAAGTCTGTTTTGCATGTAGGCCCCACTATACTATCTACAAAGACTATTGACCGCACTTGATGGAAGTTGTTTGGGAACTTGGGGACAGTTTTATGAAAAAATGAATCAGAGTCAAGAACTGTCAAATGGCGGGTTGTTTTGGAAATTTGGTGGTTTCGAGTGCCAATGATTGAAAACTCATTTGGAGCCAATGATGATGCAAGATCATGCATTAAATCATGCATCTTAAAGTAAGCTGAAACAATCGTAACTACATAATCTTGGAAGAAACATCTTGATATCAACTCGCGCACATAACGCAAGCCAAAATCTTCCAAGTTCTCATTTGGATCTGATGATTGAAGAATGTGCCATCCAAAATTGCACCAATTCGAGATCTGCGAATAGGTAATCTTTTGGAAAAACCGAACAATAAAGAAAGCATCTTTTCAAGTGAGCCGGCAGTCTTTGATAGCTTATTTTCAAGGCAGGTAAAATGCCATCTCCCTCTTCTTCCCACTTCTCACTGTCTCTCACCGATTCCCACTCTTTTTCATCAGTCTTACCATACAGTTGAGTCCCCAAGTTAATCACTGCCAGAGGAACTTGCTTGCATTTCCAACCAAATTTGGATCCAACTCCTTTTGCCCTTCCTTGAATGCACACTTGGAAAACAACGACAGACAGTCCTCTTGACCAAGAAGACTTAGGTTGTACGCAGTAACAGTACCCATAATCTCAGCAACACGTTGACTACGGGTAGTTACTATAATCTTACTTCCATCAGCACCTTTTGATAACAAAGGCTTCAACAACAACCATTTTTTAGCATCTTCATTCCATACATCATCCAAAAGAAGCAAGTATTTCTTACCCTTCACAATTTCTTCAAGTTTTTTCTTAAGCTCACCCTCATCCAAATCCGCACATCTTTCACCAGTTGAAGATTTAATAATCTTTTGTATCACTTGTTTCAAGGAAAAATCATCTGAAACACATACCTCCATATTCAGATCAAAATGACTTTTTACATTCTCAGCATCACACACCGATTTGGCAAGAGATGTCTTCCCCAAGCCTCCCATTCCTACAATCGGAAGGACAAGAGGATGTGCAGCACCAACCTTAAAAGGTGCTTCTAAAAGGCTGATGATGCATTCTTTGTCTTCATCTCTTCCGATAAGACCGGAAAAGCTCTCAAAGGATCGGTTCATCCCTGTTTCCTCATGCAAGACATGGCTACAATCAGTAGCCTGCTCGCTGAGGTTGAATTCAGACTTAAGAGATGAAATGTCAGCTAGTCTTTCTATGATCTTCTTTATCTTATGACCCATTTTTAAACTGAATGGAATCATATTAGAACTTGTAAAGAAGTGTTGTACCTTTCTGCTGGTGCTCCCTTTAGTTTTCACCACCCGCCTTTCCAAAGTTTCGCACTCGATTTCGTCCAGCACGTCTTCTGCATCATACAAGACTTCTCTGAGCATATGGAGCCAGAGCCGAATCCTGTCATTCTTTGATTGTTGCTTCTCAGCATCGGACAGCACCGCGTTGATGGCTTTCAATCTCTCTTCAAGACGTGCAAGGTCATCTTCAAGTCCCCATGCCAAACGAAATTCTTGTACAGCGAAAGAGCCCAGCTTCCCTAAAAGGGATTTTGCAATCTCGGCTGCAAAAGCTTCTGCCATTTTTTTTTGAGTGAGGGGAGAAGTGTTTGATAGGAAGAAATGATTGAGATAAGAGTGGAGTTCCGCTTTCTGAGTGGATAGGAGAAGTCGTCGAGTCTTCTTGATCATAAATTTAAGTTATGAAAAGTCGAAAAGAAGAAATTGACAAGAAGTTGCTAATAAGGAAGGACTAGTAATTTGGAGTTATGCAATTGTGTTGTAGCTTCTTCCATGGAATATTGACCACACATGGTCGACATCATTTGGGGATTTGGGGAGAGTTTGATGAAAAAATGAAATGGAATCAGTAACTGAAAATGACGGGTCGTTTTGGAAATTGGTGGTTTTTGAGAGCTTATGATTTAAAACTCATTTTGAGCAATTTAAAATTTTAATTTAGAGAACAATTATATAATTAAAATGGTGTAACTTTTAAGAAATACATGAAAATTATATCTAATTTATAAATTAAAAAAAAAACACGACTCTGTTCAACAAGTAAAATGAACGAGCAAACCAGAACAGAGCTCGCCAGAATCCTCGAATGGATTTGGTTATGGTAGCGTTGCACCATACACGTTATGTGAGGAAATTCTACGACGTCTTGCTGGGCATAGCTTGCAGACCGTTGATGCATCCAACAATTCGCAAAAGCATGATCCTGGTTCATGTTATAGGTGATAGTCGATGACTGGATATTTAATTTAAGCAATTCATTTTTTCAAGCAAAAGCAATGATTTCTTACTCCTTTTGTCATCATTCTTGTCTGTATATGTTTGTGTGTTTGATAATCTCATATAAAATAAATCAAAATAAATAATTACAGTACAAAGGAACTCTTTCCATCTTTGATTCATAAAATAACTTGGAGTCCATGTGCCTTGATTTAGTCGAGGATTCTCCCATCTATTTCATGCTTCCTCAAATCGAGACCAAGTCTTTTAGTTCATGAGTTTTTAATTAAATGTTGGAAACCTACTTCACAACATTGCAGGATAGTAAGCAAATCTTCCGTTTAGATTACGTTGTTTCTTTAATGAAGTGCCCGTCAATAAATACATCATACAAACTCATAACTTATATCATAAAATTAAAATAACTTTATATAAAATAAATTATAAAAAAATAAAATAATTAATTTAGATTATCCTATTAAAACTCGCAACTCGAGTAATGAGATTATCATAATCTCATATAAAATAAATCAAAATAAATATTGAAGCATAATTCTTAATCAATTTATTATTAAAAAAAAATTAGGCTTATGTATTTGTTAAAACTCATTTGGGGATCTTGGAAATTGCTTCCTCATAATCCTGGAAGAAACATTTTGAGATCAGCTCGCACACATAACGCAAGCCAGCATGTCCTCTGCATCACACAAGACTTCTCTGAGCATATGGAGCCAGAGCCGAATCCCGTTATTCTTTGATTGTTTCTGCTCAGCATCGGACAGCACCGCGTTGATGGCTTTCAATATCTCTTCAAGACGTGCAAGGTCATCTTCAAGTCCCCATGCCAAACGAAATTCCTGAACAGCGAAAGAGCCTAACTTCCCTAAAAGGGATTTTGCAATCTCGGCAGCAAAAGCTTCTGCCATTTTCTTTTTGAGTGAGGGGAGAAGTGTTTGATAGGAAAAAATGATTGAGATAAGAGTGGAGTTCTGCTTTCTTTCTTTTCTGAGTGGAGAGGAGAAGTCGTTGAGTCTTCTTAATTAAAATGTAAAATGGCTCCATCCTCCATGGATCGCTTGTTTAATTGGTTGTTCCCCTGTTCTCTTTCTTTTCTTTTCTTCATTATATTAGCTATCCTTAATTGTTTTTTGAGTAGTTGACCAAGAACCTATGAATCCACCCTACGTGTTATCTACTTAATCTTAATTTATGTACCAAGTTGAGGAGGGAAAATAATATATAATAAATTAAATACATTATTAACTTATTTGATACATTTATATTTGATATCAATTGAAAATTGTGGCTCGGAAAACAGGGATATGTTTGTCATTTAATATCATGGAGTTCCGCTTGAGAAGTCGTTGCTAACAAGGAAGGAAGATTAATTTATAGTGATGCAACTGTGTTGCAGCTTCTCCATGGAATAGTGACCACACATGGTCGACCTGGGGAGAGTTTGAGCCAATGATGTTCAATTCTAAACGCATTTAAAATAAAATATAACCTTGAAAGAAACATTTTGAGATCAACTCGCGCACATAACGCAAGCCAGCATGTTCCCCAAGCTGTCATTTGGACTTTCGATTGAATGAGTCCATGTTACATCCAAAATTATATGAGAGAGGTTTTTTTTTTTTTTTTAATATTTTTTTTTGAAAATATATTAAAATAATTCTTTTATTTTAAAAAAATAATTTTAACATCAACTCATTAAATAAAATAAAAAAATAAATATTAAACAAAAATAATAAATTTTAATAAAATATTTTTTGAAACTCAATTCAAACAACATCCTAGAAGTAGTAATCTTTTGAAAAAATGTAACAACAAAGAAAGCATTTTTTTCAAGACCTTGCATATATTCTCACAAATTTTCTAGATTTTCACTCATAGATGAGTAAAGTTTGAAGCAATTTCAAGTAACCAATCCCATCTTCTGGGCAACCGCTTTTGCTTAGTACCAAGAAATAAATATCTAAGGCTGATGATTATAATAAAAATTATAATTAACAAATAAAGTAAATGTACAGAGTCACGCATTACTACAACGATAAGCTAAATGACATGGGAAAAGTATTGTATTGTTACAATTTTTTTTACCTTGTTTGTTTTTTAATATATGATTTTTTAAAAATTATTTTTATCGTTTTTATTTTTTAATATTGAGATAGTTAAAAATTTAATTTTTTATTTTTTTTATTTTATCTTTCCATGGTCTTTGCATGATTTGAGATTGTGTTTGATTTTATAATCATCTATTTTAGTTATTTATAGTTAAATAAAAAATAAATTAAATATATTTTTTATAATTCTAGTGAAGTTCATAATCCAGTTCACAGATTTGAAATACTAGCCTAACTTACCCGATTTATATATTTGATAAGTTTATCCACCAATATGATATTTTTTTTTTTTAATTTTTTTTAATTTAACTATAAATATATTGAGATATTGAGATAATCTCATTGATAATTAAGTTAGGCTTTATAAGTGCATTACAGCTGCCGACCATCTTTCACCATTGTATGCCCTATTTTTATATTTTTTATTTTTTTACTATAAATGGTTTGTGGATGGGTTCGTAGAATTTGGGTAAACCCCTAACTTTTGCAAAGACCAAATAGAGCAAACAATTGTTTTTTCGTGTTGTAGTGAGTTAATTATTGCCTACAAATCAATTTATTATTATTAGTGTATTACAACCGCGGAGCATCTTTGACCATTGTTTGCCCTCTCTCTCTCTCTCTCTCATATTCTTATTTCTCTTTGTTTAAATTGGATTGTTTAACAAAAACCACATTCCCAATAATTCTCCTGCCGATGGGTCCCTTTGTGTAATTAGAAACCTTAATTTTAAATCCTAAACACATGGACATACATGTCATATTTAAGCATGTTATGTGCAATACACTTCATGAATTGCTTGTTTAAAAGGCTGTTTTCCTTTTCATAATATTAACGATTTAATCCTTAATTGTTTCTGTGTAATTGGCCAAATAAGGCAGATACTGCTTTGAAGTTCTATATATATAGGAATTAAGGATCGGTCTTAGCTCGCTTGCTACCATGACAGTCTAATTCTTATGAACACGGTTTTATATGGTCCTTCCATTTCTGAATCATTTATAGCATTAATTTTACTACTCTTCTCAAGGAACCATAATTCCACCCGAATTTCAAGCTGCTGAAGAGGGAAAATGTTGTTTAATAAATTAAGTACATTCTTAATTTATTTGATTATTTATACTACGTAACATAACCATATAAAAAAAGGTAACGGTGAGAGTTTTTCAAGGTTTTGGAATAAGAGTGGAGTTCCGCTTAATAAAACTCACATGGTCGAACTCATATGGGGACTTGGGAGAGTTTGATGAAAAAATGAAATGACTGACAAATAACGGGTCGTTTTGGAAAAGTTGTGGTTTTGAGAGCTTACGATCGAGCACTCATTTTGAGCCAATGATGATGCAAGATCATGCATTTGAAATAAAATATAATCTTGGAAGAAACATTTTGAGATCCACTCGCGAACATAACGCAAGCCAGCATCTTCCATGTTTTAATTTGGATTGGATGATTGAATGTGTCCATGTGCCATCCAAAATGGCACCAATAAAGTGGTATCAAAAAGTATTTTGGTGATTGTTTTGTAAAATATTTTTTATTTAAATATATTTTAAAATAATATTTTTTTTTATTTTTATAAATATTTTTTACATTAACACATCTACACTATCTAAAAATATATAAAAATAATTTTAAATAAAATAAATAAATTTTAATAAAACATCTTTTGAAACGCCATTTCCTAACAACATCCTGGTTGCTATATTTGTCGCTGTGAATTATGAATTTGCTACGTGGGATGCTAGTTGGCTGGGAAAATAATATATAATAAATTGAATACATTATTAACTTATTTGATACATTATATTTGATATCAATTGAAATTGTGGCTCGGAAAACAGGGATATATGTTAATATCATGGTGAATTTTTTAATATGCCAATGATCCTTGAGTTTCGCAATTGTGTTGTAGCTTCTCCCATGGAATAGGGATCTTTCCTTTTTCATTTTCTCTCTTTTCCTGTAGTGATTTTGGAGGTTACATTTTGCAAATATTTTTAGTATTTTATAAATATTTTAATGGCAAATATAAATAAAAAATAATTTTAAAAAATATTATTTTAATATATTTAAAAAATACCCTACATAAAAAAAAACTACCGTATTTTATGTTATGTATTTGAATTATTGTCTTTGGCATGGACCCTTATCTTTGAACATTGAAATTTATTTTAAAAGTTCTTTTTGGTGGAATTTATGTGCTTTTATTAAGAGCCCGTTTGGCATTGTTGCCAAACCGGCGTTTTGTAAAATTTCAAATTTTTTTTTTTTTTTGTTAAAATTGAGTGACGGTTGTACTTTCTGGATCGTTTTGATGTGCTGATGTCAAAAATGATTTTTAAAAAATGAAAAAACATCATTTGCATGTTTTTCGACATGAAAAGCTATTTGAAAAGCAAACGCTACCACACTGCCAAATACGCTTTAAATGCACCCATTTCATTAAAGGAGCTTAGCCGGTGCACTTCTTTGGCTTGGACCCACATCTTTGACCATTGTTTGCTTCTTCTTCTTCTTTTACTCTAAAAATCAAGTTGGCTCACAGGGAAGCATGGATAAGCTAACCTGAATTAACCTATTAAATTCAGATAATTTTATAAATAATTAATTTCTTATTATGAGTGCATTACAGCTGCGGAGCATCTTTGACCATTGCTTGCCTTTTTTCTTTTTCTTTTTTTACTCAAAATGGTTTGTGGATGGGTAAAATGGGTTCGTAGAATTTGGGTACCCCTAAATTTTGCAAAAGACCAAAGAGAGCAAACAGCTGTTTTTTTCGTCTTGCAGTGAGTTGATTATTCAATAAATTTTTAAAAGATTATTTGAGATTGAGATAATTATTTAGAAATATATTAAAATAAATTTTTTTAATTTTTAAAATTATTTTTAACAATACAATTCAAAAACATAAAAAATCTCATTTTAAGATAAAAAAAAAATCAAACACATTTTTATTATCAGTGCATTGAAAGCATATTTGAATGCTTTTTATTAAAAAAATATATCAAAATAATATATTTTTTTATTTTTTAAAAATTATTTTTGATATTAGAGTATTAAATGATCTAAAAATACTAAAAAAATATTAATTTAAAATAAAAAAATTAAATTTTTTTAAAAATATTTTTAAAATATAAAAACAAACAAAACTAATAAATGTTGATACGAAGAGGAAAAACACCACACCCTTTACTTTATTCCGTAATGTAATTTTAACTTTGTATACAGAAATTTTGCAGTTAAAAACACGAATATGTTAATCCATGATTGCCCACAGTTAAAGTCTAAATTCTAAATTCTAAATTTATGAATATATATTAAAGTCTTTTAGACAAGTAAATATGAAACACATGCCATCTTTTATCATGTTGTGTGAAATGTAGTTCATGAATTGCTTGTTTAAAATGCTGTTTTCTTTTTTATAATATTAGCGATTTAATCATTATTTGTTTGTGTAATTGGCCAAATAAGGCAGATACTGCTTTGAAGTTCTATATATATAGGAATTGAGGATCGGTCTTAGCTCGCTTGCTACTGTGATAGTCTAATTCTTATGAGCACGGCTCTGTATGGTCCTTGCATTTCTGAATCATTTATAGCATTAATTTTACTACTCTTTTCAAGCTGCTGCAGAGGGAAAATATTGTTTAATTAATTAAGTACATTCTCATTTTTTTTTATTATTATTTATACTACGTAACATAACCATATATATAAAAAAAGGAAACGGTGAGAGTTTTTCAAGGTTTTGCTGGGATATTGGATTCATGGACTCTTAATAGGCTATGGGTCTAGTAGTTTTTGGGACGCGGGCCAAACTAGTCCTAAAATATTTTTTTTTCGAACATGGCCAGGAAAGTTAAAAAATATAAAAATATATATCCTTTACTTCGTGGTGATTGAAGGAACGAATGTATGATGGTCATCAAATCTTTTACTTAGGAAAAAAATTCTTCTAAAGAATCTATCCTTTACTTAGAACTTCCTAAGCAGTAAGCACAATAGCATAAACAACCCTTGTAGAAAACCAAGTGATATCTCTCTCAGAATCTAAGATGCATCAGAGATCAAAGATGATCATGACCTATCCTATCTTACGTATTTTCTCAAGAGTTTTCAATGATGATGCTAATTAATTTTATAAAAATTAGATTTAAAAATATGAACAATACACAATTAATAATAATGGGTACGAAAATGCAAGAATATTAATCAATCACCGATAAATCTTGAACCCAAGATGCTTAAAAATAAAACTGATATGTTGGATAATTTATTGATCTCTTAGTTCAAGTAATCTCATTCGTTCTCCCTAGTCAAGATATTTGATAACTTAATATGGAAAGCCTAGGGGTTGATAATTGTTGTGACCGATAGTTGTGATAATAGCATGTAGTGTCTAATAAGCCAAGTAACTTGTAACTAGTACCTGCAAAAGATCTTTTTTGATGGATATATGGACTCTTCAATGGTAAAGTCAGTAAATTTATAGAAAGAGAGTGCAATAACATTTTAGAGAGATAGACTCTGACAATATGTATGTTAAATGAAAAGATTGTGAATATTTGGCTTGAAGGATTCATGGTGTATTGATAGCCCATGAATTTTGTTCTTTTATGGAGAGAAGGGTTAAAGTGTAACTTTACCCTTTTGATATTTTGAGTTGCATTATACTCGAAGTAATATGTATATGATCAATGAAAAAGAATTTTTTTTTGATAAGTGTTGGGCTTAGACAAGGTGCTCGAGCTCATAAAAGATGAATAACTAGTCCAGACGTTTTGCTTGGATCCATGAATGTTGAGCTCGGGGCGCGTGACCGAGCCTAAGGGAGTGCCGGGGTGCATGCATAATACCCTTGTTGGGTAGCACACTCAGCCAAGTGGTGGGTGCACACCTAACACTAGGGATGAGCAAAAAACACGATTAAACTGAGATAACTGAAAAAAATATAATAAAAAAAACAAAACCGTGAAAAAAAACCAATCAAACTTATTAGAAAAATTTAAAAAACAATTTGGTTCGGCTTCAGTTTTAAAAGGATCAAATTGAATAAACCGAATCGAACCGGTTAAAATATAAATAAATAAAAACCGGTGGTAGTGTGGTACTATAAATAACTTTCCATTCCAGACTCAATTATTTTTTAATTTCTTCTTCTAACCCTAGAACGCCCCCCCAACAAACACACACACACACACACACACACACCCACTCCCTTGTGTTCATCTCTCTATTAGAATCCAGAAACCCCCCAGCCCCCCCTCCATGCACAAGCACACACACAAACACTACTCGACGAACCTCACAGGCTCCTTCTCAACTTTTCCTTCTTTGACGTCGAACTCGAACACACTAAATTTCAACTCAAACAAGCCATGACTCACTTGTAAGGAGCGTTTTTACTTGTTATTGAAGCTTTCATGGGGAAGAAGACAAGCTTGTAACCCCAAAAGTTGATGGGGCTAGTTACTATTAAATGGAATACTCCAAGCACAACAAGAAGGGAAGTTACGACAGCAAAAAAAACAAGGCAGTCCTCTACATGCAAAAGCTTATGCCATGGCTGATGTTTTAAGGAACTCAGTTTATGGTATTATGTCTGCTTTCCATGAAAAGATGCTCATGACCACCAAAACATGTCTTCTTGATAAGGATTGGGTTACTAAAAGCATACCCCCTTTTTGGAACCTAGAAACTGCTTGTACAAAAACTGCATCATTTATTAGATTTACAAGCTAGCTAGCAAATCGAATCAAACCGGTTTAAAAGAGAAAAAAACCAAACTGAAACTAGCCGGTTTGAATCAATTTTAGGTTCGGTTCGGTTCCAAAAAAAAATTAAAAATAATTTTGATTTGATTATTTATTTTGATCGAGAATCGAACTAAATTGAAAATGCTCAGCTTTACCCAACACCTAAGGTGGTGGGATGCATGCACAACTCCCTTGTCGGGTAGCACACCTAGCCAGGTGTTGGGCGCACACCGACTACCTAAGGTGCTGGGGTGTAGGCGAAGCACCTGACGTGCTAGGCATATGCCCACCATTGGGCGTACGCCTAGATTGGTGCGCACCCATCCTAACAAGGGCTCTAGCTACATGCTCGAGCTCCTTTTCCTTGCCGCCAGCTGTATATTGGGCTTGAGTTTGGTAGCCTGAGCCCAATAAGTGTTTTTTGGGCTTATTTTGAAGGATTTTTTTGGATCAATCTAGGGCTTTTTTTTTTTATATCTATTTTATTTGTATCCATCAACCACTAATCCGGCAAGGTTATAATAAAGTAACACTAGATGTTTATTTCACCCTAAAACCATAGAATTAAAATCATGTTGCATCATTAGATGCAAAAAAGTTATCAACCAATTGTTCCTGCTAGGCTAGGAAAACAAGACACCAAAAAGTATCCAGTAGCTTTAGAACTGGATTGCTGAAGGTTAAGTGATGCAGAGTAAACAATCGTAATTGCTGCCCATCAACCCATGTTGTTAGGTGCATGACTTGAAAAGCTTTCAGATTGAGCACTTTGTATCCCTTAGTTAGATTACTTCCAACTCATGCATCAGAACTCAGAAGAGAAGACTTCTGCATATTCCAAATCCAATGGTGATATAGTTTTTATTAATCTTGAGCTCTGCAGTTTTAGTTTGTTTTGGCAAAACATAATTACCAAGTTCATTTACATTTTAAGAAACAATAGCATTACTGGGTTTTATAGTAGTAGAGTTCCTTTTATTTACTGGATGAAATGATCCGGATTTCTTAAGACTCGTGATAGTGTTTTCCTAGCACCAGCTCTGCTGTCTTTGTCTGCAAAAGAAAGCATCAAACTATCAGTAATTGATTCATAATTAACCAATTTACTTTGCTGTTTGCTATCTGTGAGTGTTTGTTTGAGTAAAAGAGAGGTCGATACTTCTGCTTCTACCAAATGATATCGTGGGATTCGAGGAAAGAGCCGACGAGGACTGTTCCTCAAAACATTTTTATTCTCTTAAGCTGTTATTCTACGCTTCTTAATGCTTAAAAAATGCACTGAAACAACTGCTGTAGGTTCGTCAAAACCATCATGTTCATCAATCCAAGGTAGCTCTGACTTTCAGTTATGTAACGTCAACCAAATTAACAATTTGACCCCAGAAGGCTTCTCGATTTTCTGGTGCCTGACTGTGACATCTTCATTGTTGCCTCTAGCCCGTATAGCTAATTATTTCCATCCATGCCATAATGAAATAATCAATATATCTAATGCCATAAGTTAATCAAAATACCAAGCTGCTAATGGAAAAAAATAAGATGGCCAGTGGACGCCTTTACTTTAAGGGATGGAAGAAGTTCTGAAGCTGATGCTGTCCAGTTATCAAAATCATTTACATTATTACTCAGTCTAAAGGATAAATTAAGTACGGCTACCAAAACGTGGCGTCAGTCTCGCAAGAAGAGAAGCCTAATTGTTCAAAATGGTTCTTGTTCTTCACTGCTGGAAATGCAGAAAGTTAGAGAGCAACTATTTCTGCTTGACTGTGGACATTGTCCAGAAGAACTCATTTTACATTCAAGTTTTAAATTTTTGGGATATTTTACTGTATGTGCTTGTGTTAGTATGATGCGCGTCATCTGAAAAGACTGGTAGTTTTGTATACTAACTGTGATCAGAAACCGATGGAAGATCAAATGGAATTGCTGGAAGTCATCAAGCCATCAGATTAGTGCTACGCCGCTGATTCTTGATGACTGAAGCGGTATGTTTTTTTTTCCCCATCAAGAACCAGATTACATTTATAGTGCAGCTTTCAGGCTCTAAACCTATCAGGATGTTGCAAAATGAAGGTAGCAGCAGCAAACTTTTGGCAGCCTCCATATGATTGCCTCTAATGGAAGTTTCTTTGATTTTCGTTTTTCTTTTTGGAATAGAAAATCTACTCAGCATGATAGCTAGCTAGTCATGCAGACCTTTAGAGTTTAGAGCAACAGCATGTTCCCATGCATTATTCAGGTATAAAGAAAGGGTAGATGTTCTTGTATTATTAGAAACAAAAAAATTCTAATAATACACGACGGTTGTATTATTAGAGAGAGGGGAGGTTTTTACCGACGGTGGAGATTGCACAAGAAGAGCGAAGGAAGGTGTACTGGAGAGATGAATCTGTTAGGGAAGAAGTCGGGGCGGTTGTGGTGGTATAGGTAGTGAAGTCGGCGCTGCTATTGATTGCTGTTAGTGTTAAAAGTTTGGTTTTTCTGGTTGAAGAAAGCTAGAAGTTTTGTTTGAGGGTCATTTTATTTTGCAAGAAGATGGTGGTGGCTGTGGTTTTGACGGCGAGGTACGCGGTGCGATCGTTTGTTTGAAAAAAAAATATGAAAAAACAGTTTTTCAAAAATTGGTTAGGATCAAGGGGTGGTTTTGGAGTGTGACGTAAAATATATTAAAATATTTTTTACAGTTATACATTAAAAAAAATTTAAAAATAATTAATTTAAGCAAAAAAAATTCAAAATTTTATGAAAAACATAATGAAAATTTATAAACTTGAATATGTTATTGGATGTCTCTTCGTTAAGATCTTTGAAACTCATGAATGAGACATTGCAGTATTATTAGAAACACTTAGCATAATTATTTAAAATAATTCAGAACAACCAAATATTTATCAATTTATTAATGACAAATTATCACACATAGCTAGCCAAGGAAATTACACAAAGCAGACACTTCGAGTCTTCAGCTGATCTTTGCAAGAGACTAACTGTCATAGAAGATCTTGGCCGAAAGACCCTCACATTAGTAAACCTGAATAAATTAGACAAACATAGAATTTAATAATGATGTGTTAAGTTCAACAACGAGGGAGCAAATGAACTGATTGGCAACCATTATGAACAAATGAAAAGCTAAGAACATCACTAGCAGGAACTACGAGCAAAGCACACAGAGAAAATTAGACAAACATAGAATTTAATAATGATGTATTAAGTTCAAAGAAATTTAAATTGCTAAATGAATTAGTCAACTTTGCATTTTATCATGACATACCTTGTCTTCTTCTCTTGCTGATGGAGTTCCACTTGAACCTGCCTCTCCAAAACACAAGAGGTTTTGTCAGTTTTTTTTTTGGTTTTTTCAAAGCTAATATTATTTTCAGGGAAAATAATTTAAACGAAAATAGGAATTGAAGAATGGATAAAAATGTAAAACTAAATATGATAGATTTAAATATGGTTTGCTGCTACTACCTGCATGAGATGTCTCTTCACCACTGTCATCACCATCAACCTTAATTTTAGGGATATGTTTGATCTTGGGCCAATCTTCTCCTGTTCCCCTTATGCACCTTTTGCTCAACCTTGGACAATCAATGATCTCAAGATTTTGAAGTTTCTTTAAATTGCTGATGCACTCTGGCATTTCTCCAATGCTTGGACACTTTTTGATGATAAATGTTTGTAAGGATTCTGCAGATCCTTGAAGAAACTGTTCCGGTAAAGCAATATTTGATGGTAAGCTGTCAAATATTACAATACGAAGGGAAAGGGAAAGAGGTTGAATTTTTCCCTCTTTCTCTTCTTCTATTTTCATCAAATCAAGCTTTTCACAGCCCATAATAAATAATTCTTCCAGAGTAGTTAGGCATTTTATGCTTCTCGGCAGAGAAATCAAGCTATCACATCCACCAATAATCAATTTTCGAAGACTTTTAAGACCTTGCATATCTTCGCACAAAATTTCTAGATTTTCACAATTAAAAATGACTAAAGTTTGAAGACACTCCAAACACCCAATCCCTCCTTCTAGCAACCGCTTCTGTTTAGTAAATACAAATAAAAATCTAAGGTTGATCATATGCCTCACATCTTTGGGCAGCTCTTCTAATCCTTCACGTATAAACAGAGCTTGCAAGTTTTGCAATTTGAAAATAGATTTTGGGAGTCTTTTTATTATTTTGTTGTCTCCAAAAAGAAAGTCTCCAAAAAGAAAATATCTCAAATGTTTTAAGGCGCCAATCCTCTCCGGAAAAGCCTCAAATTCAGAATCATACATCAATTCCAAAGACCGCAAATGCTTAAACTCCAACAAACATTTCTCAAAGTCTGTTTTGCATGTAGGCCCCACTATACTATCTGCAAAGACTATTGACCGCACTTGATGGAAGTTGTTTGGGAACTCGGGGAGAGTTTTATGAAAAAATGAATCAGAGTCAAGGACTGACAAATGACGGGTCGTTTTGGAAATTTGGTGGTTTTGAGAGCTTATGATTGAAAACTCATTTTGAGCCAATGATGATGCAAGATCATGCATTAAATCATGCATCTTAAATAAAGCTCCAACAATCCTATCCTCATAATCTTGGAAGAAACATCTTGAGATCAACTCGCGCACATAACGCAAGCCAACATCTTCCAACTTCTCATTTGGATTTGATGATTGAAGAATGAGCCCATGTGCCATCCAAAATTGCACCAAATAGAGATCTGAGAAGCGATAATCTTTTGGAAAAACGGAACAATAAAGAAAGCATCTTTTCAAGTGAGTCGGCAGTCTTTGATAGCTTATTTTCAAGGCAGGTAAAATGCCATCTCCCTCTTCTTCCCACTTCTCACTGTCTCTCACCGATTTCCACTCTTTTTCATCAGTCTTACCATAGAGTTGAGTCCCCAAGTTAATCACTGCCATAGGAACTTGCTTGCATTTCTCCACTATTTCTTTCCCAATTCCAACCAAATTTGGATGCATTTGCCCTTCCTTGAATGCACACTTGTAAAACAACGACAGACAGTCCTCCTGACCAAGAAGACTTAGGTTGTGCGCAGGAACAGTACCCATAATGTCAGCAACACGTCGGCTACGGGTAGTTACTATCATCTTACTTCCACCAGCACCTTTTGATAACAAAGGCTTCAACAACAACCATTTTTCAGCATCTTCATTCCAAACATCATCCAAAAGAAGCAAGTATTTCTTACCATTCAAAATTTCTTCAAGTTTTTTATTAAGTTCACCCCCATCCAAATCCGCACATCTTTCCCCAGTTGCAGATTTAATAATTTTTTTTACCACTTGTTTCAAGGAAAAATCATCTGAAACACATGCCTCCATCTTCAGATCAAAATGACTTCTTACATTTTCAGCATCACACACCGATTTGGCAAGAGATGTCTTCCCCAAGCCTCCCATTCCTACAATCGGAAGGACGAGAGGATGTGCATCACCAACCTTAAAAGGTGCTTCTAAAAGGCTGATGATGCGTTCTTTGTCTTCATCTCTTCCGATAAGACCGGAAAAGCTGTCAAAGGCTCGGTTCATCCCTGTTTCCTCATGCAAGACATGGCTACAATCAGTAGCCTGCTCGCTGAGGTTGAAGTCAGACTTAAGAGATGAAATCTCAGCTAGTCTTTCTATGATGCCCTTTATCTTATGACCCATTTTTAAACGGAATGCAATCTTATTAGAGCTTGAAAAGAAGCGCTGTACCTTTCTGCTGGTGCTCCCTGTTGTTTTCACCACCTGCCTTCGCAAAGTTTCGCACTCGATTTCGTCCAGCACGTCCTCTGCATCATACAAGACTTCTCTGAGCATACGGAGCCAGAGCCGAATCCTGTCATTCTTTGATTGTTGCTTCTCAGCATCGGACAGCACCGCGTTGATGGCTTTCAATCTCTCTTCAAGACGTGCAAGTTCATCTTCAAGTCCCCATGCCAAACGAAATTCTTGACCAGCGAAAGAGCCTAGCTTCCCTAGAAGGGATTTTGCAATCTCGGCGGCAAAAGCTTCGGCCATTTTCTTTTTGAGTGAGGGGAGAAGTGTTTGATAGGAAGAAATGATTGAGATAAGAGTGGAATTCCGCTTTCTGAGTGGAGAGGAGAAGTCGCTGAGTCTTCTTGATCACAAAATTAAGGGACGAAAAGTCAAAAAGAATAAATTTACAAGTAGTTGCTAATAATTTAGAGTTATGCAATTGTGTCGTAGCTTCTCCCATGGAATATTGACCACACATGATCGAACTCATCTGGGGACTTTGGAAGAGTTTGATGAACCAAGAACTGACAAATGAACCAAACTATCAATTTTCTCATTTTTTTAAAGTTTTTCATAACAAGATGTAAATATTCTTGTACTAGACGTATTATAAAATGCATAAAATAACTATTGATTGAAAAATAGTCCTTTTAGAGCATTATTTTATTGCTTAAATATGATTTTTATTGTATTAATTATTATGATTTTAAAAATTATATAGATTCAGTCATAGTTAGGATTCCATTATTTTTTATAACCCCTTTAGGGGATTTTATACTTATTGCATTTTTAGTATTTGACAAGGGTTTCAGCCTTGTTTTTCAAATAAGATAAAGCATATGAAATCAGTATGAAAATCTCCAACATAAAAAAAAAAAAAGAAGTGAAATTTCATTTTTTTTAAAATTCTTAAAGAGGTTGAATTTTTTTAAGTTGTTGATGAATTGACTTCTCCTACCAAAATTCATTGAAGAATTTTTTTTGTTGTTGAAAAATCTCGTACATTGACCTAATTTATTGGACCAATTAATTCACTCCTCTAATTAATTAGATTATTTTTGTCTATGTAAACTATATTTTTTCTCTCTCTATATGAATATTAATTAACCAATCACTTTGTTAAAGGCTTAAACTTATTGATAATTGAGTTTATTCTGCATGTTGTTATCACTCAAAGTTTTAATGTTAACAAAGGCTTAAAAAATTCTTATAAATGCACCTGTCTAAACATTAGAAAAAAAAAACACCTCTTACTTCGCGACCTGATCGGTCTTGGTTTATGAAAATTGTTCCAAAGTTCCCTTTATTGTTTAAATTTTTTTATATTAATGTGTTTAGTATACGATACATGTTATTATTATTGATTTGAAAAATAGTTTTTTTAGAGGGTAACATGATTTATGTGTTTTGTCGAAATAACTCAAATTATCCCAATTTATGAATTTGATGGGTTTTTCTTTTTAATTGCACTTAACTTTTTATAATTTATTTTTTTTTCATATTATTAAAAAATAGTTTTTTTTTGAAAAATTATATTATCAAACTTTATGAAGTAACAAAAATTAAATGATATAGAGAAAATCATTATTCACTTGACACCCATTGTACCGTGGATTATAAAGTAATCCACAATATTTTTGTTTCTTTTTCTTTTTGAATTTTTATTATGAGTTTTTAAAATTTATTTTTTTTAATTTTATCTTTTAAAATATAAATTTTAAAAAATTAGGTCTGTAATTTGCTAACCTAAGAGTGGAGTCCATATTCTAGTTTTCAATTGTATCTTTCATCTTCATCCATCTGGACAGCCACACTATATACAGCTCCAAATTCTATCTGAAAATCTCTACCACTATCATATATTTGGGCCAACCATGCCATGCTATTAAATTTAGAGATTATTTGTTTTTGTATTTTAAAAGTATTATTAATATATTTTGAATTTTTTTATTTAAATTATTTTTATGTGTTTATATTATTTTATATTGTTTGCCAAGAATAAATTTTAAAAAAATAAAAAATTTATTATTTTTATATATTTTTATATGAAAAGTATTTTTTTTATATAATTCTAAACATGCTCTTATAAATGTACAGATATCTGTATATCTAAACATTTGATTCACCATTTTCAGCGTTGATATGCTTTTGCCAAGTAAAACTCAATCTTAAGAACATTTAGGACTCTTTTTGGAAATCAATTTCTTCTGATGCATTTTTTCTATTATTTTTTCAATTTTTAAAATATTTTTTAATTGACATAATGGCGCCGATTTAATTAATTAAATTCACTCAAAATCAAAACTTTAAATTATTCACTAAATCACAAATTAACACATAAATTAATAATAATAATATTTAAATTGAAGTTTATTTTTAAAGTGATGCAACTGTGTTGTAGCTTTCTCCCATGGAATATTTACCAAACATGCATGGTCGAGCTCATTTGGGGACTTGGGAGAGTTTGATGAAAAAATGAAATGGAATCAGTAACTGACAAATGACGGGTCGTTTTGGAAATTAAATCGGTGGTTTTGAGAGCTTATGATTTAAAACTAATTTTGAGCCAATGATGATGCAAGATCATGCATTTTAGAGGTAGCTAAGGAAATTGCTTCCTCGTAATCTTTTCAAGTGTGTCGGCGGTCTTTGGTAAAAAACCATCTCCCTCTTCTTCCCACTTCTCACTATCTTTCACCGATTCCCACTCTTTTTCATCAGTCTTACCATAAAGTTGAGTCCCCATGTGATTTTAATCACCGCCAAAGGAATTTGCTTGCATTTCTCCACTATTTCTTTCCCAATTCCAACCAAATTTGGATGGAACTCCTTTTGCCCTTCCTTCCTTCTTCTTCTTCTTCTTCTTTTTTTTTTTTACTGTGGGTGTCCAGGTTAGCTTACGTGTACCTCGACTAATCTCTCGAAACCCTGAAATTAATGACCATGTAAGTTTCCAGTAGCTCTGAGGTTTGTGACATTTAAACAAGTAAAAAATAAACTCAAGATCTAATCAATTAAATTATATAGTTCAGCAAAAGAGCCTTGCTTCTCTGTGAGGGATTTTGCAATCTCGGCTGCCAAAGCTTCTGCCATTTTCTTTTTGAGTGAGGGGAGAAGTGTTTGATAGGAAGAAATGATTGGGATAAGAGTGGAGTTCCGCTTTCTGAGTGGAGAGGAGAAGTCGTTGAGTCTTCTTGATCACAAAATTAAGGGACGAAAAGTCAAAAATAATAAATTTACAAGTAGTTGCTAATAATTTAGAGTTATGCAATTGTGTCGTAGCTTCTCCCATGGAATAGTGACCACACATGTTCGAACTCATTTGGGGACTTTGGAAGAGTTTGATGAATCAAGAACTGACAAATGAATCAAACTATCAATTTTCTCCTTCTTTGTAAGTTTTTCATAAGCAGATGTAAATATTCTACTAGACGTATTATAAAAGTAAAATACAACAATTCAATAATATATAAAATATACTAAATTAGAAAATTAAGAAAAAAACCATGAAAGCAAAGTTGAAAGCAACACAGAGATTGTAGCTTCTAAATAGCTTTTTGCTTGCTATATTTGTCGTTGTAAATTATGAATGGCTACTTGGGATGCTATTTGTGTGGGGAAGTGAGACTTTTATTTATTTATTTAGGTGATGTAGTATTCATATAATTGACGTCATTGCTACTCAACAGTATCTTCCTCTCCTTCTATATTTTAAGGATAGTGAAAAAATCATTGTTCATCTAACACTTATTATATCGTGAATTACAAAGTAATTCATAATGTTTTTTTTTTAATTTTTATTATAATTTATTTTAAATCTATTATTATTATTATTATTTTAAATTAAAATTTTTAAAAAATTAGCTTTGTAATTTGCTAAAAGAGTGTGGAGTCTAGATTCTAGTTTTCAATTGTATCCTGCATCTTCATCCATCTGTAGAGTGCTTTCTGAGTCAAAGACGGACAGACGACAAAAGGCAAGAGTGAAATACCTACAGATCATCAAATTCAAGCTGGTCCATTCGCTTGGTCTCTTCTTTTGTTCTATCCCACTTAAGATAAATCTTGCTTTATATTTTTAGATGGTTCTATTAGCTTTCTATTTTATCTCTCTTGAAGATCTATTTATAGCCTGGTAGTGAATGAATTTCCGGATGGTGAGTATAGATCTTTCATCTATAGTTTGATGAGACCACCTAAGCTATTTTTTCTTTGATTTCATGTTCAATACTTGATTTATATATATAAAAGAAATCCATATACACTATCAATGAATACAGAATACACTCCAGAGTTGGAAACGATAAGCTCAGTTTGGCAGGCATAGAGCCTGTCGAAGTAGAGAAGCTGGTTAAAGTTCGTGCATTTAACTGGTGGATAGTTGGGATTGTTGATAGATTTTCCAGCCAAGATTTTGAGTGCTAAAAACAAGAAGGTTGAGGGGATAACAGTGAAGGTGAAGATGACAGAGAATGTCATTTCTTGGAATGAATGATAGTTGAGATAAGGCAAATATGTGTGGGGGAATAGCTTTAAATCTTGGCCTAGAAGCAAGGAAAATGACATGAACGAAACAAAAAGGAGCACTCCTTGTCTTTTGCGCAAGGAATATCTGTATAGTGATGATCCAAATTCAAGTCACTAATGCTAAATTAAAGCTTGTTAGGGAAGGAGTCGGGGTGGTTGTGGTGGTATAGATAGTGAAGGCGGCGGTGCTAGTGGTTGCTATTAGTGTTAAAAGTTCAGCTTTTCTGATTATAGGGAGCTAGAAGTTTTGTTTGAGGGTCATTTTATTTTGCAAGAAGATGGTGGTGGTTGTAGTTATGTCGATGAGTCACTTGTTTTGACGGCGAGGTACGCGGTGGTAATATTTGTTTGAAAAAAAAATGAAAAAACAGTTTTTCAAAAATTGGTTAGGATCAAGGGGTGGTTCTGGAGAGTGTTAGGTATTTTTATTTAAAAATATATTAAAATATTTTTTAAAAATTATTTTTATCATGTATATGTTAAAAAAAAAATTTAATGAAAAAAATTTTTATTTAAGCAAAGAAATTTCAAAATTTAATGAAAAACAGTATAAACTTTTAATATGTTATTGGATGTCTCTTTGTTAAGATCTTTGAAACTCATGAATGAGACATTGCAGTAAGTTTGAGATTCTTGATGACTGTTGTATTATTAGAAACAAATAGCAAAATTTGGATTGACCCTCTCATGCCTAACTTTTATCATACGGATAAAAGTTATCATGGCTTGGACTATATTGCTCACCTAAAATGGTACATTAAATGCTAAAATTGCACAGAAGGGCCAGATTATAAGGTATATTTTGGGATTGTGATAATGGTTGTGGTTTAAAGTGTTTTTTGCTTAAAAATATATAAAAATGATTTTTTTTATTTTTTTAAAATTATTTTTGAGATCAACACATCAAAACGATCTGAAAACATAAAAAAAATTAATTTTTAGTAATTTAAAAAAAAAAAAAACATTTAAAGGAACGCGGTTTGGATCGCATTTCTAAATGGACTATAAATATAGATATAGGAGAAGGGTTATATTAAAACAAATAATCTACAGAGGGACGCATTAGATAAAACATAAAAGTTCAAGGATGTGAAACTAAATTAACCCCAAAAGGCTAAAACTACCTGCTCCTCTATCCCACTAAGATGATCTTCCTCTTCCTCAACCCCCAAAGCAACCGTCCTCTCTTATTCTCACTTGCTCAGAGACAAAAACACTTGAATGTGGATTAGTTTTTGTACTTGTGCATATTCCAAATGTTTGCATCATTTTTTTTTTATTTTACGTGGGTGTCCGGGCCAACTTGCGCGCACCATGACTAATCCCACGGCCCACTGAACATCCTGCAAACCCAGTGAGCATGTAAGGCACCGCGGGGGTGACAGACATGCACGGTGAGGTTTGAACCCTGGTGGGGTGGAAAGGAACAAGCCCCCTCCACCACTAGGCCAAGACCTCAAGTGCCAAATGTTTGCATTATTACTCAGTCTAGTAATGGATAAATTAAGCCCCCTCTTAATTTTTATCCCTTTGCTAATAGACAAGTTCTGAAGCTTTAGTTTTAGCGATGGAAGAAGTTCTGAAGCTGATGCTGTTCAGTTATCAGAATCATTTACATTACTCTGGCTT
This sequence comes from Populus alba, assembly GCF_005239225.2. Classification (NCBI taxonomy): domain Eukaryota; kingdom Viridiplantae; phylum Streptophyta; class Magnoliopsida; order Malpighiales; family Salicaceae; genus Populus; species Populus alba. Next base: position 20,244,953 of record NC_133300.1, on the reverse strand, counting down.
CCAAAACTCTTATGAATGTAATGTTACTAGCTAGTTGATGTTACCATAGATTTTCACTGCCCTGTACAGTTATTGCAGCATATGGTATCTAACACTCTTCTGCAATTACAGTCTAATGAGACAACTAGAGTGCCAATCACATTTGTAATTATTATTTTGTTCTTCAGCATTTATGTAGTTTCCATTACATAATCATCTCTCCATGTGTACGTGCTTGTGTTAGTAAGATGTGCGTCATCTGAAAAGACTGAGAGTTTTATATACTAATTGTGATCAGAAACCGTGGAAGATCAAATGGAACTACTGGAAGTGAAGCCATCAGATTAGAGCTAGGTTGCTGATTCTCGATGACTAAAGAGTGCAGGTAGCATTTATAGTGTAGCTTTCAGGCTATACACCTATCAGGATGTTGCAATATGCAAGTAGCATCAACAAACTTTTGGAAGTTACTTTGATTTTCCATTTTTCTTACTGGAATAGAAAAGCTACTGAGCATGATAGCTAGTCACGCAGACCTCTAATGGAAGTTTCTTTGATGTTTCAGCTTTTTAGTTTGTTTAGAAGGAGGAATTTATATGTTAAGCATAATTATTCAAATGATCACACACAATATTTTAAATAAGATAAAGAGGTAAGCCAATAATTCAGAACAACCAAATGTTTATAAATTTATTCATGACTAGTCATCACACATAGCTAGCCAAGGAAATTACACAAAGCAGACACTCCGAGCCTTAAGTTGATCTTCGTAAGTGACAAACTGTTGTAGAAGATCTCAGCCGATAGGACCCTCACAGTAGTAAACCTGAAGAAATTAGACAAAAATAGAATTTAATAATGATGTATTAAGTTCAAAGAAATTTAAATTGTTGAATGAATTAGTTAACTTTGCATTTTATCATTGTCGCACCCCAAAAAAAAATCAGAATCAGCGAGCGGCATCGGCTGGCGATTTTTCTCTCGTTGTTGCGTTTGCTTCGTTTTGGTTCGTTGGAGTCGCCACCTAGTAATTCATTGAGGGCTACTAGGAAACCTGATGTACTGGTCTTGTCAGAGATTGCGGGTACGGGACTGGTTGTGGTTAGAGAAGGTATTAGCACCCCTAACGCACCCTACCTGAGGTAAGCTGCTTCGTAGCTTTGACGTGTTAAAGAAGTTTTAATAATTGTCTTTTCATCGAAAATTAGAAATATCACTTACGTATAAGTTAATAATTCTTAACCGTGATCCGATCAGAATATTAAATTCTTCTTTAATATATTTGCAATTTTATCATAAAAAAATATATACAAATAAAAAACAAAATACAAGCACACACATACACTTCCACTATTTTATTTTTGTTTCTTTTATTTTCCTTTTCTTTTCTTTTCTTTTGTTACATCCATAATACAAAATACAAATAAAAATAATTCAAAACCAAATAAAAAAAAACATCAAACAATTTTAAATTACAAAACAGCCCCCCCCCAAAGCCTCCTGGAATTGCGGGGAACGGTACTGTGAAGACACATGGGCAGCAGGACAGTGGCGGCGCGTCTTCCCAAGCGCCACCATCACTGGCGGCGCGTGGGTTCACCCGCCGCCGCAAGAAAAACAGGGGAAACAGGGCTGGCCTGCAATCTTCTTCTCTCCCCCACCGGCAATGACCTGCACAACACCAAGAAAACGCAACAGAACAGTTGATTTTAACTTTTTATTTCTTTGCAGATCTGATTTTTGTTCTTTCTTTCTTCTCCGATCTGCTCCTTCCTCTTCTTCTTCAGATCGTCTTCTCCCCGGGTCAGTTCGTTAGGGGTTCCGTCTTCTTCTCTGCTTCCGGTGGTGGCGAGGCCAAGGGGGAATGACCGCGCGGGTGCTGCTGGTGGCCTGTGATGGCTGTGGTGGAGCTGTGATGGAGAGGGGACCGTGGATCTGCCACCGGTTGAAAAGGGAAGATCTGTTGCTGGCTGCTGGCTGCTGGTTGCTCGACCGCCGCTGGAGGCTGGTTGAAGAGCAGAGGATGACGCAGCGGCGGACCGATCCGGGTCCGTGGGGGACGCTGCTGCTGACGGAGAAGCCCGGCTGAGAGGAAAAGGTGGAGCTGGAAAAATGGGGAGAAGGAGCAGCCGCAGGGAAGAGGACTGAGGGAAGTGGCTGTTTGGTTTTGTTTGGTGGCCGAAAGAGAAGTGAGGGGCAGTGGCTGAAGAGGATGAGGTCGGTGGGTGTTGGTCGGGTCTGTAGGGAGGAGACGGCTATGAAGGGGCTGAGAAGAAGGGATAAATCTGATAATGGGGGTGGCGGCCGGTTCTGGTGAGGGGAGAAAAAAATTAAAGAAGATGGCCGGCGACTGGTTGTTTTTTTAGAAGAATAAACTGGTGAGCAATGGCTGGAGGTTCAAAAAATTTGAAACCAGGGGGGCGGCTCCATTGGGTAGAATGAGGGAGGTTTTTTGTTTTAGGGTTAGGGTTTTTTTGTATTTTATCTTCTAATAATTTCAAAATTGGCCCCCTTTGAATGTGTTGAGGAAACCAGTATTTATAGGCAAAATGTTGCTAGGTTTTTCAACTTGGTCCCTCAACTTCTTTCTTTTTTGTAAATTTTGATTTTTCTTATTTTTTTGTGTTTTTTGAAAACGACCAATATCAACGTCGACTCAATGAGGAAAATCAATGATTTTAAAAATGACGCGTGAAAAGTCGAACGCGTTCGAAAGTCTTTTGAAAATTAAAATTCTTTTTTAGACGACGCTGAAAATGCTAAAATGACGAGAAAATATTAAAAAAACATATTTTTTTTATTTTCATTGTTTTTCTCTATTTTTGGATTTTTTGAAAATATATAAAAAACATGGGTCAAAAAATGGGTAACAACAATCATGACACCCACGACATGCCTTATCTTGTTATTTTGCTCTAGTTAAATCTGATGGAGTTCCACTTGAACCTGCCCCTCGAAACCACAAGAGGTTGTGTCAAATAAACATTGAAAAGAATTTAAAAGGAAAAAAAGGAATTGAAGAATGGATAAAAATGTGAAACTAAATATGATATATTTAAATACTTATAACCCGTACCTAATCAGATGTTTCTTCACCACTGTCATCATCAGCAACCTTGATTTTAGGGATATGTTTGATCTTGGGCCAATCTTCTCCTGTTCCTCTTATGCACCTTTTGCTCAACCTTGGACAATCAATGATCTTAAGATTTTGAAGTTTCTTTAAATTGTTGATGCACTCCGGCATTTCTCCTATGTTTGGACATTCTCTGATGATAAATGTTTGTAAGGATTCTACAGATCCTTGAAAAAGCTGTTCTGGTAAAGCAATTGTTGCTGGTACCGCCGCAAATAGTACAATACGAAGGGAAGGGGAAAGAGGTTGAATTTTTCCCTCTTTCTCTTCTTCTATCGTCATCAAATCAAGCTTTTCACAGTCGCTAATAAATAATTCTTCCAAAGTAGTTAGGCATTTTATGCTTCTTGGCAGAGAAATCAAGCTATCACAATGATGAATAAACAATTTTCGAAGACTTTTAAGACCTTGCATATCTTCGCACAAATTTTCTAGATTTTCACACCAACCAATTAATAAAGTTTGAAGACACTCCAAACACCCAATCCCACCTTCTGGCAACCACTTTTGCTGAGTACTTAGATCTAAAAATCTAAGGCTGATCATGTACCTCACATCTTTGGGCAGCTCTTCTAATCCCAAACCTATAAGCAGAGCTTGCAAGTTTTGCAATTTAAAAATAGATTTTGGGAGTCTTTTTATTTTTGGGTTCCTCCCAAAATGGATATATCTCAAATGTTTCAAGGCGCCAATCATCTCCGGAAAATCCTCAAATCCAGAATCATCCTTTAATTCCAAAGACCGCAAATGCTTAAATTCTAACAAACATTTCTCAAAGTCTGTTTTGCATGTAGGCCCCACTATACTATCTGCAAAGACTATTGACCGCACTTGATGGAAGTTGTTTGGGGACTTGGGGAGAGTTTTATGAAAAAATGAATCAGAGTAAAAAACTGTCACATGACGAGTCATTTTGGAAATTTGGTTGTTTTGAGAGCTTATGATTGAAAACTCATTTTGAGCCAATGATGATGCAAGATCATGCATTAAATCATGCATCTTAAAGGTAGCTCCAACCATCCCATCCACATAATCTTGGAAGAAACATCTTGAGATCAACTCGCGCAGATAACGCAAGCCAACATCTTCCAAGTTCTCATTTGGATTTGATGGTTGAAGAATGAGCCCATGTCTCATCCAAAATTGCACCAAAAAGAGATCCAAGAATAGGTTGTTAGGATATTGCTATTTATTGGCAATACCCCACCACCAAGCAAGTGGTAACACCATTAGTGCCACTAATGATGGCATGTTTTAAGGGATTATTGGCCCCTCCATGTTGACCATGAAATGCCTATAAAAGAGGCATAATTAATTGAGAGCAAAGTGTGAGAGATGAGAAACGTAAGAGAATAGAGAGAAAGAGAGAGTTGCAATGGCAGCAGCTATTGCAGCAGCTGTAAGGGCAGCAAGCAGTTGCGAGTTGAGTGGATGTGATCCTCCTCCATGTATTTATTGTGTCCTTTCTCTATCTATAATAAAATGACTCTCTCCCGTGGATGTAGGCGGTTTTGCCGAACCATGTTAAACATTGTGTCTCAATATGCTTACCCCTCCTATGAGCAAAGATCAGTACATCACTGGTCCCCGGATTCCGCACAACAATTGGTATCAGAGCACATGGTTTAAGTGGTTTTTGATTTTTGCTCAAAAATGAAAGTTGTCAAAATTGTGTTTTGACCATACCACCGTGTAAAGGAGGAAGTGACGAAGCCACTGGTGAAAACCGCGTCAAATCAGACACCGGACATGGCCACACGTGCCGTCGAGGAGGCTGGCCACGCGCGCAGACGCGTGCCACGCGTCACACGCGTCTTCTTCGCCCGGATGGGCTGACCCGACCCGAATATCAAGCGACCCGACCCACGTGCCAGACCCGGATAGAGATGATGTCATCATGACGTCAGTATGGCGTCAATATACAGAGTTGGCATGCCATGTCAGCTCCCAGTCAGCAAACACGTCAGCACCGTGGGACCCATATGCCATGTCATCAGCCGCGATCCGAGCCAAGCCGAGCCGCGAGCCGAGGGAAATGATTCTGTGCAGCAGAGTCTACATGCAACTGGATCTGAGCGTGAATCAGGCCAGAATTGTTTTGATCAAATATTAGCCGTCTGAAGTGCGATTTGGACGATTCAAGACATGTTTCCAACTAATTTGATCATTCCGGATGCAATGGTATGGTCCGATCATTGAGTTTCGAGACCAAAAATGGCGGTGGTGAATTATTGAAGAGAGATTGCCCGATCAGGAGGCATCTGAGGGTCTGGATTGAGGTTGATGGAGATGAAGAAGAAGAAGGTGCACATGTTTACCCAATTACATGTGCTGAGCTGTTAAATGGGAAATTTAATTGCCTTGATGAAAGGCAAAATTGGGACATTCTAGACACCCGGTTATGTGGACAATTAGAGGTGTAGAGTGAAAATTGATGAAGACCAATCTTGATGAATCTAAGCACTGGTAGTCTCGCCAGATGTTGAGAAATCAGGTATGAAACCAGGATACCCAGATCACTTGTAAAGGAAAGCCACAACAAAGCTAGTAAATGGTTGTATATACGGAGAGACAGTACGATGGATAGATATGGCCTAAGAAGTTCTGTCTAGGAGATTGGGTTTTAAGAGGGACTAGTGTGACCCCTCCAATCTTTCCTGGGAACTTGCTTAGTGGAAGGATTATCCATACGGTACTATTTTCGTATATGTAACAGTTTGTAATGAAACTGATGAAGACTAGCAGGATGCCGACACAAAGGGAACAGTTGGGTTCCATATGAATAAGGATTTGATGGAGTGGTGATTTCTCCAAAGAAGTTAGATTCGGTAACTGTGATTTCTCAAAGGGAGAATTGATGAAGACCCTAATAATGGAAGAGAAATACAGCAAGAGGATAAAGATTGGCACCCTATTTTGACTTGGATAAATGTTGTGACGGGATGAGCTGCTGTCAAACATAAGCAAGGAATAGGGAGAAATCTGGAGAACAGAAATTGCACAAGAGCACACGGAGATTATGTAGGAGTACCCGAGGGATCTAACGAGGTACTGTACTGAGACAACAGGTGCAAAGAGAAGAAGAGTTCCCAGATGAAGCTCAGAGCAGAGACTATGTAGAAGTTGTATAACAGGAAGTCTCTTGTGCTCTTGATGAAGACAACAAGCGAGGACCTTTCCAATGCATGCAAGGATGGAAAGATGAGCTGTTGCAGAGGCACCTAATTGAGGGGGTGCAAACGCCTGTGATAAAAGGCGACCGCTTGTGATGAAAGGCGAAGACACCAAAGAGAGGTGGTGTAGCTGGAGCTGTCAAGCAGAAAGGCATAGAAGCTCCAAACATAGAAATCGAGGTGGAGGATTGCGAGGAGTATACCGCAACTTTCTCTTTCTATGTAGTTAGTGGTAGTGATCTCTCCCAAGTCCACATGGTGGTAGAGAATCTTGGAGCCACTGAGGCATCCCAGCTGAAGGAGGATGCGACTGCCTATGAAAGGCAGAGATACCTTAGAGAAGGTGTGAGGGCCACGATGTGAGCCCAGATTCAGACCGTTGCATGACGACGAGCGGGGACACCTCAGGAGAAGGTGTGAGGGCCATGATAGGAGCCCCAGTTCAGAACGCCCCAGAGCCAATGTGATGGCTAGATATAAGTGGATAGGTGTATAGTTAATGAAGTGGTTATGATAAGTATGAAGACAAATGCAGGATTGACTTTCATGGATATTGCCCCATGCTAAAGATCAATGAGCTAGAAGACATTTGCCTTGGACAATAAGTGGATGACTTGTGGAGCATTAAGACGCGACTGCTATGAAGGAGCAGAGGGCATGCGCAAGTTCCGGGAACAAGTTGACTCTTGTCAAGGTGGTGAGCTCGGTGAAGGCATTGTAATACTCAGAGTATGAAGACATATATGGATCAACCTTTAATGGGCTACCCCCATGGTTAAAGGTGGAGAGCTACCTGGATTCTTGAGACTAAAAGCGAGAAACTCACGGAGAAGTAAGGCGTGGTTCCTAAGGTGGAACAGAGGGCAGGCGCAACTCCTGGATGAGTAGACTCTTAGAAGAGTGGTGGGCTTGTGATCATATTGAGATACTCAGATAATGACTGTCACTTGGAATATCCGTTTGAGGGGGTGTTGTAAGCCTTGGTGTGAGGCTTGATAAATCATTCCGGACCGAGCATGGTTGATACGCTCGAAGGGGAATGTTCCTAGAGACAAGCGTTAACACTCTTCAGATGTGATGTGGCAGACCATCTGGTTGTAGTGATCCTTTTGTGTGAGAAAAGGTGTGCTTTGGTCACTCTGGTGATTGAAAGGTTTGGCGAGTACCTGTAAACTTGGCCACATACGCTCTCGGAATGGTAAGCTTGGAAAAGCTGTAGGATGCAAGCTTGTGCTGAAGAAGCAATATGACAATTGTCCACATAAATGGCAAAGGGGGTGATTGTTAGGATATTGCCATTTATTGACAATACCCCACCACCAAGCAAGTGGCCACCACCACCAAGCAAGTGGTAGCACCATTAGTGCCACTAATGGTGGCATGTTTTAAGGCATTATTGGCCCCTCCATGTTGACCATGAAATGCCTATAAAAGAGGCATAATTAATTGAGAGCAAAGTGTGAGAGATGAGAAACGTAAGAGAATAGAGAGAAATAGAGAGTTGCGATGGCAGCAGCCATTGCAGCAGCTGCAAGGGCAGCAACGAGAGATGAGAGTTGAGTGGATGTGATCCTCCTCCATGTATTTATTGTATCCTTTCTCTATCTATAATAAAATGACTCTCTCCCGTGGATGTAGGCGGTTTTGCCGAACCATGTAAAATATTGTGTCTCAGTGTGCTTACCCCTTCTATGAGCAAAAATAAGTACATCACCGGTCCTCGAATTCCGCACAACATAGGTAATCTTTTGGAAAAACGGAACAATAAAGAAAGCATCTTTTCAAGTGAGTCGGCAGTCTTTGATAGCTTATTTTCAAGGCAGGTAAAATACCATCTCCCTCTTCTCCCCACTTCTCACTGTCTCTCACCGATTTCCACTCTGTTTCATCAGTCTTACCATACAGTTGCGTCCCCAAGTTAATCACTGCCAGAGGAACTTGCTTGCATTTCTCCACTATTTCTTTCCCAATTCCAACCAAATTTGGATACAACTCCATTTGTCCTTCCTTGAATGCACACTTGTAAAACAACGACAGACAGTCCTCCTGACCAAGAAGACTTAGGTTGTCCGCAGCAACAGTACCCATAATCTCAGCAACACGTTGACTACGGGTAGTAACTATAATCTTACTTCCACCAGCACCTTTTGATAACAAAGGCTTCAACAACAACCATTTTTCAGCATCTTCATTCCAAACATCATCCAAAAGAAGCAAGTATTTCTTACCATTCAAAATTTCTTCAAGTTTTTTATTAAGTTCACCCCCATCCAAATCCGTACATCTTTCCCCAGTTGCAGATTTAATAATTTTTATACCACTTGTTTCAAGGAAAAATCATCTGAAACACATGCCTCCATCTTCAGATCAAAATGATGAGTATTTACAATCTCATCATCACACACCGATTGGCAAGAGATGTCTTCCCCAAGCCTCCCATTCCTACAATCGGAAGGACGAAGGGATGTGCATCACCAACCTTAAAAGGTTCTGCTAAAAGGTTGATGATGCGTTCTTTGTCTTGATCTCTTCCGACAAGACCGGAAAAGCTCTCAAAGGATTGGTTCATCTCTGTTTCCTCATGCAAGACATGACTACAATCAGTAGTCTGCTCGCTGAGGTTGAAGTCAGACTTAAGAGATGAAATCTCAGCTAGTCTTTCTATGATGCTCTTTATCTGATGACCCATTCTTAAACGGAATGCAATCTTGTTAGAGCTTGAAAAGAAGCGCCGTACCTTTCTGCAGGTGCTCCCTGTTGTTTTCACCACCTCTCTTCGCAAAGTTTCGCACTCGATTTCGTCCAGCACGTCCTCTGCATCATACAAGACTTCTCTGAGATCGTTGAGCCAGATCCGAATCCTGTCATTCCTTGATTGTTTCTGCTCAGCATCGGACAGCACTGCGTTGATGGCTTTCAATCTCTTTTCAAGACGAGCAATGTCAGCTTCAAGTCCCCATGCCAAACAAAATTCTTGACCAGCAAAAGTGCCTAACTTCCCTATAAGGGATTGTGCAATGGTGGTTGCAAAAGTTCCTGACATTTTCTTTTTGAGTGGAGAGAGGAGAATTTGTTGATAGGAAAAATGATTGAGATGAGAGTGAAGTTATGTTTTCAGAATGGCAAAACTCTTGATTTCTAGCTACGAGCATGCATGTAAAGGCAACACAAACGCCTGTAATTTTTGTTCCTGACATTCCCTTATTCTTTCATTTATCTCTTACTTTGGAAACAATCTTCCTAATTAGAATCTATCCCTTACTTGGACCTTCCTAAGCAGTAAGCACAATATCATAAACAACCTTTGTAGAAAAGCAAGTGATCTCTCTCTCCGAATCTGAGATGATCATGACGTTTTGAAGATGATATGGTGATGATGTATTGTTAATTAATTTCAGTTATTTATGTATGTATGATCAAATTACAGCCTAATCAATCAAAAAGAATTTTGAACTACACTTAATTTTAAATTAAATAAGATTATAAAGAATTTAAACAACATACATTTGTGATTTAACATTGAAATGGATGGATAAACAAGAGTAAAATAATTTTGAATTAAAAAAAAAAAAGGAATGTCACGAAACAAAAAATTCTTGAAATTCCTTACCCCTTCCTCCTCGAGTTAACCTCTCTTAAATTCCCTCGTCCTAAAAAACCATCAAAACATTCCTTCAAGTTCAATATTCTTTCAATGACAAAAACAGATATGAAAGATGGTTCCTTAATATCACTAAAAATAATAAAGGAATGGGTTAAATAAAAGTAGGTCATAACATATACAATAGTTTATTTTATAAAATATAATTATATATATACTATAAATATTTTAAATATGATAGTATAAACATATATCCTTATTAAATATTTTTGAGTGAAATATATTAATATTTTTTTTCATTTTAAACCTTGTCAAATATTTTTTTAAGTAAAGTTTATTAATATATTTAGCTGTATAATAAAAACTAAGTTGAAAAATATTTTATGTTATTATTTATTTTTCATTTAACTCATTCCTTTGTTATTTAATTTTTAGTCACAAAATCTTTACAATCGAGATTCTTCTATCAAAGAAAATCCATTTTGGACCTGTCATTGCGTTGATCACGACAAAATAGCACATGAACTAACAATGCTTATAAAAAAAAAAAATAACAAAAACACCATTTCTCTCCGAAATTATATCATCACTTCTATAAAACTCACTGTCGCACCCGACATCGCGGCCGCCTTAAAAATTAATTCTTGAATTATGGAAAAAGAACCGATTACAGGCATCGTGTTCTTTTAGGGGAAAAGGTCTTTGTTTAAGGAGTCGCCACCTAGTATTATGGTCACTAGGAACCCTAACTGGTCAACAGAGATTCTATGATCCGAGACTGGTTACGTAAAAGGGAAGATATTATCACCCCTTAAACGTCCTACCTAAGGTAGGCTGCATTGCTGGTCTTTGTTATTAATTGCTAACATCTTTATTGGTTTATACTATGATTTCTTGTGTACGATATTCCTGACTCTGGCGCCAAGTGAATATTCAACTACGTATATTTCCAACTCTGGCGTTGGTAAATATTACGTAGGTATCAAAATAAATAACTCATATCATCATTTTATTATATTCCTGACTCTGGCGTCAGTGAATAAACAAGTAGAAATCAATTTATTTTTTTATCAAATTATTTTTTATGCATGCGAAACAAAATAAAATAACTTTATCCTAGTATTTTTTTATTCCCGACTCTGGCGTCGATGAATATACTAAATAAATTTATCCTATTTTATCTTATGTGAATAAACAAATAAAAATCAATTCATTTCTTTATCAAATTATTTTTTATGCATGCGAAACAAAATAAAATAAAATAAATTTTACCCTAGTATTGTTTTATTCCCGACTCTGGCGTCGGTGAATATACTAAATAAATTTATCCTATTTTATTTTGTGTGTTTTTTTTTCAATGAATAAAAAAAAAATCATTTATGTATATATTTTTTACATACACAATTTTTATTATATATTTTTAATATTTTATATTTTTTTACTTGTTTTTTTTTTTTTTTTGGGGCTGGGCTGGGCTAAATCCAACCCAGCAAGTATATATATTTGTGGCTGGGCTCAGCTCAGCCCCACAAGGGCTGGGCTGAACCCAGCCAGCCCGGCCCGGGTCACTGGCCCAAGCCAGTGACCCGGCTACACAAGATGCACGCGTGAAACAGATCACGCGTGCATCAACAGTGCGAAGGTAATTAAATTACCTTCGCACTGTTCAAACAATTATTTGAACACGAAGAGCAGAGAAAAAATGAAAAAGGAAGCGAACCTGTTTTTGGAGATTGAAAAAGATTGCAACGCTGGTCTGGTTCCTTTGAGTCGACTGCTTTCTGTTTCTGGCGATGCTGAGGCAGGTTGAGGCGACGGTGTGGCTCGACTGCTTTATGTCAATGATCTACGGTTCGGTGATCAATTGGGTTTCTGTAGGGGTGAAAACAGTTCGGATGAAAACTGATTTCTAGAAGGGATGAAATCTGGCTGGTGATACTGTTCTTCTCTGTCTCTTTTTTTTTGTGTTTTGTTTTCTCTGTTTTTTTTTTTTGTTAATTGCTCTGTTTTTGGGTTTTTTTTTTTTGCTCGGTTTCCTGTTCTTATCTCTGTTTTTCTGGGTAAATTCTGGGTTTTTCCTCCTCCTTGGCGTTGTTAATTGTTGGGTATTTATAGGGATCAATTTTCCTCCCCCTCAGCCTCACGTCTCTCCTCTTGATAAGCACGACTGAGGGAGACGGTTCCTGCTAGGACTCGAATTCAAAGTGCAATCTTTATCTCGTCGGGTTGTAATTATCATGAAGATAATTATTGCTTTTCTGTATTTTGAATGGGTTAGGATACTGGTGTTTCACGCTTTTGTTTCCTTCTTTGCAGGCGGACGTTCGGTGAGACGAAGATGACGGACAGCACCTGATTGAAACGGTGCTGTTTTGGGCTGAGAATGGTCATTTCCAATCTAGTCCTTGAAGTTTCTAAATCCTTGCATTCGAACCCCCTGGTCTTTTAATTTTCAAGATTTACCCTTCTTAAAATTAATTTAACAATAAGTGGGTCAAAATTTGGTTACAACAGTTGCCCCCTCTTTACAATGCTTACGGTGCAAATGCATTAGAAAATTTATTTTCTTTTGACTTGGTATAGTAAGTTTTGTAAAGAAGAATAATTGTGAAAACCCTTCCCCCTTTTTATTGATTTTTTTTCTTTTTTTTTTGTTTTTTTTGTTTTTTTGTTTTTTGTTTTTTTTTTTTTTTGATGGTATATTGTAATGGGTTACCGGCCCAGATGGTCACATTGTAATGGGTTACCTGCCCAGTATAAGATGGTATATTGTAATGGGTTACCGACCCAAGTGGTCACATTGTAATGGGTTACCTGCCCAGTATATGATGGTATATTGTAATGGGTTACCGACCCAAGTGGTCACATTGTAATGGGTTACCTGCCCAGTTGGTATATTGTAACGGGTTACCAGCCCAGGTGGTCACATTGTAATGGGTTACCTGCCCAGTTGGTATATTGTAATGGGTTACCGACCCAGGTGGTCACATTGTAATGGGTTACCTGCCCAGTTGGTATATTGTAATGGGTTACCGACCCAGGTGGTCACATTGTAATGGGTTACCGGCCCAGTTGGTATATTATAATGGGTTACCTGCCCAGGTGGTCACATTGTAATGGGTTACCTGCCCAGTTGGTCACATTGTAATGGGTTACCTGCCCAGTTGGTATATTGTAATGGGTTACCTGCCCAGTAGGAAAAATACGAGGAATTTTTTTTTTTTTTTTTTTTTTGAAGACATGATAGGGCTCGAAGGCACCCTATTCAATAGGTGGAAGCTCAAAGGAAATGAGGGCTCGAGAGCACACTCAAGAGGAGGTAGAATAGGAAATGCATTACCTTTGATGGTCGAGGGCTCGAAGGCGCGCTCGAAATTAAATAAGACGAGGGCTCAAAGGCGCGCTCGAATGTAAGACGCGGGCTCGAAGGGCGCGCTCGAATGGAGGTAGGATGAAAAATGCACTACCTTAGGTGGTCGAGGGCTCGAAGGCGAGCTCGAATGGAGGTAGTGTAGGAAATGCACTACCTCAGGAGTGGAAACTGAAAGGTGGTGGAATAATAGAGAGATTTTTCAAGTAGCCTAATTCTCATGGGCGGCCTGCCCAGGTTGAAAAATTCTCAAAAGTGAAAATTTTTCAAAAGCAATTTCAATGTTCACTATTTCTAGTTGGCTTTCTGCTCGATGGATTCCATTAGAATATTCTCTAATAAAATTTGCAAAACTCATTGTCCAATGTCTCAAAGTTTAAATGATATGCATGCATCTTTACCTGATTTGAAATATAGGCCCCCCATTTCTTCTTAGTCTTCTTGTTGCTTGGTTGGTGAGATCTTGCTATCTGATTTGAGTCATCTTTGTCGTTTGGCTTTCTAGCCCACTCGAGTTGGCCCATGTAAATTTATTTCCAGATTTGTTTACATAACTCAGCTTTTACGGTGCCCATCGTGACCCATTTGCTTGCCCGTTTCATCAAATAATTTGAGAGGATTATTCATTACCCCTCGTCTTACTGCTAAAAACATTCGGTATCACTTACTGAAAGGATCGAGTTGTCTTTTGTAAACCAAAATGCCCCCTTGTATGGTTGAAGGAAATTACCATCTCTTTTTCTAGAATCTTTCCTTCTAAACACAATGTTGCCCCCTTGTATTGGTTATTGCCCCTAAGTGTGCTTCTATCAGCGACTTAGATAAATAAAGGTTTTAAGAGGCCATTCTCTCATTTCTCTTCTTTTCAGTTTGGTGGAGGAATATGGGTCTAGAATGAATCTTGAAATCTTGATCTTGCATTTTGAAAACAAAAATTATTTCGATGTGAGTCAAATAACGATTTGCTTTTGAAATCTTGCAACTCCTTGGTTATTTCCTTTATGGGAAAAGAGATTATTTGCTCTTGTGTTTGGTACCGAGGTCTTTGGTGAAAATATATCATGAGATGACCCTTTTGTTTCGAAGTGAAGGACTCGAGAAAAAACTCGAGGTTTGGTAAGAGAAAAAACTTGTCTCTTTTTGAACCTTTATTTTTATCAGCATGAATAATAATGAGTAGTTTATTCGTGATGTCATGAATCTTATGAAAAAGTATTCTTTGCATTTTGAGAGCATTGTTTATTGTTCTAGATTGCTTGCTTGCTTGATTAGAAAGGACTTCTCCAGGTACGTAACGTAGGCCTCGGTTTTTGGCTATGAAAGAAAAGGATTCATAAGGCTCAAAGAGTGTTTCAGGGTTTCAAAGACTGAAGATCACGATCAATAGTTTGACTTTTGACTTCATTCATATTTTCCTTTGCCGCTCTTCTTTGATTTGCCCCCCTTTTTCTTCTTTTTTCATTACTTTCGCTAGAGCATACTCATTTTATCTTGGTTATTACTTTTTCTTGTGATTTAGGCATGCCCCTAGTATTGGAGTTTCTTGGGCTCTTTTGCCTTTTGGCTTTCTCACGGCTTTATCCTCCTTCTTGATCGTCGAAATTTCACTTGCCCCTTGCTTCGCTAGAGCATACTCATTTTATCTTGGTTATCACTTTTTCTTGTGATTTGGGCATGCCCCCTAGTATTGGAGTTTCTTGGGCTCTTTTGCCTTTTGGCTTTCTCACGGCTTTATCCTCTTTCTTGATCATTGAAATTTCACTTGCCCCCAGTGTAGGGTGTGATCTTAGTCGGGATTTTTCTTATGAAATTATTCAGGCTCAAAAAGGGTTTGCAAGGGATGTATTTATTTTAGAATGTGAAAGGAATAACAAAGATGGCCTTTCCTCATTTCCAGCGCAAGCAGCTATGATCAATAAACTTTGACCTCGTATAATGTGATGGTTTATTCTTTGCAAAGATGCCTTTCATGAGTTATGAGCAACCAGTTCACTACATACCATTATTCATACATTTAAAAACACATTATTCAAGAGTCATGGGGTAAGGGTATTTTTTTCCTTTTTTTTTTTTAGTTTGGTCACCTCTATGAAGGAGTTGCTTGATTCACTTGTCATTCTACAAGTAGAATGTCAAAAAATATCGGTTTTTTTGAATAAACATCAAACCATTTTTCGAAATCAAAATGCCAGATCAATTTTTTCAACATTCCAATAGTGAAACTGATTTTGGTAAAAGTAATGAATTGAATCTATGAGATCATGCGAGGCTTCAAGGGTGTATTTATTGATTCTTTGAAATCAATAACATTTATGAGAGAGAGAAAAGATATGCAAAGTGAATTTCTTGGCCAAACTTTTATTGATTTGATGAGAACTTATACAGTCATCAATGACTCAGCAATCATGGATAATATTTCTTTACAGAATCAGAATTCACTGGCCTACTCAAATCTTCTCCATCCATTCCTGTTAGTATCAATGCTCCTCCAGAAAATGCCTTCTTTACTACATAAGGACCTTCATAATTGGGTGCCCATTTGTTGTGGTTCTCACTAGGTAGTAATAAGATTTTTCTCAATACAAGATCTCCTTCTTTAAACTCTCTTGATCGAACTTTTCTATCATATGCTCTTGCTATCCTGCTTTGATACAGTTGGTGGTGACAAATCGCCGCTAATCTCTTCTCACTGATCATATTTAACTGTTCATATCGTATCTCAGCCCATTTAGCCTCTTCTAGCTCAGACTCCATTAGGACCCTTAGAGAAGGAATCTCTACTTCCAAGGGCATCACTGCCTCCATTCCGTAAACTAGTGAATAAGGTGTAGCCCCAGTTGACGTCCTTACTGCTGTTCGATATGCATGTAGAGCATAAGGAAGCCATTCCTGCCAATCTTTGTAAGTAACCACCATTTTCTGGACAATCTTCTTTATGTTCTTGTTAGCAGCTTCAACAGCACCATTCATCTTTGGTCTGTAAGGTGATGAATTGGAATGCTTGACTTTCCATTTAGTGCATAATTCCACAATCATCTTCCCATTGAAGTTCTTGGCGTTATCGGTTACTATCCTTTCTGGCAGACCATACCTACAAATTAAGTCTCTCTCAATGAATCGCTTGACCACCTTCTGAGTCACATTAGCATATGAGCAGGCCTCTACCCACTTTGTAAAGTAATCAATTGCGACCAAGATAAACCGATGCCCATTGCTGGCTTTTGGATTAATAGGCCCAATCACATCTATTCCCCACATCGCGAATGGCCAAAGGTGACACCATAATTGAATAAAGGGCACTGGTGGTGCATTGATTTTGTCGCTATACACCTGACATTTATGACATTTTCGGACAAATTCTATACAATCCTTCTCCATGGTCAACCAAAAATACCCAGCTCTTTGCATTTGTCTCGCCATCATGTGTCCATTTGCATGGGTGGTGCAAATTCCTCCATGCACTTCATACAAGGCTTTATTGGCTTCTGATCTGTCTAAACATCTTAGTAGAGTCCCATCAAATGACCTTTTGTATAAGATTTCTCCATCTATAAAGTATTCCATTGCCATTCTTCTCAGAGTCTTCTTATCTGTTTTTGAAGCTTCAAAAGGATATTCCCGATATTGGATGAATCTTTTTATATCTGCATACCAAGGACTTCCATCCACTTCTTCTTCTACTAAACAACAATGAGCAGGAGAACTTCTGATATCAATGCCTATAGGATGTACTCTGATACCGCAATCAATTGTGGCCATGGAGGCTAAGGTTGCTAAAGCATCTGCAAACTGATTCTTATCCCTTCCTAAATGATTGAACTCTATCTCTTCAAATTCTTCAGCCAATTTGGAGAGATATTCTTGATATGGTTTCAATTTCTCATCTTTCGTCTGCCACTCCCCCTTTGTCTGGCAGATTATTAACATAGAGTCTCCATACACCTCTAATTTCCTTATCTTCAACTCCAATGCAGCTTCCAATCCATGAATACAAGCCTCATATTCAGCTGTGTTGTTTGTGCAATTGAACTGCAACTTAATGGATATGGGATATTGTTTTCCTTCTGGAGAAATTATTACAGCACCAGCTCCATTACCAGATATATTCACCGCACCATCAAAGTACATGGTCCACCAATCACCTTCTATTACAACCACATCCTCATCAGGGAAGTCAAAATTTAATGGCTCATAGTCTTCAATAGCATTATCAGCTAAATGATCTGCGATTGCACTTCCTTTCACGGATTTTCTTGTTTTGTAAATGATATCATATTCAGCCAACAACACTTGCCATCTGGCGAGCCTATTTGACATGTATGGTTTTTCAAAGATATATTTGATAGGATCTACCTTTGAAATTAACCAAGTGGTATAGTATAGCATATACTGTCGGAGCCTTTTCGCACTCCAAACCAAACCACAACACAACTTCTCAATCATGCTGTAACGAGATTCACACTCAGTGAATTTCTTACTCAGGTAGTAGATGGCTTGCTCCTTTCTCCCAGACTCATCATGTTGGCCAAGCACACAGCCCATTGCTGATTCAGTCACTGTTAAATACAAAATGAGAGGCTTTCCCGCACCGGTGGCACCAATAGAGGTGGGTTCTGCAAATAATTGTTTAATCTTATCAAAGGCTTCTTGACAGTCCTCATCCCATACTCCGGGGTTTCTCTTTTCGAAGTAATCGAAAGATTGGTTCACAAGTGACTGTAAGTTGTGAAATAAAATCGAGCAATATAATTTAAACGCCCCAAAAAGCCTCGAACCTCTTTGCTCAGTTTTAGGAGCTGACATAGCTTGTATGGCTTTCACTTTATCAGGATCTACTTCTATTGCCATTATGCTCACCACAAATCCCAATAACTTCCCAGACTTCACCCCAAATGTGCATTTTTGCAGGGTTCAGCTTTAATTGATATTTTCTCAGCCTTTCAAATAATTTCTTTCAGAGCTGGGATATGGTTTTCCTCATCCTTAGAACTTAGCAATCATATCATCCACATAGACCTCAATTTCTTTTATGCATCATATCATGAAATAGTGTCACCATTGCTCTTTGATAAGTTGCCCCAGCATTTTTCAGTCCAAATGGCATAACTTTATAGCAATATGTTCCCCACGGAGTAACAAATGTTGTTTTCTTCTTGTCTTGCTCGGCCATTTTAATCTGATTATACCTAGAGAAACCATCCATAAAAGAGTAAGTAGAACTCTTAGCAGCATTATCTACTAATACATCTATGTGGGGTAAAGGAAAATTATCCTTCGGGCTTTGCCTTATTCAAATCTCGGAAATCCACACATACCCTGATTTTGTTGTCTTTCTTGGGTACTACTACGATATTGGGACACCCATTGAGAATAATCAACTACTTCCAAGAATCCAGCATCCCACTGTTTTTGTTATCTCTTCTTTCACTTTGATTAGTATATCTGGCCTTGTCCTCCTCAACTTTTGCTTAACCGGCTTACAACCTTCTATCAAAGGTAGTTTATGTACCACAATATCAGTATCCAGACCAGGCATATCAGCGTAATGACCAGGCAAAAACATCAATGTATTCTTGTAAAAGAGCAATCAATTCACTTCTAACGTCAGCAGAGATTAGCTTCCCTATTTTCAACTCTCTTTTATCATGTACTGTGCCACATTTATCAGTTCTAGTTCTTCTTTTGCAGGCTTCCATGTGCGATCAGATTGTTCCGCTAACTTTGCGAATTCATGAATATCCTCCTCACCAAATTCTTCCTCATCCATGGCAATTATAGTTTCAATCAAAGTTAGGCCAATTATCCATAGTGCAATGAGTTTGTGGGGTGTACGACGATCCGCTTTTCAGATTTCCTGAAAGCGGAAAGTGTTTTTGGTTATGAGTGTATAGTTCTGGGAAAGTAAATAAATGAACAGAGAAAAAAAACAACACGATTGAAAGAAAATATGCATGATCTCATTGAAACTTAAAGGATAGAAGGGCTCAACCACAAAACCTTATTGCCAATCTCTTGAGCCATGATGATTTGGCAAGGCACAATTATTCAAACAATACAAATAATGAAAAACAACGAATAAGCAATCAAAACATTACTTTTTGAAAACAATTGGGACTTCTTGAATTTCCCAATTTGCTAAATCTTCTCCCTCGGCCAGTTTCCTCACGAATTCCAATGAGTCGTCTTTCCAAAACACCAATAGTCAGCTGGGGCAACTGTTCATAGAGCATTATCCTCTTCCTTTAAATCTGTTCACCGACGTATTCAAGATAATTAATAGTAGCACCATTGAATTCTTTTCTTAGTCCCCCCTCATAATCCTCTGTTTTTATCACATATGCGGATCTTGGAAATGTTACATGGATTGGTGGGATCTCTATTCGGTCTTCATCTGGTTCTCTTCTCTCAATCCGGGCTATTCTCTTTTCTCTTCTAATTTCAGCTGCTCTTTTTGAAATCTGCTTTCCCAGGCTTAAACCCTAAGCCAAACCTTTGATCCGCACACTTCATTTTTATCACATTAATCCTCTCAGGCATTCCGGTAGTATGGTCATATTGAAATGGCAGTCCATGCTTTAAGAAGTATTTAGCAGCCATTTTTGCTGCTTCGGAAATTTCTGGCTTTCTTCGTACCGTATTTTCGGTACCCATTCAGCATTTACAACTTCAAATGCATGCAGATTTCCATCCTTACTTTCTTCAGTTTCTATGTAAGGGATCGAGACACATTTTTTTTATCATTGACAAAGTTTCCTCAGCTCTCACAGTCACCAAATTTCCCATTGATGACTAAACTTGACTCCGTTGATGTAAAGAAGATGCGACAGCTCGGGCTGCATGGATCCAAGGTCTTCCAAGTAACATGCTATATATGATGGATGAATGTCCATTACTTGTAATGTGACCTTGAAATGGTTGTGGGCCAATGATTAGTTCAACATCAATACTCCCAGTGATTGGTCTAGGTGACCCATCATATGCCCTAGCAGTCATGGTACTTGGCTTCATGTGAGAGGCATCAACTGGCATTTTATCAAGTACATGTCTTGGCAATACATGAGAAGAACCATTATCTATAAGCACCTTAGCAATCACACAATCCTTGCATTTTACCGTGATATGCAAATGGTTTATTATGACCGGTTCCTTCATGATCTAGCTCATCATCGGTAAAATAGAGGTAATTGCTAGGCTTGAATCCCGACCCACCAAATGTCTATGGAGTCTTGTGTGATATCCTGAGGAACATATGCTTCATTTAAGAACCTTCTGAAGTGCGTTCCCTATGCAATTCTGAACTCAATATTAATGATAACAAAGAAATCCTAGCGGGTGTTTTCTTTAGCTGATCAACCACACTATATTCGCTGTGCTTCATCAATTTTTCAGAAATTCATTAGCCTCTTCATCACTTACTGGCTTATTAACCTCATCTGTCTTTATCAATTCCACCATGTCCCTTTCCTTTGGCTTTTCTATGGTTTTTCCAACTCTTCAGGAGTAAAACATCTCCCACTCCGAGTGAGTCCTCCTACTTCAGCATGGAAAAACAGGGGCAGGATTTGTGCTGTGAAAGAATAACCATAATTATAGGGTTGGGCATTATAGCTTCCGTTAGCATATGTTCATAGGCTTTGTTAGGATCATCATTTTTTGGTGGACCCTTTTCAGGTTGGTACATGTATCTACAAACTTCCACTTTTTTGTTACAACCATTCATTGTTCCTACTAACTCATCTTCTTTGGGTTTCATCAAATCTTAACATTCCCAACGTCATCATATTTTCTACCTCCAAAAGAAAACTCCTCGCACGAGTCAATATCATGCCCAAGCCGTTGATGATATTTACAATACTCATTCGCATTCCTTACAGTTTGTATTTTGACTGGTGTCTTTAGATAATCTGTTTGTCCTTAACATCCCATACAATCTATCCATAGTCACCTTTAAAGTTGATTGTACCTCCCTTTCCTATCTCCAAGCTATTAACTCCCCCACTTCCAGAAGCGTGATTTGGTAGAGGGTTAAGCTCACATTTGGAGACTCATCAAAAGAAATCCACCCAGCTTTGATGAGCTGAAGGATTTTTCTTTTGAATGCAACACATCCATCAATATGATGACCAACAGCACCAGCATGGTATTCACATTTTTGATCGGGTTTATACCAAAAAGGAAATGGTGGTTGTAAAGGTTCTAAGGGAACTGGTGCTACCTGACCAATACTAAGCAATCTTTGGTGCATTTCAGTAAGAGACATGGGTAATGGTGGAAGCTGCACTTGATCTATTGGAAAATTTCTTCTCGGACGGTAGGCATTATTGGTTTGGTTGTTTATTGGGTTATTTTGGGTGTTTGTAGGTGAAGAGAATTTTATATTGGATATAGAGGGGGTAGGTGTAATACTGTTTGGAGCTTGTAATTATCTTGGTAAAGTGTTTTCCCTCTACTTTCCCTTTCAACATTGTGAACTTCCGTTTCTTTTCTTTTTCCAATAAAACCTCTTTTTTCAGTAGGATCCACGATCCTACCCGTCCGAACAGCTTGTTCGATCCTTTCAGCTATAACAACCAAATCAGAGAAATTTTGTGCAGCACTACCTACCAAGTATTCAAAGTACGGGGCTTTGAAAGTGTTGGAAAATAAACCAGTCATATCCCTTTCCGACAATGAAGGATTTACTTGCGCGGCTGATTCACGCCACCTTTGGGCATATTCTCTTACAGACTCCTTATTGCCTTTTTCCATGGCTTGCAGACTTGTTCTATCTGGGGTAATGTCCATGTTGAACTTATACTGTCTAATAAAAGCTTCAGCTAAATCCTTCCATCCTTTAATCTTGGTATTATCCAAACGCATATACCAAGCAAGAGCAGCATCACTTAAACTATCTTGAAAGAAATGGATCAATAACTTCTCATCATGGACTACTTCAGCCATCTTATTACAGTATGCTTTAAGATGGGTGATTGGGCATTGAGTTCCAGTATATTTAACAAATTCTGGAACTCTGAATTTTCTGGGAATAACCACATTAGGCACTAAACACATTTCAGCAGCCTTTACCGGATCATACAAACTATTCCCTCTATTGCCTTCATTCTTTCTTCTAAGCAGCTAGTTTTTCCTGACCATTTTCCTCTATGATCTTGTTCCTTTGAGGTTCTTCTTCTATCAACACAGTCATGGGGGACCTCATTGGATGTGCTGATTGAGTAGGTGCGAAATGAGCAGCATGTTGAGGCTCAAATGGCGGAACAACAGGAGGCGGAGGTGTAAATGTTTGTTGAGAAGATGTCCCTTCTCCAACTCTAGGCCTCAAAGCTTGTTCAAGCAAGCTGGTAAGCCTTGCTACATCCTCTTTCAGGCTTTCCAGCTCTCTTTGGTGTTGAACCAGCTCTTTTTGGTGTTGAATTTCTAGCTGATTTCTCTCTTCATTTTCCATTTTCTTTCGTGAACGAGTATTATGAATACGTTTAGGTTGGGGACCTATATTTCACCTGTTATATGCAGAATATGACAATCTATAAGCAAATGTATGTGATGCATGAATGTGAATGCCACATATTTGATATAGATTCGCTTTTTGTTGGTGACATATGGCCGTCATTCTTTGGATATATGGGTTGAGCTTGAACTTGATATCATTGTTGCGATGCCGAGAAGAAATCTGCTTAGCTTTTTGACATTTGGACTTTCAGCTATATACACATATCTTTGCATTGAAAAATGTGGGTCTCAGCCCTCTTATTACTTATTCAGAAACTTACAGTGAAAAATTAATCTAATCTATTACAGGAGAAAAAACACTGCCTCTAGTAGCTATTGCTTTCAAAAAAAGATCGGTGTTATCCATGCTTCTTCGATATTTCATTATATCTCCTCCCACCTGACGAGCTTCCACTCGTAATAAATGGGCTTCTGCAGCTGCTCGATTAATCTGATCTTGTAGTTCCTTTATCCTCTCAGTATGAATCAAGTTGTTTCTAGACAAAAAGTTATTGGCATCATCCAATGTTTGATTATGTTGCTTTATCATTTTTTGGTTTCCCATAAGTTGTACGGTCTTTAATTTTTCTTTGTCCAACTTAGATCTCAACGCTTCTGCTTCGCCTTATGACTGTTCAAACTCTGCTTTCTGCTCTTTCGTGCATTTTAGTTAAAGCCTCCGCTCTTCCCAATTGGTCTTTCAACTTAACAATGTCTACCCGACGCATTTTCAATATAGCTTGTGTCTTGATGGCTGACTCTTCCCAATGCTTAGCTTTTTCCATGTAATATGTCATGTCCTGATTAATTGTCTTTTGTGTTTCCAAGTCAGTCTTTGCCTTTATCAAGTCTTGACCACCAGAGTCCCTTTCTTCTTCAGCTATTTTCCTTAAATCCTTTTCTTTGGCTAGCTGCCGCTCTAAAGACACTCTATGTTCCTCATTTGCTTTAAGCTCAACTTGTAACGCTTTTACTTGTTTTCTTAATTCTTCTTCACAATTTACTCTTTTTCTTCGAATGCCCACAGACTCAGAAACTTCTGCCATATAAGAGATTCCTCCATTACGCCATTCAGAATACTTTTCACTAATTGTAGGATTCCTTAATCCAGTCTCCTTTTTCACAAGTACCAAAGACTTCCAATCTTGTTTAATGCTCTCCAACATCTCCATGGTAGCTCCTTTGTACACTCCAGTAAATTGAGATAAACCAACCGTTCTTGGAATGCTTTGTATGCCCCCAAACTGTCTTGCAACTAAAGCAGACGCATAGCTAATATATCCAGTCACTCCAATCAAAGTTACCCAAGGCTTCTTCCCGCAACTCATTAAGTACGTTACATTTCTCATCCAAGGAGCTCTCCAATTAACCTTGCTTCGTGGAATTCCTTGTAATTTTACCCCCCAATCATCTTCAGAAAAAATTTTCCATTCACTTGATACCAATAACTCTAGTGGCCTTTGACCAAACCACCAAAAATTCCGGAATATTGGTGTCTCAGATTCTATATGACTTACCATCCAAATGAACAATAATGGCACACAACATCTTATAGAACCTTTTCTAGTCTTTTTTCAATGATTGAGGGACAAAAAAGTTTCAGCCAAAATCGCAGCAGAAGGATTAATTTTAGTCTTCTCATACTCAACAAACAAATTGGCTGCCTCTAAACTAACAATTCCAGCAGATGAAGGGCACAAAATCAACCCAAATATTCCCAAAGCCAATATTCTGTATACTTCTACTTTAGCACATGGATTAGACTTTTTAGCAATCAACAACTCTTCTAGCCGTTTCCATCTCAAACCCCCGGAATTATTTTTTTCTCTATACAAACTCATTTGCTGGATTCCCAATAGCTTAGCAAGCTCCTCTATAGTATCCTCAGTCTTTTGATGAAAGTAAACCTTATGTATATCCTCAGGAAATTCTGTCAAAACACCATATTCTTCAATGGTAGGAACCATATCGACATCCCCAAATGTAAAACATCGATAATCAGGATCCCAAAAATGAATCAGAGCTCTTATGGCCAATGGCAGTACCGACACATTTAAAAGATGCAAAACTCTCCCATATATCTTAGTAAATTCTGTCTCATCATCCAAGTATTTGGTGAGTGGAATCAAACGAATGGCATCATTTATTACACATCTCACCTCTTTTAGCAGCGGTATCCCACTGTCATCCAGTCTAGGGCAATCTCCCTCGGTCATATGCAATGATTCAGATTCAAGCCCATACTTAATAGTGTTGACTTCTCGATTAACAGCCATTATGTCACCCGAAATAATAATCCTGTTATGAAATAATACATGTTAAGCTTTACTTTAGTGAAACTTACATAGGGAACAACCTAAAGGGTAAGTTCTGGTCATTACATGCTTAGGGTAGGTTGCTATCTAGTCTTTGAAAGGTCTTTCGCATGCTCAGTGATCTTCCTCGAAAGGTTGATGTGAGGCTTACAAGTAGCGTGAAGATAGAGGCCCTGAATAATATCAGTTTAGGCATACCAACCACTATCGAGTAAACAATCAGGCGAAAGTTGGATGGTTTCACGAGTCTTACCCAGGCCAAAGCCATTGGGGTACCGCTACTCTCCCACTTAACATAAAGTTTGTATAACATATATTTATTATGAAATGCGTGGTGTGTGAAGGCACAAATCTATATTCAATGTATATGATGACATGAATAAATATGGATGCTAAGGCAATAAATAAATAAATAAATAAATAAATAAAATAAACTAAATAAAATAAAAAAAAAATAAAAAACAACACAACAAACATTTATAGAAATTTTAACAAATAAAGACAAAGCTTAGTCTTCGTGTCCCCAGTGGAGTCACCATTCTGTCGCACCCGACATCGCGGCGGCCTTAAAAATTAATTCTCGGATTATGGAAAAAGAACAGATTTCTGGCGTCGTGTTCTTTTAGGGGAAAATGTCTTTGTTTAAGGAGTCGCCACCTAGTATTATGGTCACTAGGAACCCTAACTGGTCAACATAGATTCTATGATCCGAGACTGGTTACGAAAAAGGGAAGATATTATCACCCCTTAAACGTCCTACCTAAGGTAGGCTGCATTGCTGGTCTTTGTTATTAATTACTAAAATTTTTATTGGTTTATACTATGAGTTCTTGTGTACAATATTCCTGACTCTGGCGCCAGTGAATATTCAACTACGAATATTTCCAACTCTGGCGTTGGTAAATATTACGTAGGTATCAAAATAAGTAAATTCATATCATCATTTTATTATATTCCTGACTCTGGCGTCAGTGAATAAACAAGTAGAAATCAATTTATTATTTTTTTTTATCAAATTATTTTTTTATACATGCGAAACAAAATAAATTAAAATAAATTTACCCTAGTATTTTTTATTCCCGACTCTGGCGTCGTGAATATACTAACTAAATTTATCCTATTTTATTTTATGTGTTTTTTTTGTCAATGAATAAAAAAAAACAATAAATTCATTTATGTATATATTTTTACATACACAATTTTTATTATATATTTTTTTATATTTTATATTTTTTTTTTTTTTATTTTGGGCTGGGCTGGGCTGGGCTAAATCCAACCCAGCAGGTATACATGTTGGTGGCTGGGCTCAGCTCAGCCCCACAAGGGCTGGGCTGAACCCAGCCAGCCCGGCCCGGGTCACTGGCCCAAGCCAGTGACTCGGCTACACAAGATGCACGCGTGAAACAGATCACGCGTGCATCAACAGTGCAAAGGTAATTAAATTACCTTCGCACTGTTCAAACAATTATTTGAACACGAAGAGCAAAGAAAAAATGAAAAAGGAAGCGAACCTGTTTCTGGAGATTGAAGAAGATTGCAACGCTGGTCTGGCTGCTTTGAGTCGACTGCTTTCTGTTTCTGGCGATGCTGAGGCAGGTTGAAGCGACGGTGTGGCTCGACTGCTCTATGTCAATGATCTATGGTTCGGTGGTCAATTGGGTTTCTGTAGGGGTGAAAGCAGTTCGGACGAAAACCGATTTCTAGAAGGGATGAAATTTGGCCGGTGATCTGTTCTTCTCTGTCTCTTCTCTCTTTTTTTTGTGTTTTGTTTGCTCTGTTTTTTTTGGTTAATTGCTCTGTTTTTGGGTTCTTTTTTGGTTCGGTTTCCTGTTCTTATCTCTGTTTTTCTGGGTAAATTCTGGGTTTCTTTTTGTTTTTTTTTTTGGCGTTGTCAATTGTTGGGTATTTATAGGGATCAATTTTCCTCCCCCTCAGCCTCACGTCTCTCCTCTTGATAAGCACGACTGAGGGAGACGGTTCCTGCTAGGACTCGAATTCAAAGTGCAATTTTTATCTCGCCGGGTTGTAATTATCATGAAGATAATTATTGCTTTTTGTATTTTGAATGGGTTAGGATACTGGTGTTTCACGCTTTTGTTTCCTTCTTTGCAGGCGGACGTTCGGTGTTTTGAAGACGAAGATGACGGACAACACCTGATTGAAACGATGCTGTTTTGGGCTGAGAATGGTTATTTCCAATCTAGTCCTTGAAGTTTCTAAATCCTTGCATTCGAACCCCTGGTCTTTTTAATTTTCAAGATTTACCCTCCTTAAAAATTATTTTAACAATAATTGGGTCAAAATTTGGTTACAACAGGGTTTACACCAATATTTTTTAGTTATTATGACTTATCTTACATATTGATAATAATAATTTATTCACTTGTTATTTATTTTATTTTTAAATTTTTAGGGGTTTACATAATTGTTCGTATTTATTCTTTTCTGCTCATCTACAAAGAGCTTCACAAGCTCTCACAAAAAAATATTGAAAATACAAAAAATATACAAGTAATGTAAGTTTTTAGATTAACATTGAAATACAAAATACATTTAAAGCATTTAAATTAATATTTTCACGAGTGATGTCCAAGAAGAAGCACTTCATGATTGCAAGACTAGCATCATACAACTAACTAGGGCTAGCTATTTTGTTAAGATTACCATTTCTTGAATGTGTTGCCTTTATCTTTGGATTTGAAATTTGACAGTGCCCTTGCCACAACAGAAGCTCCCAAGTCCAAGAGTAACTGCACACTTTCAACATGTCAATTTAATGTTGCCATATGCAAAGTGGTTATGCCTTCCTCGACAAGATCCCATGAAAAGAAAATGACCAATTACTATTCATTCTCTTACATTTCACTATGGATTACAATATTGAATTTTTTAAAAATTTTCAATTTGATTGTTTGAGCTTTTCTTTTGCATAATTAAGCCATTTTGAACCCAAATTATAGCCAATTGCATGTTTTCTTAGGGGTGATGGTTGAATTGAAAAACATGGGATTGAAGTTACAAAAACTAGTAAAATTAGTAACAAGTATGTTATTTATTTGAGAATTTCATTTTTGTCCACCATATTTTTAAGCAATCAAGTATCCAGTTCCGATAATTTTCAAAAAATATATTTTGACAACAAATTTCATTTTCCTTTTTTTTTTAGTCGTTTTGGGTGGAGGAGAGAGAGGGGGTCGCTAGATCCTTATTTAGAGAGAGAAAGTTATTGTTGGGGAAAGCTTTTAGGCCACGGAAACGAATGTTTTTTATGTTCAAAAGATTTCATGTAAGAAGAGGAGTTAAGATTATGTTTTTTTTTTAAATCTTGAAACGCCTAAGAAACAAATCCGAGCTTAAGAAAATTTTTGGTTTCAACTTGATTTCGGGTTGTGGGCTAGTTTTTTTATGTTTTTGGAGGCTATGGTTTGATTTAACAAGATTTCTAGAGTGTTTCCTAATTGTTTTGGGTAAAAACGAGTTGAAAATGAGTTTTTGAAAGGAAAAAAACTATTAACCCTATTTTTACGACCACTGCAGTGATCAGATTCTAGAATTTCAGATGACGATTTGTCTTTTAAAAAATAAAAATAAAAAAAGCATAGTGCAGATGACATGAAAAATAATTACAGGCCCGCACACGGAGGCCTAAACTGGCAGGCCTGTGCACGAGCTTTTTCTATGTGGGCCATGTATATTTGATGTGAACAGTGAAATTATATTTCGCGTGAATTAGCATTCACTGTTCGCGTGAATTATATTTGATAACATTATATTGGATGTGAACGCTCATGTGAATTATATTTGACAGTGAAGTGCTGGGAACAACGACGAGAAGGGAGACATACCTGGTTGAAATGATGTTGAAGACGATGACGATGAAACTGCTGCGCAGGATCGGAGGTGTCTGTGAGCTTTGCTCCGGCACTCGGTTTCTCCTTGCTCTTCTGTTTTTGTTGCTTCGTGTCGCCTTCCCTTGCGTTTCAATCTCCTGTATTCCCACTATGTTATCTCCTCCTCTGTTACTTACGTTCTCCCTCTCTGTTTTCTCTGTTTTTTTTAGTTTTTCTATGTTATTCCCAGCTCCTCTCGGTTTATTTTTCTTGCATTCCCCTCTCCCTGTCTTTTTTTTTTCTTTTATCCAACCTCTCTGTCCATTTTTTCTCCCACCAAAAACCAAAAACCCCCTCCTCTGCAACTACTAAGGGCAGCATTTATAGGCAAATGGTGAGCAGGGAAGTTGTTGCGCGTGGGGAGCAGGGGACACCGGGTGAGGTCTTCAACGGGGGCGTGAGGCTTTAGGCTCCGACACTGTTCCTTGTTTTAAGGGGGCGTGCAGAAAGAGGAACAGTGTCAAAACGACACTGTTCAATGGGGACCTTGTAGACTAAGCTTTGTTTTTGTCTAATTTGTTTGTGTTTTCCTGTGCTTATTATTAATATGCCTTTCCTTTTATTTATTTGCATATTTGTTTTTTATTTTACGCGTATTATTCATGCATTGTATAAAATTGTCTCATGCATCACTTGCTTTTATTTTGAGAAGCACACACAAGCTTTAAGTTAAGTGGGGAATTAGCGATTTACCCTAAGACTATTGGTCAAGGTTTAAATGCATGAAACACCCAACTCATATCTGAGTGCCTGCTTGGTAATGGTGGGCATACGTGTCTTAACTGTTCCTAGCAACGCCCCCATACTATCTTTACGAAGAACGTTACTGGGCAGATATGAGACCCTTCAAGACCAGATAGAAAAACTACCCACTCTCACTTAATAAATAGAGCTTGTCCTTAGGTTATGTATTTCCATTTGCATCATGATTAATATGGTTAAATTCATCAATCCAGGTTTTGAGCTGAAATCATGACTAAGTTCCTTTTTTTCCAAGAATTCGGACAAGAATCTGAGCTGGCTCAGATAGCTGAAGGAAAATGTCCAAGAATTGATGCTAGTGGGTTACCATGCATTACCAAGATAAATCACATGGTAAATGACTTAGGGAAGTTATTGTCTATCATGGAATATATTGATGAGACTTTTTTTGAAAGACAATATGGGAGAGTTGCACAAATAACGAGGTTGCCCGTACAAGCTGCAGCGATCAAAGCCCTTCTGAATTTTTAGAATCCTAGTTATCGGTGTTTTACCTTTGGGAACATCGATATGACACCAACCTTGGAGGAATATGAGAGGATTCTAGATTTTCAAAATAACAGCCACATAATATACCACCGGCGAAGATTTAAGGACACAACTTTGGAGGTAGTCAGTTTATTAGGCTTAGGAAAGATCAGCCAATGTAGAGTCGCTGAAGGGGTTTTTAAATGGAAGGTCATTGAAGCCCGAATGAAGAAAAATGCTGAAGAAGGCAAGTTGGGAGATGAACGATATAGGTTGGTGGCCTTCGTCATCTTTGGACTAGTATTATTCCCTTTTGAAATTGGGGTCATTAGTTTGGAAGCAGCAAATGTCTTCGTCGAATACGAGCATGACCGGATCAATCCCTCCTCAACCATCTTGGGAGAAACCATGTTATCCCTCAATCATTGTAGAACGCATGGAAAAGGAGCTATGAGATGCTGCATCCCTATGTTGTGTTTATGGATAATCAGTCATATCGAAACACCAAGGGACATCTTCAACAACTTTTGGTGGTTTGACCTGCGACCGTTAAAGATTACCATAGATGAGACTTGGAAGAATTGGGATGAGAAAACATGGATGGATAAGTATGCAACCTTGCCAAGGAGCAACTTCAAGTGGAAAGCGCCGTGGATGAACAACGCCATCTGCACAATGAGCTGTGGAAGCAAGATATGAGTTCCTTTGATTTGTGTAACCAGTTACATCAGTTATGCGCCCGCCCTTGTAACAAGACAGTTAGACGGAATGCAGTATACACCAAGAACCTTGGGTTTAGTTGATTTCATCGGTTTATTCAAGCACCAACCATTCCTCAAAGAAATGAAGCTTATCCGGCAAGATTGAGAAAGACCCTTGAAGGTGAAAAGGGAAGAAGGAAGCAATTTTGAAACCTCATTCAGCCAGAATTATGCAGTTTGGAGGAATGAAGAGCTTTCTGAAGTGAAGGGTTTCTCTACACAAGAACAGTCGGAATCAACGACAGAACAACAGAAAAGAAAAAGAATGGATGATGAGGAAGATTTAAGAAAGCAGCTAGAGCAGTGTAGAATTGATCACAGCAAAAGTAAGGGGCAATAACAACTATTAGAAAACCAGTTAGAGGAAGAAAATACGATGAGGGTTTTCTTGAATCAGCGGTTAGAAAAATAGGATAAGCAGTTAACGTCTCTAAATGAATGACAGAAAAGGGCCGAGATAGCTGAAGAGATAACAACAGGGGTCCAGGCTAAGTTAAGGAATCAAATAGCTGAATATGATGAGCTGGTTAAGAAGAATGGGCTCACAGAAAAAGAGTTGACTAAGGTTAAGAGATCAACAAAAGGCAAGATGAATGTTGATAAGGAGATGATGGATTCTTTGAAGAAGGGAAGGAACCTTCTTTTAAAGAAAGTAGAAGTTGAAAAGGAGAAGAATCGGCTAGCCAACCTCGACATAGAAGAAGAAAGGAAGGTCAGAGCTCAATACATGTTGCAACTGGAGAAAGAGAGAAGTGCGAGAAGGGCCGCTGAGTCTGACATGAGGGATTACCAGAAGAGAGCCGAGTCTTCGAAAGGAAGGATGATGGCTTTACAATCGGAGATCGAGATGCGAGAAGACGAGTTGAGAAGCCATTACTTCGAGATGGAAGAGGAGCTGAGTAAGGCTAAGCAAGAGCGTCGAGAATGCCAAGACTATATGTACAACTTTGCAGTTCAAATTAATTCCAAAATAGCCGAGCTGGATATCAAAAAGGAAGAACTGCAGAGGATAAGAGATAAGCTGGCACGGTTAGAGGATATGGTTCGAGTGTTGGAAAGAAGTAACGAAGCCTTAGGAGCCAGTAACGAAGCAATAATCGCAGATAACACCGTATTCCATGACAGAATAAGACATATGTCAAAACAGGTTGGGCAAGTAGCCCGTTATGCGGAAAGGTTGCAACAACAAGCCACCCAAGTTGGAAATGATGCTTCAAAGTATCGAGAATACATGGGGGTCATTCTTTTGATTGTTACTTATTTTATTTGAAATAATTTATGAAATGTTGATTATTATTATTTTAATTTCTTCATCTTTCATTTTTTTTTTTAAATTTTTTAGATTTGATCTCTATTATTTTGATTATTAATTATTTTATTTGAGATAATTTATGAAATTATATATTTTTTTTTCAATTTCATTCTTATTCAACTTTTTAATTTGTAAGATTTGTTCTTCATTATTTTAATAAACTTGAGAAAAAAAAATATTAATAAGTTATTTTCCAGCTCATTTTCCATGACATAACCAAACACTGGAAAGTGTTTTCCAACTCATTTTCCATTACACTACCAAACATCGGAAAATACTTTCTTGGAATTCACTTTCCCCGGAATTCACTTTCCAAAAGGAAACTACTTTCCAGTAAACAAACGGAGCCTTAGGCTCTGGTGCATTTGACAATGGATGCTTTGAATCTTCCCATTTAAACCAATCAACGTAAGGCTGAATGAAAACATAAGGAGATCAATTTTAAGCATATAACATTAAGCATGATATGAATGAAAAAAGTTAATAAAAACTATATTTGTATGAAAATATTTGAACATGAAATTGAATGAGAACTACAGACCGCATATGGATCAAAGTCACCATGTGGAGCCTTTCCTTTGAGCACTCTACGAATAAGTTTGGTTTCTTCTTTTGTCAACTCTACCTCCTCATCGTTGTACTCATCATTAATCTTTCGCCTTGAAAGAAAAATCAACATTAGCAAACACAAGTTAGCGAAGATTACACTTGATTAAAGTTGATACTTTGAAATTTTCTCGCGGGGGGGCACGATGACACTTCAAAAGAGAAGAAAATGATTCAACCTCCCGAAAAGGAAGTGCAAAATATTGAAGAATGAATGTAATCTAGGGAATCATTAAAAAGTCTAATCATTAATTCTGCAAGCATGTGCACTTCAAAGATTAATTCTTTTAAGAGAGAAAGGAGAAGAAAACAATTCATCCTCCTACAAAAGGAAGTGCAAAATATTGAAGAATGAATGTGGTCTAATCATGCTGAAAACAATCTTGAGAATCATTAAAAAGTCCGAGTTCTTTTTTTTTTCCTGTTGAAATCAACCATTTCACTTCATAAAATGAGTGCCAATTAGTCCATAAAGACTCAATATCCCACATACATTGATCAGTTTTTCATCTCAATCCAAAAACTAAAAATCACAACAACTATAGCATAATTCTAAGCAACCTTAATATTTCACACCCAGTGTTGAAGAGAAAGCTCAGGACAGTAAAGCAGTAATGCATTACTGCCAATTTTAACATGGCATGGAAAGCCGTTCATAAACTCTGATCGTAAAATCGTAAGGAATTTTAAAATACATTAAAAAAAAATTCATGCTTTAAATAAAAATTCATACATAACAATTCGTCCAATTAAATCAGTCATATAATACTGAAATGGCATTAAATTCAGTCAAATTCAACAATTTTCAGTCCAATTTTCACCCCATTAATTCAGTCCAATTAATTCTGAAACCAGAAAGTTGAAACCAGAAAGGAGAGTAAAAAGGCCCTCTGCACTTTGTTGCGCAAACACAGCACAACATCAAGCGAAGTTGCTTTCTTGCTTGCAAGCTTCAATAAAACTGATTAGGAATGAAGGATCCTCCACTGTCCACAACCCACTCTTTCTCTTTCCTTTCCAAACCCTTCTTGTGATGCAACAACGCATGCAAACAACTTTTAGAATAAGGATTAGTGTCATCCTAACCATTTGATTATTTCACCTCACATTGTCTCCTCACTGTCTGATCATCTTGGAGTTTTTTTGTTTTTACTCTAATCAATGAGAGCCCGATGCTCCAAATTCTCTCTCTGCTGGTTCCACTCTCATCTTAAACCTTCAGTCCTCAAATCCTCCGATCTCGGTAAATTCATCAAGCTCTCTTTCTGCCAGTCTCTCTTTGTCTTTTTCTTTCTTTCTTTTTTGGGTGTAAAATGAGGGGTAATAGTCCGTGACTGTGCAAGAATAATCCAATAGGCATCTGACAACTGTCCAGGAGGTGGGATTTTATTTCAAGGCCTCATTTTGTCAAAATCGCAAAATCGATCCTGAAATTGCAATTTTGCGCGATTTCATCCGATTTTTGCGATTTCACTCGATTTCAACCCGATTTTACCCATTTTTGATTTTTTCAAGCGATTCAACCCGTAATGCATGTTTTGACTCAAAACGTGATTTTAACAACCTTGATTACGAGCCTATACACCAGAAATGAAGCACATGCATATGCCTGCCACACACCTTTCTACTAGAACAGAGCAAATTATCTTATGACACAAAATAGTTCTAAGAAAATTATAACATGAATAACTTGTTTGCCAAAATGAGAAATGGTAAGAATGTTGTACTATCTATTGCACAAAGGTTTTTAGGGCCAAGTTATGCCCAAGCTATTTAAATGCTTCCAAATTTCTATCTAGTAATCTGCAAAGTAATTACCAATTATTGAACACTAAGACATAATACTGCATTCTATTCTCTTACCCTTACATAATATATACATATTGTAATGATGTGAATGATTCAAAAAAAACTCTACCATCAACATATCTATGAAAAATTACTAATAAAAGAATTCTAAAAGAAATTCACCATCCTCATTAATCATAAAACAAGTATCAGATAAGAAAAATAGCACTCAACTTTTCTTCCTCATTAAGCTGTATACAGGTTGGTTGGTGCTTTTTTCTTTTATTCTTTCTTACCTTTTCTCTTGTTTTCAGATGTGATCTTTTACATGAAAGGATTTTCCTAGACAGTTATTAACATGTCCTAAACTCTACAATTTAAGGTCAAACCTTCCAACAAACCAACTGGTCTCCTTTCCTTTCCTCATTGTCACTGAAGGAAATCCCTTACCACTCTCTTTTATTCAGCATCCCCTACATAACTCTGAAACAAAGATATATGCTAAGGTTGAGTTTGTTAACACGTTTGAGTTGCGTTTAAAAGTGCTTTTGGGCTGAGAAAGCATAAAACTGATGCTTTTACCGGTGCTTCTGGATGATTTTGAAATAAAGATGTGTCAAAACTATTGAAAAGCACATGGGAAAGCACCAAAATGATGTTTTAGCTCAAATGCACTTCTACAAAAGCATCTATACCTCACACACTAAATAGGAAAACTAGCACGCTTGAATAATGGAAATGCAAAGTTGCAAACCCTAACAGAAACAACGCTCTGTCACTTTTCAAGACAGATTATAACTCTCTTAACTATAGGATCCCAAAATGCTATAAGACATAGAATCTTTCCACAGGGGATGAGTTCAAAATACATCACTCCACATCTGAAAATCTAACAAAATGAAATCTAGAACATCTACATGTATCCCTCTCACAAGACCCCACTGCCCTCCTAAGTCAAATCTATCACGAACATTGACAACAACATTGAATAAGAAAGCCCATTAACCCATGCTTTAAGCTCCTCATAACAAAAAAAAAAACATGGTGGAGGAAGAGCTATCTCTAACTCACAACCTCCACCCATCTTTAAATCCCTTCCCATCCAACAAGCCTCTAAAAATCCAGCTTAAAGACAATTCCTTTTTCCCTCTTTGCCTAGTATATGCAACTATTTGTTATAAATCATTGGGGCTCCTCAGCATTTTCTCCACTCCGCCGCCACACTGTTCCCCCATCTTCTTTTTGCTTTTCCAGCCAACAACACACAACTACCCCCCTTCCCGGTTTCATATTTTTTCTGACCCAAACCAGCCGGCCAAGACAACCCCTTCTCTCCCTCTTGGCCATTTTTTCCCTCTTTCCTTTTCAACCACCCCCTTTCCTGGTTGGAAAATTTTCGTCTCTCCCTTCACCAGAAAACTAAGCCACAGACCCTCACTGTCACCTCTCTCAGCTGATCCCTCATTTTTTCCTAACACACCCGAACAACCCTCACACACATCTCCTCTCCCTTTCAGCCTACCCACGACCATCAACAACGCCTTCTTCTCCCTCGGCCGACTGCCAACAGCAACGGACAAGCAGCACCAACAGACCAGCCACCACCCACCGACACAAAAGACCAACCCCACAGCGACTCATTTCTTCTCCCACCTCCACAGCAGCTCTAGTGGCCGCGGGCAACAACAGATCTCTTCTCCATCTCCTTCGGCCAGACCCGACAAAAGCCTAGCAGCCGGCGCCCCCCCTGGTCTTGCCGCCACCTGAAGTAGGGAAGAATGAGAAGGAAAAAGAACATAACAGATCTGCCCAAAACGGAGAAAGAGAGAGAGAACAGATCAATACTAAACAAAAAAATTACATCAACCAACTCAAAATTACAAAACAACCCCTGAAACATCCTAAGGCTTCTGGAATCCGCAGGAACAGTGCACGGAAACAGTGGCGGTGCGTGGGCCCACGCGCCGCCACTAGAAATGGTGGCAAAACCGGTGGATCGGGGCTGTCTTCCTCTTCTCTGTCTTCCTACGCTAGCGATGAAGGTTACCGTCACCTGCAACAAAGGAAACAACACACAACAACAGTTGATTTCAACAGATGGGATTTCAGGTTAACCGAGTTACACACATTTTTTAGTTCAAGTTGAATGAGGTCGCCAGATGGGATCTCATGTAGCTAAAGGGTTAAGGGGAATCGCTAGATGGGATTTCAGGTTAATCGAGCTACACATATTTTTAGTTTCAGTTGAATGAGGTCGCCAGATGGGATCTCATGTAGCTTTGGTTAAAGGGAATCACCAGATGGGATTTCAGGTTAATCAAGCTACACATATTTTTAGTTCCATTTGAATGAGGTCGCCAGATGGAATCTCATGTAGCTTTGGTTGAAGGGAATCTCCATATGGGATTTCAGGTTGACCGAGCTACACACATTCTTTGGTTTTGGTAAAGGAGGTCGCCAGATGGGATCTCAGGTTAACGAAAAAAAAAAAGAGTAATGTCTTTAAATGAGTGGATATTGAGCAAGTTAAGCAGACAGAAAGACAAGTTTTTCTTTATAAAGCTTACTATGCAAAACATTGAGGAAGTTTTGCTTCATAAGCATTGTAAAGAGGGGGCATCTGTTGCTACCCAATTTTTGACCCATGTTTTAATAAATTTTCAGAAAAATCCAAAAATAGAGAAAAACAACGAAAATCCAAAAAATATGTTTTTTTAATATATTTTCATCATTTTAGCATTTTCAACGTCGTCTAAAAAAGAATTTAAATTTTTAAGGGTCTTTCGAACGCGTTCGACTTTTCACGCGTTATATGCAACAACGAGAAAAATCACCAGCCGATGAAAAGACAATAATTACTAGGCATGGCATTATGATTCCCTTTCGTGCAGGATGGCCAAACTTTGCTTTATTGATTTAGGAGCCTACATCAAGCATAATATCTTTTTACAGAGTCAAAATTCACAGGTCGAGCTAGGTCTTCTCCATCCATTCTAGCCAACTTCAACGCTCCTCCTAAGAATGCTTTCTTTACTACGTAAGGACCCTCGTAATTTGGTGCCCATTTGCTCTGATCGTTTCCGGGTAACGACAATATTTTCTTCAATACTAGATCCCCTTCTTAAAACAACCGCGGTCTAACCTTTTTATCATATGCCTTGGCATTCGTTTCTGGTAAAGTTTGTGATGACATATTGCAGCCATCCTCTTTTCACTGATCAGGTTCAGTTGCTCGTGTCTCATTTTGGCTCACTCAGCTTCTTCTAATTCGGAATCCATCAACACTCTTAACGACGGAATTTCCAGTTCCAAAGGCATCACTGCCTCCATACCGTACACCAGAGAATATGGGGTAGTCCCTGTCGAGGACCTGACTGTAGTGCGGTATGCATGAAGAGCAAACGACAACATCTCATGCCAATCTCTATATGTGACTACCTTTTTCTGAAAAATCTTTTTGATGTTCTTGTTGGCAGCTTCTACTGCGCCATTCATTTTTGGTCGGTATGGTGAGGAATTTGAATGCTTGATTTTCCTTTTAGTACACAGCTCCATTATCATTTTGCCATTGAAATTCTGTGCATTATCTGTCACTATCCTTTCTGGAGGACCATATCGGCAAATTAAGTCCTTTTCTACAAACTTCTTCACTACCTTCTGTGTTACGTGGGCATATGAATTAGCTTCCACCCATTTTGTGAAGTAGTCAATAGCTACGAGGATGAATCTATGACCATTGCTAGCTTTTGGGTTAACATGCTCGATCACGTCAATTCCCCACATTGCAAATGGCCAAGGAGATATTAGATTAAATAGTGGAGCTGGTGGCATATTGACCTTGTCACTGTAAATTTGACATTTGTGACATTTTCTGACATAGTTGATACAGTCTTTTTCTAGTGTCATCCAAAAATAACCAGTCATTTGGATTTTCCTTGCCATCATATGCCCGCTAGCATGGGTTGAGCGAATCCCCTCATGGACCTCTCGTAATGCCTTTCTAGCATCTGCCTCATTCAAACACCTTAGCAGGGTTCCATCAAATGATCTTTTATATAAAATCTCTCTATCTAAATAGAAGTCTATAGCCAACCTTCTTAAGGTTTTCTTATCCGTTTTAAAAGCTCCTATCGGATATTCATGATTTTGTACAAGATTCTTGATATCGTAATACCAAGGTTGTCCGTCTATCTCTCCTTCAACTAAACAACAGTGAGCTAGGTCATTTCTAATGTCAATGTGTACCGGTTGTACCTTGCACTTGAGATCAATGGTAGTCATAGCAGCTAGCGTGGCCAAAGCGTCCGCAAAATGTTTCCCCTCCCTTCCTAGATGGGTGAATCTAATTTCTTCAAATTCCTTTGCTAGCGTGGATAAGTATTCCTGGTACAGCCTCAACTTTTCCTCTTTGGTCTGCCATTCCCCTTTAACCTGTCAGATAATCAACATTGAATCCCCATATACATCTATCTTCTTTATCTTCAGCTCCAATGTCGCTTCTAAACCGAGGATACAAGCTTTATACTCAGCTGTATTGTTGGTGCACTCGAAATGCAGTTTAACCGAAACTGGATACTGTTTCTTATTAGGAGAGATTATTACCGCACCGGCCCCATTACCATATACATTCATTGCCCCGTCAAAAAACATGGTCCACCAATCTGTCTTCTCTTCTTCTTTTTCTATTGATAATATATCCTTATCGGGGAAATCAAAATCCAAAGGTTCGTAATCTTCAACAGCGTTATCGACCAGATGATCAGCGATTGCACTTCCTTTTACGACTTTCCTTGTCATATACACTATGTCATATTCTGCTAATAATACTTGCCACCTTGCAATTTGACTTGAGAGAAAGGGCTTGTTACAAATATACCTCAGAGGATCCACTTTTGAAATCAACCAAGTGGTATAGTATAACATATAATGTCGCAACCTCTTTGCCGCCCACACCAACACACAACAAAGTCTTTCTATCTCCGTGTATCTAGACTCACATTCAGTGAATTTCTTATTTAAGTAATAAATAGCTCTTTCCTTCCTTTCGGTTTCATCATGCTGACCCAATACACATTCCATGGCTGCTTCAGTTACTATTAGGTATAATACTACAGGTTTTCCTGATACCGGAGGAACCAGTAAAGGTGGATTTTGCAAATAATGCCTGATTTTATTGAATGCCTCCTCACACTCCTCATTCCAGGTTCCAGGTTTCTTTTTCCTTAGTAGTCGGAATATAGAATCGCATGTTGTTGTTAGCTGAACTATAAACCGAGCAATGTAGTTTAACCTTCCCAAGAAATCCTCTTACTTCTTTCTCCGTCTTAGGGGATGTCATAGCTTGGATGACCCTTACTTTATCTGGATCCACCTCTATACCTCTATCACTTACCACAAATCCTAACAGCTTGCCCGATTTAACTCCAAATAAACATTTTGTGGGATTAAGCCTTAGTTCATACTTCCTCAACCTCTCGAATAACTTCATCAAAACTTCAACATGATCCTGTCCCTTTTTAGACTTGGCAATCAT
The DNA here is from genome assembly GCF_005239225.2 of Populus alba. Taxonomy (NCBI): domain Eukaryota; kingdom Viridiplantae; phylum Streptophyta; class Magnoliopsida; order Malpighiales; family Salicaceae; genus Populus; species Populus alba. Next base: position 20,204,770 of record NC_133300.1, on the reverse strand, counting down.
ATCATCTACATACACCTCAATTTCCTTATGCATCATGTCATGGAATAGAATCAACATTGGTCTTTGATATGTTGCACCTGCGTTTTTCAAACCAAATGGCATGACCTTGTAGCAGTAAGTCCCCCAAGGTGTGACAAAAGTTGTTTTCGCATTATCCTCTGGAGCTATTTTTATCTGGTTGTATCCTGAAAAACCATCCATAAAGGAATAAGTGGAACTTCGGGCAGCGTTATCCACTAAAACATCTATGTGTGGTAGAGAAAAATCATCCTTGGAGCTAGCTCTATTCAAATTCTAAAAATCCACACAAACGCTAATCTTCCCTTCCTTCTTAGGCACCACAACAATGTTAGATACTCATTGTGGATATTTAACTACTTCTAGAAAGCCAGCATCCCATTGCTTCTCGAGTTCTGCCTTGACCTTGATCCAGACATCCAGGTGGGCCCTCCTCAGCTTCTGCTTGACTGGATTACAACCTTCTTCCAACGGTATCTTGTGTACTACAATATTTGTATCCAAACCGGGCATATCTTTATAGGACCAAGCAAAGACATCTGAATATTCTTGTAATAGGGTGATCATTTTTATCCTTTGTTCAGAAGTAATTAAGGTACCTATTTTCAACTCTTTCTTAAGCTGATCACTGCCCACATTGATGGTTTCGAGTTCCTCGGTGGCAAGCTTCCAAGTCTGTTCCTGTTGTTCTACTAACCTGGTGAATTCACTGATATTGCTTTCATCCCACTCTTCTTCCATAGCTATCACATGCTCGTTCAAGTTTGGCCAATTATTCTTGATGCTAAATGTATGTGATGTTGTAGGAGATCTGCTTTCAGGATTCCTAAAAGCGGGAAGTGCTTGGTGTAAATGTATAAAAAACAATTTTGAAAAGTGCATGATCTCATCATTTATTTAAAGAAAAGGTGGGCTCCATGACAAACATGTGTAAATGTATAAAAAAACAATTTTGAAAAGTGCATGATCTCATCATTTATTTAAAGAAAAGGTGGGCTCCGTGACAAACATAAAATCTAGCTGACATCATGAGCCTTGATTGTCAACTAGAGGAAATAAAAGCAAACATAAGCAATGACAAAAGCATGTTAAGGCAAACAAAGTTGGTTTACATTTTGAAAACCACTGGACCTTCTTAGGTCACCTAGTTCTGAAACTTCTCGTCCTGAGCCAACTTGCGCACAAAGGTCTTGGCGGAGACTTCTTCTAGTGTATGGACCGTCAGTTGTGGCAGCGCTTCATCTCCTTTTCCCGCTACTGCTTTCATGTCATCTCCTTCCTTCTTATTTTCCTCCAAGGTGTTTATGCTCATATTTGTCAGTTCTAGACCAAGGCTTTCAGCTCTTTTATCATGTTGCATTATGTATGCAGCTCTTGGGAACGATACGCTAAGGGGAGGGATTTCTAGCTTTTCTTCTTCAGGATCTCTTCCTTTAATTCTAGCCATCCTTCTTGCCATTCTCCGACCAGCAACCCACCGATAATCCTCTTGGTTAGGTTGATACCCTAGCCCAAATCTTTGATCAGCTATTTTCATCCTTGTCGGATTAACCCCTTCTCGTATCCCAACAATAAGGTTATATTGAAATGGGATCCCGCGATCCAAGAAGCATAGACTTGCCATCCTTGCTGCTTCTGAGATCCTTGGCCTTCTCAGTACTGTGTTTTGTGGCACCCAGTCGGTGTTCACAATCTCAAAAGCATGGATATTGTTATCCTTGCAATCATCTGCTTCGATAAAAGGCACAACCACATTCTTTATCATGGATATTGTCTCCTCGGCCTTGACAGTTACCAACATCCCGTTCATGATATACTTCAGGCATTGGTGCAATGATGAAGCTACCGCCCCCGCTGCATGAATCCAAGGTCTTCCCAACAACATACTATAGGAAGGATGGATATCCATAACTTGAAGTGTCACTAGGAACATTTGTGGTCCCACATATAACTCCACTTCTAAAGACCCAATTATTGGCCTAGGTGAGCCATCATACGCTCTGGCCATCATAGTACTCGACTTCATATGAGATTCATCTATCGGCATTTCCTCCAGAATGTGCTTTGGCAACACGTTAAGGGCCGATCCATTATCAATGAGTACTTTCCCTATGAGGCAGTCCTTGCACCTAACCGTAATGTATAGGGGCTTGTTATGTCCGGTACCTTCAGCATCAAGCTCATCAGCCGTGAAGTACAGGTAATTAGTTGCATGGATCCTCCCCACTAGATGTTCCATGGTTTTATGTTCAATGTCTTGGGGTACATATGCCTCATTCAACACCTTTTGCAAGACGTTTCGATGCGGCTCAGAGCTGAGTATCAAGGACATAAGGGAGATCCTAGCTGGAGTCTTTTTTAGTTGATCTAATATGCAATATTCGCTATGTTTGATCAACTTCAAGAATTCATTCGACTCCTCTTCCGTTACCGGCTTATTAACTTCTAGTGCTTTGTCTAGATCTACCACTTCTTTACCCTTTTCCTTCCTCAACTCCTCAGGCGTAAAGCAACGACCACTCATGGTCAAACCACTTATCTCAGTCTGGAACAAAGGAAGAGGAGCTCGAATGTTGGAGGCATACCCATAATTATAAGGCATGGCATTGTGATTCCCTTTCGTGCAGGACGGTTTAACCAAGATCAGTCGTGGGGGCTCATTAGCTGTTTGTTGGACCCTGCATACTCCTGTCATCTCATCTTGACCTTCCATCATACTCACCTCACCCCTGCTCTCCATGGGTTCAATTCTCAATTCACATTCTTAACATTTTTGTAATCTTTTCGCAAAACTCGACGCAATCCTCAATATGGTGTCCATCTCTTCCATGGAACTCACAGTAGTCACCTCCCTCCAAATGGCTTTCCACATTTGCCTCTAGAAATCCTGATCGTACTAACATGTCGTACAACTTTTTCATAGGCACCTTGTATTGATTTCCAACTTCTATCATGCCTACTCCACTACTATTTGAGGCATGTTTAGGCAATGAGCTTGAATTAACATTGGGCTTGTCTTCAAAGGAGACCCATCCCATCTTAATAAGCTCCAACAACCTCTTCTTGAAAGCGAAACAGGTTTCAATCCCATGCCCGGGATTACCCGCATGGTACTCGCAAGTCAACTCGGGCTTGTACCAAATTGGGAATGATGGTTGTAGTGGTAGTGTAGGGATATGAGCTATGTGTCCAATGCTCAACAGTTTGGCGTACATGTCCTTCAAAGGCATGGGTAACGGCGATAGTTGTTCTGAAGTGTATCTTGTATGGGGTCTTTGGTAGTGATTTTGGTTGTTTGACTGGTTATTTGTTCGATTAGGGAAAAAAGGTTGGTTAAAGTTTATGTGTGAGAATTGAGAGGTAGGTACTTGTGGATTATGGGAATCTACTCTTTTGCCCTTATACCCACCTTCCAAGTTGTTAATATCGCCTTCTCTCTTTCTTCCAATAAAACCCTTCTTTTCCAACGGCATCGCTATACGCCCAGCTTTAATCCCTTGCTCTATCCTTTCAGCTATGCGTACCGCATCATAGAAATGTTGAGAAGAACTACCCATTAGGTGCTCATAATAAGGTGCCTAGAAGGTATTGGCAAACAAGCACACCATCTCTGTTTCTATCAAAGGGGGTTGGACATGCATTGCCTCATCCCTCCACCTTTGTGCATAAGCCCTTACTGACTCTTGGCTCCTTTTCTCCATTGACATTAGACTTGTTCGATCAGGAGCGATTTCCATGTTAAACTTGTACTGCTTAAGGAAAGCCTCCACCAAGTCTCTCCAGCTCCTGATCCTGATACTATCTAACCTCATGTACCAGCTCAAAGCGGACCCTGCGAGGCTATCTTGAAAGAAATAGATTAGCAGTTTATCATCGCGGATTACTTCCGCCATTTTATTGCAGTAGGATCGAATGTGAGTGTTTGGGCATTCCAAACCAGTGTACTTAATGAACTCTGGTATCCTAAAATCTTTTGGCACACGATGTTTTGGTACCAAACACACATCAGCTGCTCACATGGGGTCAAAACTAGTCATTACCCTCAATGCCCTTAATCTTTCTTCCAAGGCAAACAACTTGTCCTGGTCCATCAAATTGGGAGACCTATTATCCGGGATTCCCTCCGTTGTTAAGTCAACAGTGATTGGAGCCTGAGTTGGTTGGATAGGGGTAATAGGCACAAAATGTTGTTCATTGGCCGAGTTTGCCCCCTAGTTTTGAGATGCTTGAGGGACGTGAGCTGCTGGCGCTCCTTCAGGTGGTTGTGCTGACGTTCCCTCCCCGTTCTTAGCTCTCAAAAGTTGCTCGAGTAGGTCGATCAGCCTAGCAACTTCATTTTTTACGGATTCTAACTCGGTCTGATAATGTGACTCTAAGTGAGCTCTTTCTTCGTTCTCCATTCTTGATCTAGACCGGGTTTGGTGGATTCTGGACGTGGGACCTATGTTTCACGATCTGGAGATGCGTGCATAGATGTATGAGAAAAATGCATGATTGTGATAAGAATGCTTTGTTCATTGGGTATGGATGCAGCCTTCTTGTGAACGAATAACAGCCATCACATTATAAGCATAGTTTCTCTTGTCACATTGCTTTGATAGGAGTTCTGCCTTTCGAGTCGTTTGCTTGAATCATATTCACCAAGAGACAGATTTTGCATAAGAAGATGGGTCAACGCCCTTTTCATTAATGCTTGATAAATTTATTACATTTAGAAATAAAAAGAAATACAACATGTTAATCCCTTTCCTCCATAAACTCTTTAGCAAAAGGTAACAAGGCAAAGCCGCGGTTCTCAATCTTCCCTAGAAAGGCATCGGTTTTAGCGATAACGAATGATGTCTCCTCCCACATTCCGCGCATTGATTCTAATAATTCGAGCATGTGCAGCAGCTTCGTCCATTTGCTCATCTGTCTTGGTCATTTTTTCTATGAGCAACATGTGGGTTCTGTTCAAAGCAGTGTTGTTGGCGTCGATTTGATCCTTTTGTTTTTCCATTGTTACTAGCTTCTCGTCTAAATACTTCACCTTTTCACGTTCTTTGTCAAGTTTTATCCTCGTAACTTTTATCTCATTCTTCTTAACCGCTAACTCTGCTTCAACATCCTCGAAACCTCTCCTTTTACTTTCTTCTTTTACAATCCTCGTAGAACGGCTTTCCCACTCCATATATTTCTTATTCACATCCTCATGCTTCCCAATCCTATCCATTTTTCGCCTCGCAAATAAACCCGTGCGGCAGCCTAGTCCCGCTAGACTCAGCCTTGCCTCACCCTTTCACTCGTGTTTTCCTACGACTAAGTGTTTCGCTCACACAAAGAGGTTCTCCCAAGTACCCTCGTCGTAGACAAAGAATAAACACAAGCAAGCACAAGCAAACACACCAAGCTTTTACAAGAATCCCTCTCAACCTTTATTTATCTCATCAACAAAGGAAATACACAAAAATGGTGTGTGCTATGCACAAATTCGCATGCTACACAGCAGAGGCTTGGCAGCCTATTTATAGCCAAATGTGAGCTTCCATTCTCACCTAACACCCCCTAATTTCGGGGCATAGTGGAGCACTACCTCCCCCATGATTCCCATTCACATGGCCTAGTGGAGCACTACCTTCCCCCATGATTCCCATTCACATGGCCTAATACCTTCCCCCATGATTCCCATGAGTATCATCCCCACCATTATCTTTAGTGGGTTGGTGAAGCACTTTCTTCACCAACTTTCGGCCCCTCCACCCATGTTCTGCCTGCCCTCATGGCAGTCCCATTTGTCTGCCTTGCTATGTCAGCTGCTGACTTAGAATGTCCATCATCTAAGCCCCACGTCCATGCCAAGTCGCCAGCTCAAAGACTTGCACAGACCCTTGCACGCTGCTGCCGAATTCGTAGTCCACCGCCTGCCGAATTCCTAGGCAATGTGCCTAGACCGAAGAGTCTGACGTCCTCGTCGGAATAGACGTGAGGTAGTCTTGTATTTGATCCTCAAATTGCCAGTCAGTATCATCGTTTTACCAAGAATTCTGTCCGCGATTCTTTCTATGCGTCGACGATGATCCATGATTTTGACAATATCATCAAATTGCTTGTGAATGGTAGGAGGAGCTCGGTGTGACTTGCTTCTCTTTGGATCTTCGTTGTCTTCATAAAAGGGCCGTAAGTAACTTACGTGAAACGTAGGATGAAGTTTCAGCCGTTCGGGGCAGCTTCAACCTATAGGCAACAACGCCTACCTTTTCGATGACTTCGAAAGGTCCATCATACCTTGGCACCAACCCTCGACGATTTTCTTCCAAATCTGCGGAGTTAACTTGAGCAACCTTGTCACCCACACTGAATTCCAGCAATCTCCGCTTTTGGTTGGCATATTTGAGCATTCTTTTCCTTGCCTTACGCAAGCTATCTTGTGCTTGCTCAAATAGCTCCTGCCGCTCCATCGCAAACCTGTATGCTGCTGGACTCTTCCCACCCGTTATCTGCACTGCAATCTCAGCAGGAGTTTGGGGTTGGGCTCCCAAAACTAGCTCAAACAGACTTGCTTCCGTTGCCGAGGATTTTTGAAGATTGTAGCAAAACTGCGCACTATCAAGCAACTCCAACCAGTTTCGTTGCATCGCCGTCACGTAGTGTCTCAAATATTCCTCCAGCAAAGCATTTATCCTTTCCGTCTGCCCATCAGTTTGCGGATGGTTGGCAGTTGAAAACTTCAGCCTTGTTCACATCATGTTGAACAATGTTGTCCAGAATCGGCCTGTGAATCGCACATCGCGATTGCTTACAATGTCTGAAGGCACTCCAAAGTACTTCACCACGTTGCGGTAGAATAATTCTGTGGCCACTTCAGCTGTACACACCGTCGGGGCAGCGACAAACACCGCATACTTGGTGAATCTGTCCACAACAACCATGATCGTGTTCATGCCATCCACCTTTGGAAAACCAACAATAAAATCCATTGAAACTGACACCCAAGGCTTCTCTGGAATCGGCAGCGGCTGTAACAAGCCTGCCTCTCGCTGCCGCAAAGTCTTGTCTTGTTGACACACTAGACAAGTCCTTACGTAGAGTTCTACATCTTCTTCCATCTTCGGCCAATAATAAGTCTGCGACAAGAGAGCAACCATCCTTTCCCTTCCCGGATGTCCAGCCCACTGCGGATCATGAGTCTCCGTCATTAAGTATTTTCGCAGCTCTCCCTTAGGCACAAAGATTCGACCCCCCTTTGCATAGAGTAGGTCCTGCTCCAACCAATACCTCCGTATTGTTCCTTCTCGTACAAGCTCAATCATTTTCTTGTACGCTGCATCCTCCGTAGCAGCTTTGCGAAGTCGATCCAGCATGTCCGACTCCACCTGAACAATAGCAAGAACAGTAGCAATTACCTCGCGTCTGCTGAGTGCATCCGCAACCTGATTGTGGCTCCCCGGTTTGTGCTCCCATACGAAATCATATTCGGCCAAGAATTCCTGCCACCGAGCTTGTCGTTGCGACAATTTCTTTTGCGTCTTGAAGAATGTATTGGCAACATTGTCGGTCTTGACAATAAATTTCGGCCCCAGCAGATATACTCTCCATATGCCAAGGCAGTGCACCACTGCCGTCATTTCCTTCTCGTGTGTCGAGTAATTCCGAGAAGGAAATGACGGCAGTGGTGCACTGCCTGGCATATGGAGAGTATATCTGCTGGGCCGAAATTTATTGTCAAGACCGACAATGTTGCCAATACATTCTTCAAGACGCAAAAGAAATTGTCGCAACGACAAGCTCGGTGGCAGGAATTCTTGCCGAATATGATTTCGTATGGGAGCACAAACGGGGAGCCACAATCAGGTTGCGGATGCACTCAGCAGACGCGAGGTAATTGCTACTGTTCTTGCTATTGTTCAGGTGGAGTCGGACATGCTGGATCGACTTCGCAAAGCTGCTACGGAGGATGCAGCGTACAAGAAAATGATTGAGCTTGTACGAGAAGGAACAATACGGAGGTATTGGTTGGAGCAGGACCTACTCTATGCAAAGGGGGGTCGAATCTTTGTGCCTAAGGGAGAGCTGCGAAAATACTTAATGACGGAGACTCATGATCCGCAGTGGGCTGGACATCCGGGAAGGGAAAGGATGGTTGCTCTCTTGTCGCAGACTTATTATTGGCCGAAGATGGAAGATGATGTAGAACTCTACGTAAGGACTTGTCTAGTGTGTCAACAAGACAAGACTTTGCGGCAGCGAGAGGCAGGCTTGTTACAGCCGCTGCCGATTCCAGAGAAGCCTTGGGTGTCAGTTTCAATGGATTTTATTGTTGGTTTTCCAAAGGTGGATGGCATGAACACGATCATGGTTGTTGTGGACAGATTCACCAAGTATGCGGTGTTTGTCGCTGCCCCGACGGTGTGTACAGCTGAAGTGGCCACAGAATTATTCTACCGCAACGTGGTGAAGTACTTTGGAGTGCCTTCAGACATTGTAAGCGATCGCGATGTGCGATTCACAGGCCGATTCTGGACAACATTGTTCAACATGATGGGAACAAGGCTGAAGTTTTCAACTGCCAACCATCCGCAAACTGATGGGCAGACGGAAAGGATAAATGCTTTGCTGGAGGAATATTTGAGACACTACGTGACGACGATGCAACGAAACTGGTTGGAGTTGCTTGATAGTGCGCAGTTTTGCTACAATCTTCAAAAATCCTCGGCAACGGAAGCAAGTCTGTTTGAGCTAGTTTTGGGAGCCCAACCCCAAACTCCTGCTGAGATTACAGTGCAGATAACGGGTGGGAAGAGTCCAGCAGCATACAGGTTTGCGATGGAGCGGCAGGAGCTATTTGAGCAAGCACAAGATAGCTTGCGTAAGGCAAGGAAAAGAATGCTCAAATATGCCAACCAAAAGCGGAGATTGCTGGAATTCAGTGTGGGTGACAAGGTGTTGCTCAAGTTAACTCCGCAGATTTGGAAGAAAATCGTGGGAACAACGAAGCACCGAGGGTTGGTGCCAAGGTATGATGGACCTTTCGAAGTCATCGAAAAGGTAGGCGCTGTTGCCTATAGGTTGAAGCTGCCCGAACGGCTGAAACTTCATCCTACGTTTCACGTAAGTTACTTACGGCCCTTTTATGAAGACAACGAAGATCCAAAGAGAAGCAAGTCACACCGAGCTCCTCCTACCATTCACAAGCAATTTGATGATGGGATTGTCAAAATCATGGATCATCGTCGACTTGGCCAACATAGAAAGAATCGGCGGACAGAATTCTTGGTAAAATGGAGGAAAAATGAGGAGGTTTCGTGGGAGAAAGATACTGACTTGTGGCAATTTGAGGATCAAATACAAGACTACCTCACGTCTATTCCGACGAGGACGTCAGACTCTTCTAGTGGGGGTGGTTTGTTAGAGGTCTAGGCGTGGGGCGCGCCAACGAAGGCACATTGCCTAGGAATTCGGCAGCGGTGGACTGCGGCAGAAACGAATTCGGCAGGCAGCGTGCAAGGGTCTGTGCAAGTCTTTGAGCTGGCGACTTGGCATGGACGTGGGGCTTAGATGATGGACATTCTAAGTCAGCAGCTGACATAGCAAGGCAGACAAATGGGACTGCCATGAGGGCAGGCAGAACATGGGTGGAGGGGCCGAAAGTTGGTGAAGAAAGTGCTTCACCAACCCACTAAAGATAATGGTGGGGATGATACTCCATTAGGCCATGTGAATGGGAATCATAGGGGAAGGTAGTGCTCCACTAGGCCATGTGAATGGAAATCATGGGGGAGGTAGTGCTCCCCTATGCCCCGAAATTAGGGGGTGTTAGGTGAGAATGGAAGCTCACATTTGGCTATAAATAGGCTGCCAAGCCTCTGCTGTGTAGCATGCGAATTTGTGCATAGCACACACCATTTTTGTGTATTTCCTTTGTTGATGAGATAAATAAAGGTTGAGAGGGATTCTTGTAAAAGCTTGGTGTGTTTGCTTGCTTGTGTTTATTCTTTGTCTACGACGAGGGTACTTGGGAGAACCTCTTTGTGTGAGCGAAACACTTAGTCGTAGGAAAACACGAGTGAAAGGGTGAGGCAAGGCTGAGTCTAGTGGGACTAGGCTGCCGCACGGGTTTATTTGCGAGGCGAAAAATGGATAGGATTGGGAAGCATGAGGATGTGAATAAGAAATATATGGAGTGGGAAAGCCGTTCTACGAGGATTGTAAAAGAAGAAAGTAAAAGGAGAGGTTTCGAGGATGTTGAAGCAGAGTTAGCGGTTAAGAAGAATGAGATAAAAGTTACGAGGATAAAACTTGACAAAGAACGTGAAAAGGTGAAGTATTTAGACGAGAAGCTAGTAACAATGGAAAAACACAAGGATCAAATCGACGCCAACAACACTGCTTTGAACAGAACCCACATGTTGCTCACAGAAAAAATGATCAAGACAGATGAGCAAATGGACGAAGCTGCTGCACATGCTCGAATTATTAGAATCAATGCGCGGAATGTGGGAGGAGACATCATTCACTATCGCTGAAACCGATGCCTTTCTAGGGAAGATTGAGAACCGCGGCTTTGCCTTGTTACCTTTTGCTAAAGAGTTTATGGAGGAAAGGGATTAACATGTTGTATTTCTTTTTATTTCTAAATGTAATAAATTTATCAAGCATTAATGAAAAGGGCGTTGACCCATCTTCTTATGCAAAATCTGTCTCTTGGTGAATATGATTCAAGCAAACGACTCGAAAGGCAGAACTCCTATCAAAGCAATGTGACAAGAGAAACTATGCTTATAATGTGATGGTTGTTATTCGTTCACAAGAAGGCTGCATCCATACCCAATGAACAAAGCATTCTTATCATAATCATGCATTTTTCTCATACATCTATGCACGCATCTCCAGATCGTGAAACATAGGTCCCACGTCCAGAATCCACCAAACCCGGTCCAGATCAAGGATGGAGAACGAAGAAAGAGCTCACTTAGAGTCACACTATCAGACCGAGTTAGAATCCGTAAAAAATGAAGTTGCTAGGCTGATCGACCTACTCGAGCAACTTTTGAGAGCTAAGAACGGGGAGGGAACGTCAGCACAACCACCTGAAGGAGCGCCATCAGCTCACGTCCCTCAAGCATCTCAAAACTAGGGGGCAAACTCGGCCAATGAACAACATTTTGTGCCTATTACCCCTATCCAACCAACTCAGGCTCCAATCACTGTTGACTTAACAACGGAGGGAATCCCGGATAATAGGTCTCCCAATTTGATGGACCAGGACAAGTTGTTTGCCTTGGAAGAAAGATTAAGGGCAATTGAGGGTAATGACTGGTTTGACCCCATGTGAGCAGCTGAGGTGTGTTTGGTACCAAACATCGTGTTGCCAAAAGATTTTAGGATACCAGAGTTCATTAAGTACACTGGTTTGGAATGCCCAAACACTCACATTCGATCCTACTGCAATAAAATGGCGGAAGTAATCCGCGATGATAAACTGCTAATCTATTTCTTTCAAGATAGCCTCGCAGGGTCCGCTTTGAGCTGGTACATGAGGTTAGATAGTATCAGGATCAGGAGCTGGAGAGACTTGGTGGAGGCTTTCCTTAAGCAGTACAAGTTTAACATGGAAATCGCTCCTGATCGAACAAGTCTAATGTCAATGGAGAAAAGGAGCCAAGAGTCAGTAAGGGCTTATGCACAAAGGTGGAGGGATGAGGCAATGCATGTCCAACCCCCTTTGATAGAAACAGAGATGGTATGCTTGTTTGTCAATACCTTCTAGGCACCTTATTATGAGCACCTAATGGGTAGTTCTTCTCAACATTTCTATGATGCGGTGCGCATAGCTGAAAGGATAGAGCAAGGGATTAAAGCTGGGCGTATAGCGACGCCGTTGGAAAAGAAGGGTTTTATTGGAAGAAAGAGAGAAGGCGATATTAACAACTTGGAAGGTGGGTATAAGGGCAAAAGAGTAGATTCCCATAATCCACAAGTACCTACCTCTCAATTCTCACACATAAACTTTAACCGAACCTTTTTTTCCCTAATCGAACAAATAACCAGTCAAACAACCAAAATCACTACCAAAGACCCCATACAAGATACACTTCAGAACAACTATCGACGTTACCCATGCCTTTGAAGGACATGTACGCCAAACTATTGAGCATTGGACACATAGCTCATATCCCTACACTACCACTACAACCATCATTCCCAATTTGGTACAAGCCCGAGTTGACTTGCGAGTACCATGCGGGTAATCCCGGGCATGGGATTGAAACCTGTTTCGCTTTCAAGAAGAGGTTGTTGGAGCTTATTAAGATGGGATGGGTCTCCTTTGAAGACAAGCCCAATGTTAATTCAAGCTCATTGCCTAAACATGCCCCAAATAGTAGTGGAGTAGGCATGATAGAAGTTGGAAATCAATACAAGGTGCCTATGAAAAAGTTGTACGACATGTTAGTACGATCAGGATTTCTAGAGGCAAATGTGGAAAGCCATTTGGAGGGAGGTGACTACTGTGAGTTCCATGGAACAGATGGACACCATATTGAGGATTGCGTCGAGTTTTGCGAAAAGATTACAAAAATGTTGAGAATGTGACAATTGAGAATTGAACCCATGGAGAGCAGGGGTGAGGTGAGTATGATGGAAGGTCAAGATGAGATGACAGGAGTATGCAAGGTCCAACAAACAGCTAATGAGCCCCCACGACTGATCTTGGTTAAACCGTCCTGCACGAAAGGGAATCACAATGCCATGCCTTATAATTATGGGTATGCCTCCAACATTCGAGCTCCTCTTCCTTTGTTCCAGACTGAGATAAGTGGTTTGACCAGGAGTGGTCGTTGCTTTACGCCTGAGGAGTTGAGGAAGGAAAAGGGTAAAGAAGTGGTAGATCTAGACAAAGCACTAGAAGTTAATAAGCCGGTAACGGAAGAGGAGTCGAATGAATTCTTGAAGTTGATCAAACATAGCGAATATTGCATAGTAGATCAACTAAAAAAGACTCCAGCTAGGATCTCCCTTATGTCCTTGATACTCAGCTCTGAGCCGCATCGAAACGCCTTGCAAAAGGTGTTGAATGAGGCATATGTACCCCAAGACATTGAACATAAAACCATGGAACATCTAGTGGGGAGGATCCATGCAACTAATTACATGTACTTCACGGCTGATGAGCTTGATGCTGAAGGTACCGGACATAACAAGCCCCTATACATTACGGTTAGGTGCAAGGACTGCCTCATAGGGAAAGTACTCATTGATAATGGATCGGCCCTTAACATGTTGCCAAAGCACATTCTGGAGGAAATGCCGATCGATGAATCTCATATGAAGTCGAGTACTACGATGGCCAGAGCGTATGATGGCTCACCTAGGCCAATAATTGGGTCTTTAGAAGTGGAGCTATATGTGGGACCACAAATGTTCCTAGTGACACTTCAAGTTATGGATATCCATCCTTCCTATAGTATGTTGTTGGGAAGACCTTAGATTCATGCAGCGGGGGCGGTAGCTTCATCATTGCACCAATGCCTGAAGTATATCATGAACGGGATGTTGGTAACTGTCAAGGCCGAGGAGACAATATCCATGATAAAGAATGTGGTTGTGCCTTTTATCGAAGCAGATGATTGCAAGGATAACAATATCCATGCTTTTGAGATTGTGAACACCGACTGGGTGCCAGAAAACACAGTACTGAGAAGGCCAAGGATCTCAAAAGCAGCAAGGATGGCAAGTCTATGCTTCTTGGATCGCGGGATCCCATTTCAATATAACCTTATTGTCGGGATACGAGAAGGGGTTAATCCGACAAGGATGAAAATAGTTGATCAAAGATTTGGGCTAGGGTATCAACCTAACCAAGAGGATTATCGGTGGGTTGCTGGTCGGAGAAGGGCAAGAAGGATGGCTAGAATTAAAGGAAGAGATCCTGAAGAAGAAAAGCTAGAAATCCCTCCCTTTAGCGTATCGTTCCCAAGAGCTGCATACATAATGCAACATGATAAAAGAGCTGAAAGCCTTGGTCTAGAACTGACAAATATGAGCATAAACACCTTGGAGGAAAATAAGAAGGAAGGAGATGACATGAAAGCAGTAGCGGGAAAATGAGATGAAGCGCTGCCACAACTGACGGTCCATACACTAGAAGAAGTCTCCGCCAAGACCTTTGTGCGCAAGTTGGCTCAGGACGAGAAGTTTCTGAACTGGGTGACCTAAGAAGGTCCAGTGGTTTTCAAAATGTAAACCAACTTTGTTTGCCTTAACATGCTTTTGTCATTGCTTTTATTTCCTCTAGTTGACAATCAAGGCTCATGATGTCAGCTAGATTTTATGTTTGTCACGGAGCCCACCTTTTCTATAAATAAATGATGAGATCATGCACTTTTCAAAATTGTTTTTTATACATTTACACCAAGCACTTCCCGCTTTCAGGAATCCTGAAAGCGGATCTCCTACAACATCACATACATTTAGCATCAAGAATAAATGTTCAAACTTGAACAAGCATGGGATTGAAACCTGTTACGCTTTCAAGAAGAGGTTGTTGGAGATTAAGATGGAATGGGTATCCTTTGAAGACAAGCCCAATGTTAATTCAAACTCATTGCCTAAACATGCCCCAAATAGTAGTGGAGTAGGCATGATAAAAGTTGGAAATCAATGCAAGGTGTTGAAGGTGCCTATGAAAAAGTTGTACGACATGTTAGTACGATCATGATTTCTAGAGGCAAATGTGGAAAGCCATTTGGAGGGAGGTGACTAGTGTGAGTTCCATGAAGAGATAAACACCATATTGAGGATTGCGTCGAGTTTTGCGAAAAGATTGCAAAAATGTTGAGAATGGAACAATTGAGAATTGAACCCATGGAGAGCAGATGTGAGGTGAGTATGATAAAAGATCAAGAAACAAGCACAAGTGATCCTTAGTTTTGAAATCCCTTAAACACCTTTTGAGCCTACAAATATCATTTTCTTCATAACCAAGAGCCCAAGCCTACATTACGTGCTTAATCAAGCCCTTTTTTATCAAAGGCAAGCAATCTGAATCAATAGACAATGCTTTCTCATGCGAACCAAATCATTATTCTTGCAAATAAAATGAATGCTTTCAAGACTAGATCTTTGAAACTTTCATATTAAATCTTGAACCATTTCGACCAGCCAAATGTCACTTCATATTTTTCACCAAAAAAAAAAATTTTTCATCACTTCTGATAACCTCTCCATAGAAATCACTTGAATTTTTTCAGAATGAGTGTGCTTTGAATCGATGTCAAAATAACTTTTGTGTCTGGAATAGCTTTGGAATTCCAAAAATTTTGCATGAAAACAACTCCTTGTTAAACCTTCCTTCACATAGCCTCATCCCTAAATTCGAATTGAACATTTGGGGGCATGATCAAGCTAGGGGGCAATAAGAAAAAAAAATGTATGATAGGGCTGGCTCCATGATTCCCATTCTAAGAAAATGTCAAGTAAAATTGGCAACCCTTGAGATAAAGGGGCGGAGGACAAAGAAGTATGATGATATCAAGTCTTTCCTAGAGGTCAAAATCACAAGAGATGACTCGAGTAAGCAAGAGCGAAAAAGCCATCGAAGTTCACTGCCAACACTCCAACTTTTGAGAAAGGAAAGACACCATGAAGAAAGGGGGACCTATTTTTTCTCAGGTAAGTATACATGCATATTGACCATAATGCATTGCTTTCAACATTGTCAGATCGGTGTTTCATCATCTTTTAGGTAGTGTGTTTTCTTGATGTGCATCATGGGAATTATAATCCATCTCGTAAAGCTGAATCTAATATGCAAGAGGATTCATATGGTCCAATGACAAGAGCGAGAGCGAAACAACTACAACGGGCCTTGACGAATCAAATTGCAATGATTGAAGCTGCGTCGGAGTTAAAAATTAGCAATCAGTTTGAAATTGGTTCAAGGGTGCTTATTTGCCTACAATTGGAACTTGGAGATGGCTTAATGCAAGTGAAGGAATTGATGCTGTTTACGGTCAGAACAGTAGATGGATTTGAACCCGAATTTGAAGTCATCCAATGCATGTGAAAACAAGATTTATGTAGGTAAAATTCAAGTTCAGAACGTGATCTTTCTATATTGTCCAACCATGAGTGCATTGGACTCAAAAGTTATGGCTGTTTTAAATTTCGTCTGCATATGTTTTAGAAATGTCAACAAAAAACGTGTGTTAGTTAAATTTGTCTACTTGCTTTATTAAAAGTCTAGTTTTTAGGCTTGACTTCTGTCATGTTGAATTCACCTAACTCTGGAGGGATGTTTTTGAAAACTTAATTCAGAGAATTAAGAGTTGTTCTTCCAAATTCGTTTTGTGAAGAACCCTACCTGACTTATCACTCTTCAATCACAAAGAGTGTGGCGTCAAAATCCTAGATTGATCTTTGTGGCGTCCAGATCGACTTATCAAAGTATCATTCTAGTCTATCCTCCATCTTATTTACCTTAAATCACTACAATCCAGCCTAAATACCAAAAGAAAGACAACACAACCAGACCCATCCTTCATCCATTTTCATTCGAATCATTGTTGCTGATTTTTCAAATCATTCACGGCACATCATTTCTAACACTATCTCATTTCAAGTGCGCCTTTGAGCCCTCACCTCTTTTTGTGTGCGCCTTTGAGCCATCATCTCGGTGCACCATTACAATGAGGTCACCCATTACAATGCTCTTTTCTTTTTTCTAGATAGGTCGCCCATTACAATGAGACCAATATTTTTATGGGTAGGTCACCCATTACAACGTGACCAATTCTCCTGTTTTTTTTACCTGGGTAGGTCACCCATTACAATGAGGTCATTCTTCCACTTGGGTAGGTCACCCATTACAATGAGACCGCACTTCACATTTTTTCCATTTGGTCACCCATCACAATGAGACCGCTTTTCATATTCTTTCCACATGGGTAAGTCACTCATTATAATGAGACCACACTTCACATTTTTCCTCTGGGCAGGTCACCCTTACAATGAGACCGCACTTCACATTTTTCCTCTGGCAGGTCACCTATTACAATGAGACCGCACTTCAGATTCTTTCCATCTGGGTAGGTCACTCATCATAATAAGATCATTTTTCACATTCTTTCCACCTGGGTAGGTCACCCATCACAATAAGACCACTTTTTACATATTTTTTTGTTTTGGTTTAATGAGGTCGCCAGATGGGATCTCAGGTGGCTTTGGTTAAAGGGAATCGCCAGATGGGATTTCAAGTTGACCGAGCTACACACATTTTTTTACTTACAGTTGATGGGGTCGCCAGATGAGGCCTCAGGTGACTTTGGTTAAAGGGAATCGCCAGATAGAATTTCAGGTTGACCGAGCTTCACACATTTTTTAGTTTGCAGTTGAATGAGGTCGCTAGATGGGATCTCAAGTGGCTTTAGTTAAAGCGAATCACCAGATGGGATTTCAGGTTGACCGAGCTACACATAGTTTTTAGTTCAAATTGAATGAGATTGTCAAATGGGATCTCATGTAGCTTTGGTTAAAGGGAATCTCCATATGAGATTTCAGGTTGACCGAGCTACAACATTCTTTGGTTTTGGTAAAGGAGGTCGCCAGATGGGATCTCAGGTTAACGAAAAAAAAAAAAGAGACAGAAAGAAAGAAAGACAAGAAAAAGAAATAGAAAAAGAAAAAGGTAAGGTCTTTAAATGAGTGGAATTTGAGCAAGTTAGGAAGATAAGAATACAAGTTTTTCTTTACAAAGCTTACTATGCAAAACATTGAAGAGTTTTGCTTCGTAAGCATTGTAAAGAGGGGGCATCTGTTGCTACCCAATTTTTGACATATGTTTTGATAAATTTTCAGAAAAATCCAAAAATAGAGAAAAACATCGAAAATCAAAAAAAAATACTTTTTTAATATATTTGCGTTGTTTTTAGCATTTTCAGCGTCGTCTAAAAAGAATTTAAATTTTTAAGGTTTGTTCGAACGCGTTCGACTTTTCACGCGTTAATTTTTAAATCATTGATTTTTCTCATCGAGTCGACGTTGATATTGCTCTTTTTCAAAAATACAAAAAAAATCAAGAAAAATCAAATTTACAAAAAGGAAAGAAGTTGAGATACCAAGTTTGGAAACCTAGCAATATTTTTGCCTATAAATACTGGTCTTCAACTCACACAAAAAGGGGGGGCAATTTTGATATTTGAGGGGAGAGACAACACAACAACAAAACCCTAAAATCTATCTCTACCAAACCGGCCGCCCCCTTCCCCGGCTTGAATTTTTTTTGCTCCCACAGCCCCTGCCATTGGGGCTCCTCAGCATTTTCTCCACTCCATCGCCACACTGTTCCCCCATCTTCTTTTTGCTTTTCCAGCCAACAACACAAAGCTACCCCCCTCCCCGGTTTCATATTTTTTCTTACCCAAACCAGCCGGCCAAGACAACCCCCTCTCTCCCTCTTGGCCACTTTTTCCCTCTTTCCTTTTCAGCCACCCCCCTTCCCGGTTGGAAAATTTTCGTCTCTCCTTTCACCAAAAAGCTAAGCCACAGACCCTCACTGTCACCTCTCTCAGTTGATCCCTCATTTTTCCCAACACACCCGAACAACCCTCACACACATCTCCTCTCCCTTTCAGCCTACCCACGACCATCAACAGCGCCTTCTTCTCCCTCGGCCGACTGCCAACAGCAACGGAGAAGCAGCACTGACAGACTAGCCACCACCCACTGACACAGAAGACCAACCCCACAGCAGCTCATTTCTTCTCCCACCTCCACAGCAGCTCCAGTGGCCGCGGGCAACAGCAGATCTCTTCTCCATCTCCTCCGGCCAGACCCGACAAAAGCCTAGCAGTCGGCGCCCCCCCTTGGTCTTGCCGCCACCTGAAGCAGGGAAGATTGAGAAGGAAAAAGAACATAACAGATCTGCCCAAAATGGAGAAAGAGAGAGAGAGAGAGAGAGAGAGAGAGAGAACAGATTGAAAACAAAGAAAAAAAAATTAGAATCAATTATTGTTGTGCGTTGTTTCCTTTGTTGCAGGTGATGGTGACCTTCACCGCCGGCGTAGGAAGACAGAGAAGAGGAAGACTGCCCAATCCACCGGTTCTGCCACCATTTCCAGAGGCGGCGCGTGGGCCCACGCACCGCCAGCCCATGCGCCGCCACTGTTTCTGTGCACTGTTCTTGCGGATTCCAGAAGCCTTAGGATGTTTTAGGGGTTGTTTTGTAATTTTGAGTTGGTTGATGTAATTTTTTTGTTTAGTATTGAATTTTTATTTGTATTTTGTAAATATAGAAAAAAAAAAGGAAAAAGAAAAGAAAAGAAGAGAAACAAAAATATAGTAAAAGTGAATGTGTGTTTGTATTTGTTTTATTTTTTTATATATATTTTTTTTATGATAAAATTGCAAGGATTAAAAAGAATTTAATATTTTGATTGGATCACAGTTAAGAATTATTAACTTATACGTAAGTTGTATTTCTAATATCCGATGAAAAGATAATTATTAAAACTTTTTTAACACATCAAATTCGCGAAGTAACTTACCTCAGGTAGGATGCGTTAGGAGTGCTAATACCTTCCCTAACCACAACCAGTCCCTTACCCGCGAATCTCTGACAAGACCAGTATATCCGATTTTCTAGTAGCCTTCAATAAATTACTAGGTGGCGACTCCAACAAACCAATCAAAGCAAACGCAATAACGAGAAAAAAATCAACAGCCGATGCCGCGCGGATTTTCTGACGTGCGACACCTTTTCTTCAAAGTGATGCAATGGATTTTACTAGTCATAATCGCAGAAAGAGAGAAAAAAACCATGATTTTGATGTGGAAATGACAGCAACTACCTAGTTTTTGTACAAAGAAGCACAGAATATTGCAAAATTTAAGATAACTCCATAGATAGGAAAATAGAATAACGCAGCAACTAAAGCATGGTTCAGGGGAAAAACCTTAATAACAAAAGAATAAGGACCGAGTATTTTGCTGCCATTGATAAGTATTGACATGAGAAAAGCATAAATACAATAGGAAAACTCACCAATTTTTTGAGTCATCAACATTCGCAAGAAATGAATCAAGTTTATCTTGTTTCTTTCTTTTTTAGCTTCTTTCCAGCAATGCCATACCCAATATGCTTTTCATCCCTATACCACTCCAATGGAACATCACCGACCGTATTTCTAGGAGCCACCTTTTGAATGAAAATAACCAAACAAATAAATCCCATTTGACAAGGAATTAAGTAAAAACCAGAGTAAATTAAATTTATTTTTCAAGCATCAAAGGAAGGAGAAAAAAGAAATGTACCTCATCCTCAGAAGAGTCGCTTTCTTCACCTCCCAGATCAGGTTCAGAGTCTTCACTCTGACCTTCATTGGCCAAGCCCTCATTACTACCAGTGTCGTGAAAGCCCTGCAATGGCCATTATTAGGATATTAAAGTACAAATGATCACAATAGCAAGGAAAAGTTTCCAGGTGAAACATGAAATTTAATAATATCAAAGGAGAGGGAAAGACAGATATTTCCCTTGTTTAATAGCCAAAAATTTAGAAAAAAGAATTTCACTAAAAACAAATCTTGAACCCTAATTTTGATTGGACAACAGTCAGATTACAACCACCACTAAACCAATCATGATGAATAGACTAGCTTTTACACACAACGAGCCTTCTCAGCTACTTGCTTTGTTCTGAAACAGCGAATGCTAGATAACACCAAAATTTATTACCACATTTTTCTTTACAGTGTATGCTAATAAATAAAGCAAATTCAGGCAATTACCATGTACCTCATCTCCAGAGGATTCGCTGTCACCAGCTTCTGACTCCTCTGCTGATTTATAATCCTCTGAAAATTCCTACCATAAAAAAGTAACACAAACCTCATTAACGTTATCCAGAACATGCATAAGGGCATAGAAAAAAACATATATTCCAACAAACACAACACTAGCAAATAACAATTCAGACAACCAAAAAAGCCATAGCCCATCGAGTTTTTATCACAAAATAGTCACTGCAGCATAGAAGTAACAACTGTGATAGCATAAAAACCAAAAAATTTCATGAGCAGGAACTGTGCTTGTTTTGTTTCTGCAGAAAGTAGAAATATTTCATGCTTTCCAGCAAGACCCAGAAGAGAAAGAGCAGCGAAAAATGAAACGGTGCATACCTTGTAATCAGTTGCTGTGTCTTCTTGTTTTTTATGAAGCAAGGATTCTTCTGTACCGAGCTTCTCTTTCTTGGTGGGTTGGGTTTTTTTGCTTTTCTTCTTCTCCTCCCTTTTTTCCACTTCAACTGATTCTTTCTTGCTCGCCCCCATTGCCTCTACCGTCTAACTCTCCAAAACCTCTCTCTTTTCTCTCCCCAGGAGCTAAAGCTGGAACCTTACAAGCGGAGAGATGGCTGCCTGAAGCGAGAAAACGGATTTCTAAGTTTAGGGTTTCAGGGTTTTAGTCGTAGACTAGTAGTTATTAACCCGGACCGACCCGGTGGCTGGACCAGTCCGAGTTAGGCGAAAGACCGGAAAATGTATAAACCGGTAAAACCCGGTCGACCCGGTCGAACCCGGACGAGAACCGGCATATATATATAAACTTCACTAACAGCCACAGCTGTTCGGTGGTGAATCAGTAGATGAGAGATGCCTGCGTCTGGTCTCATCTAGCTTCTTCAAGCAGAGAATTAACGGGATTTTCAACTCAAGCCAAGGTAAGAACCATGAATGCTGTGATTTAAATCTTTCTTGCCCCTGCAATTTTCAAGACTCTGCCCAGAGTGTTTGTTTAGGATTTACTTGTATTTGCATCAAGGCCAGTTGAATTTGCAATGCGTCAAGAACAAGAAATTATTCATGTTTGTCAGCCAAAAAGGAACGGAAAAATACAGAGGGAGCTAGATCTGAAACTTGAAAGGTAGCCTTTTGATCACCTTTGATTCTACAAAACCGTAGAGAATGTTCTCGTAAAAGCCTGCGTCTAGCAACAGGCACCCATAGAAACTGTTTTTATGAAGAACTGGAGCTTGAGAATGTTAGGAGCTCTGCCTTCCACAATGTACAAGGGGTCTTTATATTTTAGCCTTCCTAAAAAGAATCCCTGCATTAGATTCAACGCAGAGAAATAACTGGATTTAACATCCTTGGCTACCTTTTGCATTTACAATTAAACAAACACCTTTCGGGTGCAAATTGGCGAGAAAGTGGCCGGTGATAGTCTTGGTTTTTTTTCCGGGTAGTTTCCTCTTCTTTTTATAAAAAACAAAGGGAAAATGATTAATTTTTGATGGCATTAACTGAGAAAAAAAAAAAAAAAAACTAAAAAGAAAGCGACACGTGCGCTGTATTCACTTTAACACGTGCAGCATCACCACCACTTCACCCTCTTTCCTCCACTCGTTAACTGCACTCTCTTCGTTTTTTCGCCTCCCTATTTCCTCTCACTCTTCGCCTCCTCTTTTTCATCCCTCTCTCCGCCGGTGCTTCCAAAACCCCTCAAAAACCCCTATCCTTCGATCCGTCCGCGCGATTTACACCATCGATTCTATTGAACCTATTCAAATCTCGAGGTAATCGCAATAATCTCATCTCCTTAATTGACATCTTAACTTTGGATTTTGTTTTTTTAATCGAAATTCTTGTGATTCACGGTCTGTTTGGTAAAAATACTATTACTTTGCCCTCATGTATGGTAAGCTTAGCTTTAGCTTCCTGGCTGGAAAGCAAAAACCCTAAAGACAACACTGATTATAGATTGAAACCCCAAATCAGAAGAGTATTTCAGCTGTTTGTTTAGCTTTTACCAATTTCTTGAATATTCTCATAGCTAGAGGTCGGTCTATATAATTGCTTAGGCTGTCAGGATGTTTGAACTCTTGTTGGAGCAAAATGTAGTACATTATTACTGCTTGGTTAGGTGTTATTACAGTAAAAACAAAGTTTGGTAATCAAACTCGTGAAATGAGACCAATTTTGCTTATGATAATTTCTTCTGTAAAATCAGTATATAGGCTGATTTGAGGAGAATTTCGATTTTCTTGATAAGTGTGGCTTGTGGGTTTTGATGCGATTTTTTTTTCCTTTTGCAGGTTTTTTTTAACTATTTGGTAATTGAACGTGATGAATTTTACAACGATATTGTGCAAACGTTTGAGTGTAAAGGAATTGGTCACCAATGTCCCCGTCTATGAAAGCATTGTTGGTAATGCCTATTTCCTTCCAGAACATTGTTTTATTTGTATCCACTTTCTTTGAATTTGCGTGGGATGGTGTCTTTGTGATTATGAAAGCATTACTGGTAATGCATGTTCCCTTCCAGAACATTGTTTTTTTTGTATCATCTTTCTTTGAATTTGAGTGTGATGGTGTCGTTGTGATTATGGTTTAGATGGGTCTTCTGGTGGATTAAGCTTGATGTTTAGACGTTGGGCTACCAAAAAACAAGCTGGGTCCACAAAGAATGGACGGGACTCGAAACCTAAGAACCTAGGGGTCAAGAAATTTGGTGGAGAGGTTAGTACTTGACACTAATTTTTCTTGTTTTATTTCTCCTCTGATAACTGATATCTACTAGAGAATGTTGAATTCTCATTTTGATGGCTTTAATATGTTGTACAGAGGGTTATACCTGGAAATATCATAGTTCGGCAACGAGGCACTCGTTTTCATCCTGGAGACTATGTTGGGATGGGGAAAGATCACACACTTTTTGCCTTGAAGGAAGGAAATGTGAAGTTTGAAACAAACAAGCTTACAGGCCGCAAATGGGTGCATGTGGAGCCTAAGTATGGATATGAGCTTCATCCTATTTACACAAAAGCAAGTGGTGATTCAGCACAGGTGACAACAGCCTCATGAAGTGCTCTCTCTCCCTCTACGTGATTCATATGCGTTCTCTTGTTTTCCTTGGATTTGTTTTTCTTGGAAACCTTTGTGGATGATTTAGGGGTTGGCTTGAAGTCCAAACTTGTAGAATGCAAACCTGATGGATTTTTATGAATTTTTCAAATAGAGCAGATTTAGTTGTGAAAATCTTTTGCTGGTGATGCTGTCTCTTTCGTGATAGAATAATGTTTATATTCCTGTTGACAAATGGAGACTTGGAATTTGAACAAGTTGGGATTATGTTGCTGCAATTAAATGAGATTTATGCAAGTTGAATGTGTCGAAACGCTCTAATAATTATTCTATAGGTGTGCACAACTTAATGTGTACATGTCACATGGACAAAATGCATATAGATTTATAGGATGTGGTTTCTTGGTTCAGTAAATGCTACTTGGCTTGATTTTATGTTGGGTTTTTATTAGTATTTCTTCCCTTACCATGCCAATAATCAGGTTAGCTGTTTAGGTATGTGTAAACAACTGTTAGGGCTTATCTCCAAAAAACAATCTTGATTTTTAATTGTAATTCTTGGTTGAGATTCTAAATTCTGTCCATATAGTTTGAATTGATATCCAGTAATGAACCTTGATGAGAAGGGACAGATTCTGAACTCTCTCTCTGGGGGACTGGCCTGCTCTCAGTTGATCATTTATAAGTTTATGCCTCTCCTAAAACAGCCTGAACCAGCACTAGAAATGCGTCAAAAAAATTGATGAAAGAGTGTCAATTCAATTCAAAATATTTCTCTCTCTGCCCTGATATTGAGAATTTGCAGGGCTACAAAACTCTGAACAAGCAAAGGAAAACATTTAAATAGCATAGACACAAAACAACACATTACATTGCATCACCATACAGAAATTCAACTCACCTAGCAACACTTCATGCAGAGACTTTTCTACGTTGTCAATGTTTTTTTGAACTTTCAATACAAAAAGCTAAATAAAAACCAAACCCAGTTTTCTCAATTAAAACACACTTCAGGAGGTGCATATAAAGGGTTATTAAGAGTATTAGATGATCCTTTTTTCTTGAAAAACAAGTCTCCCACGAGAGGGACAATAGGCTTCTTTTTCATTGCCTTTCTCTCCTCCTTTCCTCGGAAGCACCCATTCTCCTCCCTAAGACTCAATATTTGAGCCAAGGTTGGAGAATTCTCCATTCTTGTCATCAGTTCTCTCATCCTTTCTTCCTCTTTAAGAAGAAGATCTTCCTTCTTTTCCCTCTCAAAACTCACCGCTCTCATCTCTACCACCTCTTTAGCTGCAGCTGCCTCTGCCATAGCCAACTTAGACATATTCTTGTGAAATTCAGCATTCAAAGAAGCCAGTGCAATTTCAGTCTCGGACTCTCTCTCCTTTAGCAACTTCAGTTCAGTCTTTGTTTCCTTAAGTTCAGCCTCAAGTTTCATTAGAGCACCAAAGACCTCATTTTGTTCATAATGATGATCTTCTTTAGGGCTTCTGTAGCTAGGACTTGGTGATAAGAACCTCCATGAAATATTTTCTTCTCCAGAAGGATTATAATAAGGCTTCGAAGAGTATATTTCTCCCACGAGAATCTGCTTGCCGAAGATGGCAACAGCTTCTTTGACTGATCGAAATGGGCGAGAAGTGTCAACCGAGGAGCTGTAGTCTTTTGCTGGTTTTGGAGAAAGAGTAGAGGTTTCCATATTGTTGAAGAATGACTAGACATTGGTGGTGTTTTGGAGGGGTGAGAGGGAATATTTGATGACGGGGTTGCTTTGGTCCTGGTTTTCTTTGCTTTTACTTCAAAGTATTACAGAGAGTACAAAGAGGAGAAGCTATTGGAGATGGAGGCTGTTGTTTCAAGGTTAAGACAATGTAGAAAGTTTGTACAAGGAAGACAGAGACTAGAAAACTACCACTACAACATGGATCCTTCTATTTTTCATCCATTTTTTTATATATAGTCCTTTTTCAAAAAATGATAATAATAATAATAATAATAATAATAATCAAATTTTGTTTTTCAAATAAAACTACTAAGATATATTTATTGAAAATCAATAACAAATGAACTTCTAGACTCATTAAACAATCAAATGCATCGATTTTTGGCAAAATCTGCTGTCATGTGACAAAGGATGGATGAGCTGTGCATCTCGCCTTTTGTTTTTACTGTTATCCAAGAGGGACTAGCAAACCTTCTCCCATGCAGTCCATTTCCGATATCTTATTCAGAGGACTCTCTGATATTCAATCTTCTTGGAGCTAGGCAAAAACAATGCTCAACAGATAAGAAAGTATAACGAGGATCTACACTAAATTAGTTAGTATCAGCAGCTAAGTTTCAAAGAACATGGTGAAGATGGTTGTGTGAATACAAAATGATTTGCAATCTCAATTTCCGCAAATTGGATTTTCAAAATATCAGTATCCAACGACTGCATCCTTCTACACTGTACACAATCTAATGTGGTATTTATACAGGTATTAAGAGTTCAATGACTCCTTTTATTTGATAATCTCGTGCTCCGGACTCGAAATCTGAGAGTGTATCATAGGAGTTGAACTGCAGCTATGGCTGGAATTTTCTCGCGTAATTTCTGGGTGACAGCCACTCGTACAGTCATGACCCCAGCTGCCGGCCCTGTTAATCGGACTTTAACTATTGGTTCCTCAATTGCCACCAGTTCAAGAGATCCTCCTGCTGCCCCAACAAGGTATGGCCTTATTTCTTCCAGTACCTGGCACAAAAACAACAAGTATATAACCAGCTAACAACATTGAAGTCTGACAAGGAAATGGCCATCATATACTTCCAATTTGGGCTTATTATGGGATTGGGGAGCAAGGGTGTTTATATGCAGAAGAAAAGGAAGATACAAAAATGCGGCCCCAGCCATAAGGCTATGAGGTTACGGGCCCTAATGAAAAGCAGAACATTGCCAATCAAAAACAGCTCAACATCTCTCATCAGGCATTGCATCTCAAAGGCGGTAACTTCAGGGGCCTCAATAAAATGAAATACACCAGCAAAAAACAAGACCGTTGTGCTTCTGACCATCTTAGACTTGACAGAAGCAAATATGTATATTGATAGAAAAGTACCCTATAGTATCAGAGAACAGGGGAAGGATGCACAATACAGGAGAAAAGAGACTTGACCAAGAAACAAAAGCTGAAAAGAACCAACCAAAAACAACAGAAGAAAGACATCAAAACTCTCCACTTTCACTGCAAACCTGCTGAAGAAAATCTCTAGAGAGTGACAGCATCAATTTTAAGCTAGTAGAACTAGCTTATCCTAAAGCATGACAAAAAAAAAAAAAAAAAAAAAAAACAAAGCTTCCTACCTGAAAAATTCTAAAGTTACCCTCCTGCCAAAGATTCCAAATCAATGACAAAGCACAGTACCACAAGACTTCCTCCTTATAAATTCCCAACACCCTCAAACCTTTGTTAAAAGCAGCTCTTATAAGGTATAGAACACTCAAGAATATCCAGATACTTTGAAAACCCTATCCCAAAGTATAAAATCAATTGAGGCTATTACTGATAGACGTCACAGCCAAAGTTGTTACATAATGGTTACCTATCATGTGTTATTACTGCATCACAGAAAATGCACCATATAAAAAAGTCAAGTAGAATCTTATTGACAGTTTAAGCTACTACTTGTCTGTTCGCCTTGATGGCAGTTTGTGAGCCACATAAGCTAATTATCTGACAATAGGCCATTGAGGAAAGAACCTAGCCTGTAATTCCAATTCCATGTCCTGCATAGGCAAAAGTCTCATAGAAGGGAGGTAAGCCTTGGTATTAGAGTCATGTAGGCTTGAATGAGCAAGTAGAGGACCATTCACTGTTCATTTGTTGATTTCATAGGTTTAAACATCCTCAAAATTCCATGATGGTAATGTGCACTTGTGCAGTAACCACTCATAATTTAAGTTCTCCAAGAGGAGCAAAAAATTACAAAAGGGGGTTGAAACTGCGCAGCCAGTAGAAGCAGGTGGTGGAACACGGAAGAAGGGACTCTCAAAGTGCATCCTAGTTTAGAGAACTTTAAGACGACTCATAGAAAACACAGCACTCTAGACCCTAAGTAAATACCAAGAGCTAAAATAAGAGTTGATGCAAAACTACACTTGGGAAGAATAAATTGTAAAAGGAGGAAAATGTTCCAGAAGCAAGTAGAGGGCCATCGAAATTATTTACAAGCACCAAGAGTGCCACTTGCTGACATAAGACTGCTGTTTACTCTGTAATCTAACAGAATTAGAACAATAATCTCAGAAAGCAAATACACATGCACACAAAAAATTTACTATTCTCAGGAGGCACCATCCATGATTATAAAACTGCATGAAGCTCCTCTGAGTAATAAGCCGAATGGAGTAGAGACCTATACACTCTGTTCTTTTCGTTTTATCCTGCAATTTAGCATCTTTGAATATTTTTTTTTTCTCCTTTTACCATTACAACGTGGATCCTTTCGAGAGGTGGTTCATAATTTAAAAACTGTTCAATTCCATTCCAAAGCAATATATGTAAGCACTGAAAATAAAGGCTTCAATTTGATTACCTTCTCTATATTCTCTCCGTTCAGCTCAAGCCCGGTTTCTTCATCCGCAACAGCTTCTACTGCAACTATCTCAGGAATCTTTTCCATTAAGCGACGCTCAATACCCATCTTCATCGTCATAACCGAAGCAGAACAAGAACTACATGCTCCTTGTAATTTCAATCGAACAACATTTCCATCGATCTCATGTAATGCCACATTACCACCATCTGAAATCAGGTAAGGTCTAACCTCATCCAATACACTCTCAACATTGTCTGCAGTTAACGGCAATTCTACCGCTGAATCTGGAGTAGCAACAGCCTTAACAACTACACAGCGTAAAAAATGACTTATTCAGCAACATCACTCAATAAAATAAATCAAACCCATTAATTATTTCACTCTAAAAAATTAACTTAGCTATTTTCTAACAATATAACCTAAACCCATCAATTATTCCACTCGAAACTGCGTACCTAGCTAATTTCTACGAAATTAAAAGATTACAAAAAGGGCATGATGAATAATATATATTCACGATTAATATAAGAGAGAAAAGAGAGGAAAAAAACCTGGCCTCCTCCGTGTGAAAGAAAGCGATCGAATTCGAAAGGAACGGCAAGGTATGCCTCGCCGCAGGTGACTGGGGCTCCTCGAATGGGTACCAAAAAAGCTCGAACGACTCTGTGAATATGGGATTCAGTTATTCAACGTCAGCACAAAGAAAAAGAAAAAAAATAGTTGAGACAGGGAGAGAAGGAGGAAACCTTGTAAGGAATAGCAGGCGGGGGAGGAGAGCTGCAGGAGGTGTCTAGGCCTTGTTGAGCCCTGCAGTAGCAGGTTGGGTTCAACACCACCGATTGCATATCTCTTTCTCTCTTCCTTGATGAGAAAAAGAAAACAGCAGATGGGTTTCGGAATCGGCAAAACGAGAGAGAGAGAGGAGAGTTGTCTGTGGAGATGGGAGAGAAGGAAGCGAGGAGAGGAGAGAGCTTTGTCTGTTTGTCTGGTAAATGAAAGAAGCTGGGGCGCCGATGCTGCCAGGAGAGCATAACAAGAATTATTTAGTAGTAGTAGATGACAAACGTGCCTTTGCTTCCCATTTCTTCTATTTTTCAATTTTCATATTCATTTTTTAAAAAATATCTTAGAGTTGACTGCCTGGGTTTTAGCTAGGTTAATTTATCTGTTTAATTAACTTTAGTTGTATCAATATTTTTTTTTATTTGATTTAAAACTGATTACGTTTTGAATCAAGAATTTTTTACATAGAAATCAAGTTTATTTTTTATTAATATAAATATTTAAATCAATTTATATATGCACCTCAACTAATTTCATGGACCTTAAAGTTAATAATAATATAAATCTCTAGTGACCTTAAGTTTTGTAAAAACTCAGATGAGTAATTTTAAAAAAAAAATTTAAAATTTAATTAGTTAAACTACACCCCTCAAGACTAATAATACACTTATTATTTTTTTTTCTATATCCCATTGTAGATATTATTTCAGGTTAATTTCAATGCAAGAAAATAAAGTGTTATAGTTATGGATGCCTTTTTATGATATGTTGAAATTTATCAGTCGAGAAGTGGAAAAATTATTATGTGCTTAGTATAATGAATTCAACATGAATTAATAAATTGTAATAGTTTTATGAAAGCTGCGAGGAAATTGACCGAATGTCCATCTTAATTAAAAAAAAAATTAATAAAAATTAATAAATAAGTTAACATGCAAGTAAGTACACGTACAATAGAGGGGGAAAAATAAAAAAAAAGATTTTAAAGATTTAATTTTAAAAAAAATATATTTATTTCTTTAATCAAAACTCTAACTTCTTATCTATATATATTTTTCTATGTTTTAATGAAACATTAATTTTTTTTATTAACAACATAGTTTTTTTACAATAAAATATTAATACCGATAAAAATAAACATTTACAGTAATTCTGATCATTTAAATTCACAAGAAAAATGTATTTCTTTCATGAAAACCCTTTTTTTCTTATTAATTTTTTTTTTTAATGAAACATGTATTGCTCATTAGAAACATGTTGAGATGTCAAAAGGAATTAATTTTTTATACTATGGCTATGAATAAAATAAGATTATGCATTTGTATTCTTAGAGATAAATCTGTGTCGTTCTAGTGCTCTAATAGATTTTTTTTTCATAATCGGTAATAAATAATTTAAAGATATTATTTTATTTATTTGGTATTCTTTGTTCATAATTATTTGATTAATATAAAAATGATTTAAAGGTCAACTATATCTTCACTTGGTCGGGCTGGTTGAGTTCAACCCAGATTTTTAATAAAGCCAAACATTTTTTTTATTTTTAACTAAAATGTATCAGAATTTTAGTCTTTTAGGTATCGGGGAAGGCGAAGATTCGCCTTTGTTGTTGAGAGAAGGGCAGGCCGTGTTTAAACTCTACGCGAGTGGCCGGAGGTATTGTCGAGGGCTGTTGGCGACAATGGAGTTGGAAGAGCAGAGAGGATTTGCTGTCGAGGATATATTATAATATGGTGGTGCCATGTAAGGATATTGAGATTAGTTTTGAAGTTTACATGAGTGATGATGCGATGGATCCTGAAGTTTTTGCACGGGCGAGGAAGAAGATGGCTAAAGGAATGCAGAAGGAACTGAGAGGTTTGCAGAGGTTTGCGGGGAGTGTCGCGCAGCCGCCTAGAGGGAGGAAATGGGTGGCTGAGGAGACGGCTGCTGTTTCTGATCAGTCTAAGGAGGTTTCTGGGGATTTGATCAGAACTAAAGCAGCTGTGCTTGAGCAGGTTGGAGTTTGCCTTAACTTTCTTTTCTATTCTTTAGCTTCTTGCTTTGACATGATTTTGAGCATTCTGGTAGTGAAGTATTTATGCCTTGTGTTTTGATAGTTTTTTACGTTGAACCTGTGATTGATATGGTTATAGAGGACAGGGGGCCTTGTCAGGATGCTTTCCTTCGTCGTTCACAAAGCAAATAGCTGAGGCTATAGCTGCATGGAGATATAGCAAGCCAGATTAAATTCTGCTGTAATCTCAAAAATAGAAGCTGCTGCACTGTCTGGTATGGTATAGTTACTCCGCTAGATTTTAGGGGTGTTTAAGAAAACGATCAATTGATTAAACCGAAAAAACTGAAAAAAAATTAACTTAAAAAACCGAATCAATAGAAAAAACTGAATAAACTAATAAAAAATAAAAAAACCCACTCAATTTAGTTTGATTTCAGTTTCAAAAAGCTTCAATTGATTGAACCGGACCAAACCAGATCAATTCAATTGAATCTAAATGACTTTAAAAAAGATATAAAAAGAAACATCTCTAAAAACCCTAACTCTAAATCATTTTATGCCTTTCCGACCACCCCTTTCTCTTCTATGCTCTTCTCTCTCATTTTCTCTTATATTAAGTGTTAACCTAAAATTAAATCTTCTTTTTAGGTTTGACACCACATCTCCCCACCTTCTTCTACAATCACTCTCTAGTCTCTCATATATAAGTGATTTTCACAACCTTTACTTCACTCTTATCATCAACCACCGACAATGGTGGTTGTAATGGCTCCATGTACATTTGTAAATTTAGATATTTCTCTTAATTTTGATTCATCTCTAAACTTTAGTTCATCCTATCATCTAATGTTAGAGATAATAATTCAAGATCTCAATTTATTTCATCATCCACTTACTGATATGCACAAGCTATGTGAGAAATGGAGTTAGAGGGTTTTGGTACAACGACAACAATAAAAACAAGCTCACTTAATTGGTTTCTGGTTTTTCTTGTTTTTAATGTTAAAAAATGACCCAAATTGAGCAAAATTAGTTTGGTTTGAACCGGTTCTTGGTTCGATCCAGTTATATTAATAAGGAATATTATTTTTCTAGTTCGATTGAATTTTTGGGTTAAAACCGGACCATGAACACCCCTACTAGACTTTGACATTTTGTTCTCGTAAATCCCTTTTCCAATCAGATAATTTATGTCTAGTGTTAGGTTACTGATCTTTGGGTCCAAGGGTTCTGGCTTTGAGCTCATGTTTCATAGTGCTTCTAAACGGAAGTTATCAAAATTTGAATTTTGTTTTTGTTTAAAATTAGTTATTTTATGTTTTTGAATTGTTTTGATATCCTAATGTCAAAAATAATTTTTTAAAAATTAAAAAAAAATATTATTTAATTTTAATGCATTTACAAACAAAAAATATTTTGAAAAGCAATCACTACTTTGCTTTCGAACACCCCTGAAGTTGTTGTGCAATTGCCAAACAAAGATTATAGTGGTCGAAACGTGCAAGGCAAAAAACAATTATTTTATCCATGTCGTTTTATGTCAGTTATTCTAGGGAGGTAACTTTCTGTTGACTGTAATGTGAGTGCTTTTCAAAATATTTGTTTGCTTGAAAATATATTAAAATAATTTTTTATATTTTTTTATATCATCGCATCAAAACTATATCAACTTAATGTTTTTTCAAGCCAAAAATACTTTCAAAAAATACCCAAAAACATTTACAGACGCAATCCCAAACACCTATATCTCATTGATTGATATCTATTATTTTTATATTATTTCCATGAATTAATTATTCTTTTACTTTCTCATATAATCATATAAAAACAATTGAAATGATATTTTTTTTGTTTCTGGTTTAAGATTGCAGCACAGATTATGATAATTTTTTATTTTAAAAACTATTTTTTTGATAAAAAATGTTTTCATCAAAATTAAAAAGAAATGAATAACTAAAATAAATTTTTGGTTAAAGAAATATATATTTTTCCTAGAATCTAAATTATTAGAATATTTATTATAACACAAGCTAAATGATGTGGAAAAATCATTGTAAATTAAGTAAACCTTTTACTATAGATTATAATAGTAGTTTCATTTTCAATTTTTTATTTTTTTTGCATGCGGATAAACATTTATTTGACTTTCTTTTTCTTCTCATTCATTGCTTCTTCCCTCTCATTTTCTTTTAACATTTTACAACTCCGATCTTGAAAAGAATGAAAGTGAATCGGATAAGAGAAATGATACTTTAATTTGACAACCATTTAGGCTCAAGCAATTTAAATATAAGAACCACAACAAATCCAAACTACTTGGATCTAGCAACTACGATAGATCCAAGTAGGAGGATTAGAGATGGGTAACATAAAGTTTACACAACAAATTAATGGGTACAAAATTTTAACTTTTGATTGGAGGGTTTTTTTTGTCTCTTCAAAAACAAATCAACAGTGAAAATACAATCATCTCCTTGAAGGGGTGAACAATATGCATGTATTGATGAGCTTATTCGTCCTTTTTTTTTTATTGAAATAATTCAAATATAAAATTATCCTTGGGTTTCAAGAAAAACAAGGGTTGCATATAAGGGTGTTCTTGTCATTTCCATATACTAGTGTTGATGCTTATGCTTCATCGCGAGGCTGAATTATTATTTTTTTACAAAAATAATATTTATGTATGAATGGGTTAAAAACGACATAAAAATAACCATGATAAATATATAACAACACTAATTAAGATTAAGACAATATTATTTATTTTTTATTTATAACAACTTACTTTTATGATTATGATAAGTTGTTTTTTAAAAACAACAATGATTATGATAAAAAAAAAATGTCAAAAAAAAAAGATTGAATTAACATGATAGAGATAAAGTTTAATTAAAAAATACTTTTTTTTTTTAATTTGCTAAAAACGTTTTTTGGATATGTATTTTAGTTGCTTTGAGTTTTTATCCAATAAACAACATAAATCTAAAAAAGTTATATTTTTTATCAAACAAATAAATTAATAAGGACATGAGGGATTATACTAGAAAATTACTTTTTTATTAGAATTTTAAATTATTAATTTTCTTTCAAAAAATTCAGTTTCATCCTCATAGAATTAAATAAAAACTTCTTAAATTACTCCCCTTGACATGAGATTAATATCTTAATTTTCATTGATTTTCTACTTCTTGATTTAGCTTTAGTTAGTATTAATATTTTTTATTATTTATTAAAGTATATAATTATTTATTTATTTTATTAAATACACATATCAAATTTCCATCTCAAAATTTCTTTTATAATGCTAGAAAACACATTTGTAGCGTTTGCACATTCTTTCTTCTTCTTCATCATCTTTTTGGTTTAAAAATTAATTTTTAATCTTTTCCATGGCGCAGATAAGTTGCCTAATACAAAATGTATAGACTTATCTTTATCATTAGCTTGCATTACAGAGTGGGTCAGATCAAAAATATTTTTATGTAAAAAAAAAATATTTAAGCATTTTTAATGTTTTTCTAATAAAAAAAATTAAATTATATAAGAATTGATTTGATGTGATTTGGTCGACTTGCCAAGTTCAAATGTAACTCAGATGACCAATAAAAACATATTTTGGCTCAAAATAAATATTCAAGATGTTATTTTTTATATATATAAATATTGAGGCGACGGTAATATATTGGATCAATTCAGGTCAACTTATGTTAATTTACAGACTGCGTGATAGATCACAAGACTATGATAATCCAATAAAAAGTAAATCAAAATAAATTATAAAGTTTAGTTTTTAATAAACTCAATGTTAAATGATAAAATTGAATAAAAAAATTAATTAAAAAAAAAAAAAATTACCCTAGCTAGTCGAGATAACCCCACAGAAAAAAAAATTAAAATAAATTATGAAGTCTAATTTCCAATCAACTTAAAGTTGAAATATGAAATTGAAAAAAAACATTATTAAAAATAGACACAAAAAAATGACTCGAGTCAACTCAGTTTAATCTGCTAAACTTATGGCTCGAGTTATAAGACGAGAAAAATATAGGAGAAAGCACTCCAAAACAATTACAAAGCTTAATTTTCAATCAATCAAATATTGAAGATAAAATCAAGGAAAAAGGTAAATTAGAAAAATGAAAAGAAAAAAAATTAGTCAACCAAGTTAACTCGTCTAACCCATGATATGGGTGATCAAATTTGGATAACCTCATAAAAAATAAATTAAAAAAATTATGTAGGTCAATTATCAATAAACCAAATATTAAAAAATAGAATTAAAATAAAAAAAATCAATTAAAAAAATATATAAAAAAGAATCCTATAAACTTGAGTTACTCCACTCTAATCAATATGAAAACTATTCTTAATTAATTTAATGTTGAATAATAAAATTAAAAAAAAAAAACTCAAGGTACAATAAAACCCTCTCTTTTTGTTGATTATTGGTAATATTTGTTTCGTTTCTATGACAACAATATTGTTTTAAAAATGGATTAGGAAATATATATATATATATATATATATATATATATATGATAATTATTGATAGAAACCTCATCTACCCCTCCTTTTTTTTCTTTTTCTTTTTCTGCAAACTCTGTCTTCGTACTAATTAAAGTAATGCATAGAAAAACGTGAGACAGATAAAATGAGAAAGCTGAAAAGAAGGAAAACTCTTTTCATAAAGTAAGCCCCCCTGCAAGCTTTATTAATGACAGCAATTATTAAATTTGACCTGTGTGCGTTTTATTCACACATGGAGCTATGAGCATTATTTTAACCTGTTAATTGATTGACTTGAGGTTTGATTTAATTCGGTTAATATATAAATTTTATTTTTTTCATAATGTTTTTTTTAAGTTCAAAATAACTTTATTTTTTTAAAATAGTATCATTTTGAATATTTTTTAAAATATCAACAATATTTTAAATATCATTTTGTGCTTTTCTTGATGTAATATTTTATGTCAAAATAACTTTATTTTGATTTTAAAAAAATTAATATCATTCTAAATATTTAAAAATAATAATAATTTGAGTTGAAAGATGTTAATATTCATGATTCACAAACTAAATGTTGGGTGTCAACAAGGTACTCCTCTCTTGTTTATTAGATGATATTATTTTAAATCATTTTTAAATGATATTATTTTAGATTTATTTTTAAAAATACAAACTTGAAAACACGGTAATAATAAAAAATCAAAAAATTTCTTTTGGGTGAGTATTTTTTACCCACTAAAAAAAAGGTTTTAAGAGAAATAATTTAGGAAAATCAAATTCGCAACTCAATATCTTCATCCATAAAATTTCAATTTATAAATTCATAGAGTAACTCAACCAGTCAGATTTTAGATTTGTTCTTCAATAGTAACGAGTTTGAGTCACCTCATAATCACTAAAGGTTTATATAATTATTTATTTTAAGATTCATATAATTAGTTAATATACACATAAGCTGATCAGGCAACCACATTAATTAAAAAAAAATATCCAATTCATCAAACAACCATGAAGCTCATAACATTATTTAGGAAAATAACCAATTTAGTTTTCTTTGTACACGTGTCATACATCTTCAAGCAGACTTAGGAAACTGGAAGTTTTATGAAAAGCTACTCCCATCTCATTAATCATTTTAAACATGGTACATTGTTTTCTAAACATATAAGAATATTTAGTTCTATGGCCTTTTTTGTGTTCTCCACTGTGGGTAATGTTGATTATGTTAAGTAATTATTAATTGATTATATTAAATTTGATTGCTTGACATCGATCTAATACTACTTGATTGATTTAAAATTCAACTAAATGAATTTTTTAAAAATTAAATTTAAATTTTAAAAACTGGAGTAATTTGACGAGTAAACTCATAACTTGATAAACTTGATTTTATAGATTGATTTGGTATAAATTTGTGAATTATTTTAATTTTTTAAAAAATATTTTTAAAATAATATCATTATGAATGTTCAGAAGTTAATTTTTTTTCAACTTATGTTTTGTTAAAAGTGTGAATGGTTTTTTTCAAATAACTTTTCGAAATGTATGCCAATGATATTTTTTTATTTTTAAAAAATAATTTTGATATCAGTTTAAAAAATATAAAAAATAAAACCATACTCATTTTAACAATTTTTTTTTAAAAAATTAAAAAAACATAGTTTGTATCAAGCACATTTCCAAACATTATTCTACTTTAAACCTGTTGCTGAGCTTTTTTAACGTGGTTTTTGAAAAGAAAAGGAAGATTGAAAAGCAAGATTCTTTTTGTCCAAGAAGCTGGCTTTATAACCTTTAGAATTAAGATGCGGACTTCTAATTAAGAAGGTGTGTTATGGCATGTCATCATGTCTAGCCACAACAGACAAAAGGGTCAAGTTCATGGGCAAACCATTAATGGATTTCACCTGGACGGTGGCTAAGTTAGTCTAACAGAGTAGTTGTTACATGTGAATCAGGTGAGCTTCTGTGCTCGCATGGCTCCCTTATCCGCCTGAACCCTAGCCAGTGCGGATAGAGTTTCAGGATGGTCAAGTGAAAAAACAGTACTGTCGTCTTTTCCAGGTGGCATCATCATCATCATCAAGCTCCTGTGGTGCCACCGGAGGAGCAGAAAAGCCCTTCGTCGTTCTCTCTGCGCTGGACGTAGGCCCGGTGGGATCATTAATATATATATAATCAAATCTGCTGGCGTGGAAATATTTATGGACAGCTAACTCTGCATTGTGCCTTGCTGTATATATTTGTGGCCGGCGGGATGGATCGAGTGCCCTGATGGGGTATCGGAGTAGATAAGAGAGATGACGTGGCGTTGTGCCTGTCTTTAGTTTCGTGACATTAATTATTAATTTCTTTAGAATTTTTGAGGTTCTGAGCATCACAGAAGTTCAGCAGTACAGACATTAATTACGGCAGTCGTTGGGGTAGAGAAATGGGAAACCGAGTGACCCTTTGTTGTGTTCACGACAGCTCATGGAAAGATCGGGTCCGTAGAAAACGCGTCTGGAAAATGGTTAAAAAATTGATATTACACAAAAACAAGATAGTGCTTGGGAACGTATGTTTTTAAAAATTTTAAATTTTTTATTTTTTTTTTAATTTTTTTTATACTAATAACAAAAGTTAATTTTAAAAAAAATATTTTATTATTTTTAAACAAAAACACTTTTAACTGTTATCATTATCATAATCCCAAATAAACTCTAATATAGTGGCTTCTAGCTTGTTTGTTTATTATTTCAGGATAAATAAATAAAGAGATAGATATTAAAAATAAAAAAAAAAACATGTTTTTTTGTATTTTTTATTTTAAAAATATAAAAATTTTAATTCAAAATAATTATCAGAATTAATTTATATGTGTTATCTTTTCTTTTTAACCAAACTTGTTTCTGTCTTTATTGTTTATTACTAATCTATTCTATTTTAAGATAGTAACTAAATGTAATATATTTAGTTTTAATTTAAAAGTGTTTTTAAAGTGTGTTTTCTGTCAAATAATTATCTCAACAATTTCTTAAGCTATTTTTGTTAAAAAATTCATTGTAATTCAATAACTTTAAACTGTTAAGTAAGGTCTTAAAATATTATTTATATTATTATTTAACATTTAACCGGAATACATCATATATATTGATTATTTTTTAAAAGAAATTCCTTAAATATATTGAAGTGAAATCATAAAAAATCACCTCAAAAAATACCATTAAATTTGACTCTTTTTTTTCTCACTTTAATTGCCCTTTTGCAGAATCTTTACTTGCAATAAACAATTTCTTATAACACAAACTCTATGAATTATATATATAAAGATTCCCACAACTTGGTTATCAAATGTCAACAATTATAAATGTATGGATCTCAGTTACTTATCAAGAAAAGAAAAGAGGAGGAGAAAAGTCGACGAACGATTCACATTTTGATAAGCAAATAAGAAAGGAAGACAGCTGCTCTCTTCAAAACATGTAGAAACAATAAATACATCGACAAGAACAGCAGCAGGAATAGAGCTCTCTCTTATAAATATCTCAAAAAATAACTAGAGAGCCAACCGTACTCTCTCAATCGATTAGAAGCTTTCAATTAATATTGAGCATTTAATTTGAGGAGATTATGATTTTACAGCAATACACGGTCCATATCACCAAAAACTACAATCAATTATAAACATGTTATGAACAAAATACGGTGTATCTCATCAAAAAATATAAATAACTCTAGATGAATTATAAATAGTTTCGTCAACTAATCATCAACATGATATTAAAAAATATGATGAATGTGCGTTTTTTTATTTTTTTTTGTCATATAACAACCGATCTCTTTTTTTTTTCCTTCAACTTCGTTATTATATTAATTTAATTAATTTTTTTTCATTGAAAGGTTGATTATCAATTGATTTTGAGATTTTTATTTAAAATAACGAAAAGGATAACTAATAATTTGTGCTACTCTCACTAAAATATATATATGCGCGTGGATATCAATATTACCCACCACTTGCACTTTGTTACAACAAGGCAATTCCAATTTAAAATCTAAATAGAAAGTGTTTGAATGAAATCAGAAAAATATATATGCTTATTTTGTTTTTCTAGAATTGTATTTCAATTGGTCAGAGCACCGACCTATCAAGACAGAAGCTGCAGGTTCGAGCCCCGTCAATCCCGACAAATCCAATAAACAATAATGTGGTGATATTAATGTGTTATGAACCAGACACGGCTCATACAACTCATTTCAAGAAGAAACACGAGTATTTCTCAATGAATTATAAATATCTTCACCAAATAATCATGAATATAACATTAGAAAGTGATGATGCATGTGCATTTTATTTTTTTGTCATATAACAACCAATCTCTTTTTTTTTTTCCTTCAGCTTCGTTATTATATTAATTTAATATTTTTAAAAAAATACATTTAATTTATAATAAATATTATTTAACTTTTGTCATAAGTACCCTAAATAATTAAAAACGTTTCACATGGCGGTGTAGTGCTTTCATGGTGACTCTGGTCCACATAGGTTAGAACCCCACCATGTGCAGGCGTAAGATCTTACAGCTCAACTACTTGGATATGTTCACAAGTCTACCATTCATGCTCGATCATCTCTCTCTCTCTCTCTCTCTCTCTAAGCTTTGCAGGACCCATCTCAAATTTCATGGCTAAGAGTTTTTTTGCTTGTCCATTTATAGCATGTTTGTTTATTAGGTGATTACTCATTTGTGAACAAACATATTTTTAAAAGATATTATGGATGTGATATTGATAGTTTTTTAAATTATTTTGTATTTGAAAATATATTAAAATAATGTATTTTTAATATAAATACATCAAAACAATTAAAAATTTTAAAAAATTAACTTTAAGCAAAATCAATTTTAATTTTTTTAGAAATATCGTTTTAAATGTGTTTCCAAACTGCTACTTAGTAGTGTTTTGTTTTAATTATAATTTTAAAAATATTTGGCTAATTAATACACTTTTTAGATTTACATTAATCTTATTGAAAAAGTTATTGAAACCTAGATTATAAAAAAGTTATAATTTATATATATATATATATATATATATATATTAACTTAGTTTTTAAAACTATCACTATCCTATATGGTCGGTGCAATGCATGGCACATGGGAATATAATTAATAGGATATGAAACTAGAATTTCTTTGCTTGCTTGTTTAAAAACTTCAAATTATTATGGTGTCATAATTACAAAAATATTATGATTTTGCAAGTGTATCATTTTTATTTTATTTGAAAAAAAAAACCAACCCCTCTAATCATCATGCTCATTTATAAACACAATTTCATAAGAAATAAATAAATAATATAAAAATAATTATGAAGTTAAAGATCATTCATCACTCATCATAAAAGATCATTAAAATTAATATTTAGAAGAGTTAATTAAATTATTCTAAACAGACAAAGCCTTTTCAAACTATAGTGATTGTGCAAAGGAAGTAGTCAAAGAAAAAACAAAGGAATGAGAAAAACGTGGTCTAAGCATGTGATATGTTCCATCGATCTTTATAATTAATTACATAGACACTTAGAGGGCCCCCCGAGGGCCTACGTTGAGCTGTAATTAAGGGATTTTTGTTTTTTCTTCAGCCAGTCTATTATTATTATCAAGTAGTTTAATCAATTTTTTATTTTTTAATGTGGGTTTTTTTTATAAAAAAAGAAGAAGTAAAAGCACCCTCTAGAAATAAATTATTTTAAGATGTAAACTCTTTTTATTAATATTAATGGTAAGTCATCATTGAAAAATAATTTACAATTAATTAAAACTAACAAATAAACTATTGATAAAAGAATATATATTATATAATTGCAATATAAATAAAAAGTCGCAATAGAGAGGCCATGTTAAGAATGAAACATTTGACTTATTAATACTAAAATACCCAAATGATTCTTTCAATGTATTATTTCTGGGTCTCATTGATCATCCCTAAAATTAAATATTTAATTCAAGAATTGTTTTTAAATCATGGTGTCACATGTATCTTTTCGTTTCAATCATGGAATAGATGAAATAAATCAAAAAATAAATTGATGGAAGGTGGATCAAAGTAATTGATTGAGAAATTTAAGAAATCAGTATACTCAAGTGAAAAAAAATAAAGTTTATGTTCTCAATTGAGAAAAAATGTAGAGTTGGTATACTAAGATTGCAATTATCTCATTAAATTAAGCATGGCCAGGGTAAATTAATTATTATTAAACCTAGAAGGATTATTTGATTCATTTTGAAAAACTATATGGAATAGTTTATAAGTTATGCTCCTAGTCTCTGGAACCATCTCTCATCAACTATCATGACGTCAAGAGGATATGGCCAGGAATTTAATAATTAGATGACCCATTTTCCTATTTTTTATTTTATTTTATTATTTTTATCTTCAATTTGGTGCATGGTGGTTGTCGGTCTTTGATTTCAAGAGACTATAACCTCACGCAGGAGAAAAATATTAATGACCACAAACTAGCATGCATGGAGCCAGGCCAGATAACTAATGAGTAGAAGCAAAGTAGATAGCAACACTATCGAGTTGTGTGTGTGTGTATAATAAGAATGGTCTTTAGCCCAGCGGTTGAAAAGACTTGTTTTTTTTCTTTGCATCTTGGGTTCAAATCTCACCATGCATGCCTGTCACCCTTGCGGTGCCTTACATGCTCACTGGGTTTGCAGGATGTTCAGTGAGCCGTGAAATTAGTCGTGGTGCACGCAAGCTGACCCGGACACCCACATAAATAAAAAAAAAAAATAAAATTGGTAAGCTGATCTTCTCCTCAAATATACATGTGATGACTCGGATCCATTTCAGCATCTTTAAGAAAATAAAGCTTAACTATCTATAGTTTAATCCATACTTCTCAAACGAAACTAGATTAATCCACAACTTGATTTAAAACCCCAATTATAAATTGAATAGATCAATTCATAGATAAGTAAATTAATTTAACTGGTTTTTTTAAAATTTTTATTCAAAATAATATCATTATGAAAGAAAGAAATTAAAACGATATTATTTTTAAAAAATTAACATAATTTCACTTGTTTACAGGTTTGGGAGTATGGTTGTGATTGTTTTTTCAAAATATTTTTTACTAAAAAATGCATTAAAATGGTATTTTTTTATTTTTAAAAAATTATTTTTGATATCAGCATATTAAAATCATCTGAAAAAACCAAAAAAAATTAATTTAAAGTGAAGAAAATAATAATAAAAATTTAAAATTTTTTAAAAAATAATTTTGAAATGTAAAAAAAAAAGAGAAAAAATTAATAATAAAAAAAAACTATACCCATTCAATTTGTGGGGCAGAATGAGTTTTAAAACTATAGTATTTCTTACAATGTACAAAGGTACATTCGTACCATAGGCACCGACTCAAGTGACATAATAAAATGCAAACCATTTGCTCATAAAATTAAAACATCAAACTCATTTCTTTCTAAATGAGTTGTCGGTGTGGTGGGCATGGATAAGATCGTTTCCATGCCTACGAGTATTCTTAAAGAAAGAAAGAAAAGAAAAACACTAAAATGGGAAGCACGACGAGACTCATGGATATATTTTATTAATTAGAGAATAATAAAAATTATATTTTAAGTTTTTATTTAATAATTTAAATTATTAAATTAAAATAA
The DNA here is from genome assembly GCF_005239225.2 of Populus alba. NCBI lineage: Eukaryota > Viridiplantae > Streptophyta > Magnoliopsida > Malpighiales > Salicaceae > Populus > Populus alba. Next base: position 20,161,374 of record NC_133300.1, on the reverse strand, counting down.
TATTTTAATATAATATCATAATATTAATAACTAAATGATTATTTGTTCAAATCTTACTATTTCTAGTTATTTAATAAAATTAAATACAAGATAATATAAATTTATATAAATTTTAAGCTTAAATTTTTTTAAAAAATGTGTTAAATAATAATATGAGATAGTTTTTTTGATACAATTTATTTATTTCAATGAATAATCATGGTTATAGTTTTTACAACCCGATTATTAAAAGTATAAAAGAATTAAAATGATTCTATTTTAATTATTTTTAAAATAATTAATAGGTTAATACATAACAAAATTTTGATGAGATTTTAAGATAGTGTTTGGGAACGCGGTTGAAATTGTGTTCCCAAAAAATTCAAAAGTTTTTTATTTTTGTTAAAATTTAATATGGTTTGTATTTTTTGAATCATTTTAATGTGCTGATGTCAAAAGTAATTTTTAAAAAATAAAAAAAATATTATTAACATATATTTTAACATAAAAATTATTTAAAAAATAACCGCTACTGCACCACCAAATAAGCTTTAAATTTAAGATGATCAGGTAACCGCGTCAATTTTTTTTTGTTTTTTTAAATTCAGACGAGTCTAGACCCCATAGCAACCCTAGAGAGCCCCTGTGTGTTTTCTAAACCAATTTGTCTGTTTATAAATACCTTCGAACTTTGGTCATCTTCTACATCCCATTCTTCTTCCAGCAGCATTACACGTTGTTACTGCTTCACCTAGAAGTTAAAGAAGACTTTAGAGAGAGAGATCATGGGGAATACAGGAGAGATTCAGGAAGAAATAGAGAGGTGGGTTTCTCCTTCAGTACCTTCACCAGGAAGAACATCCATGCCTCTGTCTCTGAACCACGTCTCATTTGTTTGCAAGTCTGTTCCTGAATCTGTCAAGTTCTATGAGGATGTTCTGGGTTTTGTTCTCATCAAAAGACCTTCTTCCTTCAAGTTTGAAGGAGCTTGGTACGTATATATGCATATACCTCCACACACACACACACACACACACACACACACACACATATATATATATCATCTCCTCTCTCTCGCCTCTCCTCTTAATTTGTTCTCTGATTTTTAAGGGGAAAAAAATGTTTTCTTGAGAGAATATACGTCCTGAATGATCCTGAGTTTTTTTTGTTTCCCTGATGATATTGAGGTCACATTCTATATAAAGATTTGGTGTATCCGGATATATTTAATGCTGATTTTCTATATATATATTCTTACAAAATTGAAATCTAAAAGAACAAAAAAATCTTACAAGTTTTTCAAGGGATCATATTGATATGGATTTGAACTAACATGATATAACTAGGGTTTAGACATTCGATTTTCTAAATCAAATTTCAAAAAAAAAAAGAAGAAAAAGAATAAATGGATGCAATTGCCTGTTGAAATGACCTCCCCACCTTGAACTCTCCATGTAATGGAGCCCATTAGTACGTAGCATGATCATTAATGCATTTGCAGGTGTGGTTGATCCATCATTCATGCCCCCCCAGTACTCCCATCACCTCTCATGACCTTGCATTTGCTTATTTTTATTATTTTTTTTATAAAAAAAGCAGAGATATATAATGGGATTAAAAAAATATATGTTTAGGTTTCGAAAACTCAAAAATTATATAAAAAACTAATTATAAAGGAGGTACTTTTCAGGCTGTTCAACTATGGTTTAGGCATCCATTTGCTTGAATCAGACAAGGCACCGACGAAGAAAAGTAAGATCAATCCAAAAGACAACCATATTTCATTTCAATGTTCAGACATGAATCTTGTCATAAAGAAACTAGAGGAGAAGAACATCGAGTATGTGACTGCGGTTGTCGAAGAGGGTGGCATCACCGTCGATCAGCTCTTCTTCCATGACCCTGACGGCTACATGGTCGAGATCTGCAACTGTCAAAATCTCCCGGTTCTTCCACTTCCTTCATGCCCTCTGATCAAGGCACCTAAACCAAGTGCGAGCCTCGCATCGTCACCGTCTCTGTATGGTAGGGTTCTTTCTTTCCTGCTGCTTAGGCCTGTTGATTCCTCGCATGCATGTCTATGTATCTCCCGAGCTGGATCCTAACATTTACAGGAAAATCAAATTGCAGGGAAGCAGAGTTGGGAGCTGCGATGCTTTGCAGAAGTTGCCTCTGTGATGATGGACAACTTGGTGGTGGACATGATGGACATTTCAATATGAAGAATTCATCCATGGGAGCGCCAGGTTTTGTGCAGCTTGCAGAATTGTTTTATATTAAGTTTTGTAAAGAGATGTTGAGAGCAGCTCTGTAATGTATGAAAAACCAGTAGGATCGAGGGAGATTTTCAATTTCCACTATATAATTAATTATTATACAGTGCTCGGTTTGATCTGCTGTCCATGTTCAAGAAATTAAAATTAAAAATCCACTATCCATATGCTCTCTGTGCCTGTGTGTCTCCATGTTTTTTTTCCCAGTCAATATATATATATATATATATATATATATATATATATATATATATAAAAGCAGCACACATAATTCAGAGATAACCCAGTTTAGAGATTCCATTGTATAAAAAAAATCCTTGTCGGTGTCTTTCACTAGATGAAGGGGCTGTCTAAGTCTTACCAAATAGCATTCTTTAATATATTGATATTAAAAAAATATTATTTTAATATAAATTTAAGTAAATAATATTTTAAAAAATATTATGTACTATAATATCAAAAACTACCAAATAGCTCTAAGCAACAAGGCTCATTGAACTATCATCGCCATTATTGTTGTAAAACCTTGAAAGGCTCGCGACTCGCTTGATCTGGCATTTGGAGCTACCCGAATTGAAAAAAATAAAAAATTAGTTGATACTGTTTGATATTGTGGTAATTTTAATGGTTATGATTTGAAAAAATTATTTTATAAAAAATATTTTTAGTTGAGGTTGGTTTGATATTTATATATATTTGATTAAAACTGTTGTTGAAATTGAGGTTGAAAAAAAGTAAATTAATGTGTTTAATTAAAAGAATATTTTTCAAATTGAGGTTATAAAATAATTAATATATATATATATATATTAATGATTTTTAATTTAAATATTATAAATTTAACTACTGCTATTATATCATGAAATAAATAATACTTATATTAAATATTTTTTATTATTCCATCAAACTATCTATAATTTTATCACGTATAAAATCCATTTGACAAAGACTACAGTTTTCTTAATTTCTTAAACGCACAACAACATCAAATAAAATATCATTAGGCATAAAATTTGGATTGCAATCGAATTCTGTAAATGCTACGTCATCAAGCGATCTCCTTCTAATTTTTTAAATAAAACACAATTAAAAATAAATATAAATATAAAAATTGGATTTTATTTTAACTAGATTGGACCTCGTTTAATGCATTTAACTTTAGAATGGGTCGCTGGAACAATGAAGTTCATTCTCCACTCTAATTAGAAGAAAAGTAACTTGCATCTATACACAGGTTTGCAGAAAGTAAATGAGAGCTACTTTCCCCAAACCTGCAATTTTAGAAAAATTTACATGGGTCCCATACGACAAATAAATTGGGTTCTATCGTTACCAAACAACTTAAATTTATGATTTACTTTAAATATTATTGTAGCCGCAATCACAACCACGTAAACAAACAGGCTCTTAATCTTGACCCAATCAATCCAAACCTCAACCCATTAACTACTTTTTTGAAAAATAAATTTTATCAAAAAGAAAGTTGTTTTTATCTTTTTCTTTTTTCAAAGATAAAAGAATTTTTTTTCTGGAGGGTCACCCAGCCGTGATCTGTGATTTGTTTTTTGTTTTTTGTTTTTTTTTATATATGTTTTAATTTCTCAATAAAATCTTCGATCTCGTTTACAATGGCACTTACACACACGCATATAAAGCTTCATCAATCTAAAACCTTTTTCTAATTATTATTCTTTTATTTCTTTTTTTATTATTATTTTCTTATCCAGGTGGTGTGTCAAAATCAAAATGTTTTTAGACACTTTTGTTATCATGTTCTTTTTATTTAAATAAATTATTGAACTCTTTTACTATCTTAATTTTAATTAAAGTCTATTTGACGTCTTCCTTTTTTAGCTATTATTCTTTTGATTTAAAGCAAAGTATGAAAAAAAAAGGTTCGTTGGGATTTTAAATCAAGGCAAAGCACCAAAAACATTTTGTTAAAAAAAGAAATGGTTTAATTTAAGTTATGTTTTTAATAGTATTTTTAATTTAAATTATTTTATTAACAACACAGTATAATTCTTTATAACAAATAATTTGATGTTTTTAACCAAATAAGCTATTAATTAAATTCAATATATAATTATATATAGCTAACATAAGATTGTGAGTTGGTAGATTTTAAAATTAATATTTTTGAAAGCACATTTATTTAAATATTTTTAAATAAAAAAATAAATACACACCCACTCAATTAAAAATAAAATAAAATTTTCATGCACACAAATTAAAATTTTACATAATTATAATTTTAATGAATATAACTCAACCAGTCAGATTATAAGTTTATTTTCTAGAGATTATTAATTTTTAAATTTTATAAATCTTAGAATTACTAGAAATTTATATAATTTTTAATTTTAAAATATATAAATTTAATTAAAATACATTTAAATTAGCTTTCTTTCGAGGTATAAAGATTAATCAAGGTAACATCCTCGTTTATAAAAAAAGAAATTACATAATCACATATAAAAAATAGAAGGAGTAATTAAAAAATTAAAAAAATTCACGCCAAATATATAATTTTCTCTTAGAAATTCTATTGCCCATGACCGCCTAATCAACAGCCAATGACTATCAGTATACTATCGGTTCCACTTCACCCCGGAACCACATGGTGGTGCAAGTGACTTGCCACAAATTGTTAACGATTTGTTTTCCGACCGATGGCGTCGGTGTTTCAGGTGAGCTTCTTTGTTTTGTTAGTTTGATGGTTACTAGGTTTTCAGATACATAGACTTGGACAACATCGTTGATGTTTGATAACTTTTAGCTTGTGTTTGTGTTTTTGCTAAGAAATTATAGTAGACATGGCTACACAGAAATTGTTGCAGACATTCAAGAAAACACCCATTACTGCAAGCCCCACTTCATTATCTAATTCAGAAATGGCACAAAAGATTGCTAAAACCCTAATCAAAGCTGGCCTAAAACCCTTCGAAACAACCAACTCATCTTTGCTTTCCAACCTAGATTCTCACATAACCAACCTTGTTTTCTCCAACCCAAATGTCCCACTTCATTCTTGCTTGAATTTCTTCAACTTTTTGCGAAAAAATCAATCCTTTGTTTCTCATAAACCTGATCTTCAATCCCATCTAAGCGTTGTTTTTAGATTGTTCAAGGCCAGAAGGTTTGCAGAAATGAAAAGAATTTTGACTTATGTTGCTATGGATAGTGATCTTAGATGCCCGGTTGCAAATCTTGTTTCTTTGGTTGAAGAGAGTGGATTTAATAATGAACCCAACTTTGTGGAGAAGTTGTGTGATATGCTGTTTAGGGTTTATGCCGATTGTAATTTGTTTGAACAGGGTTTTCGGGTTTTTGATTATATGGTGAGTTATGAGTTAAAGATTGATGATAGGTCTTGTATTGTGTTTTTGCTTGCATTGAAGAGGTGTGATAAAATGGAGGCTTGTTTGGGTCTTTTTAAAAGAATGGTTGAGTTTAATGTGGAGGTTACAGTTTATTCTTTGACGATTGTGATTGATGGGTTGTGTAAGAGACGAAGGGTTAAAAGGGCTAAGGATTTGATGATTGAAATGGCTAGCAAAGGGATTAAACCGAATGTTGTTACATATAACACACTTATAAATGCATATATTAAGAGAATGGATTTTGATGGTGTTAATGAGATGTTGAGATTGATGGAAGTGGATAAAGTTGCATTTAATGCGGCTACATATACTCTTTTGATTGACTGGCATGGTAGTTCTGGTAAGATCAACGAAGTTGAGAGGATGTTTGAAGAAATGTGTGAGAAAGGGATTAAAGCAGATATTCATGTTTATACTGTGGTCATTAATTGGAACTGTAAAATCGGAAATACGAAAAGGGCATTTGCCTTGTTTGATGAGTTGACTGAGAAAGGCCTTGTTGCCAATGTTCACACATATGGAGCATTGCTTGATGGTGTTTGCAAGGCTGGTGAAATGGAGGCAGCTGAGATATTGGTGAATGAGATGCAAACCCGAGGGCTTGATGTCAATCAACTGATATATAATACGCTTATAGATGGTTATTGCAAAAGGGGGTTGATAGATGAAGCTTTTAAGGTGCAAGTCATAATGGAGAAGAAAGGATTTGAGAATGATATCTATACTCTTAACACAATTGCTGATGGGTTACGTAAATTGAACCAGCCTGAAGAAGCAAAGAGGTGGTTACTTACAATGATCGAAAACGGCATGGCTCCTAATGTTGTCAGCTATACCACTTTAATTGACATATATTGCAAGGAAGGGAATTTTGTGGAAGCAAAGAAACTGTTTCAAGAAATAAAGAAAGCGGGGGCAGAGCCTAATGCTGTTACATACAATGTTCTAATTGATGGGCACAGCAAGAAAGGTAGGATGAAGGAAGCTTATGAGCTAAGAGATGAAATGAGAGCAAAAGGGATATTCCCAGACATATATACTTACACATCACTTTTGCATGGAGAATGCATTTTTGGGAAGCTGGATGATGCAGTGGAACTCTTCAATGAAGTGCGCCAAAAGGGCTTACCTCTCAATGTAGTCACTTATACAGCAATAATTTCAGGCTTGTCCAAGGAAGGAAGATCTGAAGAAGCATTCAAGTTGTATGATGAGATGACAGAGGCAGGCCTTACACCTGATGATAGAGTCTATACTTCACTTGTCAGCAGCCTTCACAAAGCATAGTTTATCTTTCACAGTTTTTTCTGTAAAGCATGATATGCTCTTGAAGGAAGAGACCCAGAAATTCTATGAAGTTGTCTTGGGATTTGTGCTCAACTGTTCATCAAAAGGCCATTGTCCAATGTCTTGAAGGAGATTGGTATGCACATTATTTTCTCCCGCGGTCATTATTAAATGTAATTCACTGTAAGGTTAGAATTCATGTTTGACAACTAGGATGTCTTTAATCTTGCTATGGAATCTTTTAAACCTTGTCTAGGGTTTTGCCTTTTTGCCCTAGAGCCTTGCACGGGCCCTGGGCGCACTTCTAACAAATGCTTATATTGATCATACTGTCTAAATAAATTTTGTTCTCGTGTTTGAAACATGTATATGGCTAGGTCTTCCCAAGAATTAGGCAGACACTGAACTTAAAATAAGTTATCCTCTCTTGTTTTGCCTATTTTATAGCTCTCCTATGTTTTCTTTTTCTGTATTTAAAATACTCATTAGTTTCCATATCTTTCAAGTAGCTTTTTGTGTTTTGACCATGTTGCTGTTTGATTACTTGGCTGAATAGGGTGGATTTCCTAAGGACATTAGGTGTTTTTTTTTTTGTACTAGATTTTGGTGGTTTATCAAGTAAATTTTCACATTGCCAGGGTTATAGTGATAATGGCTAGCTATTGTACCTTGCTTTTCAGGTTTCAGTGCCTTTTGATGTCTGCACCAACCCTTACCGTGCCTTGTTATTCAAGACTTCAAAGGCGCTAATTAATATTGATGCCTACATCTCTTTTTGCAAGATAGTAAAAATGTAGTACACTGTTGTTTTTAGTCCATGAAAGAAAAACAAACGAGAAGTTCAATCCTAGACTCAAGTAGAAATGCTTGCTAAAATTCAAAGTTCGTGGTTTTTTCTTTCCTCTCTCTCGATGTCATGGGCTCACACTAGTTTGGAGATCGTTGCTATTATTTGGATTGTATTATCTCTACAAATTGATGGTATAACTGAAATTCAAATGATTGCATTCCAGGCTGTTCAACTATGGTATCAGTATTTGGCTTCCGTTTACTTGAATCAGACCGGCTAATTGTAATGAATCTTTCAGACATGTACATTTCCTAGGAACTTAGAGGCGAGGACAAGATGAAGCATGTGACAGCAATTATGGGAAGGTGGCTTGACAAACTCGCAGTTGATCAGCTCATCTTTCATGTTGCAATGTTCAATTTCCAAAATCTCCTACTTCTTTCACCCGTACTCTTCATGCCTTCTCAAGCTACCCAAAGCCTATAGGTAAGATGCATTATCACCATCATCATATGGTTTGGATATTTCATACTAGATGTTTGGCTCAAGATCATGCACTGAATTCATTGTTCTATTAAAAATATTTGGTCTCATTTTTCATACACAGAATCTTTACCACCCCTGTTGCGTGTTGCTTTGTCCAATAGCCCTCTGTGACGTAAAAAATGAAGAGGAATGGGAAACTACCTGTCTTTTTCTGTAATGATGTCTACCAAGTCTGACTCTGAAGTCTTACTTGTACTGTAAAAACAGGGGGATAAAGCTGGGAGGTGCTTGCTTGCTTTGCCTTGTGAAACCGAGTTCAGGACAGGACGGGGATCCACTTAAGTTCTGGTGAAGTAGTTTGGAAATTGATTTGCATACCATGCGATGAGAGGCCGAAAGTGATGTAACATGGGAAAAAAAGAGTAGGGTCTATCTTGTTCTTGGCCCTGAGGAGTTCCCAAGTTCTATTAAAACATTGCTCCTTAAATATCTACCTGTCGACTATAGATGTGTAAATGTTTCTCTCAATTGCATTGTGAAGGGAGATCGAAGACTGATTTTCTGACGCTGTACGGGCACCAGATGGAAAAAGAAGAGAACTACTCGGGCATTCTTTCTTTTTTTCATTTGAGACATATACATTGTGACTTCTGAGTCTCAGACAGACCATGTCAACTAGATGTGCTTAGTGACAAACACTATACTAAACCTGTAAGCCATTTTTCATGAGTCCAGTAGTTGAGTCTTTTGACAGCAGAATTAGCCATCAAATGGCTTCAGGCTTCAGGCAATACCAATCATGTTTATCACCGTTTTTGCATCATCCAAACCATGAAACATATCTATTTTTTCGTGTCATCTTATGTTTAAAATACCCTAACGGCCGCCTTACTCGTTCTTGTGTGTGTCTATATATATATATAGTTTTTTCACCAATTCATTTAAATAATCTGTGAAAAAGAGATACAAAGCTATATCAAGGATCAGAAACAGGCACGATTGTGGCATCATTAATGCCTGATAACTCCTACAATGAGGAGGATTGATGAAGAACTTTGCCTCAGTAAATGTTACATGTCAACAAAGTCTACTCATTTTTCAACTTACAATTGTACTACATGTTTTCCGTGGTCAAAATTCAATTACTTTGTGATTCCACCACAAGTACCTGCTTCTGTCAGTTAGAATCCTCCAAGCTACAATTAGCCAGCATCCATTGGGCAGCAACGAAGTTAGATGTGGTGGGATTGGTGTAAATGTACAGGCGAGAGGGCTTGGCGGAAGGACAGTGGAAAGCAATATGGATCCTTTCAGACACCCAAAGAGACGACAACAAAAACATCATCAAGGGACCATTTTCTTGGTTCTGACTTTTCAGGAGGGTTAATAATGGCACGCTCTGCGTTAGAAAGGCGATAACCGATCACAATTTCATTTCTTTGACGACCCCTAATCATAATCTCATAAAAAGGAATCTCTTCTTGATCGAATAGGTAAAATTCTGCTGGTTTAATGCACATCTCATTGCCCTGAAAATTGGAACAAGGTGTAAACATGCAAAAATTTGAAGTTTTGGAGAAGAAAAAACAATTGCAGGGACAGATCCATGCACATATTTTCCGAGTACAACTAGGTATGACAAAGTATAACAGCGTTAAAGTCAGATAAGATATGGAAGGTACCTCCTCTGCAAAAAGCTCCTCAAGAACACGATTTATTTGCTTGTCTTCAGCTACCATTGCAAGTGCCATGCTTACCAGCTCATTTGATAGCACATAATCACTGATTCGGGACACTGAGACAAGGTTTCTAGTCCTAGAATCTAAGATTTCACTAATAATTATTGATTTATCCGATGCTTGTTGCATTTCACGGATCCATGAGCTATGAGAGAACCCAGAAATCCGTAAAGAAGTTGGCTTTGCATCTCTGTAAGGGAGACGCTTTAACTGCATTCCATGAGGCAAAGAAGAGGCAGCTTTATTAGCAATCATTTATTCAAAACATGTACAGGCTGCAAAATGGCTTTACAAGTAAATTTTGGTTTTCTGCACAAAAAACAAGAATGGTAGAACACAATGGATTTAGACCACCTCTCGTCTATCCTACATGTGTAAACCTAATCTCCTCCAACCCCTTTTACACTTCATCTCCCATTACATAATCACCTCTCCACTGTAAGTGTGATACAAGTAAGATTGCGGGATGGAATTCATTTTTCTTCCCAGACAATATGGGCGACAATATGAAGGCTAATGACTAAATATATAAATAATCCATATTGAGCTGAACAAAACGCAATCATCAGCATTCAGTAGCATAAACACTCATCTTAAACATTGCTAAAGTATAGTTGCAACTGCTCTGAATCATAACAAGCTAAAATGTGTCGGCAGTGAAAAATGATCCATGCAGCCTGCATTGTATAATGATTCAAAGAAGAAGGAAAATTGATTGAAAAAGGAAGATGATGATACAAAAACTGGTGATATTTCCCTATGGTTAGCGTACAGCTGAAGTAATAATCACAAGTTCTCTAAAATACTGAATATACCAATGCGTGTTCTCTTATCTTGTTATCAAATAAATAAATAAAAAGAAAAGGAATAACAGGATATGCTTTGAACCAGGCGAAGAGTAAAGAAGAAAGGAATTTGGGATAGTGTGGCTTCTACTTCACTCAAACATTACTCGTTCCGCTACGTGGCATCAACTGTAACAACTACACCATGGAACTCAAAATTTTCCACAAGCAGAAGTTCCATATAAATTTGCCAAACCATTTCACTCAAGTTCAAATTAAACCTGCACTAATTGCTATGGAAGAACTATTCTAGTTATTTCTGAATAAAACTATGTTCAAGGGATCCAAAATGTTTCATATATACTGATGCATTGACCTTGAGAGATGGAAAACAGGGACCTACTAGCAGAACCATGGCTGTCTTTAAAGGCATGGGTGAATACAAATTACTAGGAAAAAGAGATGAGAGCTGGGGAGGCACTCAAAATATTGGGTTTAATCAGAAATATTGGAAGGAAGCAGCAATAGCAGTTACCTGTATATCTCGAATAAGGAGAAGGGTAGCAAGAGATCTGGAGTCAGAATGCACAATGGAATCTTCCAATGACTCATCTGCAAGAATTAATATCTGTCCGTTTAGAGTTAGTGATCAGTAGTGGAATTGAGTTTGTGGAATAAAGTTAAAAAGGTTTTTGTGCCCGTCATACATGTAAGATAACAAGAAAATTTAACATGTGAACAAGTAGCCAAATATAGTTGTGGTGTCATCCCATATTGATCAAGTAAGGAGAGTAAATACAATCTCTCAAACAAAAATAAATAAAATGAAGTCTTTGTATGGTTAATAAGGTGTCAGAAAATCTCAACCGCTAATTTTAGGCGATAAATATTGTGTTCTGTTAGCCTTGAACATTAGATGGATGATGAATAATCCCACATTTCTTAATCCGGAGATATTATAACTATCACAGCCTGTTATAGCATTGCATACACATTGGCCTCTCCAGTTAATAGTTTCAGCTTTTGGGTTCAATATCTACATGAATTATAGACATTTTACTACTTTGAACAAGCACTTGTAAAACCTACCCTTATTTAAGATCCACACGCAGTAAACTTCGAAATCACCGTGAGACTGAGAGAGACAGCAAATAAGGTAATGCAACTTACAGAATCAAAAGTCTCAAGAGGAAGATTCTCCAAATGTCGTTTGATGACAGCGTTTCCCTCGCGATGGACAAGTGTTATGTTCTCTAATCCATGAATATCAAGTCCACCATCAGTAAGCTTCTTTTCTCTCTCCTTTTCTGGGACCTCATTGAACATCCACAGTTCCGAACCTGGAGCAAGTAAAGCTTCCAGAACCTGAGAAAACATAAATTAAGTTGGAGCTCCGTAATTAATTTTCCTTTTGTTTATTAGTCAGTAACTCCAATTCAACCCCCCTCAATGCAAGAGGGAAAGGATAGTGTGTGTGTGGACTGCATTATACCATTATCATGTCATCAATGTCACGTCGCCAGCCACAGAACAGTATCTTCTCTGGATATTTTGGAGGATCCATTGTTTTTGGACAAGAACTTCGACGTACCTGGAAACAGATATGGCATGTAAGATGAGAAAATACATCTTAAATACTTTTTTTTCACTAGGAATGTATCAAGTGTTTTTTCTGTTTAACAAGTGGAAAAGAAATTGACAGGCAGATGTGATGAACTTGTCCATATAAATGATACAAAATTATTGTGGTGTCTGTTCTTTTCTTTTTCAGCTGGATATGAAATCTTAGCCAGAAAATCGAAGGAATCGATAAAAGCTTAATTTAGTAACTTCCAAAGTTGAAAATCATCAACAAGTATCCAACTATCTGCTCCATCAAGTTTGAAAAGAAGGATAACCTCTGGAAGAGGACCTGGAGCGTAGGTGTCATCATCCTCGGCTATAACAAGGATTTCATCTCCTTCTTTTAGAGCATAGTTATCATCAGGATTTAATTTTATCTTTCCACCTTCAGCTGCAACCTTAACTCCACAGGGAATTGCTTCAGGAAACGAAATGAGCACATCTTGAAAAAGCAGACCATCCAATTGAGGCCACCTTTTGATGTAAAACTCTGCATTCTCAAACCCCAGTATATCTTCCCAGATCTGCCCAAAGGAAAAAATTGCTCTAAATTGTTGAAACAGACAATACTAACTGAAAAGTTAGAATTGCATAGATATTTAAAAGAGCATGGCACATGCATGACAAGATAACAAAACTGAAGATACTGTCACAAAAAACAAAACAGTAATTTTTTTTCAGCAGTCCCATGAAATTCAAACACCATAATTTTTTTATGTCCTATTCTCCTTTTTCTCAAAATACCAAAAACATGCTCATTCTCATCCATGATGCAGTAAGTTTTGTGCTGTTTTGTTTGGGGTTAGGGTGGTTTCGAATCTCTAAAGGTTTTTCTACTTCTTTTTCTTAGGGGTCTTTTGCCGAGCTGGAGAATTCTAAGGCTCCTTGCAACTCTATCAGCTGGTCCTCTAAAAGGGAAGATATTGTTCTTTGTCTTCTGTTCTCTTTTTTAGATTGTTTATCGTGGACTTTCCTCATTGCTGTTCTTGGTTGGTGGCTAGTTTCCATATCTGTTTCCTTTTTGTCTGGTAATGGCTTGATTCTGGTTGCTTTCTGAATTTCAGTTTCTGCAGACAGTTTCATTTTGATTAGAATTTTGTGTGTTAGTTCGCTTAGCCTGGGTGTTGAAATTCTTTACTAGTGTTTTCACTTGTTTTGTTTCAGGGATTTTGGAGCCTTTGGTATGATGTTGAGATTTTGGCTGGCTTCTAACCTTTTTGCTAATTCTTCTTTAATAAAACTCTTGCTTTTTATATATAAAAAAATAATAAAATAAAAATTTCTTAGAAAAGAAAATAAATCCCTTTTCTTAAAAGGGTAGTGAAGGCTCATCTGAGTAAACCTGTGCAAGGCCAGGTTGCAAAGCACACTGAATCATCAAGCGTCCAATAACGTCATGTGCAACAACTGTTTCAATGAGTTCCCCTCCAACAAGCTTCACTAGAGGTTCATTGTCAAGGTCACTCATCTCCACAACCACATGACCCCTCAAACCCTCTTTAACTCCTGTTAGACTGAGAACAACCCTTAAGGCACGTGCATCACTCTGGTAACAAAAATACAGAAATTTTTGTAATTTTTGCAGAGAAGAACCACACAAGTTATGAAGTTGGATAGCAACACTGAGAAAGAAAAGAACCTGATCAGCATTCTCATCAGATGCTAATACAATAATAGCACGTGCCTTTGATACTGAAACCTATGAATATGAAAACACAAAAATCAATCCAGACCAAAAAACTACAAATTGGAAAAAAATAGCAAAAAATACTCGAACATACTTTCTTTAAGTCAGCCAGGATAAGAGGACTACCACTTCTGCATATAACAGAAGTGCCCATGAAGTCAAATTCGAGCTTCGCTATATCCATCTCCATTTCTTCCTTGTCTCTCTCTGCTAGTACAACTATAACACCGCCACCAATGCTCTTGTTTGCTATTGCTAGCTGCTTCAAAAGTGAGCCCTACAACCAAAACATCATCTTTAACACCTTGTCTTAATCCTAAAAAGAGTTTGCACTGTCATCATACGATTTACATGCTCAAACTCTCATACCAGTAAAAGAAGAGTTCAAAGAACACCTTGATTCTAAAATGCATTTACTCTGTCACCACAAGATTTACATGGCCAAATTGGTTTTTAAGAGCCAAGAAATTTTTATATAGAAACTTCTCTTAACATCTTATCAAGCACTTAATTAAATTACAGCCAAATTGGTTTTCAAGAGACAAGATTTTTATAGAGAAAAAGGAACATGACAGTCCTATTCTATTGTACTAACTTGATCAACCTGAACCATGTGTAATTCCTTCCTCTAAAAAAAAAAAAAAAAAAAACCCACGTTTAGTTCCTATTGAAAAAAACATAAAAAACCATTTTTTGTTCCTTGGACAGCTGAGTATTTGCTTTTGACAAGCTCCTAATTTATACAAACATTACACTAGTTAACAAAAATGAAAATGCAAAGGAAACGTGAATGATAGTTCAAAGTAACTAGTATGAATTACCAATTTGTCACTCCATCCAAGAATTAGTATATGGTTCTTTTCGATTACTTCGCTCTTTCCTTTCCGCAGCGAATCTACCTTTTCTGAGATAGCATCGGAGACAAGTCCAAGCATCATAGCAAATATCAGCATGCCTCCTGAACTTATAGAGACAGAAACAATTCTTGGCCCAGTGCCAACTCTATCAGCATGATTTCCTGAATCAGCTACAAATGTCCATGAAAGCCAAAGAGCTTCTGCCAAGCTACCATCACTGACAGCATACAGCGCTAACCCACCAAATCCTATGAGAAAGATGGTCGCAAAAAGCAGTGCAAGTAGCTTTGCATAGGGATAAACAGAGAAGCAAACATCCACCATATATGCAATTCTCTTCTTCAGGGGAGCCTCCTCCTTGTTATTCATTGTTCTTTTTGAGAGAGTCTTTATTTGGGGAATATAATCAAGATATTTATACAACAAAAAAGGTATGACGAGTGTGAACATCACAGTATACAAAGCAACAGTTCTGCTGTCAGCATTTCCAAGATAAAATGAACTATAATCTTCAGGCTGCAAAACTTCAATGCCGTCACTACCACCACCGCCTTTATTACTACACGCTTTACGGAGGTTAATATTCTCTTCCTGCAAGTAAAAGAGCCATATTCATGAACAGATGAGCAGAAATCAAATAAACCTATTTTCAGTCGCCATCAACATTTAACAAGAATTTGTGTACTTTTTTGCCATTTTCTAAACCATCCCCTTTTGAGATTAAGAATACTTAGGTCTTCTCGATTTTCGCCTTTTCTTTTCTTTCTCATTTCATCAACTGAGTAAGAATGTTCCAAATTGTTCAAGACATCAATAGATTTCAACAGAAAGAACCAACAATTGAACCTGCCAAAAGATGTATATAAAACATACCTCTAGTTTCGCGACTTTATTGCTCAAGTAAATCGAAAAGGACATAAATACTATACAAGTGAAATTAAGCTGCAATTGAAGATTAGCAACGAAATCATCAGTAATGCTATAACAAAACAAAGCAAACTAAATCCATTAAGAAACTGCTTCTATACTTGACCCAAAAATAGAAATGAAGTGGAAAAACAAGTGCTCTAGCTTTTTAATTGCCTGAAAAAACTGTACAATAATGTAAGAAAAGATTTCCACTTTCTTCCTTTTCAGGTTTCAGGAAACCTTAACTATTACTACTACTTTTAAAAGACAAATACAAAGAAAAGTGCAGTTGTTTTTACCAAGAAAAAGATTGAAGAAGATTTGAATCCCCGACTTCTGCTGACACCAGAACGAGTCACCAAAACTTGAGTGGCAGCAGCCGTTTTCACTTCTTTAATATCATCATCTACCTTCAATAACTTCTCCTCTTTCACTTTCCCCTTATTAGCAGCACTAGCATCGGTACTAGTAGTAATAGAAGAGGGCGTCGCCCCAGTGCTGTGCTTCTCCTTCTCCTCCACCTCCGCCGCCACCTTATTATTACCACGGCGTCCCTTCACCGTGACTCGACTCCTAGCCACGTGTGGCCCAAGAAAAGATGGGTACATCCAGTCCCTATCAACCGAGAAGCTGGAATTGTTACTACTACTACTAATATCGATGCTACTATTAGTAGCATTAACAGTGGTGTGGTTGTTGCTGTTTGTGGAGAGACGGAGATCGGACAGTGGAGGGCGGAGGTGGTGGTGGGTGGAAGGTGTTAGTGGTGGAGGAGCAGTTCTGCGAACAGCGGGAAATAGCGGGCCAGGGAAGTGAGTGTCATCTGGTATGGAGGAAGAAGTGGTCTTTGTCTTCTTGAGAAGCGGCCTTTCTGATGCCTTCCTGGAGTCGACGTCGTCATTTCTTGTTGGTGGCACTGGCGGTGGTGGTTGTGGCGGTGGTGAGACGGAGTCCTTCTTTATGTCTGCCATTGATTTCTTGAAAGCTTTCCTCGAAGCTAAGAAGTGAGAAGGAGAGCAGTGAGATCTAAGGAGTTAAAGGGAGTTAAGGTTTTTAGAGTTGAGAGTTACGAGGTTCGGAGCTAAGAGATTCATCTTTCTTGTTCTTCTAGAAGTTTATTACATCTTGCCTATCGAAAAGCTTTTTCCTTCTTCTTCTCCCTCTTCATTTTATAGAAGAGATAATTATCCATTAGCATTATAATTTATAACTTCTTAAATTCTATTTGGTATTAACCATGTTTTTTGAAAATTCTTAATTGTTTTTTCAATTTTAAATTAATTATTTTTATATTTTTAAATTGTTTTAATGTATTTATATTAATAAAAATAAAAAAATTATTTTAATACATTAAAAAAACATTTAAAAAGGGTGGTCAAGTTCATGGTTGTTAAAATCGCGATTCAACTCGTAAAAGCGTACGTTTTTACGAGTCAATATAGGGTTTACGTGTTAAATCGTTCATAAAACTCGGAATCAGGTAAAATCGGATTTTAAACAGTTAAAATCGTTAAAATCGGGTGAAATCGCGTGAAATCGCGATTTTACACCCGATTGAACGAGTTTGCCCGCAAGAAATATAAATGCAATTCAGCTGCCAGGTGTCGCCTGCCTATTGGCTCTACCAGATCACAATCAATTCACATTTCACCGAAACAATCAGTCTTCTCTCTTTTCTTCAGATTCGAAATCGAAAAAAATCCCTTTCTCTCAGCCAAAAAATCGAAATCCCTAAAATCGAAATCCTCAGTCTCTTAATCTCTTTCTCTTAATCGAAACCCGTCTCTTATAGGCTCCCACTCCAGCTTCCAGTTGTCAAAATTATTTCCAGACAACTCTGTCTGGATCACTCTCTTCCCTGTCATGCCTAATAAAAAGGGCATGTCAGAGGCTGTGAGGTATCTGCCATAGCTGCTTTTGAGTCGAATAACATGGCTTTTTTCATCGACTAACTCCACGAACCATATGGCTGCTTTGCGTGATGAGCCGTGTCGTGTTTGACGAGCAGTTTCTAAGTCGTCCTCTGCGATCAAGTACTTTTCAAGGTGGCTCCGGAGCTTAACTGCCTTTGTTTTAGTAAAAAACTCCATCAACAATCGAAACTGCAGTCCTTAATTATGTAAGTCCTATCCTCTTAATTAGCCAGAGACAAGTACGTCCTGCTGCTTGTTACAGAAACCTTGATAACAGATTAATAGCTCAAGGATTAATAAACAAGTAATATTGAAGGAAGGTACAAGGAAGGGTGTTTGTCTTTGTGTTGGAGATGGCACAGCAGGTAGTTGGTCAGAGATGAAGGTGAAGAGAAATTACAACTGTTTGGATGTTCAGTTTTTAACTCCAACCTCTACATAGAACCATTTATACCTCCTCTGTGCAGAATTCTTGTCATGGAGCAATCATATGAAGAAAAATAGAACAGAAAGGGGCCTCTGAATTTGAGTTGCCTCAATCCTATAAAGCGGAAGCCCTAGAAACCATAGAAATTCTATATTGAGTGTTTACTCAAATGTTATAAAATGTTTGGATTGATTATTAGCTAATGAATTTTTATGTATGAATTTAAATTATTTGTTAATTATTTAAATTATATATGAATTTTTATTTGAACCATGTATTTTAAGATACTTGAACTATGTATAGATTTTTATTTAAAGTATGTATTTTAAGGTGCTTGAACTATGTATAAATTTTTATTTGAAACATAAATTTTTTTTAATGTATTTTAAAATTCTTTACGATTTTTTTACGATTTTACGATCCGTTTTTACGATCCGAGTTTGTGAACGGCTTTCCGTTTCGTGTTAAAATCGTGATTTTAACAACCTTGGTCAAGTTGCTTTAAAATTAGTTTTATTTAACAAATTAAGGATTATTAAAAAGGGATATCATTGTTTATATTGGGGGCATTGAAATCATATTTAACTCAAATAAATTTAAAAGAATGTTTGGAATATGGTGCAAACCGTGTTTTATAAAAAAAATAATTTATTTTACTAAAAATTAATTTTTTTATGTTTTTTGAATCGTTTTGATGCACTGATCTCAAAAATATTTTTTAACAAATAAAAAAAATTTCATTTTAATGTATTTCGGCACGAAAAACATTTTGAAAAATAACTATAATCACACTCCCAAGTAGGCTCACAATAATAAAAAAAAAATATTTTGGTAAATTAATTTAGATAGTTAATTATGACCTAATCTAAAAGATTATCTATTTAATTTATATTCTTAGAACAATCTATAACTTAATTGTTTTATTGATTTTATGTTCCTTTTGGATTTGTTTATATATATATATAGAAGATTAGAAAAGAAAGAAGGCAAGTAAATGATGAGATAAGAAACCATCTAACTAATTAATTATAAAAAATAGAGGGACTGAATTAAAATTAATTCACTTTTAAAGATACTCAAATTGACATAATGTTTGGCCGTATGCTGATTGTCTGTGGGATCTAAAGTGGCTCCACTTCCTTTTTCTTTCTTTTTTTTTGCTTAATCCCGATTTTGATTCGCTCGTGAACACACAGGTGCACGTGGATTGATTCTCTTCCGTCAGGTTTTCAGGTTTATTTTCATGTTTTTCACGTAAAAGTGAAAAATGCACTTGTTTCAAAGTACAAAATATCTATTAAGTTTTTTTTAATTAAAAAATATATTATTCTTTTTTTTAATTTTTAACATAGCAAATAAAAATAATAAAAAATATTATTTATTTTAAAACATATTAAAATATTTTTTTTATATTTCTTATTTTTAATATTAGGTACATCAAAAAAATTAATTTAATATTTTTTAAAATAAAATACACCAAAAAATAAAAATTATCACAATCTTAAACACTCACAAAAAAAAAAATTATTATTATTATTATTATAAACCCATTCTAATCTCTGGCATAAAAAGTTTTGGAAGGTATTGCTTAGTTATTGTTTTGAAAAAAAAAAAAAAATTGAATTTTTTATTTTTAAAATAAAAAAAATTCATTCTAAAATTATTTTAGATATGAATTTATTTTTATATTTTTGCCACAATCTTTTTTAAGAAAACACGTTTTTATCTCTTTTAATAAATGCCAAGAATTTATTAGTTAAAACTTAAATATATTGACACAAAAACAATTTAAATGTTATAACCATAGCATCATTTGGAATTACATAAATTCTGAGAACTTTACATGAACCATTATTCATCAAGATCTCATGTCCACACTCCATGAATTCAAGACCAGTGCTCTTCTGAAACATGAATTCAAGCCTGAAGTTCTGAGACAAGGGTTAGGGAGAGGGAGAGCCACATTGCATCCTATGGTCAACGACCAAGAGGTTTGACAGAAAATTTCTCAAGAACACTGATGAAGACAGAAGAACAAGATTAAAATGTTCTGTGAATAATCATTGAGGGCTTCATTTTTCACTTCCATCAATCTTGGGGCTGTGTGCTGTCCTTCGAATCAGAGGGATCGATGTATCTCCAGAAGAAGCCTAGACTACTGCCCATGATGTTCATAATCACAGCAGACATGGCTGGGGGTAACGCAACCATAGGTGAAGTGAAATGTGATGCAGCTAATACCACACCTAGGGAAGAATTTTGCATTCCAACCTGTGATGTGTTGCCCCAGGAAAATTAAAAAGAAAAAAGAGGTGGAAATTGATTAAAGATTAAGTATACTCACCTATGGATCAACACCGAAAAATCACGAAAAGAAAACATTTACAACTTTTCTGATGCTTTCAAGGTGATAGCAAGGGATTGACATGATCATACCTCAATCGATATTGCCCGCCGTTGCGGCTCTTTAAACCCAGCGATTGCTGCTGATATATACCTGTAGATACCAAAAGTTTTGATGAGTCAAATTTACAGGACAGAAAATGCCAGAAAGTTGTCTGCTCTGTAAATCTCAACGTAAAATTGGCAAAATTTGTTATTATCTGACTACATATAATTTTTTTAGCATTGCTCCCAGGCACGCACCAAAAACAGTGTCTGCAGACACATTTGAATGTCCTACAGAATCAACATGGAGGCAAAAAGGTTATATATCTAAAACATCCTTCACCAAAATTTTCTAACCTATAAAAGATTAAACCTGGAAATATCCATCCAGTTTTCGGCAAAGATCCTAGGTTTGAGCCAGAGTGCCCTTCAGTGTATCATCTACGGAAAAAGATTTGTTTCTAGTAGGCCCGAGTTATCTCTAGCTTATTGAACGGGTGGTCAAATACATGAATCTTGACAGTACTTTAGTCAACAGAATCATCATACTGTTTTTACTTTCATTTTTCTTTTTCAACTGTCTCAAAATAGAACAGGTTGATTAAGCAAGCAAATGCGGGTTACAGATGATTGGAGTGGTGAGAATATTATTGATTTGGGTAAAACATAGATTGAGATTTAAATGCTCTGATACCAGAGAGTTTCTGTTCACATAAACTTACAAGAAAAAATATTTCTCATTTCCATAAGCCACCCACGCACCAATCAAGATTGGACAAAGGCTATGTGTGAGTGTGTTTATCTAGCTTACATAATTAGCCGAGATGGTACAAAAATTATACGAAAGATAAGATGCATATTGATAGTCAAAGCTGAAGGCAAGCATTGAAGAATTGTCATCGCCAAGGATAGAAATGAAGAGCAATTCATAATCATACCCAACAAAGAAGCCAGCAAAATGTAACAGCAAAACAGCAAGTATTATAGTTCCCATTTCACCAGAGAATATTGACTGAATGCGAAGAATTAGAGAGGCATCAGATGGCAATGACGCAGCAACCATTGAGGATTTAAGACGAACAACATTTTCTGAGAACACACTGGAGTAAAAACCAGAGAGCAAAAATCAGAGAAAATTGAATGCAGAAGCACCAATTTCACATAATAAACCAAACAGCACCAAATGAACCTGCAAGCAAGCAGCGATGAAGCTAAAACAGCAAACAGTGGTGCGAAAGGCGTGACAGTTTTCACAGCTGCAGGAAATTTGCTCTGCATATATGAACCTAGCAGAATAGGAGCAACAACCACCTGGATAAGAATTGACAATGACCACAGTATAAGTAAACGAATATTTTGAAATGTGAAGCTATCTAACTTGTCGTTAAGCACAACTTTGAATTTACCTGTAGAGTGCTGATGGAAAGACCAATGGCATCCACAGGAACATAAGTTCCTGCCAGAATTTTTGTCAGAAATGGAGTGAGAAGTACTGCACCAAGAGTAGTGCACCCTGTCATTACAATAGAAAGTGGAACATCCCCTTGAGCAATTAAGGTCACCTGTAACACTACTTCAGCAAAAATAAATGTATATCTCACAAATTTTGAGGCACAGCATTTGTATACACCTCAATATACCAATCATTTCAATTGTCTATAGAAAAAAGGAAACAGAATTCTCAATTATCTCAAGGGCAAGACACCAGTTTTGATCAATAATCCATAAACTGTTTAGGACTTATAACACATAAGAACAACATAACCTAGCTCACGAAAACAATGAGTTTTGTCAGGACTGACATTTTCTCTCCTTCTCTTTTCTGTAGGATGGGAGAACGTGGGGAATCGTAATTAGTAATGAACACAACACTATCAATCTTGACAAGATACAGGGTCCAAAACATGATAATTTTGAAAGATTAGTCAAACACAGAAGGACATGAAATGTACATTCTACTAAATGCATGTTCACTCATAACTTGCAAATAACTCTTGGATACAGAAGGACATGAGCATTGTACATTCTACTGCCCAAAATATTCAGTCTAGGAAGTACTCTATGAAAGATGAGGACAAGAACTTCCAAGAATACTAAGCATATTGTTCGTGACTAGATCACCAGATTAGAGTTCCCATTGAAAAGATGCAAGTGTAGTGTAGACCTCTCTCTCCTTGTACAAATGCTACTCCATATCAGTAGGTCACATGTAAATTTTCCAACCAGAAAAAGAAAGAGGCAGAAATTTCTTAGTGAATGTTACATTCTAATATCAAAAATCATAAATCGCCTTTGAAATATGCTTCCATAGAGTTCATGATAAGTATGGTTCCAGAGAAAAAAGATAGACAGAGAGCACTTACCACATTCGAGGCGGTACCTCCAGGGCAACAACCGAGCAATATCAATCCAACTGAAAAGGAAGGTGAAAGCCCCAACGCTTTGCTAACGATCAGTCCAAAAGCTGGCATGATTGTATACTGAGCAACACATCCAAATAGTATCTGAACAAAAATGGCAAACGAGATACTCAGGGGAAGCTCCTATCAATCCCTTTCCTTAACTAAAACTTAAATCATTCCACAAAACAATCCAATGAACTTAAAGTTGCGATTCCCTCACATGTTCCAATTCAAAACAGAAATTAGCACCCAAGAATCCGATCTTAAACAGCTTTAGCGAATACGAACACACGCACAGTGTCAGCCAGAGCCAATACATAACTGTGTAAAGAACCACTTTCTGCGACACCTTGTTTAAAATTAACTAACTATAAGCACCAAGATGCTCCTCTATTCAGCATGTTGAGTTAATTTTCTGAACTCACAATGCATTGGTCATGATTAGCTCAAAAAAATTCAATAAAGTCGGCATAATCTCAAATGCCAAAAAAAATGACCCTGGGTTTTTCAGGTATTGCAGACCATATGATCGTCCATCCAACTAACTAACTAGCTGGATTCTATTACAAATCTTCCCAATAACCACCAAGAATCCAAAATGTTATCAACATTCATTTCTTGATGTCATTTCAAGAAGCCAACAGACATGTTAACCTTAAAACATGAAAAAAAAAAAACACATTCAGCGTGAAACAAAAAAGATGAAGATTAAGGAAAAGCACTGACAGAGAGAGGCCTCTGCATAAACAAGGCAATCAAGTCCTTAAGCTCCAAAGTGAGACCCATAGCCAACATGATGAGCCCAAGAGACAAACTATAAGAAGCTGGACCTCTCTTCACAAACCAAGAAAAAGCAGATGGGTTGAAGCAAGCAATAATCCCACCAGCAGTCACATAGAGAGGATACAGGCTTGCTGCAGTGGATAAAACGTTCTGTTGCCAATCCAGGGAGGTGGGTTTTGGTGGGGACACGGGTAGGTGACCAGATTCCTCATGGCCAGAGCCACAGCCAGAGCTAGAGCTGAGTATCAACGTGGGCAGGTTTCTGAAACTTGGATGTGAAGAAAAGGTGAGTCTTTTGGGGTTAGCGTGGGTGATCTTGAAGTGGGTTCTATCAAGGAGTGGGGGCCGTGTTGATGTGAGAAGGAGAGAGAGGGACATCGTGATGAGTTAGATCCTGGGACTGAGTCACTCACACTGCCATTGTTCTCATGTAGCGATCTAGATGGCCTTCTATAGTTTTATGGTTATTATTATTATTATTCAATTTCATATCTTCATTTTAGGTGGCGCTAGACCACTATTTGGCATACTTGTTAGATTCAGCTCAGAATCAGATCTCATAAAGATCTTGTACGGTTCGACAAACTTAATTCGAGTTTCTTCAATTATTGAATTTCTAGGTTAATAACTATGCTTTTTAATTATTATTTTTAAAGAGTGGTGTTAAATATCAGGAAAAATATTACAACAACAAACTTAAAAACTACATCCATGAATTATTGGATTGGTGAAAATCTATAAGTGGATATTATTTTGAGATTAGAAGTTGTTTATTTTTACAGTTAAGATCGTGTTTCATGATTTTTGTTTTAAATTTTCTTGAAATTAATTTTTTTTGGTATTTTTAACTCGTTTTAATATATTAATATCAAAAATATTTTTTTAAAAATAAAATAAATTTTTTTTTATGCAATTCAAAACGAAAAACACTTTAAAAAAACTATCACTATCATATTACCTCAATGACTCATATATATTTTTAGTTATTTAAAAATATTTTATTTTTTTAATTATTTTTAATATCTTCAATTAATTTTAAGAGAATTTATTTTTTCACATCATAATACACCATATAAAATTGTTATAAGAAATATCTATTTTTCAAGAGTGTTTGGGATTACGGTAGTGATTATTTTACTTAGAAATATATCAATATAATATATATTTTATTTTTTTAAAAAAATTATTTTTAATATCAGAATATAAAAACAATAAAAAAACACTAAAATTTTAATTTAAAAGAAAAAAAATTACAAAATTTTGGAAAACTCTAATTAAAACATTTTCACTTGCAGTTGCTGTATAAATAAGCTTGCACAAGAATATATCTTTCTTATGCAATAAAAAATAATAATGAGATCATCAGAAGCTGTTGATGGATATATACATGGAATGAGAAACAAAGATCTTGTTAAGCTGATTTGAGCCACAAAAGAGTTGCTGTTGCAGGCGTGCTCTTGTTGGGTTCAATAATATTTATTTTTTTTTTTGGATTAAAAACTATCTCTCTTCTAATTAAAGAAAATACTTTTAATGTAATTTAGCTTGAGATTTTAAGTTTGTTTTTTTAATAATTATGAGTTAAAAAAATTTTAGAACCACTAAATATTTACATTATCATTAATTTTAAAATGTATAAAATTAATCAATATATACACAAACTAAACCAAAATTAAAAAAAAAATCTTATATCAAAGTCCTCTCGTGCGCACGTATGTAAGTATATGTGTGAGAGTTATAAGCTTGTTTGTTTTTCTATTTTATATGTGTTTTTGTAAAATTTGATTTTTTTTTTAATTTTTTATTAATTTCAAATTAATATATTTCTAGTATTTTTAAATCATTTTAATGTACTGATATTAAAAAATAATTTTTTTTAAAAAATATATTATTAACATATATTTTAACATAAAAATTTATTTTAAAAAACAATCACAATTACACTACTAAACAAACTTTCTAATTCCTCTCTTTTCTACTGGTTCCTCCCTTTTCTAATAAGGTAAAGACATGGTACATCAAGTGGAAATGAATGTTTCAACACCCTATTTTGAGAAATAAAATAATAATAATAATAATAAAAAAACATTACAAGTCAGAGAGATCACATGACACAATGTGCTGCAATTATTTGCCTGGTGTAACGGGGTAGCCGATCCCATGCCTTCTGGTAGGGAAAGCGAGAAACAAGAAGCTGCAGAGGAGACCAATCCCAACAGGGATGACATCCAAAACCTCCTGAGTCTCATGTTTAGGCATAGGATAAAAGCAACTCAAAACGTTCTTATCCCTCAAAGCCACAGCAACAAACACAAGCACTGATAAAACTGCATGAACCACATCTATGAACCTTAGCTTGAGCTTGCTCAGATCAGACAAGCCTGAACCAACAGGATCCGGGCAGTCAAACAGAAACATCCCCTTAAGGGTTGCGAAACCGTAGTAGACTTGTCCATCTGTCGGTGACCTGACACTGTCCGTGAAGGAGCCAAGAAAACAAGAAACAGCGAGGAGAGCAAGGAGGACAGAGGTCATGGGGGCTGTGGCAGAATCACAGGCACCATTGTTGGTAAATATAGGGGTGAGGATCTGGAATGCTAGGAGGGTGCCTGTGGGAAGGAGGTTGGCTAGGTTTGCTGTACTTGTTAGGGTTTGCGAGATTGCCCTTTGAGAGAAAGTGGGTGGTCTTGATGGGGATCTTGGGGTTTCAGGCTCGTTCTTATTGATGCTATCGTTGCTAGTAGTCGAGCTTGAACTTTCTGTGGATATTTCAGCAGGTGTGGATGATTTCTTGGAGGAAGGTGTTGTTCTTAGTCTGAGAGACATACTGTTGGGTTTTTGGGTGTAGGAAAATCAATCAAGGATGAATAATTTAGGGTTCTCGAGCTTTATGACCAAGAAGCTGATTTGAAGGATTTTGAAGGAGGTTGAAGCTAGTTATGCGTGTATTAAAATGGGGATTAGGTATTTTTAATAAATCAATTACTTGTCGTCAAAGGTTTTAAGCTTTCGTCATGGAGTTTCTAGACGACTGCATCCTAACTTGAACAGGCATGTTTTAGTCTGAATTTGTATGCGTGAAGTTAGCTAGCTATGGAGTCCATGCCCAGCCAGCCCATCTGACATCATTGCTTTTAGGTAGCTGTTGAATTATTCATCATCTTTCTTCACGATCGTCCCTTCGTCCAAATGTTAATTATTTTGGTGTGATTTGAAATTAATCCTTCTTTATTTATGTTCCTTTGCTATTCTTATGCCTTTCCAAGTTTTTAAGAGTAATTCCCCCAAGGAAAATCATTATGCCTTCTGGAAATGTTTTTTTCTGGAGAAGAAAATGATCAAATCCTTGAGTTTTAACTCCCACGAGAAAAACAGAAGGATAGCAATGGAAGAAATTCTTGTTCTTCCAAATTTTTCCCGTTGACTAAGCCTCTTTTTCTTATCTAGTTTGTGATTGAAAAAAATTAAATTTTTTTTTCTTCATATTAAATTTTTTTAATGTTTTAGATAGTTTGATGTATAATATCAAAAATAAGTTTTTAAAAAATAAAAATATATATTATTTTGATGTATTTCCATAAAAAACATTCTAAAAAGCAACATCTGTCATGTCGCAAACACCCTCTGAACAAGCTAAACCGCAGGTAATTTAGGTGTAGCACAATTAAACACAATGACATTAAGCTGAAAAGCAAGTTTCTGAACCGGGATAATGCCAATATTTTTCATGGTTCATGCACCATAGATGAGGAACATAATGTGCATGCAATGTTTACAATTTGAAAAATATTACCCCATAATTTGCTTTCAAGAAAAACAAGCTGCCCTGACAGGTTGGTTGAGCTTGCACGAGGTTCCAGCATCTCTCTGCACGATCCAACTGATCCCGTAGATGATGGTCCTCACAATTCCAAGTTCGTGAATCGGAGCATTCCATAAGAGATAGTACCATGTTTCCGAAATATGGAGAAATTTCTCGGTAACCATGGATTCACAGCAGCTCATACTTAACATGTCCGAGGTAGAGACCACATGCAGGAGCCATAGGACTTGCAGCAGTAATAGACCTGGCATTCAGTATTCTTTCAACTGGAAAAGAAAAAATAATTGCACAGGCCAAAGGTGAATTAAGAAATTATTAAACTCGCAATTATGTGTGTGCATGTACAGCTGTGGGATATGTAAACAGAGAACAGACCATCTGAAACCGTTAGATCTCCAGTGCCGACAGATTTAAGAACACCAACAAGCAGTCTAACCTGAAAATATTCAACTAAAGTTTTAAGTTCGCCAATCACAAAGGCTTAAACAGCAAGAAAAGTTTGTGATGCCATTTGAAACATGGATACGACATGAACACATGATGCCGTCAAATTTTGTTGCTACCCCAGGTTAATCACATTGGGTTCTCATTTCTAGTGCATATCATAAATTTAACAGTGTCACGTGGCTACCGGCTCCAAAATACAGTATTCACTTCAGGAACAGAAACGAAAGAATCAAACCAAAGAACACAGGACACAGACAGTGCCAACCTGGTGGTAGAGAAAAGAGCGAGAACGAGCTGTTATGACATAGCAGCGATGTCTTCTCCTTATCCCAAAACCTAAATCAGTTCCACTATTCAAGCCCCCTGCCATAATACCATTGGAAATAGATCCAGTTGGCAAGCCAGTCTTACACTTGTTATGGAATGAATGAGGACCTTCCCCATTTGAACTGTTCTGTTCTCTTTCTGTGATCGATGGAAAATATGGAGTTGAAACCACCTCCAAAACAGAAAGTTCTTCTAAGGTTCTGAATGGTGATTTTGCCTGAAAAAAATCAGCAACTGTATAAGATCATAAACAGTTCAATAAATGTTAGCATTTGAACAGATTGGCTAGATATTGTGTTAAGAGTTTTTTCCCTCAAACAATGCACAGAAAGATACAGCACTTTCAACACTCGTGTGATTGGGTTTGAAAGTTTATTATACAGAAATAAAAATAGTGAAAAGTACTTTAGCTCTGGATAGCTCATAATCATAAAGCTCTCAAAGCTACTCTTAGGAGTCCTTGCAAAACAGAACAGCTTGCCTTTACATATTAAAGCTATCAAGTAAGCAACAAATGGACAAAGCAGCCAGAAGCAATGCATCTAGAAGATAGGGAGCAACCTGACAACCAGATGCCCGGAAGGAACTAAAATCATGATGTCCAGCAAGAACTTTGCAAGCTTCCTGCATTGTTATCAATTATTAATGCCGTTTCAATTGACTAAACAAGGTAACAAATTCGTTTGGCAATGGTTTCTAACCTGCATGGAAACAAGATCTAACTCCTCTGATACATGCCATGCCCGGTCTTTTTCAAAGGTGGACAAAAGCTCTGGTCCAATCAGCAAGCGGTAAAAGTACCTAAAAAAATAAATGGCATATTTCGAACTTTATCCTCTGCAGTACAAGTTGTTAAGTATGTCTAGCACAGCAGACCACAGATTAAGTGTTAAGGTGGTGTGTTATGACAGCATGTCTTACATCTATTTTGAAATTCATTTCATCACCTCAAAACTATATAACTATAGCCAAAGTCATCTGACACACAAGCATATCATCTATGGCGGATGGTGGTCTTCCATGCAAAAAGTCTTTAAATTCAACACGCCATCACTTCAATCAAGCTAATATACACATGCCTCAATTGGTGGTTGCAAACTTGCAATTTTTACAAAAAAAACTAAAGTTAATCAATACCTACGTGCGCTCTTGGGCTTTGAATCTCGCATGGAAATGAGCCGGAACACTTCGAACATCAGTCACCATAATATCACCTTCCTTCTTCTCACATAAACCAAATGAAAAAAGTGTCATTGATGCCTATCTAGTATCTAGTAGCACATGAGGATGCGATCCAATATGAATAAAAGATGAACGTTTTATGCAATTTCTATAAAAGAAAATGCCAACATATAAATCACTATTAGAGCAATCCAAACATGTCCACATAGAAGGTGATGCACATAATACAATCAGATCTTTTTTTCTGTTTGTCGCACTATGCAAGTAGCAAAGTACCATGTCCAAAAGTAAATAAATGCAAGTATAGCTAAGTGTTAAAGAATTGGTGAAAGGGAAAGATGATGCAGAGGCTCACGGCTTAAATGGTTAACAAACATACCTGCAGGAAATGGTTCACGGCTTTTCTGACTACTGCTGGTTCGTGAGGCGGCAACTGCAAATTGATAAAAACAGAAACAACAAGTGTGCAGTCGTAACAGAAGCTCAGGTAAATTTTAAAGGCAGCTGTATAAGTATAAACTATGCACCAGAATAAATGAAATGACTCTAGTGTTGTAGGACGGATGAATAAAATCACTGAGCCAGTCGAGAAAAAAAGCTTGGTAGCATTGTTGAACAAGATGATGAATTTTGTCCATTATTTACATCTCTCAAGGTGAAACGAGAACCCATCATACCAACAAACAGATTTCAAATAACCTCTATATGAAGATCAAGTTCTTAGGTATGGCAAATAAAAATCCTAACAATGCCCTACTCTTCATAGATTTACAAACCCAAAATGTTCCATGAAGTTAAAAAGGAAAAAACTAAGAGCACGAAACGGGATTTCCTATGAATCCATAACATTAGCAGCATCAAATGCGAAACAAAATTAGCCAGAAATCGACTGCGACATGAATTGCAGATTAGATACATACCACTTCACCTGGCTTCCTTTTGCTTATGCGTTCCACATCAACATGACAAACATTAGACAATGCATGTACTCCTGCATCCTAAATTTTATATTTTTAGCAGAAACTCAGCATCTATGCTGCCATCCATCAATTAAACCATAAAAAGAATCCAGGCCAGCTAGAAATAAAAACTCACAGTCCTACTGGATAGACAGATTGTTACAGGCTGCCCAATGAATTTATGAAATGCCTCCTGCATTATTCAACACAATTATTGTTATAATTTCGAGGTATTACACAGAAAAAAACAAAGTTGAGTGATGATTTGAAGAAGAAAGAAAAGAACCTGAAGGACACCAACAACAGTTCTATGATTAAGCTGTTGCTGGGAGCCACAGAATCGAGTGCCTATGTACTCAACAGCTACCAAGTAACGTTGAAGTCCTGGCTTCATTGATTTATCTACAGCTTCTTTTTCTTCTTTTTCTTCTTCTTCCTCGCTCGAGTCTCCTTCTTCTTGAAGGGTTTTAGAGATCTTTGAAGGTCTTTCGTTCGGAGATTCTTCAGGTGAGGCTTTTGGGTTTACTTCTGTCATCTGTTCTTTTTCCGGGATGAATCAGTTTCTTTTCTCGGAGTCCAAACAACACCAAAAAAAAAAGGATTTTTAAGATAGAATTATGCTTTAGGGTTTAAGGGTTTATTTCTGATTCTCTTGAATGGATAATAAAGTAGGCTCAAAATGCATAGCCCATGATCCAAGCTTAAAGCCTGTACCCAAGACACAACAACAATATTGTCCTTGATTATTTTTATTCAGGGATATAATTGGGTTAAATTTATTTTTTGTAACTATATCTAATTTAATTTTTAATATTTTATAAAATATAAATTTGATTCATTTAAAAAAAAATTATCCTAAGTAATTTGAGCTAAAAAATTTTATGGATGTTATAGATATTCACGACTTGAATTTTTATTGCTAATTTTAATGCATCTATATTTAGAAATGAACCTAAAACATGGATGGACTTCCAAATATTATGTTTAATTTTTATATATTGCATTATTATTAAATTCTAGTTACCTCTTTGTTTATCTCTAACAAAAAGACAATTTTTTTTTAAGTTAAAAGAAATATAATAAAAAGAAGTTCATTAACAAGAACTATTGTGCCGAAACATTTCTAAATAAAATATAAATATAAATACTCAATCCATAAATTATCAAATATAAAAATAAGTTCAGTAAAGAGTATACAGGTTAAGTCAAGTTGACAAAGTTTAAAAAATTTCGAACCTGTCACCAAACCCTTAATATCTATTTTTTAGGTTTTTTTTTTATCTACTTTTATCTATAATATTCACATTAATCAACTTTAACAATCCACAAATATCAAATAAGATTAATAGAAGGTATATAAATTGTGTCAAATTGACAAAGTTTTAAAAATCTCGATATGTCACCTGACCCTTAACATTTATTTTTTAGTTTTTTTAATCTATTTTTATTTATAATATTCACATTACTTAACTTTAACGGTTTAGGTTAAGTCAGATAATGCAAATATTACAAAATGGACTGGTTTTTTTTAACACCTTTTGTTATTTTTGGTTATTTTGTTACTTCAAATACCATAATGACATAATTATTAAATCTAGTTTAGTGAATTGATCCAAAAAAAAAAGGAACTTAGAGCTTGGTTTGGACTAGTTTCTTAATTAAGTCGAACAAAACATTGATTTAGATGAACCCAATTGGTGAGGTTTCAATGACCGGGTTTACCGATCCAAACCCGATTAAATCAATGTTTTGTAAAAAAATAAAACACGATTGTTTCAATAAATATAGTTTGTTTGATGGCCCAGTACTCCGCTGCGAACTTGATTAAAAAATATAAAGAACTAAAAAAAATCTGTAACAGGTTAATGAATTACCATGGTCCTTTATTTCATTGGATAAGGATGTTTTGAAACTAATTTTTTTCTATCCATTTTTTTTCTAAAAACTGTTTTAAGTCTGATAAAACAGGAGTTATTCACATTAAAGCAAGAGGATTCATTGAGTTGACTCAGATCATTTTGCTACGAGTTACAACGCAGCAAATTTTGGCATTTAATAGTTTCAAAGCAAAACGAGGAAACAAGGTAGCTGGGGCGAATGGGAATGATAAGATGAAGGAGAGCTTGCAAAGAAGGTCGACTGAGGGAGAAACTGTTCGATCGGAGGCCGACGGGGGACAAACCCCACGATGAGAGTCTGTCTTTTGTTTCTTTCAAGTACATTAGGAATCGAACAAGCAAAAATTTACTAAATTTGGTAGCTTGGCCATTGATTTTCCCTATGCGGTATACTGTTCTTTCTGCCATGGAAGAAGCACCAGGCAGTGACCTTCTATTAACATAAATAGCAAGGAGATGATTGCTTGGATGCTCAGATCCATGAACATATTACATTTTGCATAGAAAATTGGTTTTTAACTTCTTTGTCATCTAGGATCATACATTGATTGCTGGCACCTCCTAGCATATCTCCAATAAACCAGACAATTTCTCAGCATTCCAAGTTGGTAGGAGAATCAAGTTCAAAACAAAATTGGGAATAAATTATTATTACTATTATTGATAAAAAGAAAAAAGCAACACCTTCAATCACCAGCTAACCCACCTAACTGATAGTCCAAAAGACGCTTTTGGAAAATAAACACCCATTTTCAAGGGGGGGAAGCCCTGAAATAGAAGGCTCGGAATGAAGGGATTAAAACTGTTAAGAGCTACAGCACTGCGACAAACCTACTAATGCCCTAAAAAAGCCTATGGTGAAGGAACAGGTGGATCTGAATTTCCTATTGGCTTCTTTATAGGGTTACTCTTCTGGATGTGACCACTGAGTGAGAGATTTTTAGTTAAATTGATAAGAGATGAGGGATTAGTAGTTTTCTTGGTCCTTGAGTCATCTTCTGATATCCCTTCTTCGGCTGTTGTATGCTTCTGTGCAGCAGAGGAATGACAAAATGTTACAAAACTACTACATTAAGTAGATAAATAAAGCAAAAAACTTCGTAGCCAAATTTCAGGAGAAGGGAGGCACATGGATAACAAGAATGTTAGTTGGCAAGAACCTGAGAATAAAAATCAGTATGCTATCATATTGTCATGGTCTTTGTCTCAGTTTGAGCACAATATGAAAAGAACTGGGGTAGCAGTTCAAAGTTAAGGATCAAGAAAAATAAATGAGGAATTAACAAGGAAAGAGGACATGGAACTTACAGCGAAATCACCGTTCTTAAATATTTCCATTTGCAAAGTTGCAGGCTTGTTGCCCCTTTTGGTATTAAGAGATTTCTCTCGCTTTTCATAGAAGTTGAAGTCATCTAACAAAGATGTTTTTGCAGAATAACTCTTGAAAATATTAAGCATTTCCAAACCTTGCTTGAGCACAATCTGCACATTTACATGACAGTCTAGTCAGACCAACCATGAAAACATTGAGCACAAATGTGCGGAAGGTTTCACTTTGACCAGACTACACACAAGATTCCATTTACAAGTAGGGTTTCTTGCAGAGATATCAGAAGTTTAAAATCTCAGATCATGGTAGACAACGAAAAATGTCTTTTGCATCTGCTCTTTCTCTTGATCGTTACCCTTTATATGAGCAAAACACTAAATCCACCCAACAAACAAGCCAACCGCCAACAATAGGGATGAAGCAGCTATTCTTTTTCAGTTTCCCTGTTGGTTTTAAATTCTCTTTTTAAAAATAGAAGAAATAAAAAAACTAGGAGTCCTTGAGCCATTTCATGTGTTTATCAGATGACTTTTAATTAAGGATTTCTTCTCCTACAAGGATTGAGATTAAGGCTTTTAGCTGGTCTAAAGTAGGACTTTTACAAGACTTCTGTTTTCTGATAATCTATGTAGACTTTTAATTTTTTTCCTCCAAGCCCTAAACTTCATCCTCTTGTTCCCGATTAAATTTTATTCAAGTATAGCCATAGTTCTGCTCTTTGCTGTCACTGCATTATTTTCTTCTTCCCACCCTATATATCAAATAGAGGGCATACAACCATGATTTGGTATATTCAAGTGCCATATCAAAACTTTCCAAAACAAGACATTGTGAAAAGACGAGTTTAGTAAACTTCATTAAAGGACCAAACCAAGTTCCGCAGAGAGATGCCATATGCACTTAAATGAAAGAATAGGAGAAACCTCTTGAGTGTCCCGGCTGAAAGTTACAGAATGCCCATCATTATTTTCAAGCACAATATGCCGCAGCTGACCATTAGGAATGTCTTTTATTACATGCCACTTCACAGGGAAGAAACCGTTCCATTTGTCAATTTGCCAAAAATCCATGTCTTTGTTAAAGTCAACCTGACCAACCATCTCAGCAAAGCCAACAAACTGTCCACTTCCATTTACCTGACATTATGATAAATCAAGGATGGGAAAACCAAACAAATAAATGAGGACTTGGTCCTTTAAACTTTAGTTGTATATAGGAGCATTATGAGAAATTGCAGAAACATTTCACAAAAAGAAAAAAAGTTTGTTTCCAACTTACTGAAAAAAAGAGGAAAATTGGACATTTGGACCCAGTCTCACTTGAAACCTCTTCTGCATTGTGGAATGCAGCATCTAGCTTCTTATTGCCATTTGGGGTACTTGCCCATACATCATATTTAATGCTCTTGTGAATGTCATCTTCACTATAAGATTTGATAACAAAAAACTTGGCATTAGCATGCTCAGTTTCAAAATCTGGTAAGTTATATTGCTCTTTACGCATTGCAATTCCCAACTCGTCCTTTACTGAGGAGTCCAATGAAGCATTTTTGTTGACCAACGAATCCAATGGAGCATTTTTGTTGGATGCCCTAGGACCACGAGTTAATTCAGTTTGGTTTTCAAAATCATAATTTTTATCGAATCTGTCTCTTGATTTGTTTCTGTAATTCCCAGTCCACATTCTTCCATTTTGCCTGTAGTTCAATGGACCATTGTGTGGGAATGGACCTGGTTTTTGGCAAGTAAATGGAGGAAACTTTCCCATGGGTTGGTATCCCTTAAAAAGGCCTGCTGAAAAATCTGAACCCGATGGAGAAACCTGTAATTTGATTGTTCACATCAGCAAAACACTTCCAAGGAGAATCCATTCACACATTGTATAACATACAAAGTTCAATTATTCTTGAAACAGCTTTTATGATAAAATGAAAAAAGAAGTTAAAAGAATACTAAGAGCATCTAGCAAAAATAATTGAACATATGACACTCCCATTAAGCTTTGAGATGGAAAGAATTATAAAACAAATGCACTTATAAAAACTCCACAAGCGATTTTCGTTCAACAAAATCACTGATCCGATAAAAATGAGAAAAAAAATGCTGAAGTTGAATCCAGAAAATTTAAACATGCTCTGAAATTCTGGAAAAATTAAACATGCTCCAAGAGGGTATATACCTTGGTCATAGGTCTGACAAGTTGTGTGTACATAGGCTTGGAAATTTTGCTGCCAATGTTGCCATTAGATTTAGTAGAGTTGAAGCCATTTGACTGGGCAAACGCAGTGGAACCTGAGTCACCTTTTCCGTTTTCAAAAACAGCATTTCCATTCGAGACATCACTGACATATGCTGAATCCCATGAATAACAAGGCATGGCTTCTAACCCATAGGACACAGGATGCTGTAGATATCCCGAGGAAGAAAAATATGGCTGTTGAGCAACACTTTGCCCATCAACACCTACTACCGTTCCTGAAGCATATGGATAGCTAGGCCAATAATAAACCATTGAACCATTATCCGATTGCATACCCTAAAGAGGGAACCAGAGTATAAGAAGTAATACTTCATCACAAGGTAATAACAGTGAAGAAATTTGTGGTAAAATATATGTAGCAGCAGCAGCAGAAATGGATATTGAAGAACTACAGACAACGCTCAAAGTTTTTACAAGCAGATTTAAAATTTCAAAATGAATGGATGCAAAACCATTACAAGGCAAGTCCCTTTGTGCTTCCATGTAAATGTTCCAAGGAACTTACTGTCTGGGAACCATCTACTTGGTAATAAACTTGATCATCCAATTGCGTGGAGGACCCACTGTAGCCTGCAAAACAGAGTTATCCTTCTGAAATTAAGTGTACCAATAACATATTAATGCTCAATTATGAATTCAAATTGGAAATCACACTGCAAGGTGGATAAACTAAATGAAATTTTACTAGACAGCTTCAATTGTTAACGAAGAAACTAAATGATTATAAGAATTTTCCATAGTGTTATTTTCAGGCAATGCACCAGCATGGGGATGCTTCCATGATGTCTATCACACAAGGCAAAAGAAGCCTGGAGCTATCTCAGTTTCTTACCCAGCTATTATCCTGGCCACAGCAATGACCTTGTTGAGTGTACTTTTTGACATTAAATCTGCATAGACCAGGTCTCAATCAGGCGACCCAGTAGCAATCTGCTACCACCTTAACAATAGAATCTCATCCACCACTAATGTGATCTGGCCACTAAGACTTTCAATTAAGCAAAAGTAGCATGTTCACCGCCACTAGATGCTCAAAAATCCTGACCTGTTCATGCTCATCGAGCACACCTAACCTGATCCCATTAAATTAGTACTTTATAAGTACTACTACACTAAATCATAGTCTAAGCTAAGCAAAAATCTGTTGCTGTCCCAGCTACCAAACTCAGAAAGGAAACTGAGGACTGATCAGGCGACCCAGTAGCTACCTGCTACCACCTTAACAATAGAATCTCATCCACTAAAACTTTTGACTAAGCAGAAGTAGCATGTTCACCATCACCAAATGCTCAAAAATCCTGATCTGTTCATACTCATTGACCAAACCTATGCTCAAAAATCCTGAAATGTTCATACTCATTGACCAAACCTTAGCTGATCCCATTAAATTAGTACTTTGTAAGTACTACTACACTAAATCGTAGTCTAAGCTAAGCAGAAGTCTGTTGCTGTCCCAGCTACCCAACCCAGAATGGAAACTGAGGACTGATCTCTAGTTGTACCAAATGCTACTCCTCAAATGTGAAAAACTTATTTTCCTGGAAGAAAGCAAGTTCAGTGAAGATTTTTTTTTTATCAATGACTTCAAATAGCATCCCGAATATGACAACACAAAAGGTATTTTGATGTTCTAATGATTGACTACATCCTAAGGTGAAGAAATTTCCCTTTTTCACATAACTGCACCGTGCTGTTCAACACATCCTGACCCTATGGAAATGAAGTACTATATCAACAATAGAGAAAAAAAAATCCATTAAAAATGAGTTCTATTGAATGCCTAAAAGAGTCCAAGTACAATACTTCACATGGCTGAACCTGTGTTAGCATAGTATATTTGCAATGGGAATTATAAATTTGTATTGAACGAACATCTTTCCCAACTTCCAACATAAATGCGAAAAACAAAAAATTATCTCAATATCTAACCTGGGTATTGATAACTATAACCACTAGCAGCATTTGGCTCTTGATCAGCCTCCCTTTTGGTGATAGATACCGCACTGCCATTAACTTTGGTGTCAGAAACACCATTCCCAGAAGCCGAAATGGTGGGAGTCGAATCTGATGGGAGTCCATCTATTCCAGAACCCTGACAGGTACCATTCACAAAAAACAAAAACAAAAACAACCCTTTAAAGCCAAAGCTTTTTCATCCCATTATACCATTTTTTTCCGCTCAAAGTAAACTCGAACCAACCCGGTTTTAACAAAAAAAGAAGAAGAAAGAATTAAGGTAGGTAAAATGTAGCATACCACATTGTTGTCAACTGGCTTAGCAACAACAGGGCTCGACTCCAATCCTGTCAAGACATTCTCAGCTATGTTACTTTATACACTTGAAATAACATAAATAATTAATCAAACATATCAAGAAAAAATCCAAGAAAAAAAAAGAAAAAAGGAAAGACTTGAGAGTAAGGAAGGAAGGATACGTTGCCCAAGTTTGGTTTCGGTGGCCATTGTCTATCTTCAAAACCCAATTAGCCCTAAAAAAACCAACAACAAAAAGCTGAGACACCAAGATATTAAAATTGAAAGGAAAAAAACAAAAGAGCCCAACCCTTGATTGATTGATAGTGATTTTCGCGAAGAAGAAAAAAAAAGTGATATTTTGAGAGAAAGATTCGATTTTTTTAAGACTTTTTTTCAAAACTTTGTTTGTCTCCAGAGAAAAAAAAGGGGGGCTACTTCAAAGTTCAAGAAAAGAGAAGGACGGAGCTCTGAAAATTCAAAATTCCCGAAATAGAAACGGACCTTAAGGAAAGAACAGATCGCGGCCGACCCGAAACCGAGAAACCCGATCTGACAGAGACAGAAAAGCTCTGTCTTAAAAAAAAAAAATCAGAGAAAGAGAGAGGAGGAGGAGGAGGAGGAAAGAAGAAAAGAAGCAGCAGGAAGGAGGAGGAGCAGTGGCAGTAAGAGTAAGGGGTTCTGGAGTGGAGGAGAGATCGCTCGTCTTAGAATCCCATGTTTTGTAATAACTTTCGTTAACCGTCGGATGTTTGTAGCGGCTAGCGGCTGCTGAAGGCATGATTGTTTTTGCGGTGTGTCCGTTAATTTTTTAAATTTGATTTAAAATAATTTTTTTAATGCTTTATATTATTTTAATGCTATGATATTAAAAAATTTTAAGAATTAAGAATTAATATTATTTTAATAATAATAAAAAAAATTTAAAAAATAACAATTGTCACAATATCAAACACTATCTAGCAAGACTCTCTCTTTTTAAACCATAATGCTAGCCTGATAACTTAAAAAATATCTTGAAATTTGACCCAATTTAAGTAAAAAATAATAAAAATAAAAAACATGATAACTTAATCATAAATTTAAGTTGATTTGATAACTTGATTAAACTATACCTAACTCAGTCAAAACTTAACCTTTAACCCTTTGACTTTTTTGAGTTAAGACAAATCCTTTTAAAAATTTTAGGTATACATTGAATATGTTTTACTAGGCTTGTTGTTCGTGTTTCGTTAAGAGGTCGAGCTATTTTTTATATATAAAAAATAATGTTTAGAAAAAGCAAACATGTTTTTAAAAACAAAAAATTTATAGTTCAAGTCATAAATCTAATTGTGTTGAATAAGTTAGCTTTATTTTAATTAGATAAAAAATTAAGAAATTACAGTAGATGAATTAAACTTTTTTAAAAATGATCAGGATAACCTGGTGAAACTTTTTTTTTAAAAAGACAACAAATGATGCATTTCAATTCACAACCCATTAAACATGAAAGAACAAAATGGGGTAAAAAAGACATAAAAAAACCTAGTATGACAAACCTGTAATTCCAGTAATCAAGGCCGAGCCAACCCGAGATATTCCGCCAAACTCAGACCCCTAATCATGAGATTAGAATAACCCAATATAAAAAATAAAAAGAATTATAAAGCACATTAAAAAAAAAAATTAACTCGTATTAACTTTTTAAACTCGTGACCCAAGTCATTAGACTCAAAGTAACTTATCTAAAAGACACATGAAGCCCAATTCCTAAAAAATAATTTTAATTATACAAAAGAATTAATAAAATAGTAATTAAAAGAATGATGATCAAAATTGAAATACAAAATAAATTTTATATTGGATTGAGTGATGAAATTGAAAAAAAAAATCAATTTAGCAAAATGACCAAAAAAATCAAAAGAATGGGGATCAAAATCAACAAAAAAAAATAAAATAATTTTTTATTGAAGGGTGAAATTAAAAGGAAAAATCACTTTAACAAAAAAGAAAAAAGAATGAGGACCAAATTGATAAAAAAAAATATACCATAAATTTGGATTGAATAATGAAATTAAAAATAAATTTTTTTTTTACAAAAGAGCTAAGAAAAAAAATTAGAAATCAAAACAATATGGATCAAATTGAAAAATATAATACCATAAATTTGGATTGAAGGAAAAAATTAAAAACCAATAAAATTTTTACAAAAGAGCTCAGAAAAAAAAATCAAAAGTACAAGGACCTACTCGAAAAAAAACAATATATCTCAAATTGGAGTTGATGAAAAAAATTAAAAACAAATAAAACTTTTATAAAAGGATCAAGAATAAAAATTAAAAAAATAATCATGAAATTTGAAATATCAATAACAAAGAGAACCAAGCTGTCATTTTAGGGGAATGAGAGAGAAAATGAGAAAAACAAATCACCAATGACTAACTCGGCCACCCAACACTAACATGCGTTGCCCCAAAAGAAAGAGGAATTGTCACGCATGTGCGACGTCATGACGATTGTCCTCCTGGGTCGGGATCTTTGTGGTGATGGGGGAAGAATAAGGAATTCTTGTTTCTTATCAGTAAAAAAGAGATGGAGTCGCCACCTAGTATTTTATTTATTAAGAATCTTAACCGTCTTAGAATTTGGATAAGGGGATTGATTATGTATAAGGATGAAGTATCACCCCTAGTGCACCTTACTTAATGTAATTTGTATTGTTTGTTTGTATAATATAAACTAAGGTATTATTGTGTTTTCTATTTGTTGGTCTAACTAAGGTTTAAGAAAAGCCTTTTTCCGTAAGGAGGTCTTTATCTTATCAGGTTAAAGCTTAGCCCTTGGCCATTTGCAAATTAAAATAAAATTGTTTTTTTTTCAAAGAAATTTTTTTGTTGTTTTTTTTTTATGAAAGGGAACTGATTCGTTTAATACCAAAAAAACATCTCGCGTGTAGGTCACAATTTCAAATATTAAATATGCAAGGGTAGAAAAAAAGTAGAGAATTCAAAATCAATTGCAAAATCATCTTTTAAACATTTGTAAAATTGACTAAAGCCACATTTGGCAAAATGCAATAATGTGTTTTAAATTAAACAAGATATTAATTTATAAACAAATTATTTACTAATAAAACTCAACTCAATAGCAAGCAAACACCAAACCCAAACATAATTCATGAATAAAAAATTAAAGTTCAATTAGAAATCACAATCCCAAAAATAAACGCACAATCCAACACAAATTATCAAATAAAAAACACATAAGAATTCAAATTAAATAATTTCCAAATAATACAAATATTATACAAAATAATAAGCATTTGGTCCAAAAAATCCACAATTTTAGCAATTTGTCAACAAAAAAGATTTGAGGTTATAAATCGACCTTCCAAGGACTGAGAATTAATTGGGGAGACTGTTGTGACCAGGAAAACAATGTTGTAAAACTTTGGGAAGCAAAGGAATAATGGTGGTGTGTGTATACACGCATCGTCGTTGGTGAAGACAAAAAAAGTAGGGATCTGAGACTACTTCTTCTCTCGTTTCTTCTTGTGTTGGCAATGAGAGTCATTGTCACCTACAAAAGAGAAAATCAATACACGCAGTTTGATTTGTTTCTTTTTTTAAGATCTGTTTAGTTTTTTCTGAATAAATCTTCTTATTGATTTGTTTCCATCAATTTGAGCTATTGTTGGTATTGAAAAGGAAAGATAAGGCTATGATTTCTGATGATGGTGGGTTGGTTTTGGTTAGGGATGGTTGTTGATTTTGATTCTCGATTGGAAGAAGATCTATCGGTAAAGAGGGTTATGAGTGGATGGAGTTGTTGATTGAAACTTTTTTACTGTTGTTGGTGTGGCTGGATGAAAGGAGGTGAATATGAGTTTTAATTGTTGTTGTCATTGGGGGAGTGACTGCAGTGTGATGGTTTAAAGGTGTTTGTCGGAGGGATTGTCATGGCTGGTGGAGCTGATAGATGAGAAGTGTAGAGGTTGTAAGTTTTTCCTATTTTTGTTTTTCTAAGACAACAACGGGTGTCACACCCGACATCGCGGCGGCCTTAAGATTAATTTATGTGAAAAGAACAGATTTCTTGCATCTTGTTCTTTGGTGGAAAATGTCTTATTTAAGGAGTCACCACCTAGTATTATGGTCATTAGGAACCCTAATTGATCAACAGAGATTCTATGGTATGAGACTGGTTACGTAAAAGAGAAGATATTATCACCCCTTAAACGTCCTGTGACACGACCAAAAGATTGATGTCTTCTCCCAAGTGCAGGAGTGTCGAAGTAATAAATAACTCAACAAGACCAGGGTCGAACCATAGAGAGGTTAATTGTATAAATTATAAATAATAAGACAACAACAACAACAACAACAACAACAACAATAATAATACTCAGTACGTGGCGTTGTTATACCTGAGAATGATCTAAAAGATCGGGTCACAGGTTTCCAGCCTATGTACTGAGTTTATGAAAAGATTAAAGAGATATATTATATAATATAAACAGATTTCTAATGCGAATGAACAAGGCAAGACTAATAATATCAGGATCCTTGATCAAACACAGAGCATACTTAACGTACATAAAATATAACAAGAATGTAAATAATAATAATAGTAGTAGTAGTAGTATTAAAAAAAAAGAAGAGGAAGAAATTAATGAGAACTTTGAGATGGAAGATTACTATAAGGATTAAACAATGATAAAAACAAATGTCAAGGTTAGAGGATCCACTAATGGTATTTCAAATAAGTATAGTATAAACTCTTATTACTCAATTTGAAAATCACACAAGAAGGAGGTTCTAATAGGATGATTTGTCATTAATAGCTCATTATAAATTGTTAATATGATCATATTAATTATCTTATTTACGTAACACCAAACTTTTAAATATTATCAGGAATTCATGATGCTAACTTATGTTAACAACAAATCAAGTTCCTTTCATAGCACAGGTGCAGGTAATACCATACGGTTGAGCTATGAGAGTGTCAATCATTTGTTGTACCAAGTGTTATACAACATAAATCTAGATTAACCATTTAACAAGCAAGATATTAAGAATTAGTAAGATAAAAAGATAAGACATGTTAATATTAAACATTAAGGTCCATGTTGAGTTTACACTATATTTATTCTTACACCATTAGTGTAACCTTTTCACCTTGACATAATAAACTTAGCTAAACATAATGAAGAAGATAAACATAAATAAACAAAACAAGAAC
Source organism: Populus alba (assembly GCF_005239225.2). Lineage (NCBI taxonomy): Eukaryota > Viridiplantae > Streptophyta > Magnoliopsida > Malpighiales > Salicaceae > Populus > Populus alba. The sequence goes on along the minus strand of NC_133300.1, from coordinate 20,117,959 downwards.
ATAAATAAGATACAAGTTAACTAAGATAAGGAAAGGAAATGAAAAGCATAAACAAGATATTAATGAAAGCAAAACTTAAGAATTACAAAAAAATATAAAGAGAGAAATAAAGAGCATGATCTTGATCTGCACAATAAAGCCCCTAAATGCATGGAAAATGCTCCTTTTATAGGCCAAAATTCGGAATTATTGATTTGATGACTAATTGTTGAGTGGGTGACAAACTTTTGACTTGGTGAAAATTCTTATCTTCTTGTCTGAATAAAACGAAATTGCTAGCATCAGAAATGCGACCACTTGAAAACATGAAAGTTGTAGGAAATTGTCTCAGCTTTTCAGAAAAAAAAAAATAGAGGTCATTTAGACTTTTAGAACTCCAGATATGAGCCAAACACTGAATAGTGTTTGGGTTGTAGGACATATTCAGACTTATCCGTTGTTGCTATAATTTGGACTTACAAACGGCCTTCTTAGATCTTAGTGTCCACATGAAAGTTGTAGGCCTATGTCTTACTAAATCTGTGTAAAACTTTGAGATCATTTTGACATCTAAAACTTGAGATATGACCCAATTACCGAATAGTGTTCCAGTTTGGACTGCACCAACATCTCTTTTCTAAGTTTGGCCCTCTCTTTATCCTTTCAATTTCCATACTTGAACTCATCAATCAATCCTTTGATTTATGTGATAGGCTTACATTTAAGATGAACATTTACCATATATTAAGGTTGTAGGACATATTCGGACTTATCCGTTGTTGCTATAATTTGGACTTACAAACGGCCTTCTTAGATCTTAGTGTCCACATGAAAGTTGTAGGCCTATGTCTTACTAAATCTGTGTAAAAATTTGAGATCATTTTGACATCTAAAATTTGAGATATGACCCAATTACCGAATAGTGTTCCAGTTTGGACTACACCAACATCTCTTTTCTAAGTTTGGCCCTCTCTTTATCCTTTCAATTTCCATACTTGAACTCATCAATCAATCCTTTGATTTATGTGATAGGCTTACATTTAAGATGAACATTTACCATATATTAAGGCATTTTATAGTATTAGACTTGTTATTATAAAACATGTTTTAGTTAAGGAGTTATTGATACTTCAAGTGCAAAATGATGATATAAAACCTTGATAAAAATGCACTTTTAAGTACTAATCACACCCCCCAACCAGATTATTACTAGTCCCTAGTAATCAAAGCGTTAAAATAGAAAAACAATTTGCAAGTTTCACAAAGCAAGGCATTCATCATTCAACTTCCATTAATCTATCCAGATAAACAAACTCTCATTAAATTTATATTCCTGCTTCATATATCTTAAACAAGATATTAATAAACCTTCTTTTTATGTGCTCAATGTATGAAAACATAGATGATGGGGCTTTTGTTGGAAGAAAACAATATTATGTTCTAATGCTAAGGTTAACTTTCTTGAATTGAGATTATTATTTATTTATTTATTTTCATTTTTTTTAATTTATATACACATCCAACACAATGCATCTTTAACCCATGTAATGAGTTTTCGGCTAAAGACTCCCAGACCAGTTGGTCTTAGGGCATTAGGTGTTTAGACACCCCTACGAGCTTAGTAACTCGGGTTGCAGATACTGATACGTAGATATTGCAATGTTTGATTCCCTTAAGCTTTTCTCCTCAACCCATGTAACAAGCTTTGGACCAATGGCTCCCAAGTCAGTTGACTTTAGGGTATTAGGTGTTAAAACACCCCTTCGGGCTTAATGGCTTAGGTTAGGGAGGCTACGAAACCAAACTTATCTATGTTTTTATTATCATTGTTTTTTTTCTTTTTTTTTTCTTTTTGAAAATCATATTATATACTATCACTTTCCCTTAGTTGTTACCTTTAACAAAAGAACATAAATAATGTAATAATCCAATGTGCAACCCACAATCATATATTAAAGTATGTGTGTGTGAAAATGAAGATTTAAAATACTTGTTAAATGAGCATATGAGCATAATCAAGTGATAACAATACGAGAGTTTGTAAACCTGAATATTTCAAGAAGTATTCTGATAGACCTTGTTAATAATGTTTACTAAGATGCATCTCAAGAGTCACTTTAACAAAAGAACTCCTTTTACTTTGCCATCCTAGTAACAACAATTTTACAAATAGTTTATGAAATAGAAAACACAGTTTTTTTTTAAATATATCAACTACTACCCTTTCCCCCCAACCAAAATGAGACATTTTCCTCAATGTCTTAAGGTAGAAAGATAGAGTATAGAAGACATCACCTGAAATAGCGAACACTGACAAATTTGAAACACATTTAAACAAATATAAGAAACAACAAAACACAATAATAAAACCAAAAGACACAAATATTTACAAACGCAAGCTCAAATCCAATCTAATCTCTTTACAACTTTCCTTAATTGACCAATTTATGCGACTCATGGAGGGATTAATTACAGGGATGAAAGATTGTAGTTGGTTAATCAATTGTTCAGCAATAGCAGCAAAGATTATAATTTGTTGTGCTGAAGATGTTAGAAATTCCTGTTCCACATCATGATTAAGAAAAGACAACAACTTATTATAAAAACCATTAACATTTAACAAACCTATGGGTTTATGGTGAATATGTAGTTGGGCCCAAGAGGAAATATGAAAGATCTCTTCCAATATACCCAGACCACCTGGTAAGGCAATGAAGGCATCAGCATGGTTAAACATTGCATTCAGTTGATCAGACATTGTGGGGACCTGTAATTCCTCTCCAATTATTTTTCCAATAATATCCCCTTGTGCTAAAGCTTTGGGGACTATCCCCAAAACTTGACTACCTCCTAAAAATACAGCTATTGACACTCCCCTCATTAACCCAGGGTTGCCTCCTCCATCTCTAATTTTTTTTACTTTTTTTTTTCATTTTACATTTTTTTGTTGTTTTTTTAATAAAATAGAAGGAGTTGAAAATTGGGTTATAACAATTGCCTCCTTTTTATAATATTTATGATGCAAAGACATTGGAAAAATTTTGTTTTGGCTTTGCATAGTAAATTTATAAAGAAAAGTAGACACAAAAGAACTTTTGGTTTTCTAAGAGTCCTGAAAACTTCGAAAACAGTAGATTGAAAAATGACCTTAGGGACGAGGGCTCGAAGGTGTACTTGAAAGGTGGTGAGGGCTCGAAGGCGCATTCAAAAGGAGGTAGGGTTAGGAAACGCACTACCTTTAATGGTTGAGGGTTCGAAGGCTCACTCGAAGGAGGTGAAGGCTTGAAGGCGCACTCGAAAGACGGTGAGGGCTCAAAGGCGCATTAAAAAAGAGGTAGGGTTAGGAAACGCACTACCTTGAATGGTCAAAGGCTCGAAGGTGCATTCAAAAGGATGATCGAGGGCTCGAATGCACACTCAAAAGGAGGTAGGGTTAGGAAACACACTACCTTTAATAGTCAAGGGCTCTAAGGAGTACTCGAAAGGAAATGAGGGCTCGAAGATGCACTCAAAAGGAAATGAGGGCTCGAATGTGCATTCAAAAGGATGGTCGGGGGCTCGAAGGCGCAGTCAAAGGAGGTGAGGGCTTGAAGGTGCACTCAAAAGGAGGTAGGGTTAGGAAGCGCACTACCTTGAATGGTCAAGGGCTCGAAGGTGCACTCAAAATGAGGTAGGGTTAGGAAACACACTACCTTGAATGGTCGAGGGCTTGAAGGCGCACTCGAAAGAGGTAGGGTTAGGAAATACACTACCTTAAAGATGAGGGCTTGAAGGTGCACTCGAAACGAGATAGGGTTAGGAAACACACTACCTTGAATGGTCGAGGGCTCGAATATGCACTCAAAAAGAGGTAGGGTTAGGAAACGCACTACCTTGAATGGTCAATGGCTCGAAGGCGCACTTGAAGGAGATGATGGTAAGACATTAATCTGCCAAAGATTAAAGTAATACATCATGATTAATATGCTTGTATACTTACTTTATAAATATAAGTCCCCATTTCTTCTTAATCTTCTTTGTTGCTTGATTTGTGAGTTTTGTTATCTCTGATTTGAGTAATTTTCATTGCTTGGCTTCTAGCCTACTCGAGTTGGCTTTTGTAGGTCTTTTCCAAAATATTTTCAATTTTACCCAGCTCAGCCTTTACGGTGCTCATCGTGAACCATTTACTCATTGGAAATTCTCTGTCATGTTGATCAATTTGAGAAGATCATTCATTAATTCCTTGTCTCACTAGCAATAACATTCGGTGTCACTTGTTGAAAAGACCAAACTACCTTTTGTAAGCAAGAAGGCCCCCTTGTCTCGTTGCAGGAAATATTCATTTCCTCTTTTATTACCCGAAGAGATCAGATCCTACTCTAAACACAATGTTGCCCCCTTGTAAAGGTCATTGCCCCCTAAGTGAACTCCAACAGGGACTCATAAATTGATGGTTTTGAGTAACCCTTCTCTCTCTGTTTTTTTTTTATGAAAGAATCTTTGTCTAGATTAAATCTTGAAATCTTGATCTTGCATTTTGAAAACAAAAATTGTTTTGATGTGATTTTAAAATAATTTACTTTTGAAATCTTGCAACTTCTTAGTTATTTTCTTGGAAAGAAGATGATTTATTCTTGTGTTTGCGATATTGTTATTGGTGAAGGTACATCATGAGGTGACCTACTTTTGCGGGTTTCAAAATGGAGGGCTCAAGAAAAAGCTCGAGGTTTTGTTTGAGAAAACTTTTGTCTCTTTTTGAACACTCATTTTATCAGCATGAATAATAATGAATAGTTTATTCTCGATGTCATGACTCCTATGAAAAACAGTACTGTTTGCATTTTAAGAGCACCGTTTATTGTTTCTAGTCGCTTGCTTGATTAGAAAGTACTTCTATAGACATATAACGTAGGTTGTGGTTCTTGGCTATGAAAAAAATGGATTCATAAGGCTCAAAGAGTATTTCAAGGTTTCAAAGACTAATGATCACTATCAGCAGTTCGACTCTTTGTTTTTCATCTTTTCTTTTGCCGCTCTTCTTTTATTTGCCTTTTTTCTTTGTTTTGGCTAGGGCATACTCACTTTGTTTTGGCTATTACTTTTTTTCTTGTGATTTGGGCATGCCCTCTAGCATTTGAATTTCTTGGGCTCTTTTGACTTTTTGGCTATCTCAGGCTTTTTCATCATTTTTTATCATTGAAATTTTCACTTGCCCCCAGTATAGGGTGTGGTCCTATTCGGGATTTTTCATGAAAGAAAATTTCTTCAGGCTAAAAAAGAGACCACAAAGGATATATTCATTTTAAAACATGAAAGGGATAATAAAGATGGGCTTTTCTCATTTCAAGCGCAGACAGTTAAGATTAATAAACTTTTATTTTATTCGGTGTGATGGTTTGGATTTTGCAAAAAGATGCATTTCATGAGTCCATGAATAATGAATTCACTACGTATCATTATTCATACATTTAAAACACTTGGCTCAAGAGTTATGGTGTGAGGGTGACGGTTCATTTTTTCATTCATATTCTCTAGTTTAGAATTTGTTCACCTCGATAAAAGAGTTGTTTGGTTCATGTTGTTTTTAGATAAGCATCAAATTATTTTTGAAACCAAAAGCAAGTTTAATTTTTCAAAATTCATTCTAGCGGAAAAGATTTTGATAAAAGAAATGAATTGAGTCTATGAGATCATGCAAGGCTGCAAAGGTGTATTTGTGAGTTCTTATAAAGAGACTCTCAGAAATATGAATAATGCTTAGTCATAAACACAATTGAAGGACAAACTCATTATTTTATTGAAACTTTGGAAAAGAGGTTCAACAACAAAGATCTTATGCCAACATCTTGAGCTATGATTACTAGCAAGGTAATACATAAAGGGGCTAAACACTTAGCAATCATTGATTGGAATTTCTGAAATCTTTCAATCATTGATCTCCTTGATAGAGGCATCTTTTCAACAGGCATTTGAGGTCAGGCATAAACCAGTCTTAGCCTAATGACACAATAGCTTTATCTCCAAGATAATTGATTTCTAGGAATCAGTGTGAAGGAATTAGCTATAGAAAGGGTAGGTGTCTTGGCAATCACCTTCAGTGTCCTTCCCTTTTCTGGTGAAACCATTCTTCTCAGCCGAGTCAGCAATCTTACCTAACTCAATGGCTTATTCAATCCTCTCAGCTATAACAACCAGGTCAGTAAAATATTATGCAGAGCTTCTAGCTAGATACTCAAAGTACGAGGCCTTAAAGGTGTTGGAAAATAAACTAATCATCTCTTTTTCTAATAAAGGAGGATTAACCCGTGCAACTGCCTCACGCCACCTTTGGGTGTACTCTCTTATAGACTTCTTGTTATCCTTCTTCATAGCTTGTAAGCTCGACCTATTAAAGCCCACGTCTATATTGAATTTTTATTGTCTAATAAAGGCATCAGCCAAATCTTTCCACGTTTTCACCTTGGTATTGTCCAACCATATATACCAAGTGAGAGCAGCGTCACTTAACCTTTCTTGAAAGAAGTGAATCAACATTTTCTCATCATCAACCACCTCAACCATTTTGTTGCAGTATGCTTTAGGATGAGTTATAGGGCATTAAGTTCCCATATATTTGATAAATTTTGGCACTCTAAATTTTTTAGGAATGACCATGTTGGGCACCAAACATATCTCAACAACCTTTATAGGATCATATAGGCGAATTCCCTCAAATGGCCTCCTCATTTGCTCTAGGGCAACCAATTGTTCAAACCATCTTCTTTTACCATCTTGCCATTTTGAGATTCCTTCTTTGTAGAATCAATGGTAAATGACATTCTCATGGGGTATGCTGGTTGGAAATGCATGGCTTGTTGAAAATCAGATGACAACCCATTTACCCCCAGATTCTGTGGATTGAAGGGATTTACGGGCATAGGTTCAGGCTAAGCTATATGTGTTGCTTTTCCGGATTTGTCTCCCAAGGCTTGTTCGAGTAGACTAGTAAGCCTTGCGACTTCTTCTCTAAATTTGTCCACCTTTTTTTGGTGTTGGGCTTCCAACTTGGCTCTTTCTTCGTTTTTCATTTGTCTTTTTCTCAAATGATTGTTATAGATGGGTTTCAATGGGGAACTATATTTACACCTGGTTTATGAAAATTATGCAAGCATGCATAAATGATGATATTATCAACAAGGAAAATACAGATTCAATGCGGGCTCACCCTTCATGGGATAACAACTTAATAGGTAGATTTTAGTCGTTAAGTGCAAGGAGTAGGTTACTATCTAGTCTCAAAGGGTCTCTCGTATGCTTAGTGATCGTCCTTGAAAGGTCGATATGAGGCTTACAAGTAGTGTGAAGATAGAAGCCCTGAGTAATATCAGTTTGGCATATCAACCACTTCCAAGTAAACAATCAAACAAGAGTTTGATGGTTTTACGAATCTTATCTAAGCTAAAGCCATTGGGGTACTGTTACTTCCCCACCTATTCTAGATTTTAAGGTGTGTGCTCTTTAACGTGATGCATGACAATATAAACAAGAATGCATGCTAAAACAGTAAAAATAAAATAAACAAACCAATGAGCACAACAAACAAGATAGCAATAATAAGATAAAAAGCAAAGCTTAGTCCTAAACTTTCCTAGTAGAGTGGCCATTCTGTCGCACCCAACATCGCAACGACCTTAAGATTAATTTATGTGAAAAGAACAGATTTCTAGTATCTTGTTCTTTGGTAGGGAAATGTCTTGTTTAAAGAGTCGTCACCTAGTATTATAGTCACTAGAAACCCTAACTGATCAATATATATTTTATGGTTCGAGACTGATTACATAAAAAAAAAAAATATTATCATTTTTTATACGTCCCATGAGTTAAGTCATCCATCTTAGAGATGGCCAGTGAGCTCAGCTTTAGTTCGAGCATCCGTTTTCCATTTAGGCCTCTAAGCCAAAATCTTGGCCAACCGGCTGTAAAATTAATTTGATGCGGATGCGGCCAGGGAACATGTGGCTATAGATAGTGTTCTAATTGAACATAAAATAATATAAGAAAAGGACCTTTTATTACAGGAACAAGAAGAGAGGTGTTTGAAGGAGACTTTTTAAGTCCTATTGTAGACATGTTTATGTTTTCAATTAAAAATATATATTATATTTATACTTATAATTTGTTTTAAGATTGGTAGAAAGTGTGGATGACAGCTGTGTTAATTTGGTGGCAAAATGGCCTTGAGTTATTTAATATATATTGTTTTTAATTTTTGAGGTTTTTGATAATGTAATAGTTTTTTTTTTTTCCTTCTGAATTCCCAAGTTATTTTAACGATATCTATGTTAGTTCATAAGCATGTTATAATTAATGGATCGAGAACGTACACTTAAATTTACTAATAAATAATTTATCATGTGCAAAGCATACATCATGTTATATTTAGCACACTTCTCTAAATGTTTTCCTCTTCGAGTGGTAAAATTCAATTTTGTCCTTACAAAATCAACATTCAACTTTTATCCTTAAATTCATAATTTTCAAATATTACCCTTCAAGTTTTCAAAAGCTTTCCATGGAGCTTCTAACCATGAAATGACAAACTTGTTTTAATTTGGATCTTTAAGTGTTTTTTTGTGAGATATAGTGAAGCATGTACGAGTCGCGGGGGGGGGGGATTATAAGAAGTATAGGGATAATTAATATTAGGAATTATTAAACTATATAGGGGTAGATTTTACAAGTTAAAACCCATAAAATGTGTAAAAACAAAGACAAAAATCGAAAAGCATTAAAATCACATAAAACCAGTTTAAAATCGCATAAAACCGTAAAAACTCGCAAAAACGTTACGTTTTCACGACTTAGAGTGTGTTTGGTTTTGCGGTAGCTGTTGTGATTGTGGTTTGAAAAAAGTTGTTTTATAAAAAGTACTTTTAGTTAAGGTTGGTTTGAAAAAATAGAATGTTTGGTTAAAACTGTGGTTGAAATTGAGGTTGAAGAAAAAGTAGTTTTAATGTGTTTGGTTAAGAATACTTTTGAAATTGAGGTTATAAATAATTTTAAAAAAAATATATATTAATATTGATGGTTTTTTAATTTAAATTTTATGGATTTAACTATTGCTATTAAATCATGAAATAAAATCACACTTAAAAAAATTACTTTAACAAAAAACTATTTACAATTCCATTACATACAAAATTCATTCGACAAGAACTACAAAATTAGATAAAATATTATCAAGAATAAAATTAAGATTACACTACGAGTAAATTTAATTCACCTTAAACTAATTTAAAAAAAAAAAAAAAAAAAAATTGTTGTTCACATGAATTGTACGAGTGAAATCAATTAACTAAATTGGTTAAAAAAAAAAAACCATGTTCAGCGAACAGTGGAGGCATGCTCCACTGTTCTCTGAACAGTAGCTACCATGCAAAAAGCAGCAATTTGCTGCTTTTTATTTTCTTGCGGGGTAGAATACAATAAATTGAGAGACCCATACATAGTAAATAACTTTTTTTATTTAACCAAACACTGAGACAATACGTTTGTGAAACGCAACCTTTACCTCGTAGCCAAACGAGCTCTTGACCAAAATGTCACCGACCGAATGCAAAATTAGAAATGCAAAAATTTTGACTTTATCCCTTCTCACAAATTCACAATCTCTTTTCTTTTCCAATTCCCACCCGACCAGGCGACCACCCTCACCTTACCAGTGACTTCAAGAAATCAAGAAATCATCCCCTCTCTGTCTCACACTCTCCCTGCTCCCAGTCTCCCTGACTCCCTTCCTCTTTTCCCTTTCCCCAGCAAATCAAGAAATCATCCCCCCTGATCCGGAGCGTTCTTGGCGAGACGAAGGTAAGAATTGATTCCCAATCCCAAGCTTTGTTTTTTTCTTTCTAATAGTGGTGATTAGAAATAAAAAAAAATTGATATGGGTATGCTGTGAAATTCACTGTTTAACTTCTGGGTATTCTAAAAATTAGTGGTTTGCTTCTGGGTATTCTAACAATGGTTTACTGAGCTTTGGATAAGCATTTATGCTAACTTGTACCTGCACTGTCAGGCTATTTACCATCAGCCAATTCTATTTTCTAGGCTAAAATAACATAATTAGACCAATTTTCAGACATTAAAGGATTGGTAATCAATTACAGCAAATTAAACAGTTTGAGGACTTGTATAGGCAACTTTACTGATGGAAAAAGGACAAAAGCTAACGGAGGAAATCATAATCACCATAAGTGCAAATGGGCTGAAGTGAATGGTAGATTTCTGCATTTTTCCCCTAGTCATTTTTTCACTTCAAAGAAGCAGCTAATGACGTTGGAATCCATTAAAAAGAAAAAAAGATTTGATAAGAAAATCCCATTCAAAGGGAAGGAAATGGAGCTTGGCACTTTGACTGGCGATTTTAATTACAAGCAAAGCCAGATTTCTTTTAATGTTCACCTATGCTCTGTTTGATCTTGCTTGCTTTGGTGTTGCAGATTCTGTAATTCTGCAATCTACATAGACAACGATCCAACGAAGCATTCCAATTTTCAGGATTGCAGGTATTATGTAAATCCAAAAACTGCAAACTTTAGGGTAATTGATGCACATGTTTGGAATGCCTTAAAATGGAGATCAACAACAGCATCTTGTTTACCAACCTTAAAATGGCCATCTATTAATGTTGCATATATATAAGCATTTGGCATGATATTTTGGTCCATCATCTTTTTCATAATACGAACAGCTACATCAAGCATTCCTTTCTTTGTATAGCCATTTATTATAGAAGAATATGTGATGACATTTGGAACAACCTATTTCCTCTCCATTTCTCGCAACAGAGATTCTGCACCATCCATGTCTCCCAACTTGCAGTATCCATCGATCATTGCTGTATAGGTAATGTTATTTGGAATACAATTTAGCTTTGCAAGTGGGCAAAACATGGCCTCCATTGGATTATGTATAAACTATTTATAATTTTATTTGAATTATGTATTTTAAGATGTTTGGATATTTGTATTGTTTATTTTACTTTTATTTGAATTATGTATTTTAATATGTTTGGATATTTTGTATTGTTTAAAATATTTTACTTAGGATTTTAGTTAAAATATTTTACTTTTGATTTTATGATTTTTAGTTAAAAATTTTTAATTTTAATTTTATAATTTTAAGTTTAAAAGAGTCGAGTTTAAAATTGAATCTTTCGTGTCTAGTTTAAAAAGTTTTTGACAACCTTGCGCAAGAGTACAGCTACTTCATAAAGCACTAATTTGTTGAATCTGTCGTGTCAAAAAAAGGTTTTTGACAACCTTGGGTAAGAGTACAGCTACTTCATAAAGCACTAATTTGTTGAATCTTTCGATATTGAACGATTTACTTTAGATGTCGATTGATCCCTTGATTAGCTGTTTCATGGCCTTGCCCAAAAGGGATTATTTATCAGCTGTAGCCTCTCCCTCCCTCTCCAAAAAAAGAAAAAAAAACACTGAAATTGTATGTCTTCAGGAGGTTCGAAGATGACAAGGAATTTGGTGAGGGGGGATTCCAGTTCGGTTCAGGATGTTCAAGATCCAATTGTCGCCGGTAAGTCAAATAATTGTGGTTATATTTAGTAGTTTTCATTTTAGAAACCATTTAATCTTTCATGATTTTGAGACCACCTATTTAAAATCTCTTGGAATTGAATGATATATGTTCTCATGTTTTTTTTGGCTAAATACATAGATGCATGGTTAGATCTAGTTAGATGGATGGATATATGATAAGGAAATGTCTTAAGCATCCGATCTGTTGAATAATCTTTGATTTCTCTCACTGTTTCAGCTCAAGCTAAGTTCTTTTATTATGCCTGCGTTTCATGCGAAACCCATTTGTTGCCTTTTGACTGGATCTTCAAACCCTAGCTAACAAAGTCCTTGATTAATTGCCTAATCCACTTGATTCAATTAGATAACACATCGATCCAAGTCCGGATGAAAAAGGGATCAGGAAGCCCGTTTGATTTTTTTTAATAAAACAGATACTAAAAACAAGGTTAGTGGACCATTTTTATAGGAAAACAATTTATACAGATAACCTTAGTTGGTGATTTAATCAGGAATACAATTGAAAAGGAAGGAAAAAAGTCAACTGTAGTAGTATTCATGCATGCCTGCCCCCAAAGCAGCTCATGCGTACATGTTCATACACGCAGGCTCTGCAGGTCCTCAGCGTAGGAAAAGCACACAGGATATCAACAAAGATCGCCTTGCGAAAATGATAGTAAGTAGCCAGCCAAATATTACCCCTCTCTAGCACTCCATTGTGGTGATTTTCTTTATTTCTATTTCCCTCATACATAACTCATATTCATTTCTTTTCCTATCTAATTTGCAGGAAAAGAAGAAAAAATTCAAGGCAAGGATGAAAAATCTTGAGAAAGGCTATTTCCAACTTGAAGGACAAGCATCTCAGGTGACAATGGACCTGAAGGAAACTAGAGAAAAATATATCGAAGTGCTGATCGGGCAAAAGAGTCACACTGATTCTATACTTGAACTACAGAAGGTGGGATTCTCTCTTCATACACTATAAACTGATCTTTCACAAAACTTAGGACGAGTATATATATATATATATATGTCTCTTGTGCCCGCACCGTGAAATGCTGTTACGATTCCATTAATTTGGTTTAAATCTGGGAACCTTTTCATAGTAAATTATATCAGTATACTTATTGATGAGAAAATTTTATGACTCTCATGCTTACAAATATAAACTTTAACTCGAAAACTTGCGTACATGATCTCTTTGAAAGCAGATGTAGATGATTAGTACACACTCCTCAAAAGAAGGCTAATTACATCTTGTCTCATATAATATCCATTAACTTCGTCAACACACTTTTGGCTGCAGTTGATTGCCTCAGGTGGGGAAAAGATGAGTGCCTTAAAAGAGGAACATGCACAGGAGATTCAATGCTTGAAAGCGAAACATGCACAGGAATTGCTGGAGCGCGACAGAAAGTTTAATGCCTTGAAAGCGAACATGCACAGGAATTGCTGGAGCGCGACAGAAAGTTTAATGCCTTAAAAGAGGAACATGAGGTGTGCGCCCCGTGGGGCGCAGAAGTGGAAATGTGCTTGGGAACGCCGGAGATATGGTAATGCAGCACTAAAAGCTCTCATTTCTTTATTTAAGTACATTCTATCATATAAAAATCATTTGAGGGATGCAGTAGAAAGTTCAAAAGAGCTGGGTCTCATAACAGGTTTAAATTTCTGCATAGAGATGCTTATTATAGTTTTCTTTTTTACTATGGTGTTGTGTAGGTTTCAAAACTTGGTTATGACTCAATATAAAAATTAGTTTTTAAGCCTTACACAGTAGTTAAAGTTTTAAAATTAAGATAAATTTTCAATATTTTTTTAATAAAATCCTAGTATTCTCCTTTTCTTCTTATTCATCTGTCATAACTATCAATATTTAACTGTTCTATGAACAATAAATGTTCACAGAAACAACCCCATGGAGACACCTGCCACTGCTCAGGCACCAGCTAGTTCGTCACCTCTGACCACTAGATCGCATCCCAAATGGCCTAACTCGGCAAGACATGTGTAACAGGGGTAAACATTTTTGAACTTCTAAAACCCTTATTTTATATTTTTCGAGTTTGGATTCCCTAAGGCCTCCTGAGAGGCATGAATAATTGCAAGATGGACACCTTCTTTCTTGAGACAATGTGGTGTTTTTCATATGGGCTGGGCTCAGTCTATTGGACATCCTCTTTATTATGTAATCTTATTTATTGTGTTTGTTTTAGTGGTTTGGTTATGATTGTGATTGAGACCTTCTTTGTGAGACAATGTGGTATTTTATTGTAATGGGCTGCGCTCAGCCTATTGGATATTCTCTTTATTATGTAATCTTATTTATGGTGTTTGTTTAAATGGTTGTGGTTATGGTTGTGATTGAAGTTGGGTACAATTTAATTATACATCAAACTTAACTATAAAAACTAAATTTTCTTGTTTTTTCTAGTTTTTTTTGTGAGTTCCATACAACTATAATTTCGATTTTACAACTATAATTTATATGGTTTTAAAGAGGAGTTTTAATATTGCTTTTATATTAGTTTGGTAAATGGAAAGAAATAAGCTTTTCAACAACTTAGGCGAGATCATCGTGTTTTTATTGAATTTGTTTTTATATGACTATTCTTTCTCATGCTTATAACTCTGTTAGTCCCTTATATTTTTACAGAACTTTTAATTGAATCTCGTTTTCAAAAAGTTAATTATGTCCTTGCACGTTATTGATATGCTTAATTATCCCTTCATTTGTCCTTAACATTAAATGAGAGTTTATTCAGGGAGTATTTAGGGGTATAGTAATAGTTATTTTTCAAAGTGTATTTTGTTTGAAAAATATCAAAATATTTTTTTTATTTTAAAAAATTATTTTTGACATCACCACATCAAAACGATTTTAAAACATTAAAAATTACTTTGAATAAAAAAATTAAAATTTTAAACAAAAAACAAGGTTAAAATTCATTCCAAAACACTATTTTAATCAAAACATCAGCAGTTTCAATTCTATTATCATATTTCTATAGTTGGATTAAAGTTTTTGTAATCATAAATTATGGTTTGTCAATAACAATAAAGGATGGCGTATAGAAGAGAATCTAGTAGGTTTTTTTTCTTCTACTTTTAATTTCTGATAAAAAAAATGATTAAATTCCCAATGTGCTTTATATGTTTTTTTTTTCTCTCTCTTAAGATTCGCGACTTCGAGTGTTTTCATGGAATGAATCATTTCCCATTTCATTTATATTCCTTCACATATGTTAGGTCTTGTGTTCAAGCCCTGAATAAGATGGTAATGCAGCACTAAAAGCTCTCATTTCTTTATTTAAGTACATTCTATTATATAAAATCACTTGGGAGGGTGCAGTAGTAAGTTCAAAAGAGTTGGGTATCATCAACAGGTTTAAATTTCTGCATAGAGATGGTTATAGGAGTTTTCTTTTTCAAATGGTGTTGTGTAGGTTTCAAACTTGGTTATGACTTAACCTTTTTTTTCATATTTTCGAGTTTGGATTCCCTAAGGCCTCAAACTGTACTGGGAGGCATGAATAATTGCAAGATGGACACCTTCTTACTTGAGACAATGTGGTGATTTATCATATGGGTTGGGCTCAGTCTATTGGACATCTTCTTTATTATGTAACCTTATTTATTGTGTTTGTTTTATTGGTTTGGTTATGATTGTAATTGAGGACGGGTATAATTTAATTATACCCAAAATTTAATTATAAAAATTAGTTTTTTTTTCTTATTTTTTCTAGTGGGTCCCATATAAGGTTCGATCAATTTTTTATTTCGAGTTTTGATCAATTTTGTTTTTCAAAAAAATCAACAAATTAAAGACCAAGTTTCTATTGGATTAGACCCTAATCAACTCAAATTTTTGACTTAGTCAATCAATTTTTTTTTCTTTAACTTGAACTTGTTCAGGCCAGATCAATTGGGTTTCAAGTCTACCCAGATTTTATAACTATGAAATCATATGGTTTTAAAGAGGAGTTTTAATATTGCTTTTATATTAGTTTGGTATATGTAAAGAAATGAGCTTTTCACAACTTAGGAGAGATCATCGTGTTTTTATTGCATTTGTTCTTATATGACTATTCTTTCTCATGCTTATGACTTTGTTAGTCCCTATATTCTTACATAATGTTTAATTGAATCTCTTTTTGACAAAGTTAATTATGTCCTTGTATGTCAATGATTTGCTGAACAAAAAAACCAAAAAATCCATTAAATCAAGGAAACCGGAAAAAAAATAACCAAAAAAACTGAATCGTGAAAAAAAATTGATTAAACCGATTAGAATTTTTAAAAAACTAACTGGTTCAGTTTTGGTTTTATAAGCCTGAAACTGAAAAAACCGAACCCAAACAAAAAAAACCAGAAAAAATTGTGCAATATTGGAAAAATCAAGCCAAACCCGAAAAAAACCGAGCCAAACCGAAAAACGATCCAAACCAAAAAAATCGGTTTTTGTTCTAAATTAACCAAACCAAAACTAGTTGGTTTGAACCGGTTTTGATTTTTTTTTAAAAACCGGTTTGATTACTTTTTTTGATAAAAACCGAACCGAAAATGATCACTCCTAATTTGCTTAATTATCCCTTTATGTGTCCTTAACATTACATGAGAGCCTATTTAGAGAGTGTTTAATTAAGAGTGTGATAACGATTGATTTTTAAAGTTTTTTTTATTTAAAAAAATATTTTATTTTTTATTCTACAGTGAAGGCATGTTCCCCTCTGCTTCTGTTTCTTCTTATCTTCACTTGTTGTGGTCACCGATTTTCTCTGTCTCTATGTTCTTCTTCTTTTTCTCCTTTTTGTCTCCCCTTTGTTTCTCTTTTTGATTGCGTTCTGTCTCCTCTGGTTTTGAGATGAAAGGACGATAGTAGGGATCGTTTTTGTATCACTCCTCTGCTTTTCTCTTCTTCTCTGTCTTCTCTCTCTCTCTCTCTCTCTCTCTAGCCTTTTTATAAGGCCAGAGAGAGTGAAGTCTTTAACAGAGCAGGACTGTTAATCGATGTAGAAAACAAGATCGTGTGCAACAGACGTGGTCCGGGTTTGGTGCTATTTTTTCTGTAAATGAAGCTGTCAACAGTCCTGTTCTTGCAGGACTGTTAATGGAATTGGAAAACGAGATCGTGGGCATGAGACAGGAGACGTGGTTTGATTTTGGTGCTATTTTTTTCCCTGTTGAATCGGTCTTCAGGATGAGGAGATGATAAACAATGTGCTGAAAACGACACCGTTTTTATCTAAAATGACTATTTTTAATTTGACCCTTGAATTTCTGGCATTTAATAATTAGGTCCCTGATTTCAGTAGAGTCTCTCCTATACCGAGAGGTCCTAAGTCATCGACATATAATCTGTTTACACTTCTAATATTTCGCATCTCATAACTCAATCACGACTTAATTGTCTTGGGTCTCAATCCCACAAACATCATCGTCATCACAACCATAATATTTATAACACACATTGAACAACAAATATTTTTTTAGAGGAATAAATAAGATAAACATGCATACATGAACATACTTATATGAATTTCAGAGTTAAGATTATCTATTCAAGTTTAAACATCAATTTTACAAATTATGTTTTATAAAAGTTGTAATGTTACAAAATATAAGGATAAACTCCCTATAATTATATTACAAAAAGTGAACTTATGCTAGGATCTACTCCTGTCGTGCATGCGATGGTCCTGAAACAAAATACATATTATTAAAACATGAATATCACAATAAGTATAGCAACACAAATATCCAACAATTAAAAAAGACAGACATGTATTTATACGTTATTCACTTATCCCTTTTGGTTTCCATTGGAACTCTTTCTCATTCAACTACTAAAACCGTTTCATCTTCTATTATCAACTTCTATTCAAGTTTTCATAAGATTAACCATGATTATTTATGCCTAACACATTATGTAACAATCCAACTGTACGACTCAATCAATGTTAAAAGATCACAACATATCCTTTTTATTTGAGGGTGATTTTTTTTTTAAAAAAATTCAGCAAAGTTTCTTTTGCATTTAGGACATTCCAAGTTATCGACTACTATCAATTTACTCAATCAACCCATCATCACAAGGTCCCATAATTCCGAACCTTATGTCAAACCTCATAATTCCACACAATATATATATCCTACGAGTAAGATCAATATGAACATAGTCCAAACATCATATCATAAAATTTAAGAGAAAAGGAATACTAATATGAAAGAAAGTATTTACAACATAATAAGTGTTTCTAAATATTTCAAAAGGGTTAGTTACAAGATAACTAAAATACTAAATGCTAAGCTGAACTTTTATAAATACATCAAGGTTTACACAAAAGTATACTACATAAAGGCGTTAATTCCCTTTTTGTTTAAGTTAAATATTTACATAAGCTTCACAAAGTAGAGTCCTAAACTAATGATCTTCCTGGATGTTTGATGGACCTGTTATATAAATAAATATACCATTATGTTGATAAAGAATATATGTATGCTCATGTAATAAATACGAATGAAGTATTAACTTTCTATCGAACCATAAGAATTCTAATAGAGAACTTATATTTTGCTTGTAAATCTTTTAAACCCAATTAACACTCATTTGTATATTCTTAATTGAATAATCTTATTTACTTGTATGAACTAGGTGACCTTGCAAGGTCTAATCTTGTAATCCGTTTCCCAGTGATCCTATTACGGATGCCATTAGCGGAAGCAAATCTTGTAGTTCATGTCCCGACAATCCTATCATGGATGCCATTAGCCGAAGCTAATCTTGTAATTCATCTCCCGGCAATCCTATCACGGATGCCATTAGCCGAAGTTAATCTTGTAATTCATATCCCGGCAATCCTATCGCGGATGCCATTAGCCGAAGCTAATCTTGTATTTATGCTAGATTTTATTTACATTGAACACAACATATATTGTAATTGCATTAACCAGATGAATTTTAAATTATATAAGTGCAAATAGGAGGAAAATCACGCATCTTCTTCGCTTGTCTCGTGACCTCCCCTAACAAAAGATCCAATCCTGGTCGCTCCTCCTGAATCACAAGGAAGTTTTTTGGTTATGATTCCTTCAAGCCGATATTATAGAGAATTCATATTCATCAATTACTCATATGTTACTTTCTATGCATGTTCATTTTCTCATAATAACATACATACATATATCATGTATATTTTCAGAGTTAGTATCTCAATGTGTAAGCGTTCGTATGACTCAATTCTTTTATATTCTTATTTATATTATTCACGTGAAAGTCTACTGTTACTGTCCAATTTCCAACTGTTACTGTCCAATTTCCAACCATTACTGTCTGACTTTGAATCGTTACTGTCTGACTTTGAACTGTTACTGTCCAATTTTCAACTGTTACTGTTTGACTTTGATTTTTAACTGTTACTGTTACTGTCTAAACACTCATCAGATTTTTAACTATATCTAAAGTTCTAAAACTCCATTTTAAGTGAGATTGAACTCGTTAGAAAGCTAAGACACGAGGCTACCAGTTCTTTGCAGGAAGGAGAACCCAGTTCTGCCTCTAAGATAATCAAAATTGCTAAACAACTAATCAGTCCTACTGCCTTACATGATTAGTCACGACTCAGTTTTGATTGGTAACCCATAACTGGAGTTCTACATCTCCAAATTGAGTAAGACCAATTCCTTGGTTAGCTAATATTCAAATCTACAATTTCTATGAGGAATCCACTCCTAATTCCTTCATCCTCCTATCCAAAATCTCACTGAAAGTCAGGAGACAAGTCTGTCTAGAGTTGTCTCCCCCTCCCCTTCACACAATACTTTCATAAACTACATACCACACACATAAATTAACTTAATCTTAACAATAAGTACTTTTTCCCCAATTTATGTATAAGAACCCTAACCTGTGATTCAATATTAAGGCATCAATTCTTTATCGAATTTAAAAATGATTTTTTTTTAAGATCATGTTTAGAATACCTTACCCGGTACAAATTAAGATCTTGATCTTTAACCAATTGAAGATTTTCAACTCCCTCTTTTCTTTTCTTCTTGTTCAATTTCTTGGTAATCATTTGCTCTCAAGTGTTTATTCCATCTATAAGCTCTAAATCTTGGATGGGTTCTTGAAATGTTAGTGTTTCTCTCTTGATTTCTCAAGAATGGGTATAAAACTTCCTATCTTCTCTCTTTATGGTTCCTACAGATTTTGTTTTGGTGAGGATAGAGTATTTAAACTCTATATTTTCCCTTATTTGCATTTAGGCCCCCCTTTTCCTTTAAGTGTATTTTTTTTTCTCTTCAATTAAATCCAACCCTTAATAGTACCGGGTTCATTATAATATCTCGAATTATTTCACTCGAAAATTCATATTCAAAAATTTCTTAATTCCTGTTTTTTATTTAACCATATGCATGAATTTCTTCACTTTTATTTATTTATTTTTTCTTGGGATTTACACATTACATACCAATTTCATCGGTATCATCATCACCCCATAGGTGTCGATGCATAGCGATCCCTTTACCTGGGACCATAACGTACACTAAATATATGTTAGTCGATGCATGATGATCCTCTTCATAACTCGGCAAGACATGTGTAACAGGGGTAAACATTTTGAACTTCTAAACCCTTATTTTATATTTTCGAGTTTGGATTCCCTAAGGCCTCCTGTACTGAGAGGCATGAATAATTGCAAGATGGACACCTTCTTTCTTGAGACAATGTGGTGTTTTATCATATGGGCTGGGCTCAGTCTATTGGACATCCTCTTTATTATGTAACCTTATTTATTGTGTTTGTTTTAGTGGTTTGGTTATGATTGTGATTGAGACCTTCTTTGTGAGACAATGTGGTATTTTATTGTATGGGCTGCGCTCAGCCTATTGGATATTCTCTTTATTATGTAATCTTATTTTATGGTGTTTGTTTAAATGGTTGTGGTTATGGTTGTGATTGAAGTTGGGTACAATTTAATTATACATCAAACTTAACTATAAAAACTAAATTTTCTTGTTTTTTCTAGTTTTTTTTGTGAGTTCCATACAACTATAATTTCGATTTTACAACTATAATTTATATGGTTTTAAAGAGGAGTTTTAATATTGCTTTTATATTAGTTTGGTAAATGTAAAGAAATAAGCTTTTCAACAACTTAGGCGAGATCATCGTGTTTTTATTGAATTTGTTTTTATATGACTATTCTTTCTCATGCTTATAACTCTGTTAGTCCTTATATTTTTACAGAACTTTTAATTGAATCTCGTTTTCAAAAAAGTTAATTATGTCCTTGCACGTTATTGATATGCTTAATTATCCCTTCATTTTGTCCTTAACATTAAATGAGAGTTTATTCAGGGAGTATTTAGGGGTATAGTAATAGTTATTTTTCAAAGTGTATTTTGTTTGAAAATATATCAAAATATTTTTTTATTTTTTTAAAAAAATTATTTTGACATCACCACATCAAAACGATTTTAAAACATTAAAAAATTACTTTGAAGAAAAAAATTAAAAATTTTAACAAAAAACAAGGTTAAAATTCATTCCAAAACACCATTTTAATCCAAACATCAGCAGTTTCAATTCTACTATCATATTTCTATAGTTGGATTAAAGTTTTTTTAATCATAAATTATGGTTTGTCAATCACAATAAAGGATGGCGTATAGAAGAGAATCTAGTAGGTTTTTTCTTCTACTTTTAATTTCTGATAAAAAAAAATGATTAAATTTCTAGTGTGCTTTATATGTTTTTTTTCTCTCTCTCTTAAGATTCGCGACTTCGAGTGTTTTCATGGAATGAATCATTTCCCATTTCATTTATATTCCTTCACATATGTTAGGTCTTGTGTTCAAGCCCTGACTGAGATGGTAATGCAGCACTAAAAGCTCTCATTTCTTTTATTTAAGTACATTCTATTATATAAAATCACTTGGGGGGGTGCAGTAGTAAGTTCAAAAGAGTTGGGTCTCATCAATAGGTTTAAATTTCTGCATAGAGATGGTTATTAGAGTTTTCTTTTTTCCTATGGTGCTGTGTAGGTTTCAAACTTGGTTATGACTTAATATAAAATTAGTTTTTAAGCCTTATACAGTAGTTGAAGTTTTAAAATTAAGATAAATTTTCAATATTTTTTTAATAAAATCCAATCATTCTCCTTTTCTTCTTATTAATCTGTCATACTATCAATATTCTAACTGTTCTATGAACAATATTGCTCCCAAAACAACCCCATGGAGACACCAGCCACTGCTCAGGCCACCAGCTAGTTCGTCACCTCTGACCCACTTCGCATCCCAAATGGCCTAACTCAGCAAGACATGTAGCAAGGGTAAACATTTTGAACTACTAAACCATTTTTTTATATTTTCGAGTTTGGATTCCCTAAGGCCTCAAACAGTACTGGGAGGCATGGATAATTGCAAGATGGACACCTTCTTTCTTGAGACAATGTGGTGTTTTATCATATGGGCTGGGCTCAGTCTATTGGACATCCTCTTTATTATGTAACCTTATTTATTGTGTTTGTTTTAGTGGTTTGGTTATGATTGTGATTGAGGTCGGGTATAAATCAATTATGCATAAAATTTAATTATAAAAATTAGTTTTTTTTTTCTTGTTTTTTCTAGTGGGTCCCATATAAGGTTCGATTTGTTTTTTTTCGAGTTTTTGAATCAATTTATTTTTTTAAAAATCAACAAATTAAAAACCAAAGTTTCTATAATGTTTAATTGAATCTCTTTTTCACAAAGTTAATTATGTCCTTGTATGTCAATGATTTGCTTTAGAGGTGAACAAAAAAACAAAAAAATCTATTAAATCAAGAAAACCGGAAAAAAAAATAACCAAAAAAACTGAATTTCGTAAATTCTTCTAAAATATATATTTTTTATTTAGGTTAAAGTTTCAAAATTTTTGGAGTACAATAAGATGTTTTTTTTTTTTTTTACAAATAAAAGAATAAATAGCACAAATGAGTGTCTAGAAACTTCTCCAAGGACCAAATTGAAAACTTGCCCAAAACAGCCCCCATATAAGCTGCCAACAAAAAAAAAAAAAAAAAGAGAGAGAGAGAGAGAAAAGAGGGCTTTTGTTATTTTTCTTGGAAATTGCTTGAAAAAAAATTGTTTAAGAATTAAAGTGTCTACAAGGAGTTTTAAGAATTAAAGTGTGCTTTTAGAGATGGAAAAATTAAGCTTAGAGGGAAGTGTGGAGGAGAACTTGATTTAACTTGTTTCGGCTTTTGATTCTTCATTAAAGAGAGGGTTTGATGGATTAAGGAGTGTACAAGGAGTTTTAAGAATTAAAGTGTGCTTTTAGAGAAGGAAAATTAAGCTTAGAGGGAAGTGTGGAGGAGAACTTGATTCAACTTGTTTTGGCTTTTAATTCTTCATTCCTTAAGGGTAAGAAAACTCTCCATGATGATCCATTGTGTTGCTTTTTCATGTTTGTTCTTGGATTGATTAGAATTGGTATTATGTGAAGTTGGGTTCTTGATGTTATAATGGTTTGAATGCATGAATTTATGTTAATTATATGTTTATTGAGGGAATAAATGTTTGGGCTTGTCATTAATTAGGTTAATTTGAAAAAAAAAAGTATTCCTTCCTCTTAGTAATGAGAATTTCAGCCAATGGTGGATTTTTGGGGTGATTAGGTTGTTGAATTAATGACAAGTAAATTTATGTTTAGTTATGATAATAGATTATTTGATGATTGAAGAATGTGTAAAAAAAAAAGAAGAAAGAGGAGGAGGGGGTTAAAAAGTGGTTTCCACCTTGGGTTTGCTATTGATCCCTTGTTATGTTATAATTAAATAGGATCTTATTGTATTGATTAGTGAAATTCCATACATGATGCTTAGTTGTTGTTATGTGTGATTATAGAACTCTTAGAAAGGTGAATTTGGCCATAGAAAATATAAGAAATAAAAATTTCAAGCTTGAAGAAGTTAATGAATTGTATTTAAATAGTGGAAGAAAAAATAAAATAAAATGAAATGATGTGTTGAATTAGATGTCAAGGAATTAAATTTCCTTTAATTGTTGGGAAAAAGTTTTATAGTGATATAAGATTGCCTTCTAATTGTGGTGAATTAAAAGTTTAGGTGGTTGTAGCATAGTATGAATTATTTGTGGATTTATTACAGAGCATGAAACTATGTTAGAATAATCATAAGAGTTTCGAATTTTTAAAATTATATCGATCGAAAATCTTACTATGTGATGAAGTTTTAAGAAATTTATTTAGTGATGAAATATTGGCATCATAAGATTTTTCAAATGAACATGAGAGATTGTAGGCTCCAGACAGCAGCAGGGAGCTACTAGTCGAGCATCACCGGTAGATAGGTGCTCGACATCTTGAATCTTTGTTAGAAAGATTAATTGAAAGCATTGTGTTAATTTTATTTAGAAATTCTGTCATTTATATTTTGATGTCAACGGATAAATTAGTGCTAGGTAAAGGGGCAGATTAATTAGTGCCTGGTAATTGGACAAATAAATTAGTGCTCGGTAAATGGCCGGATGAACTAGTGCCGGGTAATTGGACGGATAAAGTAGTGCCCAGTAAGTGGGTGGATGAACTAGTGCCCAGTAATTGGACGGATAAACTAGTGCCCGGTAATCGAGCAGATAGACATAATTGGACAGATGAACTAGTGCTTGATATTTGGGTGAATGGGTTAGTGCCCCTAATGAGGGAGTAGTACCCTGGTGAAATGGCTAAGATTGGAATTAATTAGATGATTATTGAAGGTGTAAGATATTAATGATTCATTATAAAATAAATAGGAGAATTATTTTTACATGGGTATAATGAAATGACACATTGTATTTATTTATGATTATGTTGATTAAATGTTAATCTTATTTTCAGGATCCTCATAGCATTAAAGTAGATCATGCTTGATATAAGACACTTTTTGCATATTTATAATTATCAACATGTATTTTGAGATTGATGTATGATGTAAAAGAGGTCGAATGAACCCTTTTAATTGTAGAACAAAACTTTTATATGTAATTAATATGTATGCCATACTTAAGAATATCTTTATGTTAAATTAAGTATTTGTATTCTATCATGGTTGCTCATATGATTATAAATGTTGGAATGATAAAATAATAGGGGTGGTCCATTCATAATCTAAGTTTTTATTGAAATTATTTGATTATGCAAGTTAAGTAAACCTTAGAATTGTTATTTATGTTGTTTTTTTTATTATTATTATTATTATTGTTTTGCATTTTGATTATCGGACATAATATATGTTTTTTTTGTGATGCGTTGTTGGGAAAGAGGTCCAAGATGATTGGACCATGATTATGATATGAATTGTGTCGGGAATGAAGATATTGATAACTTGGTATGTTCCGTTATAAGGGAAACTCTGCCGAATTTTTAGTAAAAAAAAAAAATTACATTGCATAAAATTTTACACTTATAAATAATTTTATCATATGGGCTGGGCTCAGTCTATTGGACATCCTCTTTATTATGTAACCTTATTTATTGTGTTTTGTTTTAGTGGTTTTGTTATTGATTGTGATTGAGGTCGGGTATAAATCAATTATGCATAAAATTTAATTATAAAAATTAGTTTTTTTTTCTTGTTTTTTTTCTAGTGGGTTCCCATATAAGGTTCGATTTGTTTTTTTCGAGTTTTGATCAATTTATTTTTTTAAAAAATCAACAAATTAAAAACCAAGTTTCTATAATGTTTAATTGAATCTCTTTTTCACAAAGTTAATTATGTCCTTGTATGTCAATGATTTGCTTTTAGAGGTGAACAAAAAAACAAAAAAATCTATTAAATCAAGAAAACGGAAAAAAAATAACCAAAAAAAACTGAATCGTGAAAAAAAATTGATTAAATCGATTTTAATTTTTAAAAAAACTTACTGGTTTAGTTTTGGTTTTATAAGCCTGAAACTGAAAAAAACAGAAACCCAAACGAAAAAAACCAGAAAAAATTGAGCAAAAACTGGAAAAATCAAGTCAAATCCGAAAAAAAACCCGAGTCAAACAGAAAAAACGATTCAAACCGAAAAAACTGAGTCAAACCAAAAAAACCAGTTTTTGTTCTAAATTAACAAAACCAAAACTGGTTGGTTTGAACCGGTTTTGGTTTTTTTTAAAAAAAAACCGGTTTGGTTATTTTTTTTTTTTTATAAAAACCGAACAAAAAATGATCACCCTAATTTGCTTAATTATCCCTTTATGTGTCCTTAACATTACATGAGAGCCTATTTAGAGAGTGTTTAATTAGGAGTGTGGTAACGATTGATTTTTAAAGTAATTTTTATTTTAAAAAATTTTAAAAAAATATTTTTATTTTTTATTCTAAACGGTGAAGGGTATTTTAAATTTTTTTTCTGCATATTTTTCAATTGAATTGGTGCATTGAAAAAAAAAATCAATACATTTATGTAAATGTTAATCATAGTAAAAAAAAAATTCCTCCACTATAAAAGCAACTGAATCACCTTTAGAAATAATAATATTTAACAATAATAATAATAATATTTTTAAGATGAATATTTCTTATTTTTTAAAAAAATAATAATATTGACAACGTGAATTATAATATATATATTTTAGCTCATGTGGCTAGACTGGATCCAATTGGCCGGGCCTAATCACTGGCTTGGACCAATGACCTATCGGCTTTAGGATACACGCGTGAGTGCACGCTTGCTACTGTTAATTCACTTGAAAAAGTAAAAATGCAAAGGAAGTTACATGCAGGGACGAAAAGATCATACCTGGAAGCGGAAACTAAGGGACGAAGGCGATGGCGAAGACGTGCTGGCTGATCTTTCTGGGCTTTAGTCTGTGTCAGTTCTTCCCCTTTTGTTCTTTTGTTTTCTTTTCTCTATTTTTTTTTTTTGTGCCTCCTCCTTATACCGAGAGGTCCTAAGTCATCGACATGTAATCTGTTTACACTTCTAATGTTTTGGCATCTCATAACTCAATCACTACTTAATTGTCTTGGGTCTCAATCTCACAAACATCATCGTCATCACAACCATAATATTTATAACATACATTGAACAACAAATATTTTTTTAGAGGAATAAATAAGATAAACATGCATACATGAACATACTTATATGAATTTCAGAGTTAAGATTATCTATTCAAGTTTAAACATCAATTTTACAAAATTATGTTTTATAAAAGTTGTAATGTTACAAAATATAAGGATAAACTCCTATAACTAGATTATAAAAAGTGAACATATGCTAGGATCTACTCTTGTAGTGCATGCGATGGTCCCGAAAATAAAAATACATATTATTAAAACATGAATATCACAATAAGTATAGCAACACAAATATCCAACAATTAAAAAAGACAAACATGTATTTATACGTTATTCATTTATCCCTTTTGGTTTCCATTGGAACTCTTTCTCATTCAACTACTAAAACCGTTTCATCTTCTATTATCAACTTCTATTCAAGTTTTCATAAGATCAACCATGATTATTTATGCCTAACACATTATGTAACAATCCAACTGTACGACTCAATCAATGTTAAAAGATCACAACATATCCTCTTTATTTGAGGGTGTATTTTTTTTTTTCCCAAAAATTCAGCAGAGTTTCTTTTGCATTTAGGACATTCCAAGTTATCGACTACTATCAATTTACTCAATCAACCCATCATCACAAGGTCCCATAATTCCGAACCTTATATCAAACCTTATAATTCCCACACAATATATATATATCCTACGAGTAAGATCAATATGAACATAGTCAAACATCATATCATAAAATTTAGAGAAAGGAATACTAACATGAAAGAAAGTATTTACAACATAATAAGTGTTTCTAAATATTTCAAAAGGGTTAGTTACAAGATAACTAAAATACTAAATGCTAAGCTGAACTTTTTATAAATACATCAAGGTTTACACAAAAGTATACTACATAAACGCGTTAATTCCCTTTTTGTTTAAGTTAAATATTTACATAAGCTTCACAAAGTAGAGGTCCTAAACTAATGATCTTCCTGGATGTTTGATGGACCTGTTATATAAATAAATATACCATTATGTTGATAAAGAATATATGTATGCTTATGTAATAAATACAAATAAAGTATTAACTTTTCTATCGAACCATAAGAATTCTAATAGAGAGCTTATATTTTGCTTGTAAATCTTTTAAACCCAATTAACACTCATTTGTATATTCTTAATTGAATAATTCTTATTTACTTTGCATGAACTAGGTGACCTTGCAAGGTCTAATCTTGTAATCCGTTTCCCAGCGATCCTATTACGGATGCCATTAGTCGAAACAAATCTTGTAGTTCATGTCACGACAATCCTATCACGGATGCCATTAGCCGAAGCTAATCTTGTAATTCATATCCCGACAATCCTATCATGGATGCCATTAGCCGAAGCTAATCTTGTAAATCATCTCCCGGCAATCCTATCACGGATGCCATTAGTCGAAGTTAATCTTGTAAATTCATATCCCGACAATCCTATCGTGGATGCCATTAGCCGAAACTAATCTTGTATTTATGCTAGATTTTATTTACATTGAACACAACATATATTGTAATTGCATTCACCAGAAGAATTTTTAAATTATATAAAGTGCAAATAGGAGGAAAATCACGCACCTTCTTTTACCTGTCTCGCAACCTCCCCTAACAAAAGATCCAATCCTGGTCGCTCCTCCTGAATCACAAGGAAGTTTTTTTGGTTATGATTCCTTCAAGCCGATATTATAGAGAATTCATATTCATCAATTACTCATATGTTACTTTCTATGCATGTTCATTTCCTCATAATAACATACAAACATATATATCATGTATATTTTCAGAGTTAGTATCTCAATGTGTAAGCGTTTGTATGACTCAATTCTTTTATATTCTTATTTATAGTATTCACGTGAAAGTCTACTGTTACTGTTCAATTTCCAACTATTACTGTCTCATTTTGAACTGTTACTGTCCAATTTCCAAACGTTACTGTCTGACTTTGAACTGTTACTGTTCAATTTCCAACTGTACTGTCTGACTTTGAACTATTACCGTCTGAACACTCATAAGATTTTTAACTATATCTAAAGTTCTAAAAACTTCATTTTAAGTGAGATTGATCTCGTTAGAAATCTAAGACATGAGGCTACCAGTTCTTTGAAGGAAGAAGAACCTAGTTCTGCCTCTAAGATAATCAAAATTGCTAAACAACTAATCAGTCCTACTGCCTTACATGATCAGTCATGACTCAGTTTCGGTTGGTAACCCATAACTGGAGTTCTACATCTCCAAATTAAGTAAGACCAATTCCTTGGTTAGCTAATATTCAAATCTATAATTTCTATGAGGAATCCACTCCTAATTCCTTCATCCTCCTATCCAAAATCTCACTGAAAGTCAGGAGACAAGTCTGTCTAGAGTTGTCTCCCCCTCCCCTTCACACAATACTTCCATAAACTACATACCACACACATAAATTAACTTAATCTCAACAATAAGTACTTTTCCCCCAATTTAGGTCTAAGAACCCTAACCTGTGATTCAATATTAAGGCATGAATTCTTTATCGAATTTAAAAATGATTTTTTTTAAGATCATGTTTAGAATACCTTACTCGATACAAATTAAGATCTTGATCTTTAACCAATTGAAGATTTTCAACTCCCTCTTTTCTTTTCTTCTTGTTCAATTTCTTGGTAATCCTTTGCTCTCAAGTGTTTATCCCATCTATAAGCTCTAAATCTTGGGATGGGTTCTTGAAATGTTTAGTGTTTCTCTCTTGATTTCTCAAGAATGGGTATAAAACTCCCCTATCTTCTCTCCTTATGGTTCCTATAGATTTTGTTTTGGTGAGGATATAGTATTTATACTCTATATTTTCCCTTATTTGCATTTATCCCCCCCTTTTCCTTTAAGTGTATTTTTTTTCTCTTCAATTAAATCCAACCCTTAATAGTACCGAGTTCATTATAATATCTCGAATTATTTCACTCGGAAATTCATATTCAAAAATTTCTTAATTCCTGTTTTTTATTTAACCATATGCATGAATTTCTTCACTTTTATTTATTTTTTCTTGGGATTTACACATTACATACCAATTTCACCGGTATAATCATCACCCCGTAGGTGTCGATGCATAACGATCCCTTTACCTGGGACCATAACGTACACTAAATATATGTTAGTCGATGCATGGTGATCCCCTTACCTAGGATCCTAATATACACTAAATGTATGTTAGTTCACGCCATATATCCCACTTCTTATATTCCCTTTGTCATCAATAATTTCATTACTCGGTAAATCACACAAGAACCATTCACCTTGAACACATATACATTCAAAATACTATCCAAAATATCAACATCATTATGCAAACTTTCATCCTTTCACATAAAATCCAACATTTGCTAATTCATATTTCACATCAAATACATATTAAATCATAGAATTTAACTAGAAAGAATAGGTGTGAATCACCTACCTGTAGTAGAAGCTCTACTCGTGCTCCCTTGTTGCTGTTGCACCACGCATGTGGTCCCTCCTAGTAATCATAAGCGTATCTTAAAAATAACCCTCATTCACGGATACATTTTATAATAACCATATTAACAGTCAATACAGGTCTTTCTTTCAAATATTTCCTTTCTTTATATTTTATGTTTTCTCATTTCATCCATTAATATCGTCATTCTTTGCCCGACTATAGTTATCATTACAAATTTCCACTTTGAATATGGCTAATTTCTTTTGGAAATTAAAATGTAATATCACATGTTCCCTGAAGTGAAAGGACCCAATTTTCACCCTTAATGCGTCTAGATAATCGCTTTAGCAACTTTCCGAAACTGCCAGCAGAGGTCGCATTCCAACCTCTCCTCAGATTTTTAATTATATTAGGAGTTATAGGACTCTAATTAAAGAAAAGTTAGTCTCGTTGGAAATCTAATACATGGGGATACAAGTCTCTTGAAGGGAGGAGAACCCATTTCTGCCCCTAAGACACTCAAAATTACTCATCAATGAATCAAACCTATTGCCCTATAGGGTCTGTCATGACCAATCTCGGTTGGTGACCCATAAGTAGAGTTCTATAGCTTCAAATTGAGTAAGAATAATTTTCTTAGTTAGTAAACATCCAAAAATACAATTTCTATGAAGGAACCTGATCCTAAACCCCTCATCCTCCCACTTGAATTCTCTTCAAAACTCAGGAGATGAATTTGTCCAAATTCGTCAACTTTTCCATTTACACACAACATTCACAATTCAACTTTTCCTTTTTTATCTCAACCCTTAGCCATATCACATACCATATAAGAGTGTCAAAAATATATTTTAAGAGTCAATTTACTCTATTTGTTTCAATCTTCCCTCTTAACGTCAAAAGAATATTTTTATCAATTTTACTAACTTTTTGAACAATATTCTTCTAAACATAATCCTTGCTATTTCAACATGTATTTTTTCTCATTTTGACACAATTAAAAACACGTCATCAAGCTAAATATGTCAAATTAAACATCCTCCCCCGTTGATGCATAATTGGCTGAAAACATGGCCTTAAGGAACCAAGAGCTCTCTCATTCTTTTCATGCTAATTTCATTCAATTTACACACACATTCACATAAAAAAACAACATATTATAATAAATTTAAAAAGGAAAACCACAATTTCCCCCTTTTCCTCTTTGCTCTTCATATGGTCGGCCACCCCTAAATCAATTACCCATACATTTTCTTTGATGAATCATCATGATTTCATGCTCATAATCACATACAATACATGAATTAACTTAATTTTAACAATTAATATATTTCTCCCAATTCAAGTTTAAGAACCCTAATTAAAATTCAACACCAAGACATCAATTCATAATCGAATTTGAAATGACTTAAACAACCATGTTTAGAATTCCTTACCAGGTAAGAATCAAGGTCTCAATCCTCAACCAGTCAAAAAATTTCGACTCCTCCTTTTCTAATGATAGTCGACCCTCTCTTCTTTCTCTACCTTTAAAATTTCTTGTTAATCCCTTTCCCACAAGTGTTTATTCTACCTATAAATCCTTAATCTTGGATGGGTTTTTGGGATTTTTAGTTTTTCTCTCTTGATTTGGCAAGAACAAAATCAAAAACTCACTCCCTCTCTCTTAATAGCTGCTGCCGGTTTTGATGAGCAAGGAAAAGGGGTATTTATACCCCCATTATTTCTTTTATTTGCACTTAGGCCCCATTTCCTCTAAGTGTATTATTTCCCCCTCCGCATCTTTTCTTCTTATAATTAAGCTATATCTGTAAAACCCAAAAAAAAAAAAAAAACAAACAACAACAAGAAGTGGAACCGAAGTGACTCCACCATCGCTACCGATATCTGAATCGACAGCGACGCAGTTTCGGGCTGCCGATTTCTGAATCGGCAGCGATTGACACGACCAAAAGATTGATGTCTTCTCCCAAGTGCAGGAGTGTCGAAGTAATAAATAACCCGGCATGATCGGGGTCGAACCACAGAGAGGTTAATTGTATAAATTATAAATAACAAGATAACAACAACAACAACAACAACAACAACAACAACAATAATAGTAATAGTAATACTAATAATAATAATAATAATACTCAGTACGTGGCGTTGTTATACCTGAGAATGATCTAAAAGATCGGGTCACAGGTTTCCAGCCTATATACTAAGTTTATGAAAAGATCAAAGAGAGATATATTATATAATATAAATAGAATGTAAATAATAATAATAATAATATTAATAATAATAGTAATAGTAATAGTAATAGTAATAGTAATAGTAATAGTAATAGTAATAGTAATAATAATAATAGTAGTAGTAGTAGTAGTACTACTACTACTACTAATAATAATAATAATAATAATAATAATATTAATAAAAGAAGAAGATGAAGAAATTAATGAGAACTTTGAGATGAAAGATTAATGTAAGGATTAAACAATGATAAAAACAAATGTCAAGGTTAGAGGATACACCAATGGTATTTCAAACAAGTATAGTATAAACTCTTATTACTCAATTTGGAAACCATACACGGAGGAGGTTCCAATCGGATGATTTGCCATTAATAGCTCATTATAAATTATTAACATGATCATATTAATTATCTTATTTACATAACACCAAACTTTTAAATATTGTCAGGAATTCATGATGTTAACTGATGTTAACAACAAATCAAGTTCCTTTCATAGCCCAGGTGTAGGTAATACCATACGGTTGGGCTATGAGAGTGCCAAGCATTTGTTGTACCAAGTGTTATACAACACAAATCTAGATTAACCATTTAACAAGCAAGGTATTAAGAATTAGTAAGATAACAAGATAAGACATGTTAATATTAAACATTAAGGTCCATGTTGAGTTTACACCATACTTATTCTTACACCATTAGTGTAACCTTTTCACCTTGACATAATAAACTTAGCTAAACATAATGAAGAAGAGAGACATAAATAAACAAACAAGAACATAAATAAGATACAAGTTAACTACGGAAAGGAAAGGAAATGAAAAGCATAAACAAGATATTAATGAAAGCAAAACTTAAGAATTACAAAAAATATAAAGAGAGAAATAAAGAGCATGAACTTGATCTGAACAACCAAGCTCCCAAATGCATGGCAAATACCTCCTTTTATAGGCCAAAATTCAGAATTATTGATTTGATGACTAATTGTTGAGTGGGTGGCCAACTTTTGACTTGGTGAAAATCCTTATCTTCTTGTCTGAATAAAAAACAAAATGCTACCATCCGAACTGAGTCCACTGAAAAACATGAAAGTTGTAGGAAATTGACTCAGTTTTCCAGGAAAAAAAAATGGAGGTCATTTGGACTTCTAGAACTCTAGATATAGGCCAAATACTGAACAATATTCGGGCTGCAGGACAGATTCGGACTTCTCCATTGTTGCTATAATTTGGACTTGAAAACGGCCTTCTTAGATCTTGATGAAAACATGAAAGTTGTAGGCCTATGTCTTACTGAATATGTGTAAAACTTTGAGGTCATTTGGATATCTAAAACTCGAGATATGACCCAATTACCGAACAATGTTCTAGTTTGGACTGCACCAACATCTCTTTTCTAAGTTTCACCCTCTCTTTATCTTCACAAATTTCAGTAGTTGAATTCATCAATCAATCCTTTGATTTATGTGATAGGCCTACATTTAAGATGAACATTTACCATATATTAGGGCATTTTATACTATTAGACTTGTTATTATAAAATATGCATTTAACTATGAGGCGTGTAATGGAAGGGACACCTTTCACGAATGAATATAAAATGTATTGTTGACTTTAAAATGAGGATTATGAATTTTAGTTTAAAATTCATAATGATTGTGAAATTGGTAATGGGCAGTAAAACAAATATGTCTTAAGAATAAGAATATAATTCTTGGGAATTATAGTTAAAATGAAGAATAAAACTTAAGAAAGAATTGTGCAAAAAGTTTTGGTGTAAGCACCAATTAAAATTTAGTAGTGTTACCAGGGAACGATAATAAGTTCGTAAAGAAAATAAATGGTAAGAATAAAAAATAAATAGATTTGAGATAAGAAAATCATTTCAAGAACTGAGTAAAAATAATTGATATGATTTATGCAAGAATGAAATAAGAAAATTTTAGATTTTTGATGAAAAATCACAAACTAACTAGTTTTATGCTAAATATGTAACTTTTAGCCTAACTACCATGAAAACTCCAGTAATAATAATAATAATAATAATAATAATAATAATAATAATAATAATAATAATAATAATAATTATAATTATAATTATAATAAATAAATAAATAAATAAATAAATAAATAAAAATGATCTCGAGAATTGAGTAAACTGATTGAGATGATTTGTACAGAATGAAATAAGGAAATTTGATTTTTCGACAAAAAATCACAACCGGCTAATTTTACGTCGTAGCACGTAACTTTCAATCTGGTCATCAGATTAAGTTGAAATTTTTCGTAAATTCTTCTAAAATATATTTTTTTTATTTAGGTTAAAGTTTCAAAATTTTTGGAGTACAATAAGATGTTTTTTTTTTTTTTACAAATAAAAGAATAAATAGCACAAATGAGTGTCTAGAAACTTCTCCAAGGACCAAATTGAAAACTTGCCCAAAACAGCCCCCCATATAAGCTGCCAACAAAAAAAAAAAAAAAAAAAAAGAGAGAGAGAGAGAGAAAAGAGGGCTTTTGTTATTTTTCTTGGAAATTGCTTGAAAAAAATTGTTTAAGAATTAAAGTGTCTACAAGGAGTTTAAGAATTAAAGTGTGCTTTTAGAGATGGAAAAATTAAGCTTAGAGGGAAGTGTGGAGGAGAACTTGATTTAACTTGTTTCGGCTTTTGATTCTTCATTAAAGAGAGGGTTTGATGGATTAAGGAGTGTACAAGGAGTTTAAGAA
Organism: Populus alba; assembly: GCF_005239225.2. NCBI lineage: Eukaryota > Viridiplantae > Streptophyta > Magnoliopsida > Malpighiales > Salicaceae > Populus > Populus alba. Next base: position 20,082,946 of record NC_133300.1, on the reverse strand, counting down.
TTAAAGTGTGCTTTTAGAGAAGGAAAAATTAAGCTTAGAGGGAAGTGTGGAGGAGAACTTGATTCAACTTGTTTTGGCTTTTAATTCTTCATTCCTTAAGGGTAAGAAAACTCTCCATGATGATCCATTGTGTTGCTTTTCATGTTTGTTCTTGGATTGATTAGAATTGGTATTATGTGAAGTTGGGTTCTTGATGTTATAATGGTTTGAATGCATGAATTTATGTTAATTATATGTTTATTGAGGGAATAAATGTTTGGGCTTGTCATTAATTAGGTTAATTTGAAAAAAAAAGTATTCCTTCCTCTTAGTAATGAGAATTTCAGCCAATGGTGGATTTTTGGGGTGATTAGGTTGTTGAATTAATGACAAGTAAATTATGTTTAGTTATGATAATAGATTATTTGATGATTGAAGAATGTGTAAAAAAAAAAGAAGAAAGAGGAGGAGGGGGTTAAAAAGTGGTTTCCACCTTGGGTTTGCTATTGATCCCTTGTTATGTTATAATTAAATAGGATCTTATTGTATTGATTAGTGAAATTTCATACATGATGCTTAGTTGTTGTTATGTGTGATTATAGAACTCTTAGAAAGGTGAATTTGGCCATAGAAAATATAAGAAATAAAATTTCAAGCTTGAAGAAGTTAATGAATTGTATTTAAATAGTGGAAGAAAAATAAAATAAAATGAAATGATGTGTTGAATTAGATGTCAAGGAATTAAATTTCCTTTAATTGTTGGGAAAAAGTTTTATAGTGATACAAGATTGCCTTCTAATTGTGGTGAATTAAAAGTTTAGGTGGTTGTAGCATAGTATGAATTATTTGTGGAATTATTACAGAGCATGAAACTATGTTAGAATAATCATAAGAGTTTCGAATTTTAAAATTATATCGATCGAAAATCTTACTATGTGATGAAGTTTTAAGAAATTTATTTAGTGATGAAATATTGGCATCATAAGATTTTTCAAATGAACATGAGAGATTGTAGGCTCCAGACAGCAGCAGGGAGCTACTAGTCGAGCATCACCGGTAGATAGGTGCTCGACATCTTGAATCTTTGTAGAAAGATTAATTGAAAGCATGTGTTAATTTTATTTAGAAATTCTGTCATTTATATTTTGATGTCAACGGATAAATTAGTGCTAGGTAAAGGGGCAGATTAATTAGTGCCTGGTAATTGGACAAATAAATTAGTGCTCGGTAAATGGCCGGATGAACTAGTGCCGGGTAATTGGACGGATAAAGTAGTGCCCAGTAAGTGGGTGGATGAACTAGTGCCCAGTAATTGGACGGATAAACTAGTGCCCGGTAATCGAGCAGATAGACATAATTGGACAGATGAACTAGTGCTTGATATTTGGGTGAATGGGTTAGTGCCCCTAATGAGGGAGTAGTACCCTGGTGAAATGGCTAAGATTGGAATTAATTAGATGATTATGAAGGTGTAAGATATTAATGATTCATTATAAAATAAATAGGAGAATTATTTTTACATGGGTATAATGAAATGACACATTGTATTTATTTATGATTATGTTGATTAAATGTTAATCTTATTTTCAGGATCCTCATAGCATTAAAGTAGATCATGCTTGATATAAGACACTTTTTGCATATTTATAATTATCAACATGTATTTTGAGATTGATGTATGATGTAAAAGAGGTCGAATGAACCCTTTTAATTGTAGAACAAAACTTTTATATGTAATTAATATGTATGCCATACTTAAGAATATCTTTATGTTAAATTAAGTATTTGTATTCTATCATGGTTGCTCATATGATTATAAATGTTGGAATGATAAAATAATAGGGGTGGTCCATTCATAATCTAAGTTTTTATTGAAATTATTTGATTATGCAAGTTAAGTAAACCTTAGAATTGTTATTTATGTTGTTTTTTTTTTATTATTATTATTATTGTTTGCATTTTGATTATCGGACAATATATGTTTTTTTTTGTGATGCGTTGTTTGGGAAAGAGGTCCAAGATGATTGGACCATGATTATGATATGAATTGTGTCGGGAATGAAGATATTGATAACTTGGTATGTTCCGTTATAAGGGAAACTCTGCCGAATTTTTAGTAAAAAAAAAAATTACATTGCATAAAATTTTACACTTATAAATAATTTTATCATATGGGCTGGGCTCAGTCTATTGGACATCCTCTTTATTATGTAACCTTATTTATTGTGTTTGTTTTAGTGGTTTTGTTATGATTGTGATTGAGGTCGGGTATAAATCAATTATGCATAAAATTTAATTATAAAAATTAGTTTTTTTTTCTTGTTTTTTCTAGTGGGTCCCATATAAGGTTCGATTTGTTTTTTTCGAGTTTTGATCAATTTATTTTTTTTAAAAATCAACAAATTAAAAACCAAGTTTCTATAATGTTTAATTGAATCTCTTTTTCACAAAGTTAATTATGTCCTTGTATGTCAATGATTTGCTTTAGAGGTGAACAAAAAAACAAAAAAATCTATTAAATCAAGAAAACCGGAAAAAAAATAACCAAAAAAACTGAATCGTGAAAAAAAATTGATTAAATCGATTTTAATTTTTAAAAAACTTACTGGTTTAGTTTTGGTTTTATAAGCCTGAAACTGAAAAAACAGAACCCAAACCGAAAAAAACCAGAAAAAATTGAGCAAAACTGGAAAAATCAAGTCAAATCCGAAAAAAAACCGAGTCAAACAGAAAAACGATTCAAACCGAAAAAACTGAGTCAAACCAAAAAAACCAGTTTTTGTTCTAAATTAACAAAACCAAAACTGGTTGGTTTGAACCGGTTTTGGTTTTTTTAAAAAAAAACCGGTTTGGTTATTTTTTTTTTATAAAAACCGAACAAAAAATGATCACCCCTAATTTGCTTAATTATCCCTTTATGTGTCCTTAACATTACATGAGAGCCTATTTAGAGAGTGTTTAATTAGGAGTGTGGTAACGATTGATTTTTAAAGTAATTTTTAAATTTTTTTTCTGCATATTTTTCAATTGAATTGGTGCATTGAAAAAAAAAATCAATACATTTATGTAAATGTTAATCATAGTAAAAAAAAAAAATTCCTCCACTATAAAAGCAACTGAATCACCTTTAGAAATAATAATATTTAACAATAATAATAATAATATTTTTAAGATGAATATTTCTTATTTTTTAAAAAATAATAATATTGACAACGTGAATTATAATATATATTTAGCTCATGTGGCTAGACTGGATCCAATTGGCCGGGCCTAATCACTGGCTTGGACCAATGACCTATCGGCTTTAGGATACACGCGTGAGTGCACGCTTGCTACTGTTAATTCACTTGAAAAGTAAAAATGCAAAGGAAGTTACATGCAGGGACGAAAAGATCATACCTGGAAGCGGAAACTAAGGGACGAAGGCGATGGCGAAGACGTGCTGGCTGATCTTTCTGGGCTTTAGTCTGTGTCAGTTCTTCCCCTTTGTTCTTTGTTTTCTTTTCTCTATTTTTTTTTTGTGCCTCCTCCTATACCGAGAGGTCCTAAGTCATCGACATGTAATCTGTTTACACTTCTAATGTTTTGCATCTCATAACTCAATCACTACTTAATTGTCTTGGGTCTCAATCTCACAAACATCATCGTCATCACAACCATAATATTTATAACATACATTGAACAACAAATATTTTTTTAGAGGAATAAATAAGATAAACATGCATACATGAACATACTTATATGAATTTCAGAGTTAAGATTATCTATTCAAGTTTAAACATCAATTTTACAAATTATGTTTTATAAAAGTTGTAATGTTACAAAATATAAGGATAAACTCCCTATAACTAGATTATAAAAAGTGAACATATGCTAGGATCTACTCTTGTAGTGCATGCGATGGTCCCGAAATAAAATACATATTATTAAAACATGAATATCACAATAAGTATAGCAACACAAATATCCAACAATTAAAAAAGACAAACATGTATTTATACGTTATTCATTTATCCCTTTTGGTTTCCATTGGAACTCTTTCTCATTCAACTACTAAAACCGTTTCATCTTCTATTATCAACTTCTATTCAAGTTTTCATAAGATCAACCATGATTATTTATGCCTAACACATTATGTAACAATCCAACTGTACGACTCAATCAATGTTAAAAGATCACAACATATCCTCTTTATTTGAGGGTGTATTTTTTTTTTCCCAAAAATTCAGCAGAGTTTCTTTTGCATTTAGGACATTCCAAGTTATCGACTACTATCAATTTACTCAATCAACCCATCATCACAAGGTCCCATAATTCCGAACCTTATATCAAACCTTATAATTCCACACAATATATATATATCCTACGAGTAAGATCAATATGAACATAGTCCAAACATTATATCATAAAATTTAAGAGAAAAGGAATACTAACATGAAAGAAAGTATTTACAACATAATAAGTGTTTCTAAATATTTCAAAAGGGTTAGTTACAAGATAACTAAAATACTAAATGCTAAGCTGAACTTTTATAAATACATCAAGATAACTTGGTATGTTCCGTTATAAGGGAAACTCTGCCGAATTTTTAGTAAAAAAAAAAATTACATTGCATAAAATTTTACACTTAAAAATTGTTGTTCACATGAATTGTACGAGTGAAATCAATTAACCAGATTGGTTTAAAAAAAAAAAAACCATGTTCAGCGAACAGTGGAGGCATGCTCCACTGTTCACTGAACAGTAGCTACCATGCAAAAAGCAGCAATTTGCTGCTTTTTATTTTCTTGCGGGTAGAACACAATAAATTGAGAGACCCATATATAGTAAATAACTTTTTTTATTTAACCAAACACTGAGACAATACGTTTGTGAAACGCAACCTTTACCTCGTAGCCAAATGAGCTCTTGACCAAAATGTCACCGACCGAATGCAAAATTAGAAATGCAAAAATTTTGACTTTATCCCTTCTCACAAATTCACAATCTCTTTTCTTTCCCAATTCCCACCCGACCAGGCGACCACCCTCACCTTACCAGTGACTTCAAGAAATCAAGAAATCATCCCCTCTCTGTCTCACACTCTCCCTGCTCCCAGTCTCCCTGACTCCCTTCCCCTTTTCCCTTTCCCCTTTCCCCAGCAAATCAAGAAATCATCCCCCCCGATCCGGAGCGTTCTTGGCGAGACGAAGGTAAGAATTGATTCCCAATCCCAAGCTTTGTTTTTTTTCTTTCTAATAGTGGTGATTAGAGATAAAAAAAAAAAATGATATGGGTATGCTGTGAAATTCACTGTTTAACTTCTGGGTATTCTAACAGTGGTTTACTGAGCTTTGGATAAGCATTTATGCTAACTTGTACCTGCACTGCCAGGCTATTTACCACCAGCCAATTCTATTTTCTAGGCTAAAATAACATAATTAAACCAATTTTCAGACATTAAAGGATTGGTAATCAATTACAGCAAATTAAACTGTTTGAGGACTTGTATAGGCAACTTTACTGATGGAAAAGGGACAAAAGCTAACGGAGGAAATCACAATCACCATAAGTTCAAATGAGCTGAAGTAAATGGTAGATTTCTGCATTTTTCCCCTAGTCATTTTTTCACTTCAAAGAAGCAGCTAATGACGTTGGAATCCATTAAAAAGAAAAAAAGATTTGATAAGAAAATCCCATTCAAAGGGAAGGAAATGGAGCTTGGCACTTTGACTGGCGATTTTAATTACAAGCAAAGCCATATTTCTTTTAATGTTCACCTATGCTCTGTTTGATCTTGCTTGCTTTGGTGTTGCAGATTCTGTAATTCTGCAATCTGCATAGACAACGATCCAGCGAAGCAAGGAAGCAACGAAGCATTCCAATTTTCAGGATTGCAGGTATTATGTAAATCCAAAAACTGCAAACTTTAGGGCAATTGATGCACCTGTTTGGAATGCCTTAAAATGGAGATCAACAGCAACATCTTGTTTACCAACCTTAAAATGGCCATCTATTAATGTTGCATATATATAAGCATTTGGCATGATATTTTGGTCCATCATCTTTTTCATAATACGAACAGCTACATCAAGCATTCCTTTCTTTGTATAGCCATTTATTATAGAAGAATATGTGATGACATTTGGAACAACCTATTTCCTCTCCATTTCTCGCAACAGAGATTCTGCACCATCCATGTCTCCCAACTTGCAGTATCCATCGATCATTGTTGTATAGGTAATGTTATTTGGAATACAATTTAGCTTTGCAAGTGGGCAAAACATGGCCTCCATTGGATTATGTATAAACTATTATAATTTTATTTGAATTATGTATTTTAAGATGTTTGGATATTTGTATTGTTTATTTTACTTTTATTTGAATTATGTATTTTAATATGTTTGGATATTTGTATTGTTTAAAATATTTTACTTATGATTTTAGTTAAAATATTTTACTTTTGATTTTATAATTTTTAATTTTAATTTTATAATTTTATAATTCGAGTTTAAATTAAATGTTACATGTCGTGTCAAAAAAACCTTTTTACAACCTTGGTAAGAGTACAGCTACTTCATAAAGCGCTAATTTGTTGAATCTTTCGATATTGAACGATTTACTTTAGATGTCGATTGATCCCTTGATTAGCTGTTTCATGGCCTTGCCCAAAAGGGATTATTTATCAGCTGTAGCCTCTCCCTCCCTCTCCAAAAAAAGAAAAAAAAACACTGAAATTGTATGTCTTCAGGAGGTTCGAAGATGACAAGGAATTTGGTGAGGGGGAATTCCAGTTCGGTTCAGGATGTTCAAGATCCAATTGTCGCCGGTAAGTCAAATAATTGTGGTTATATTTAGTAGTTTTCATTTTAAAAACCATTTAATCTTTCATGATTTTGAGACCACCTATTTAAAATCTCTTGGAATTGAATGATATATGTTCTCATGTTTTTTTTGGCTAAATACATAGATGGATGGTTAGATCTAGTTAGATGGATGGATATATGATAAGGAAATGTCTTAAGCATCCGATCTGTTGAATAATCTTTGATTTCTCTCACTGTTTCAGCTCGAGCTAAGTTCTTTTATTATGCCTGCGTTTCATGCGAAACCCATTTGTTGCCTTTTGACTGGATCTTCAAACCCTAGCTAACAAAGTCCTTGATTAATTGCCTAATCCACTTGATTCAATTAGATAACACATCGATCGAAGTCCGGATGAAAAAGGGATCAGGAAGCCCGTTTGATTTTTTTTAATAAAACAGATACTAAAACTAAAAACAAGGTTAGTGGACCATTTTTATAGGAAAACAATTTATACAGATAACCTTAGTTGGTGATTTAATCAGGAATACAATTGAAAAGGAAGGAAAAAAGTCAACTGTAGTAGTATACTAGTATTCATGCGTGCCTGCCCCCAAAGCAGCTCATGCGTACATGTTCATACACGCAGGCTCTGCAGGTCCTCAGCGTAGGAAAAGCACACAGGATATCAACAAAGATCGCCTTGCGAAAATGATAGTAAGTAGCCAGCCAAATATTACCCCTCTCTAGCACTCCATTGTGGTGATTTTCTTTATTTCTATTTCCCTCATACATAACTCATATTCATTTCTTTTCCTATCTAATTTGCAGGAAAAGAAGAAAAAATCCAAGGCAAGGATGAAAAATCTTGAGAAAGGCTATTTCCAACTTGAAGGACAAGCATCTCAGGTGACAATGGACCTGAAGGAAACTAGAGAAAAATATATCGAAGTGCTGATCGGGCAAAAGAGTCACACTGATTCTATACTTGAACTACAGAAGGTGGGATTCTCTCTTCATACACTATAAACTGATCTTTCACAAAACTTAGGACGAGTATATATATATATATATATGTCTCTTGTGCCGCACCGTGAAATGCTGTTACGATTCCATTAATTTGGTTTAAATCTGGGAACCTTTTCATAGTAAATTATATCAGTATACCTTATTGATGAGAAAACTTTATGACTCTCATGCTTACAAATATAAACTTTAACTCGAAAACTTGCGTACATGATCTCTTTGAAAGCAGATGTAGATGATTAGTACACACTCCTCAAAAGAAGGCTAATTACATCTTGTCTCATATAATATCCATTAACTTCGTCAACACACTTTTGGCTGCAGTTGGTTGCCTCAGGTGGGGAAAAGATGAGTGCCTTAAAAGAGGAACATGCACAGGAGATTCATGCCTTGAAAGCGAAACATGCACAGGAATTGCTGGAGCGCGACAGAAAGTTTAATGCCTTGAAAGCGAAACATGCACAGGAATTGCTGGAGCGCGACAGAAAGTTTAATGCCTTAAAAGAGGAACATGAGGTGTGCGCCCCGTGGGGCGCAGAAGTGGAAATGTGCTTGGGAACGCCGGAGATATGGTAATGCAGCACTAAAAGCTCTCATTTCTTTATTTAAGTACATTCTATCATATAAAATCATTTGAGGGGATGCAGTAGAAAGTTCAAAAGAGCTGGGTCTCATCAACAGGTTTAAATTTCTGCATAGAGATGCTTATTATAGTTTTCTTTTTTACTATGGTGTTGTGTAGGTTTCAAACTTGGTTATGACTCAATATAAAATTAGTTTTTAAGCCTTACACAGTAGTTAAAGTTTTAAAATTAAGATAAATTTTCAATATTTTTTTAATAAAATCCTAGTATTCTCCTTTTCTTCTTATTAATCTGTCATACTATCAATATTCTAACTGTTCTATGAACAATAATGTTCACAGAACAACCCCATGGAGACACCTGCCACTGCTCAGGCCACCAGCTAGTTCGTCACCTCTGACCACTAGATCGCATCCCAAATGGCCTAACTCGGCAAGACATGTGTAACAGGGGTAAACATTTTGAACTTCTAAACCCTTATTTTATATTTTCGAGTTTGGATTCCCTAAGGCCTCCTGTACTGAGAGGCATGAATAATTGCAAGATGGACACCTTCTTTCTTGAGACAATGTGGTGTTTTATCATATGGGCTGGGCTCAGTCTATTGGACATCCTCTTTATTATGTAACCTTATTTATTGTGTTTGTTTTAGTGGTTTGGTTATGATTGTGATTGAGACCTTCTTTGTGAGACAATGTGGTATTTTATTGTATGGGCTGCGCTCAGCCTATTGGATATTCTCTTTATTATGTAATCTTATTTTATGGTGTTTGTTTAAATGGTTGTGGTTATGGTTGTGATTGAAGTTGGGTACAATTTAATTATACATCAAACTTAACTATAAAAACTAAATTTTCTTGTTTTTTCTAGTTTTTTTTTGAGTTCCATACAACTATAATTTCGATTTTACAACTATAATTTATATGGTTTTAAAGAGGAGTTTTAATATTGCTTTTATATTAGTTTGGTAAATGTAAAGAAATAAGCTTTTCAACAACTTAGGAGAGATCATCGCGTTTTTATTGAATTTGTTCTTATATGACTATTCTTTCTTATGTTTTTTATTGAATTTGTTCTTATATGACTATTCTTTCTTATGCTTATAACTCTGTTAGTCCTTATATTTTTTACAGAACTTTTAATTGAATCTCGTTTTCAAAAAGTTAATTATGTCCTAGTTATTGATATGCTTAATTATCCCTTTATTTGTCCTTAACATTAAATGAGAGTTTATTCAGGGAGTATTTAGGGGTATAGTAATAGTTATTTTTCAAAGTGTATTTTGTTTGAAAATATATCAAAATATTTTTTTTATTTTTTAAAAAATTATTTTTGACATCACCACATCAAAACGATTTTAAAACATTAAAAAATTACTTTGAAGAAAAAAATTAAAATTTTAACAAAAAAAAACAAGGTTAAAATTCATTCCAAAACACCATTTTAATCCAAACATCAGCAGTTTCAATTCTACTATCATATTTCTATAGTTGGATTAAAGTTTTTTTAATCATAAATTATGGTTTGTCAATCACAATAAAGGATGGCGTATAGAAGAGAATCTAGTAGGTTTTTTCTTCTACTTTTAATTTCTGATAAAAAAAAATGATTAAATTTCTAGTGTGCTTTATATGTTTTTTTTCTCTCTCTTAAGATTCGCGACTTCGAGTGTTTTCATGGAATGAATCATTTCCCATTTCATTTATATTCCTTCACATATGTTAGGTCTTGTGTTCAAGCCCTGACTGAGATGGTAATGCAGCACTAAAAGCTCTCATTTCTTTATTTAAGTACATTCTATTATATAAAATCACTTGGGGGGGTGCAGTAGTAAGTTCAAAAGAGTTGGGTCTCATCAACAGGTTTAAATTTCTGCATAGAGATGGTTATTAGAGTTTTCTTTTTTCCTATGGTGCTGTGTAGGTTTCAAACTTGGTTATGACTTAATATAAAATTAGTTTTTAAGCCTTATACAGTAGTTGAAGTTTTAAAATTAAGATAAATTTTCAATATTTTTTTAATAAAATCCAATCATTCTCCTTTTCTTCTTATTAATCTGTCAATTAAGATAAATTTTCAATATTTTTTTAATAAAATCCAATCATTCTCCTTTTCTTCTTATTAATCTGTCATACTATCAATATTCTAACTGTTCTATGAACAATATTGCTCCCAAAACAACCCCATGGAGACACCAGCCACTGCTCAGGCCACCAGCTAGTTCGTCACCTCTGACCCACTTCGCATCCCAAATGGCCTAACTCAGCAAGACATGTAGCAAGGGTAAACATTTTGAACTACTAAACCATTTTTTTTATATTTTCGAGTTTGGATTCCCTAAGGCCTCAAACAGTACTGGGAGGCATGGATAATTGCAAGATGGACACCTTCTTTCTTGAGACAATGTGGTGTTTTATCATATGGGCTGGGCTCAGTCTATTGGACATCCTCTTTATTATGTAACCTTATTTATTGTGTTTGTTTTAGTGGTTTGGTTATGATTGTGATTGAGGTCGGGTATAAATCAATTATGCATAAAATTTAATTATAAAAATTAGTTTTTTTTTCTTGTTTTTTCTAGTGGGTCCCATATAAGGTTCGATTTGTTTTTTTCGAGTTTTGATCAATTTATTTTTTTAAAAAATCAACAAATTAAAAACCAAGTTTCTATAATGTTTAATTGAATCTCTTTTTCACAAAGTTAATTATGTCCTTGTATGTCAATGATTTGCTTTAGAGGTGAACAAAAAAAACAAAAAAATCTATTAAATCAAGAAAACCAGAAAAACAAATAACCAAAAAAACTAAACCGTGAAAAAAAATTGAATCGATTATAATTTTTTTAAAACTTACTGGTTTAGTTTTGGTTTTATAAGCCTGAAACTGAAAAAACAGAACCCAAACCGAAAAAAACCAGAAAAAATTGAGCAAAACTGGAAAAATCAAGTCAAATCCGAAAAAAAACCGAGTCAAACAGAAAAACGATTCAAACCGAAAAAACTGAGTCAAACCAAAAAAACCAGTTTTTGTTCTAAATTAACAAAACCAAAACTGGTTGGTTTGAACCGGTTTTGGTTTTTTTTAAAAAAAACCGGTTTGGTTATTTTTTTTTTATAAAAACCGAACAAAAAATGATCACCCCTAATTTGCTTAATTATCCCTTTATGTGTCCTTAACATTACATGAGAGCCTATTTAGAGAGTGTTTAATTAGGAGTGTGGTAACGATTGATTTTTAAAGTAATTTTTATTTTAAAAAATTTTAAAAAATATTTTTATTTTTTATTCTACGGTGAAGGGTATTTTAAATTTTTTTTCTGCATATTTTTCAATTGAATTGGTGCATTGAAAAAAAAATCAATACATTTATGTAAATGTTAATCATAGTAAAAAAAAAAATTCCTCCACTATAAAAGCAACTGAATCACCTTTAGAAATAATAATATTTAACAATAATAATAATAATATTTTTAAGATGAATATTTCTTATTTTTTAAAAAATAATAATATTGACAACGTGAATTATAATATATTTTGCCGGGTTTAGCTCATGTGGCTAGACTGGATCCAATTGGCCGGGCCTAATCACTGGCTTGGACCAATGACCTATCGGCTTTAGGATACACGCGTGAGTGCACGCTTGCTACTGTTAATTCACTTGAAAAGTAAAAATGCAAAGGAAGTTACATGCAGGGACGAAAAGATCATACCTGGAAGCGGAAACTAAGGGACGAAGGCGATGGCGAAGACGTGCTGGCTGATCTTTCTGGGCTTTAGTCTGTGTCAGTTCTTCCCCTTTGTTCTTTGTTTTCTTTTCTCTATTTTTTTTTGTGCCTCCTCCTATACCGAGAGGTCCTAAGTCATCGACATGTAATCTGTTTACACTTCTAATGTTTTGCATCTCATAACTCAATCACTACTTAATTGTCTTGGGTCTCAATCTCACAAACATCATCGTCATCACAACCATAATATTTATAACATACATTGAACAACAAATATTTTTTTAGAGGAATAAATAAGATAAACATGCATACATGAACATACTTATATGAATTTCAGAGTTAAGATTATCTATTCAAGTTTAAACATCAATTTTACAAAATTATGTTTTATAAAAGTTGTAATGTTACAAAATATAAGGATAAACTCCCTATAACTAGATTATAAAAAGTGAACATATGCTAGGATCTACTCTTGTAGTGCATGCGATGGTCCCGAAATAAAATACATATTATTAAAACATGAATATCACAATAAGTATAGCAACACAAATATCCAACAATTAAAAAAGACAAACATGTATTTATACGTTATTCATTTATCCCTTTTGGTTTCCATTGGAACTCTTTCTCATTCAACTACTAAAACCGTTTCATCTTCTATTATCAACTTCTATTCAAGTTTTCATAAGATCAACCATGATTATTTATGCCTAACACATTATGTAACAATCCAACTGTACGACTCAATCAATGTTAAAAGATCACAACATATCCTCTTTATTTGAGGGTGTATTTTTTTTTTCCCAAAAATTCAGCAGAGTTTCTTTTGCATTTAGGACATTCCAAGTTATCGACTACTATCAATTTACTCAATCAACCCATCATCACAAGGTCCCATAATTCCGAACCTTATATCAAACCTTATAATTCCACACAATATATATATCCTACGAGTAAGATCAATATGAACATAGTCCAAACATCATATCATAAAATTTAAGAGAAAAGGAATACTAACATGAAAGAAAGTATTTACAACATAATAAGTGTTTCTAAATATTTCAAAAGGGTTAGTTACAAGATAACTAAAATACTAAATGCTAAGCTGAACTTTTATAAATACATCAAGGTTTACACAAAAGTATACTACATAAACGCGTTAATTCCCTTTTTGTTTAAGTTAAATATTTACATAAGCTTCACAAAGTAGAGTCCTAAACTAATGATCTTCCTGGATGTTTGATGGACCTGTTATATAAATAAATATACCATTATGTTGATAAAGAATATATGTATGCTTATGTAATAAATACAAATAAAGTATTAACTTTCTATCGAACCATAAGAATTCTAATAGAGAGCTTATATTTTGCTTGTAAATCTTTTAAACCCAATTAACACTCATTTGTATATTCTTAATTGAATAATCTTATTTACTTGCATGAACTAGGTGACCTTGCAAGGTCTAATCTTGTAATCCGTTTCCCAGCGATCCTATTACGGATGCCATTAGTCGAAACAAATCTTGTAGTTCATGTCCCGACAATCCTATCACGGATGCCATTAGCCGAAGCTAATCTTGTAATTCATATCCCGACAATCCTATCATGGATGCCATTAGCCGAAGCTAATCTTGTAAATCATCTCCCGACAATCCTATCACGGATGCCATTAGTCGAAGTTAATCTTGTAATTCATATCCCGACAATCCTATCGTGGATGCCATTAGCCGAAACTAATCTTGTATTTATGCTAGATTTTATTTACATTGAACACAACATATATTGTAATTGCATTCACCAGAAGAATTTTAAATTATATAAGTGCAAATAGGAGGAAAATCACGCACCTTCTTTACCTGTCTCGCAACCTCCCCTAACAAAAGATCCAATCCTGGTCGCTCCTCCTGAATCACAAGGAAGTTTTTTGGTTATGATTCCTTCAAGCCGATATTATAGAGAATTCATATTCATCAATTACTCATATGTTACTTTCTATGCATGTTCATTTCCTCATAATAACATACAAACATATATCATGTATATTTTCAGAGTTAGTATCTCAATGTGTAAGCGTTTGTATGACTCAATTCTTTTATATTCTTATTTATAGTATTCACGTGAAAGTCTACTGTTACTGTTTAATTTCCAACTATTACTGTCTCATTTTGAACTGTTACTGTCCAATTTCCAAACGTTACTGTCTGACTTTGAACTGTTACTGTCCAATTTCCAACTGTTACTGTCTGACTTTGAACTATTACCGTCTGAACACTCATAAGATTTTTAACTATATCTAAAGTTCTAAAACTTCATTTTAAGTGAGATTGATCTCGTTAGAAATCTAAGACATGAGGCTACCAGTTCTTTGAAGGAAGAAGAACCTAGTTCTGCCTCTAAGATAATCAAAATTGCTAAACAACTAATCAGTCCTACTGCCTTACATGATCAGTCATGACTCAGTTTCGGTTGGTAACCCATAACTGGAGTTCTACATCTCCAAATTAAGTAAGACCAATTCCTTGGTTAGCTAATATTCAAATCTATAATTTCTATGAGGAATCCACTCCTAATTCCTTCATCCTCCTATCCAAAATCTCACTGAAAGTCAGGAGACAAGTCTGTCTAGAGTTGTCTCCCCCTCCCCTTCACACAATACTTCCATAAACTACATACCACACACATAAATTAACTTAATCTCAACAATAAGTACTTTTCCCCCAATTTATGTCTAAGAACCCTAACCTGTGATTCAATATTAAGGCATCAATTCTTTATCGAATTTAAAAATGATTTTTTTTAAGATCATGTTTAGAATACCTTACTCGATACAAATTAAGATCTTGATCTTTAACCAATTGAAGATTTTCAACTCCCTCTTTTCTTTTCTTCTTGTTCAATTTCTTGGTAATCCTTTGCTCTCAAGTGTTTATCCCATCTATAAGCTCTAAATCTTGGATGGGTTCTTGAAATGTTAGTGTTTCTCTCTTGATTTCTCAAGAATGGGTATAAAACTCCCTATCTTCTCTCCTTATGGTTCCTATAGATTTTGTTTTGGTGAGGATAGAGTATTTATACTCTATATTTTCCCTTATTTGCATTTATCCCCCCCTTTTCCTTTAAGTGTATTTTTTTTCTCTTCAATTAAATCCAACCCTTAATAGTACCGAGTTCATTATAATATCTCGAATTATTTCACTCGGAAATTCATATTCAAAAATTTCTTAATTCCTGTTTTTTATTTAACCATATGCATGAATTTCTTCACTTTTATTTATTTTTTCTTGGGATTTACACATTACATACCAATTTCACCGGTATAATCATCACCCCGTAGGTGTCGATGCATAACGATCCCTTTACCTGGGACCATAACGTACACTAAATATATGTTAGTCGATGCATGGTGATCCCCTTACCTAGGATCCTAATATACACTAAATGTATGTTAGTTCACGCCATATATCCCACTTCTTATATTCCCTTTGTCATCAATAATTTCATTACTCGGTAAATCACACAAGAACCATTCACCTTGAACACACATATATTCAAAATACTATCCAAAATATCAACATCATTACGCAAACTTTCATCCTTTCACATAAAATCCAACATTTGCTAATTTATATTTCACATCAAATACATATTAAATCATAGAATTTAACTTGAAAGAATAGGTGTGAATCACCTACCTGCAGTAGAAGCTCTACTCGTGCTCCCTTGTTGCTGTTGCACCACGCATGTGGTCCCTCCTGGTAATCATAAGTGTATCTTAAAAATAACCCTCATTCACGGATACATTTTATAATAACCATATTAACAGTCAATACAGGTCTTTCTTTCAAATATTTCCTTTCTTTATATTTTATGTTTCTCATTTCATCCATTAATATCGTCATTCTTTGCCCAACTATAGTTATCATTACAAATTTCCACTTTGAATATGGCTAATTTCTTTTGGAAATTAAAAATGTAATATCACATGTTCCCTGAAGTGAAAGGACCCAATTTTCACCCTTAATGCGTCTAGATAATCGCTTTAGCAACTTTCCGAAACTGCCAGCAGAGGTCGCAGTCCAACCTCTCCTCAGATTTTAATTATATTGGGAGTTATAGGACTCTAATTAAAGAAAAGTTAGTCTCGTTGGAAATCTAATACAATGGGGATACAAGTCTCTTGAAGGGAGGAGAACCCATTTCTGCCCCTAAGACACTCAAAATTACTCATCAATGAATCAAACCTATTGCCCTATAGGGTCTGTCATGACCAATCTCGGTTGGTGACCCATAAGTAGAGTTCTATATAGCTTCAAATTGAGTAAGAATAATTTTCTTAGTTAGTAAACATCCAAAAAATACAATTTCTATGAAGGAACCTGATCCTAAACCCCTCATCCTCCCACTTGAATTCTCTTCAAAACTCAGAGATGAATTTGTCCAAATTCATCAACTTTTCCATTTACACACAACATTCACAATTCAACTTTTCCTTTTTATCTCAACCCTTAGCCATATCACATACCATATAAGAGTGTCAAAAAATATATTTTAAGAGTCAATTTACTCTATTTATTTCAATCTTCCCTCTTAACGTCAAAAGAATATTTTTATCAATTTTACTAACTTTTTGAACAATATTCTTCTAAACATAATCCTTGCTATTTCAACATGTATTTTTTCTCATTTTGACACAATTAAAAACACGTCATCAAGCTAAATATGTCAAATTAAACATCCTCCCCCGTTGATGCATAATTGGCTGAAAACATGGCCTTAAGGAACCAAGAGCTCTCTCATTCTTTTCATGCTAATTTCATTCAATTTACACACACATTCACATAAAAAAAACAACATATTATAATAAATTTAAAAAGGAAAACCACAATTTCCCCCTTTTCCTCTTTGCTCTTCATATGGTCGGCCACCCCTAAATCAATTACCCATACATTTTCTTTGATGAATCATCATGATTTCATGCTCATAATCACATACAATACATGAATTAACTTAATTTTAACAATTAATATATTTCTCCCAATTCAAGTTTAAGAACCCTAATTAAAATTCAACACCAAGACATCAATTCATAATCGAATTTGAAATGACTTAAAGAACCATGTTTAGAATTCCTTACCAGGTAAGAATCAAGGTCTCAATCCTCAACCAGTCAAAAAATTTCGACTCCTCTTTTTCTAATGATAGTCGACCCTCTCTTCTTTTTCTACCTTTAAAATTTCTTGTTAATCCCTTTCCCACAAGTGTTTATTCTACCTATAAATCCTTAATCTTGGATGGGTTTTTAGGATTTTTAGTTTTTCTCTCTTGATTTGGCAAGAACAAAATAAAAAACTCACTCCCTCTCTCTTAATAGCTGCTGCCGGTTTTGATGAGCAAGGAAAAGGGGTATTTATACCCCATTATTTCTTTTATTTGCAACTTAGGCCCCATTTCCTCTAAGTGTATTATTTCCCCCTCCGCATCTTTTCTTCTTATAATTAAGCTATATCTTTTTTTGTTTTCTTATCTGAATCCATTTCGGGCCTCAACTTTCTGAATCGGCAGCGATTTACACGTTGATTTTCTCCCAAGTGCACTTTAATCAAACCCGGCAAGATTAACCACAGGTTAATTGTATAAATTATAAATAACAAGATAACAACAACCTCTAATTTAATATAAAAATTCTGAATTCTCAGTATTTGTATTTAGTACATGAATTTCTTCGCTTTATTTTTCCATTTATTAGTTTACAATTTACGCAAATATAATAATATTTCCCGGGGTTTACAACAATTGTAATAGTAATAGAAAAAGGTTGTGGTTGTCGTGAGTATGGAAAAGAGAGGGTCACACTTGAAGCTAAAATAAAAGGGTGTTAGCTGAGGTGTAGAGGAGAAGGACTTAAGTGATTGTGTGTGTAGTTTAGAACTAAAGGAGATGACCGAGTGAGGGGTGATTCACTTGTGTTTTGGAAAGGGAGAGACGATTGGTAGAGATGCAGGAAAAGAGATGGCGGCTGATTAGGTGGTGGTTTGTGATGGTCGGTCTTCGTTTTGGACTGAAAAATCGATGAAGAAAGGACCATAGAAATATTACCAGGGGAGAGAAAGAGTTGCAGTTGCAATTAGACGAGGATGAGTGTGTAATGAGTTTGGTGAGCTAACTTGGATGGATTTGAGAGATTGGAGAGCTAGATCTAATGGTTGTGATAGGACTTTCTAGTGGTTGGTGCCTCAACAAAATGGTTTTGGGTTTTTATTTAGTTTTTATCTTTTTTGGTGTGTGTGGCTATTGATATTTTTAAAAAAATAGAGAGATAAAATTGTTAGGGTTATTTGGCGTGTGAAAGGTAGTATTTGAAATGAAATATGTTATTACTTTCTTATGAAAGCACAAAGTTATTTATAGGCAAAAAAAGATATATTGTTTTCCTCCAAACAAACTTGGGTATCTGAAGCAACCCAAAATCACTTGGCATACCTCCTTTTATTTGGTCCTCTTGTTCAAATATTTGTTTTGTTTTTTATTTTTTCTTATTTTTAGTAACTTTTGATATCTTTGAAAAAAAAGTCCTTAATGTCGACTAAAAAAATTGAAAATGATTTTGAAATGAGCGCACTGAAAAACTGAACACGATGAAAGTAATTTTTTTTAGGAAATTTTAATTCTTTTGAAAAGACACTGAAAATGCTAAAAAAACAATTAAATCAAATATATATATATAATATATATAATATTATTCTTTTTTGCCATTTTTTTATTTGTCAAAAAAGTAAGAAAAAAAGGGTCAAACTTTGGGTTTACTGACACCATGATGAAAACTTTGGGTCATTCTTGGTAGCTTAAAATCATACGTGTCGTCCAAAAGGCGTGAGCGTCACCTACACGTGTCACCAACTTTTTATTTTTTAATTTCTTAAAAGACTCAATTGACCTACTTTTAAAACCCATAAACATTGTTTATACTATTAGAAACTTGTTATTATAAAAAATATGCATTTAACTATGAGGCGTGTAATGGAAGGGACACCTTTCACGAATGAATATTAAAATGTATTGTTGAATTTAAAATGAGGATTATGAATTTTAGTTTAAAATTCATAATGACTGTGAAATTGGTAATGGGTAGTAAAACAAATATGTCTTAAGAATAAGAATATAATTCTTGGGAATTATAGTTAAAATGAAGAATAAAACTTAAGAAAGAATTGTGCAAAAAGTTTTGGTGTAAGCACCAATTAAAATTTAGTAGTGTTACCAGGGAACGATAATAAGTCGTAAAGAAAATAAATGGTAAGAATAAAAAATAAATAGATTTGAGATAAGAAAATCGTTTCAAGAACTGAGTAAAATAATTGATATGATTTATGCAAGAATGAAATAAGAAATTTTAGATTTTTTATGAAAAATCACAAACTAACTAGTTTTACGCTAAATATGTAACTTTTAGCCTAACTACCATGAAAACTCCAGTAATAATAATAATAATAATAATAATAATAATAATAATAATAATAATAATAATTATAATAAAATAATAATAATAATAAATAAATAAATAAATAAATAAAAATGGTCTCGAGAATTGAGTAAACTGATTGAGATGATTTGTACAATAATGAAATAAGGAAATTTGATTTTTTGACAAAAAATCACAAACCGGCTAATTTTACGTCGTAGCATGTAACTTTCAATCTGGTCATCAGATTAAGTTGAAATTTTCGTAATTCTTCTAAAATATTTTTTTTTATTTAGGTTAATGTTTCAGAATTTTTGGAGTACAATAACATGTTTTTTTTTACAAATAAAAGAATAAATAGCACAAATGAGTGTCTAGAAACTTCTCCAAGGACCAAATTGAAAAATTGCCCAAAACAGCCCCCCATATAAGTTGCCAACAAAACAAAAAAAAAAAAAAGAGAGAGAGAGAAGAGGGCTTTTGTTATTTTTCTTGGAAATTGCTTGAAAAAAATTGTTTAAGAATTAAAGAGTCTACAAGGAGTTTAAGAATTAAAGTGTGCTTTTAGAGATGGAAAAATTAAGCTTAGAGAGAAGTGTGGAGGAGAACTTGATTTAACTTGTTTCGGCTTTTGATTCTTCATTAAAGAGAGGGTTTGATGGATTAAAGAGTCTACAAGGAGTTTAAGAATTAAAGTGTGCTTTTAGAGAAGGAAAAATTAAGCTTAGAGGGAAGTGTGGAGGAGAACTTGATTCAACTTGTTTTGGCTTTTGATTCTTCATTCCTTAAGGGTAAGAAAACTCTCCATGATGATCCACTGTGTTGCTTTTCATGTTTGTTCTTGGATTGAGTAGAATTGGTATTATGTGAAGTTGGGTTCTTGATGTTATGATGGTTTGAATGCATGAATTTATGTTAATTATATGTTTATTGAGGGAATAAATGTTTGGGCTTGTAATTAATTAGGTTAATTTGAAAAAAAAAAAGTATTCCTTCCTCTTAGTAATGAGAATTTCAGCCAATGGTGGATTTTTGGGGTGATTAGGTTGTTGAATTAATGACAAGTAAATTATGTTTAGTTATGATAATTGATTATTTGATGATTGAAGAATGTGTAAAAAAAAAAGAAGGAGGAGGAGGGGGTTAAAAAGTGGTTTCCACCTTGGGTTTGCTATTGATCCCTTGTTATGTTATAATTAAATAGGATCTTATTGTATTGATTAGTGAAATTCCATACATGATGCTTAGTTGTTGTTATGTGTGATTATAGAACTCTTAGAAAGGTGAATTTGGCCATAGAAATTATAAGAAATAAAATTTCAAGCTTGAAGAAGTTAATGAATAGTATTTAAATAGTGGAAGAAAAATAAAATAAAATGAAATGATGTGTTGAATTAGATGTCAAGGAATTAAATTTCCTTTAATTGTTGGGAAAAAGTTTAATAGTGATACAAGATTGCCTTATAATTGTGGTGAATTAAAAGTTTAGGTGGTTGTAGCATAGTATGAATTATTTGTGGAATTATTAAAGAGCATGAAACTATGTTAGATAATCATAAGAGTTTTGGATTTTAAAATTATGTCGATCGAAAATCTTACTATGTGATGAAGTTCTAAGAAATTTATTTAGTGATGAAATATTGGCATCATAAGATTTTTCAAATGAACATGAGAGATTGTAGGCTCCAGACAGCAGCAGAGAGCTACTAGTCGAGCATCACCAGCAGATAGGTGCTCGACATCTTGAATCTTTGTAGAAAGATTAATTGAAAGCATGTGTTAATTTTATTTAGAAATTCTGTCATTTATATTTTGATGTCAATGGATAAATTAGTGCTAGGTAAAGGTGCAGATTAATTAGTGCATGGTAATTGGACAAATAAATTAGTGCTCGGTAAATGGGCGGATGAACTAGTGCCCGGTAATTAGGCGAATAAAGTAGTGCGCAGTAAATGAGTGGATGAACTAGTGCCCTGTAATTGGACGGATAAACTAGTGCCCGGTAATCGAGCGGATAGACACAATTGGATAGATGAACTAGTGCTTGATATTTGGGTGAATGGGTTAGTGTCCCTAACGAGGGAGTAGTACCCTGGTGAAATGGCTAAGATTGGAATTAATTAGATGATTATGAAGGTGTAAGATATTAATGATTCATTATAAAATAAATAGGAGAATTATTTTTACATGGGTATAATGAAATGACACATTGTATTTATTTATGATTATGTTGATTAAATGTTAATCTTATTTTCAGGATCCTCACAGCATTAGAGTAGATCATGCTTGAATATAAGACACTTTTTGCATATTTATAATTATCAACATGTATTTTGAGATTGATGTATGATGTAAAAGAGGTCGAATGAACCCTTTTAATTGTAGAACAAAACTTTTATATGTAATTAATATGTATGCCATACTTAAGAATATCTTTATGTTAAATTAAGTATTTGTATTCTATCATGGTTGCTTATATGATTAGAAATGTTGGAATGATAAAATAATAGGGGTGGTCCATTCATAATCTAAGTTTTTATTGAAATTATTTGATTATGCAAGTTAAGTAAACCTTAGAATTGTTTATTTATGTTGTTTTTTTTTATTGTTTGCATTTTGATTATCGGACAATATATGTTTTTTTTTTTTGTGATGCGTTGTTTGGGAAAGAGGTCCAAGATGATTGGACCATGATTATGATATGAATTGTGTCTGGAATGAAGATATTGATAACTTGGTATGTCCCGTTATAAGGGAAACTCTGCCGAATTTTTAGTAAAAAAAAAAATTACATTGCATAAAATTTTACACTTATAAATAATTATGCTTTTTTTTTTAGGTTGTGACATGATAGATCTAGCTAAACTTCCGCATGGGATATCCTAATATGTTTTCTTACTTTGGCTTAAAATTTAAGAATTTTTGGAGTTTGAGAAGGACTCACAATTTAATCAGAAAACAGGGTAGCTATGTGAAAAAAAATATATACTATAAGCATTAAATAAAGAGTAAAATTGTAAATAATAAAATTTCAACATATTAAAAGTTGTTTCCAGTAGCCATAGATGAAATACAAGGAACAAAAAGACAAGGAGAAGGAGGGGAGGGTTTTCTTCCATCTTTTGCTTGAAAAAACTTACTAAAACACTTGAGGGAGGATAGATTTAGGTGTTGGGAGTGGTTCTTTGGAGGATTAAAACACAAGTTTGTGTGAATTAGTGAGGTTTATAACATGGAAAAAGAGGGTTCTTAAAGGTTAAGAAGAAGAGGTAAGGAGATTCAAATTTTTCCTTTTTTAATCCTTTAATTTTCTTGTGATTAAGGTGTAAAAGTTATATTTATCAAGATAAAATGTGATTTTATCATGAATTGACCATTAAGGTGTAAAAGTTATGGAACTTAGGGTTTTATACTTTAAATGGATTAGAATATTGTTCTTAAGGTTTAGAAATGTTTAAATCTATGAAAAAGTAGTGGGTAACCATTTAATTTGTTGTGCTTTGTATTGTGATGTTTTAATACTTTTAGTAAAAATAAAAGTATGATTTTTCATGATAGGGTGTTTTAAGACTTTTAGGTTTAGAGATTGAATGTTTTTATGAGATATAAATAAACAATAAGTTAAGTCTCAATTTGATGAATTGTGCCATATCAAGGTTTTATTTAACATTATGGAAGTTGAGGTTTTTGAGAGTTAATGCTTGATTTTGAAATTGTGTGGTTTAATGATGTTTAAGGTTATGTGAATGGATTGAGTAATGAGTGAACTGAGTAAATTGAAAAGGAACAAATTATCCTTTTATTTCTTTAGAATTTCAACAATGTAGGGAAATATAAAGGAAGGAATTGTTGTTGTGGAATCTTGGTTGTAATGTATTAGTGTGACCATTTGATGATTAAGTTATGGGTTCATTGTGAAAAATAAAAAATAAAAATTGAAAGAAAATATACCCCCCATCTATATGGACACATTTAACCAAAATAATAATTTCCAAGGAAGGATTAATTGACAAAAAATGATGTTGATTATTAATATGGTATTGTTGTTGAGTAGTTTAAATGATGGTACATATTTTAGTTTGAATTTTCAAAGAAATTCCCACCCATATACATTGGATGTTTAAGCCATATAAGGAGAAATTTGTGGATCTTGCTTGATGGATTTTAATTGTAGAATGTTGTGTATAGGAATTATGCTAGATTGAATATTGACTTGTGGACATGAGATAGTTAACTAAAATTTAAAGGAAACATGTATTTTTTATAAATTAAAAAAATTAATTAAAGTGGTTAATTTAATGAAATAATTGTGCTTGAAAAATAAGATATCGTATGAGAAATTGATTGTGGGTTATTGAAACAAGAGAGGTTGTTGAGAGAGCACCGAGACAGGATTCTGCATACCATGCCCAGACTTTAAGAAGGTGCTTGACACCTCACTATTTAAATTCTATTAAAAGTTGTTTAGATACATGTTAGATAAATTTCACTTACTATCCAGTTGTATAATTATTTTGTCTGTGTGTTAGCCAATTTGCCATGTTTGATGGGACTGTGTGACTTTACCAGTTTGCCCTATTTGATGGGACTTGGCTATCCAAATTTTCTCAAGAAAAAAAAATAATATTCAAATGACGATAACCTGAGAAAAATCGGGTAAAATCTACCAAAGCGTGACTCATGATAGAAGACTGAAACAACCTGCATAAAAAAAAGAGTGAAAAGAAATCATAAAGTTCAAGACCTGATAACATAATGTTAAAGATGAAAAAAACATCTAAAAATATAATGCTGAAGAAGAAAACTCGAGTCAACTCTGCTTAACTTGATAAATCCACAACCCACAATATGAGAGGAAGATAAAAAAAAAAAAAAAAACTTCAAAAGAAGCACTTAGCAAACAAAAAAAAGTTCAACAAAAAAAACTTCAAAAAAACTCCGAGCTAACCTGAGTTAACTTTACCAACCCGCCATCATAATAACCAAACAGAAAAAAAACAAAAAAAAATGACAAAGATGAATTACTTAAGGAAAAATTATTTCATGTAAAATGATGAAATGAAAAAAAAACCATTAAAAAATCGAGGAAAAAAAAAGAGACCTCCAAAAGAAGCACTTGGCAAAAAAATACTAAAGTTAAATTAAAAAACTTAGTAAGAAAATGCAAGTTAACTCAGGTTAACTTTACCACCACGCACTCGGGATAACCCACCATGCGTGCATTTATTTTTAAATAATATTTAATAAAACACGTTCAAGGGTTAATAATTCAATGGCAAAGGATAAATTCAAAAATTAATAATTTTTTAAAAAATAAATCAATCTAGGTTAACTTAACTAATTTTCGATTTGAGATATGAGGCAGAAATAACCCAACAAAAAGAAAAGCAGAACAAATCAAGAAGCTCAATGCCCAATAATTCAATGTCAAATGATGAAAAAAAAAAAAAGACCCTAAAAAGATTGAACTTAAACCGGGTTCATTGTCAAAACTAGTAGACTGAGTTATGAAACTGAGATTACACTGTAAAAGGCATACATGAAAAAACCACAAAGAAAAATTTCAAACCATAAAAAATAAAAATTTAAAATAACTAAAATTAAAACAATGAGGACTAAATAATGCATAAAAATAATTGAGCGAAACTAATTAGGGACTAAATTGAAAAACAAAATAAATGAAGAAAATGATTAAAAAAAAGAGCAATAAAAAAAAAAAGGTCCAAAATTGGAAACCAAACAAAATTAAATCAAACTCCCAAATACATAATAAAAAATAATAATAATGAAAAAGATAAAAAATAGTAATCAAAAGAATGAGAACTAGATTGGATAAAAAAAAATCTAATTAGATTAAATGATTAGGGATGAAATTAAAAAACAAAAAAAACTTAAAGAAGCATCAAATCTAACAAAAATAAAAATCAAAATAATAAGGACCAAACCCAAAAAAAATACAAACTAAAGGACACAATTGAATTTTTCAAAGCGCTGCACATATACCGAGGCTTGGGAGAGAGAGAAAAAAGAAAGGAGGAAAAAGACCAATCGTCATCGAATAGACGCTCAGATGACAACACGCGCCACCCTAAAAGATGCGCCACCACCATATCGAGTGAGTAGGCGATCAACCTTTTTTCTATCACTGTACATGCCCCCACACACCACCCGAATATAGCAGGGGTGATGACGGGCCTACGCTAGCGTGGCATGCGTAGGCGAACTATATTGATTTATTAATATTATAATAATGCAAATTATTAAAACGTCCCCAAAGGCATACAAATATTACAAAAAAAAAATGATGCAAATATGAAAATGCCCTCCCAAGCAGCCTTTAATTTATCAAAGTCAAAGGGCAAAAGCAAAATTTTATTGTACATAAAATATGCAAAGGCATAACAACACTTTACTCAAAGGTCAATATTTCTCAGACCTAAAGAGCACAAATGTTATTTCACTGTACAAATAAACATGTCAAGACACAAAAGCTTTTAGACCGAATACCAATTTTTTTGAGCCCCTAGGGGCAATATAATATTTTTACTGTACATAAAATACATAGAACGACAATCTTGCCCCCGATTAATTCTCAAATGACATTTGGATCCTATAAAAACTATGATTTTACCCTCAGTACCAAGGCAATTGTTAAGAGAAATGAAGGGATAAATAATAATTACACTATTAGAATCCACAACGAATCTCTCTATATGCTACATTAAAACACTGAGCCCTTTTAGTTTTTTGTTAACTAGATATGTGGCCCGCCAAATTATTTCAATGAAAAAAAATAATATTCAGGCGATGATAATCCGAGACAAATTGAGTTAAATTTACTAAGACATGATCTGGGATATGAGACTGAAACAACCTAAAATAAGAAAAGCGAAAAGAAATCGTAAAGTTTAAGACCTAATAACCTAATGTCAAAGATTAAAACAAAAAAAAAATAAAAAAAATATAATGCCAAAGAAGAAAACCCGAGTTAACTCAACTAACTTGACGAAACCACAACTCGCGATATGATATCAGGATTAAAAAAAAGAATTTCAAAAGAAGGACCAAGCAAAACAATCAAAGTTCAACAAAACAAACGTAAAAAAACCCTAAGTTAACTTGAGTGAACTTTACCAACTCGCTTTCAAAATAACCAAATAAAAAGAAAAGTGAAAAAAATGACAAAGCTCGATGGCAATTAATTTAATGCAAAATGATAAAATTAAAAAAAATCATAAAGAATTAAAGAAACAAATCCAAGCCAACCTGGGTTAACTCAACTAACTTGCCACCCGCGACATGAGATCGAGATTAAAAAATAAAATTAGACTTACAAGAGGAAGACCTAACAAAAAAGACTAAAGTTAAATAAAAAAAACATTGAGAAAGAAAATGCAAATTGACTTAGGTTAATTAGACTAACACACTCTTGAAATAACAAGACAATAAGAGATTTAAAAAAATGACAAAGCTCAATGTCAAATAATTCAATGCAAAATGATGAAATTGAAAAAAAATCATTAAAAAAATTGAGAGAAAAAAACTAAGTTTACTCAGGTTAACTCAACTAACTCGCCACTCATGACCTAAGACTGGGATAAAAAAATAAATTCCCAAAAGAAAATGCAAGTTAACTCAGGTTAACTTGACTAACTTACTATTGGGATAACTCAGCATAAAAAAATAAAAAAATCTGAGTCAACCATTATTAACTTGACTAACATATTACATAGGATATGAGATCGAGATGACGCAACAAAAAGAAAAGTGGAACACATAATGAAGCTAAGGGCTTAATAATAAAATGTCAAATTATGAATTTAAAAAAAAAAATCAATTTTCAATAAAGGATTGTCATGTTAGAGGGCAACCACAAAAAAATAACAAGGTAAAATATTCAACCGTAAAACAATGAAAAATCCAAACAATGCAGATCAAACATTGTATAAAAACAAAATGAAAGAAAATAATCATGGGAAAAATTGAAAAACAAATCACAATAAATTTAAAATCAAATTGAATAAAATAACCAAGGATAAAATTGAAAAAAAAAACTCAAAAAACATCAAAATCCAAATAAACAGTGATAAAAAAGGAAGGCCAAAATTGATCAAATCACAAAAACTAAAGGTCATGATTTTTTTAAGGCTAGGCATAAATTTCTTGAGAATGAGAGATAAAAGAGTGAGATAAAAAAATACCAATTTTTAGAAAGGATTTCAAAAAGACTAAATATAAATTAGGTTCATCAACGAAACTGGTGGACCAGGTCATAAGATTGGAGTTATCTGTAAAAAGCATACATGAAAAAATCACAAGGAAAAAAGATTATGGAAAAAGGTTCAGATTAAATGAATTTAAATAAAGGGGTTACATTTAGCTGAAATGTTAATGTGGATCGTGGTGCACTTAGAAACACTTACTCGGTTTGCTTAGGGCTAAAACATTGCAATGTTATGGTTAAGGGTGTGATGGAGCCAAGCAGAGTCAAATACCATGTAAATAACAGGGAAGGAGGATATAATATCTTTTTTCAAACATAACTACAAAGGAAGTGGAAAAAATCTACATCCTAGAAAATTATAGCAGCCTGTTTTAATAGAGTAATATGTAAATAACATGCAAGGAGGATATAATATTTTTTTTCAATATAACTACAAAGAAAGTGAAACAAAACCTGAACCATAGAAAATTGTAGCAGTCTTTAGTGCTGGAGTAACATGCAAAGAACACGCACGGTAGATACAAGACGTATGCCCTATCTAGCTTGACCTTTTATTTTAATTTCACCTAAAATGGATATCAGAACTGTGTATACAAGGAAGACAAGCACCATGTTCTAAGAAGGTTTTGTGCTGAATACACCACCGAATGCATTATCTATAAACAACTACCAACTAATTAAAGCTGCAACTCTTCCAAGTTACTAGAAGATAAATTACAAAGTAATAGCATATATACACTTATTATCAGAAACCATACAACTTTGTGAAAATTTAGGTAAATAATAACATGGTACAAAAGTAAAATGAATGAATATGCTACATTACTCGTGCATATAGATCGATAATATTGATTTCAAATGTTAATTAAAGATCACAAAATATAACTCATTATCTTGCAAGAGAATAAAGGCAGCAAGAGTTATCAGTTTGTTTTTTGCGTTTTAAAAAGTGTTTTTGAAAAAAATAATTTTTTTTATTAACTTTAAATTAATATGGTTTTTAGTGTTTTCAAATCATTTTTATGTGCTGATGTCAAAAATATTTTTTTAAAAATAAAAAAAAAATCATTGGCATGCATTTTAGCATGAAAAGTTATTTGAAAAACAACCGCAATTACACTGCCAAACACGTTTGAATAGACTATTGTGACTAAGAAAAAACAAGATAATTGATAAATAAAAGCAATAGAGAAGACGAGGTTAGCTAGCCAGGATATCACTAGAGATGTGAGAAGATTTACTTGTACATTTTTAAGCTCAACAAGAGAATGAAAAGCCATATGGTAAACATTAACTGTCTTTTAAAAAATCCTTGATGACGTCTATGAACAAAGCCAATGGTTGGTAAATTATATAATTCCTCTTCATAAACATTCATTATCATATTTTAAGCATGGTCTTCTTTTGATGGTTCAACAGATGACCAACCCTTTGATTGCTCAACAAACTTAACAATCTTCAAAATATAAAATTATTAGAAAAGATTCAAAATCTCGAAAGAATGAGAAAATGATATTCAAAAGGAGAAAATGAAGCCAATTATTGGCTAAAAACATTATCGATAAGTTCAATGGCAATAAAATCTGAGATTTATGCTATATGTATGTTAAGCAAAATTGGCATTAATTGATGCACCTAACAAACATTAATGTTGATGAACTTAAGTTAGACAAATGCATAATGCCAATCATAACAGTTGGCAAAAATGCATTTTTATTAAGTAAACCTTTGCTAGTCATGCTCTTAGGATTACAAAGCCATAAAATTACTAATGATTGGAACCATGGACGAAATGATCACCAAGTTAATGTATTGAGCACAATGATTACGAGTTGATTTCTAAGATTATTTAGAGATGAATTAATGAAGGAAGGAACACAATTGATCCCCTTCAAAACAACATTAATAACTGTTGTGCTCTAAAACCAATTTGTTTTTCTAAGATTATTTAGAGATGGATGAAGGAAAATAAAAAAAATAGAGGAAGAAGAAAGAAGAAATAAAGGTTATGAGATGAAGTAACAACAAATATTAGTTCATTCTATCATTTAAGTGGCTTACATCACAAGTATATATATAAGAAAAGAGTATAAAACTACTTTTCTACCCTTGACTCCACACTATAAATAATAATTATTCCTAACAATATTCCCCCTCAAGAAGATGCATGCTTATCTTGAAAGTAATAATGTGAAACACCCTACTACGAAGGCATTTAGTAAACACATAAGCTAGCTACCTAACTAACTATTCTTCAGTTTTTACAAATAGGATTCAAATAGTCTTCTCATTTAACTTCTCATTAATAAAGTGCCTATCAACCTTAATATACTTCTTCGATCATGTTGAATATGATATAGACACCTCCCAAGATTCATTAAAATGAAATTTGAATGGTTTGCAACTTGATCCAACAAAAACCTGTCTTTTAGAATCAAAGTTATATGCATTGATCACCTCTACCCTACGCCTATAAATAGATATGAATAAGTAATATAAAATCACAATAAAGTTGATTAATCCTTTAAATAGTTTGCAAGTTCAATCAATAATTTAGTATGAAAATCACTCAACCACAAAAGATAACAAGAATTTCAATTTTTTTAAAAAGAAAATAGTCTCATAGTCTCACTTCAGAAAATTTCTCCTTCAAAAGAGTGCTTTGAAAATAGAATATATTTTAATGAATATGGATAAACATAAACCTAATAAATAATAATTATTCAATGAACCTAATTTAAAATAATACCTAATAATAAATAAAATATAAATAAAATAATAGCCCAACTAATTTAAATAAGACTAAAGTCATTTTCATAATCTATTGGCAGAATCAAAACTCGACTTCAAATGCATAATTCTCTCTTGTCTTAATGATTTAGAAGGAGTACCATATATCACTGAAAATCTATGGATGTCTACTTTCCAAAGCAACTAAAATTGCATTAAAATTCCTTCTATAACTCTAGTTATGACCAAAATAAATGAAAGGTCAAAACTAACATATTTGAATCTTTTATTATAATCTTTTTGTAATATCTTAATACATTCATAAAAGCCCTTATTGAATATGAATTAAATTAATCAAGGATTGTTCTTTATTATTTACTATTGTCTTTAAGTCTATTTTAGCCCATATATATTAAAGAAATCCATTAAACGCCTCTGCAAACCTTCCTATCTCTAAGTCTTATCACTAGACCAACTAGAGCCTGTAATGGATCTTTTAGTGTTGTTTGGATCACATCATTCCCTCTTTTCTTAAAAATATTCATTCTTAAATCCTCACCTCCATTAAATAAAAAGAGATTAGAAACATTAAATGTAGCAATAACATCATACTCGCCTAGTATATCTATTTTGTAGGCATTGTTATTAATCCTCTATATGGTTTGAAAAGAACTGTCTCATCGAGGCATCAATTTTGATCTTTTTTATTCAGGAAATATTTCTTTTCTTATATGTACCCAAACTGAATCTCTTGATTCAAGCCTTACCAATTTGTGTCTTCTATTAGCCTTAAATGCATATTGCTCATTCCTTTTTTTTTTTTTTTTTAATCTATTTGTTGACATATTTTTGCATGCAAGTCTTTTATATATCATGGACACACTTTTAGACACGACCTCGAGTGGATGACCACTTCTAGGATCCAAACCATAAGGGAGAGCCTATCAACTCGAGATCCCTAATCGATCTCACACTTATATGTGAGTTTAAAAATACAGGTGGTAGAATTCAAACTAAAGATGTCCTCCATCCTAGTTGACTCGTTACCTCTTGACTATTATTGATTGAGCTACTAGCTCACTTGCTTGCATGTAAGCCTTTCATAACTTGTGTTTTTTTTTTTTTTATTTACGATAAAGACTAACCATTTAGATAAATTAAGAAAATAAAATAAATTAAAAAAGGAGATTAAAAAAAAAACTCTAGATCATGTTTGCATGTGAAAAAATCTCAATTTTCTAAAAACAAATAGGAAATAAAAAACTAAAATAAACTTATTTTCTAATTAGAAATAAAAAACTTACATATAACTATCATTATTTGACAAAAAACTAAATAAAGACAAAATAAAATGGAAAAATAAAACAAGTCCAAAAGATCACCAAAAACCTCTGACCAGGGCAAAAAACTAAGGTGATATTTGGATGTTGAAAATTTTTAGTTTTTTAACAAAAAAATTCAGGAAATAGAAAATTGAAGAAAATATATTCATTGATTAAAAATATTTTTTTACAAAAACATATAATTTTTTTTCTTTTTTTCATTTTAAAAAAATTTAAAAGTACACAAAAGTTTTTTTTTTCAAATTCATTGGTAAGTCAGTCTCATTTTCATTTTTTCATTCTTTTTGATGTGTTTCTAAAAAAAATAATAATTTTGTTTTATTTAATTTTTTTAGGATTCAATAATGTTGCATATTGTTTTTTTAATCGTGGTTATTTCTTTTAAAATTCACATAATATTTTAATATATAATAGTTTTTATCAGTTACCCGTTAAGGACATATTTGAAATTGTGGTTGTAATTGCTTTTCAAAAACTTTCATGTTGAAATGATTTTTTTTTTATTTTTTTAAATTATTTTTGAAACCAGCACAAAAAAAATTTAAAATATAAAAAAATTAATTTTAATAAAAAAATTAAATTTTTTAAAATACAAATTTAAAAATTAATGTTTTTTTAAAATATAAGTTAGCCTAGTTTTCCAAACGAGCTGTAATCCATTATCCATCATGAACCGAGCTCGGATTATCTAATAGAAATAGGCCACGTGATCGGATCTAACCTAGGATGAGCATTTGGTGGCCACAATAAACTTTTGACAAGCAGAAAACCCTAACACTAGGTGCAACCATCCATCTAACGGACAATATCAACCCAAAGGCACTAATCCAACCGTTAAATCTTAATAAAAAAACACTATAAAAACCTAGGCAAACACTTCAGTTTTTTGTCCATCACCTCGCAGCCAGCCACTGCCTCTCTCAAAACTTCTCTGCTCCTTCTCTCTTATCATTTTGCCGAGGTACTATCGTTCTATTTCTTTCTCGTTTATCTGAAAATATTCAGTTTTGTCTCTTTAGCCTTTTGTTGCCGATCTAGTAGGCTTTTTTTTATCCTTCTTTTTTGATTGTTTTTGCTGTAAAACTGAAGAAGAACTAGTTTTGTCAAGCTATATGTTATTTTCTATACTTTTATTTGATTGGTTCGTGACTGTGATTGTGTACATGCGATGGTATTTACTACTTTACATGGTGATGATTTGAAAAGAATTTTTCCCTTTATGAAAAGTGGTGAGTAATCAGGGCTGGAGTCTCAGAAATGGCTCTTTTTTTGCCGAAACCCTAGATGGGTTTTTGGAAAGAAATACCGATGAGCTTGAGAATTGGCATGATAATATGTCTGCCATAGGCCTCTGGTTTTTTCGGGGAAAAATCTTTTCTTTTCATTTGCTGGTGTTTTGTGGTTAATACCCTTGTAAGTTTACAATTCAAAGGGTTGTTTTATGGTACCAATAGTGGTCCTTTCTTTTTCTTTATTTCAAATTAGTATATCTTAATTGTAAAAAAAACTTTGAAATCATTTTTATTCAGTTTAAGCTTATTTCTGATTAGTATTTTAGTTGTTATTATGATGATTTCAACTAGATCTATTTAATGATATTAACAGCGATTTAATTTTTTGTGGGTCTTTGAAATACTAGATAAAATTATTATATTTTGATTGTTATGGTCCTTATTGGTTGGATTTTATATTTAAACATTTATTGAAGGAGAATCTGAATTAGTACTATTGTTGTTTTCTTTGGATATATTATTTTTTGTTGATATTTTAGTTCTTGAGGTAAAACAATATTGAAGCTCACGAGTCTTGCAGAGGTTATATCAAAGGTTGAAGCATGTCTCACCGCAAGTTTGAACACCCTAGACATGGCTCTTTGGGATTTCTCCCAAGAAAAAGAGCCTCCCGCCATCGAGGAAAAGGTTTCTTATGCTCTTTAACCTGAAGTTATAAACATTACAGTTGAAGATAACACATTGGAAGCATTCTATTTCTACATGATTAATGTGTACCTTCAGGCTATGATTTAATTTTTAGTTGGGTTTTGTGAGAAGGTTGTTTTTTCTCCAATATGTACCTTCAAGTATCATTGCTTTATTGCCTAATGTGCAGTCCCATGTTTGGTTTTTGCAACAAAGAACAACTCTGGTAAAGGATTTATATGAGTCATTTTAATATAGAATGATATAGAATGGGTCAAGTGAGGCAACAATGATTGGTCATCTGGACTTCCTACTATCATCTCCTTAATAACCATTAAATTTTATTGTCCTATCTTATATATCGGGAGTTAGATGAACTGCCTTGCAGTATTATATTGTCATAATCCCTGACACAGATAAGCTTGATATGATTTCTAATTTATTATTGTTAGACATGGTGGTATTTGCATTTATCAAGGCTGGCTTCATATAACTTATTTGTATCAACTTGCATTCTCTGTGTATTGAATTTTGTTCTCTTTGATGATGTTACAGCAAAGGCCTTTCCCAAGGATGATCCAAAAAAACCTTGCAGATTGACTGCTTTCCTAGGTTACAAAGCTGGGATGACTCATATTGTCCGAGAAGTTGAAAAGCCAGGCTCAAGTGAGTTTCTTTACTTTTTCTTGATTATCCTGCTTGATGCTAGCTCTTTTTTATCTCTAGCTTTGGTGAAGGAACTTGTTTGATACGCTGTTGCCTATAAATTTATCAAGATCATCATGTTTGATTGGGTTAGCATGCAGGGATGTGTTGTCCTTGTAGCATGTGTTTTGGACCAAACACTATAATATTAACAATGAGAGGCCAAAACTTTTAGCCTTGTTGTTGCCAGGGCCTCCCCAGACCACTTGGAATTGTCTCTGATAGCATGTTTATATTGATTTTGATGATTTTACACCTCGTTTGCCAATAAAACATGTCTGGGTTGCTTGGAATTGGCGATTGATTGGGAGTATTTATTTGAAAGTGTGCACAATTGTAATTTGCAGCCCTGCATTGCTGCCTTCTGTTGTGCAATTTGTTGTTTGTATGTCTTTTTTGTGTACCCCTTTTTGATGTTCTGTTTCTGCACATTTTTAAAGCAGCCGGAAGGAAGATTAAAATATTCATTGTAACACTATGACTCACCTCTAGCTTATGTGCTCATTAATTCGTTCTTCATTTGTCTTCCAGAGCTCCACAAGAAAGAAACATGTGAAGCTGTTACAATCATAGAAACACCACCAATGGTTGTTGTTGGGGTTGTTGGCTATATCAATACTCCTGGTGGTCTCCGGTCTCTGAGCACTGTATGGGCCCAGCATTTGAGTGAGGAGGTTAGAAGGAGATTCTACAAAAACTGGTGCAAGTCAAAGAAGAAGGCTTTCACAAAGTACTGTAAGAAGTACGAGTCTGAGGATGGGAAAAAGGACATTGAGGCTCAATTGGAGAAACTGAAAAAATATTGCACTGTGATTCGTGTGTTAGCGCATACTCAGGTATTCTACACTTGCATCCTTATTTTAATGAGTCTGTTTGATTAATAATAATCTTACTCTGAAATTACTGAGCTATAATACCTGGAATCCAAATACCAGACATCAATAGCAAACTTTTAATTGCTGACGTCTTAATTTTTATGTCCATGCTCTTGAATATTTTTGTTTATCGAGGCAGTTTCTTGATGTTCAGATTCCCCCTTGTTTGTTATTACTGTGGTATGGTTTAGACTCTAGATGAATGTGATTTCAAGGATATCTAAAGGTGGTGTTGTTGGCATGGTTTATGTAGATTCGGAAAATGAAGGGACTGAAACAGAAGAAGGCCCATTTGATGGAGATCCAGGTCAACGGCGGGGATGTTGCCAAGAAGGTTGACTTTGCTTACAGTTTCTTTGAGAAGCAGATTCCTATTGATGCTATTTTCCAGAAAGATGAAATGATTGACATTATTGGTGTAACCAAGGGAAAGGGCTATGAAGGTGTGGTCACTCGTTGGGGTGTGACTCGACTCCCTCGCAAGACTCATCGTGGTCTTCGCAAGGTAGCTTGTATTGGTGCATGGCATCCAGCTAGGGTCTCATTTACTGTTGCAAGGGCTGGGCAGAATGGTTACCATCACCGCACAGAGCTAAACAAGAAAATTTACAAGCTTGGGAAGTGTGGTCAAGAGTCTCATTCTGCAGTTACTGAATATGACAGGTAAATGTATCTTTTTTGTAGTTTGTCCCTACTGTGATTTTAGTCCTTAGCATTCACCAAGATTGATTGATGTTGAGCATCTGCCTCTTCTCACAATATTATGATATTTGGTCATGAACAACAGGACTGAAAAGGGCATTACACCAATTGGAGGATTCCCTCATTATGGCGTTGTGAAGGAGGATTATTTGTTGATAAAAGGATGCTGCGTGGGCCCCAAGAAACGTGTGGTAACACTGAGGCAGTCTCTGTTGAGGCAGACATCTAGAGTTGCTATGGAGGAAATTAAACTCAAGTTCGTTGATACATCCTCCAAATTTGGCCACGGACGATTCCAGACCACTGAGGAAAAGGCCAAGTTTTACGGGCGGCTCAAGACTTGATTTGCAATGGAGAGAATCAGCTTTGCTAGATTTCTATTACTGTTCAATAGTCTTCAACTGTTGGTTTGATTCTGGATTCACTTGTCATCCTTGTCTTCTTCAATTTGGAAATTCTTATCTCTAATATATTTTCGGTGCTAAATTATTATCTTAAACCTTCCTTTTTACACCTTGAGCCAAAAAAGACCTTTGTTGGAGGTTATTGTTGAATACAATTATAACGTTTGGTATCGTAATTTCACAAAATAATAAGAAAATCAAACCCGAGGGGGTAATTTATTATTATTATATTTTTGAAAATAAACACATACATGTAATAGTGGCATCAAGAGGTATTTTACCGAGAGTTATAAGAAAATTACCCAGGCTGTTGATATTTTACCGAGAATTACAAAAAAATTACCACCCATACCATAATTACTAACGGATTTATTTCATAAAAAATAAATATTAATTATCTACTTATACTTTGTCATGGACATAAAAAATAAATATAACAGATTTTTTAAACATATTTTTTACATTAAAAAAATTATAATAGTAGATAAAAAAGCTGATATATATATATATATAATTTGATAATCCACGTTTATTATCATTAACCTTCATTTTTACCCCTTCTTGAGGGGAAAAAAAAAACTTTTGCTGCAGTTTATAGTTTAATATCATTTTAACAATTGGTATCATCATGTCCAAAAATAATAAGAAAATCAAACCCTAAGGGGTAATTTATTATTATTATATTTTGAAAATAAACACATACATATAATAGTGGCAATCAAATAAACTCTTGACAATTTTATATTTTTTGATCACTTAAGAGAGAAGCATGTCTAGAATCGGGCGAGCTCTACACATAGCTCTAAGGGCTCAACTTTTGACATAGTTATTGCTATCTTCTCTGCCATGTCAATCTTGTTTTCACCAACCCTTTCCCACTCAAAACACTGTATCAACGATCCCAAAGTTAAGATCATTGCTCTTTTTGCTAGGCCATCTCCAGGACAAGCTCTCCTTCCCATCCCGAAGGGGACGAAGTTGCATGCATCAACTCTGCCTGCAGATTCAAATCTCTCAGGCTTAAAACTTGTGGGCTCATCCCACAGTGTAGGGTCTCTATGGAGAGACCATGCGTTTACAAATAATATGGTCCCAGCTGGGACATGGTATCCTCCAATGGTACAGTCGGAGGATGGCATGTGCGGTGGTATAAGCGGTGTCACCGGACATAAACGCAGATTCTCCGATATGATGCTCTGAAGGTAATGTAGTTTTGCAAAATCTGAGTCTTCTATCAAGCGGTCTCCAACTTGAGCGTCCAGTTCTGCTTTAGCTTTCCTTAGCACGTCTGGATGGTTGAGTAGATTGGCTAATGCCCATTCCATAGATGTTCCTTAGCAACAGTCTCTGTTCCCCCAAGCAACAACACCTACACAAAATATTTAGTGAATTAAACTCAAGCCAGCTCCGACCCGAAAGCTAAGATGAGAAGGGTTTACAGTCTCTGTTCTCCTTTTTTCTCTCCATTATCTCCCATTATTTGGCGCATGCCAATAATTTTTTTCTCCCATTATTTGGCGCATGCCAATAATTTTTTTTCTCTTTTTCTCCCATTATTTGTCCTTATCTTTCTCTTTCCTTAATTTGGCTAATTTAAAAACTGAAATGAAAAAACACAAGGAAAACTATCTATCACGTGTTTGCACACGTGTCATCTAATGGCGATGCATGTCATGTCATGCTACCATCGATGATGATCTTTATTTTGTTGATTTTATCTTGTCAAAAAAAATTTATTAGTTTAATACGTTGGATTAGGTCGGGTTGAGAAAAATACATGATGAATTGTTTAATACGTTGACACAAAATTTGATGAAGCGGTGGAGAGAAAAACAGGTGGCTTTAGGCATAATTTGTGGTTTTGTTTCCCTTTTTAGTGAATGAAACTCTAAGAAATTGAAAGGGGAGATGATACCAAAAGATCAAACCGTAAGAAAAATTGAGTGAATCAAAACAAAAACATCATTTGACTATGTCATCAGTGTAGTATTCAGGCTGTTCTTCTTGCAAAGCGAGAAACCGGTTTATCATAGTGTTTCTGTCCCTGTCATCTCGATGCTCATCAACCAGTCCCTGTAAGAACACATCCATCTTCTTATTTAGTCTATCCAACTTCTTCAAGTAGCCTGTAATATCAACCCACTGCAACATTGGAATCAGATGCCCCACATTTATCATGGAAATATATGCAAAAAACACTTCCAAGATCTCCCTCAAAATCCTGGCCTCTTCAATTTCCTTAACATCTACGCAGAGGGATGCAAATACAGGGAATAAGATGGTTTATGAACTCCAT
Source organism: Populus alba (assembly GCF_005239225.2). Taxonomy (NCBI): domain Eukaryota; kingdom Viridiplantae; phylum Streptophyta; class Magnoliopsida; order Malpighiales; family Salicaceae; genus Populus; species Populus alba. The sequence goes on along the minus strand of NC_133300.1, from coordinate 20,044,191 downwards.
CCTGTGATGACACTCACATCCAGTAATCCTACTTGCATGCAGGGATTATGATGGGAAAGTTACTCCTGAGGAGGTGGCAGCTGCTGCGATGTACTTGAAGGATACATCAGGCAAGGAAGGCATCCAAAAACTCATCAGCTGCTGCGATGTACTTGAAGGATGTATCATTTTGAATGTGTCTGCATGTTTCAACATTCATCACTTCTTATTAGAGGATTAATGCATTTGTTCTCTTGAGCTCAGCTCCTACATGCAAACTGGTTTTGGTTCTAAGAAGCCACATCTTATTTTGCTGAATTATAGAAGACATCTTATCATCTTTCCTCTTTTTACCATGCCACATGAAAAAATATTTCTTCGCCGCTAAAGCAAACAAGTCATACCTCTTATTTACCAAGAACCTAGTCAACAGATAATTTTCTCAATCCAATTGGGTGTTTTGAGTTGCTTATGAAAATCTATCAAGGGTCAGAAAATTAACATGATGCTTTTCTTCTACCTTGTAGTTTTTCTCTGCTTCTTGTCATTTTGTTGAGCATTTGCTAAATTTAGTATTTTCTTCTTTTTTACCTTGTATAACTGATGCCTAGATCATTTTGAATCGAACAGATGGAAAGATTCTTGTAGAAGACAATGTCAAATTAGGCAGTTGGACGGAAGATGCCAAAGCAACTGAAGAGAGGGAGATGTAAAACAATTTTCCTTCAAATTCTTTCCTGCTGTTGTCTGGATAGTACCCTACCTAACGAATAGTTTATTTAACGATAAAATGGCATGCCATCTAATGTGATTAGGACCCATATCTGTTAGGGTCATATATATACAAGTAACCTTGGTTTTCCCAGCTCATTGATAAAGCTGGACATGCTTGCTAGTGCTGTAAAAGTGAATTCTGATGAATATATAAATGATATAGGTACACAGTACAGAACAAGAAATCGATATATCTCGTGCCTTTGGAAATAAAATGCTCTGTCAAGTTTATTCTTCAGATTGAGAAATCATGCTTTTGCATATGGTGTTGATCTAGTTGAATTAGGTGGATGTGTAATCAAGTTTATGATTGAGGCAAACCACATCAGCTAAATAAGATGCATTTTCAAGTTTTAAGGCCATGCATATGTAGGCTTTCACACCTTTGAATCTTTGGTTTCATGGAACTTCATTGCAAGTTCTGCTGCAAATTCCGTAATATTCTTATCAGAGCTTCCGCCTTCATCCACTGCTGTTTTGGCCAGTTTCATCCATTTCTCAGAGTTCCTTCTCATCTCATTCCCTCTTAATTTCACCTTCCATGACTTCCCTTATACACCCTTCTACCTCTTCTTTAGTGACAATCCCCTTTTCATTTTCATTCACTCTATATAACCCCTAGATGCCAAACATCGGCAATGCACTTTGCATTTGTTGGTTGATCAGTCCACTCTGGCATTGCCACCATTGGCACTCCTAAGCTCAACGCCTCGAGTGTTGAGTTCCACCCACAATGAGTCATGAAGCAACCAACGACGGACTTGTGAGCCAGAACCTCTAGCTGCGGGCTCCAGGTCACAAGCAGAGATTTCTTTGATGACTCCTCCACAAAGTTGCTTGGAAGTTTTTTCCTTTCCGATTCTCTGACTACCTACAGGAAGCAGCAGGAACTCCTCTTTAGGCCCCAAGCAATTTCTGCCATTTGCTCCTCTCCAAGTGCAGCCATGCTTCCAAATGACACATAAACCACTAAGCCAGTTTCCCTTGAATCTAGCCACTCATTGCACCCGTCCTGATTGGGATTGAAGAGACTGAGACCGTACTCTTTATCGTCCTCCAGCTGCTTGTCCAAGTAAAATGATGGGATCATTGGTCCTATTGGCTTTATTGACCTTTGGCTTGCCAACCAGTTTACCGCCTGATGGAAATCAACAAAATTTTGAGTGCCACTGAAGTAAAAGGAGCATACTTTGAAATATGGTATCGTCTTGTGAGCAAAGAAAAGAGATTGTAAGTAGGAATTTGAAGCATTGCTGCTCTCGTTTATGTTGCTTTGCTTGTCAATCATTTGTTGACTGCTTGCTTGTTTGATCGCACTTATTTTCAAGTATTATTTGTCATAATACTGGAAAACTTTGTGGACTTTTGTTGAAACTCAAGGTAACTGCTGAGCCACTTTATGTGAGGTTTGCTCAATAAGTAAGCATAGAGGCCCATTCCTCCTCGTGTCTGGTCTTCTTTGTCCAGCTCTCAATTATGTACTCATATTTGACTAGAAATAGAATCACTACAAGGCTGCTGGCATGGTATCTTCATATTTACACGAAAACATCTTAACATCACTTGTAATAATAAGTTTGGAATTTTTAATAATTTATTACTTGAATTGGTTCAAATAATTCTGAGTGAACTGGGTTTTTCAAAATAGTGTTCATCCATAGTAATTTTCGTCATGTGAGGCCATTCTGAAGGAGAATGGCATTGGATCTAATGTAGCATACACGGCGGGCGGAAACGCTTCGACAATGGGGTGGTTGAGTATTTACGGAGGTGGTTGGGTATTTACGGAGGTGGTTGGGGGGTTCTTTGAATTTGTTTTTATTAGCTGGTAAATACCCTCTCTGACCCGTGGCCCATCGCCGGTGGACTTGCTTGGCAAATAATGATGATATTAATAAAAACTACATCTTGAGAAAACACGGCTCCACGTGCTCACCAACTTCTGTCATAGTCATTAAATTCAATTACAAATCGATAAAGGACGACAGCTAAATTAATCTAATTTTTTCTTTAAAAAAATTTAATGACTTTTTTAACCTGATTTTCATCCGGTCGCATGTTAATTCAGGTTTTTTTTATTGATTCTTATTAAGTCAACTTTCTATGTGGAGTTGGAAAATGCCCTACGTTTATGAGATGAGATGAGATGATATTCTATATGTTTCCATATTTCTTTCAATTAAGTATCTTTATTTATTTTCATTCAAGTCTATATTTCTCAATTCTAGTATATTAATTTCTATTTTATTTGTAATTTTTAAAAAAATGTAAGTTGATATTTTTCCAACTGATAATGCCAGAAAAATGATTTTGTTATTTCTTGCGTGACTCTTACATAATCCTCCTACGTACCATTATATACTTACACGATTTATTATATTGTAAACTAACTCTAACCGACCCCTACCCTAATTAATCTGCACTAACAATGCTCCAACTTGTTGTGTAAACTACTTTGCTTTTTCTTCATAGACATGCATTAACTTGTTGTGTTCATTTGATATTGTGAAATAAAAAAGTTTCTTCCTTGACTTTTTTAATGGATTGAAGTGATTTGCCGACAATTTCATCATCCACTTGCACTTCTTTTTCTTCGTAGACTTGTGAAGTCAAGATTCCCAAAGATCAATATCATCAATTAATTGTTGCTAATTTGGTTGAAGAAAGAAATATTTGTTAAGCTGATTTACTTCCATATTAATTATTGTTGGATTCTTAATCTGAATTTTAGAGTGGTTCTAACTTCTTAATCTGAATTGATGGAAACAATTTACTTTCTTAATTATTGTTAATATGTTGGATATGTAATTACCAGTGTACTTATATACTTTTTTTCTCAACCAAACCCTTCAACTCCATAATATTTGAAAAAAATAAAAAAATAAAAACCCATTAATTCTCTATGAATTATAAAGAAGTATAATTTCTAGAAGCAAACAATCATAATTTATCTTTGACATTTCAAACAATTTGTTGTCTATCATCTTTTCATGGGCCCTACAATTATTTTCATTAGTATATTATTTGTTTGTTGTTGTTTTTCTTCAAGCTTGTGGAACGAGGTGTCCACGAACTTGTTGTTTAAGCTATTTTGCTTCTTTTTTTTTTCATAGACTTGGAAAGTCATTCCGACAAGTCTCTTAATCTCATCATCCACTAGCACTTGTTTTTCTTCTTCGTAGACCTGTAAGCTATTTTGCTTTTTTTTTTTTTTCTTATCATATTTACTATCGCAATAATACATCATTGCAACATTTATTTTTAGATTTATTTAAATCCTAGATAATAATATATGAAAGAGAAAACCATTTACTACTTATGATCGTCATCAACTCAAGAATTATAATCTCTTATCATTTGTTTTTTATTAGGCCCTAATAACATTAAGATATATTCCAGTTTTGATCATTTTTTAGGGAATAGGTTAAAAAAAATACCCTAAAATTTGGATCAATATGAAATTAGAAATTTAGATAAAACATGGATGTGTTTGAATGATGAAATTTAGGGCAGAAATGGCGTGTACAGACAGAGTATGCCAAGAACCAGTAAGTTACTATTTTTTTATTTTTCACCAGTAAGTTATCCTAGTGCTTGCTAGGACTAGCACAACAAACAGATTAAAAGAATGAAGTTTCACCAATCTGTCATCAGAGTCTGTAAATATTGTTACAAATGATTTAAGTTTGTTTGCCAAATTTTTCAAGAACATGTTTGTCTTTGATGGCTTATTGTCATAGCTGTGAACTCTGAAGAAAAGTGATCTTAGAAACCAAAGTCCTGCAATGTCATCAGAGTCTGTGAACATGTTGTTCTCTTTTTTAGCTAATCTTTCTGGGTAGGTTCTCTGGTTTGAGGCTGGTGCTGAAGAAAGGGGAAGCCGACGCTGCTACTTTTTAGTTTTCTCTGCTTCTTGGATATTCCTGGGCTGGGTTCCTTTAATTTTGTAATTGCTGCAAAGTCGTAAAAGCTGCCTTCACTTTCATTGGTGGGGACCCCTTCTGTGCATTTTTATAAAATTCAAAGTTGGCTTCCCCTTTTCTTTGGTGGGAACTCCTCTTGTAATTTCCTAATGCTTCAGTGGAACCATGTCATAATTAATTCGTAGACTTGACCCATGATCGGTCACTTTCGTATTGAATGAGGATGGACCCTGTTTATATAAATATCCAGTTTAATAAATTCATATAGTTAATTACTGTTTTTTATAATAAAAATTACTGAGATTAAAAAGTTGTTAGTGTTATTTAATGATTTTTTAAAAAATTTAAATTAAATATTATATACGGAATGATTACCGCATTAAAAAATTAAAAAGTGATCGTGGATATTTTGTAATTGCTTTCACTTTCGTTGGTACGAACTCCTCATGTAATTTCCTAATGCTTCAGTAGTAAACATGCAATTATTAATTCGTCGACTTGACCCATGATCGACGCCACGGGCTTATGATATGCTTTTGTATTATTGTGGATTTGTGAAAAAAATTATATAAAAAAAACTGTTATCATCAACAATATTTTAAAGAAAAAATCTACGAAGTTATATTCTTAACCAATTTAATATTAAAAAAACAAAATCGACAAAAAACAATTATGAAAACAAAAAACACAAAAAAAGATGAAAAAAAAAAGATGATAATTTTGAAAGAAAAAAAAGCAAAAAATAAAAATAAAAAAATGAAAAAAAAAACATGTGGGGAAAGTTAAAGTTAAATTTTCAACTAGCTCAATGTTAAAATCATTTAAGAAAACACTGTAGCAATCTATAGTGTTTTGCGAGGAAATATATAATTATAATTCTCAATCAGCTCAATATTAAAAAAAATCAACAAATATAATTTTGACAAATATAAAAAAAAAAAAAAAAAAAAAATATGTCGGAAACACTATAATAATCTATAGTGTTTCATGAAAAATTAAACTAATTCCATGAAGTGATTTAAGTTTCACCAATCTGTGCTCCCTTCGTGTTCTAAGCTCTCTCCCCGTTTTTTCCCCCTGTTTAAGCTTTCTTGTACTGCTCGCTCCGCCTCTCTGTTTTCTCCTTCCCTCGGTTCTGCTTTTTTTCTCCTCTCTGTTCTGCTTTCTTTCTCTGGCTTTATAGCCAGATAATGCCCCCGTTACCCAGGTAATAAAGTGACTGTTATTGCAGGATTAATGGCGATGCATCGTTGGGCATCCGTTTTTTTCGGTCAGGCAAAGAAGATGAACAGTGTTTGATGGCCATTTGCGTTTTGGTCCTTGACGTTTTGAAAGTTCTGCAACCAAGCTCCCTGGATAAACTTTAATTGGACCCCTGTCTTTTATCACCATTTACAGAATTGTCCTTAGACTTCAATTTCTTGCAGTTTTAACCTGAATCAGCCCCAAGCTTTAGTATTTCTTCAATTAAACCCCTGATTTCATAAATTAAACTAATTCCAAGTTCAATTAATTCCAAAACTTGTCAATTCTTCAATTAAGCTTTTAATTTGGTTAATAAAACTAATTCAAAGTTTAATTAAATCCCCAAACTTCTAACCATGTTGTCCTTACCCAAAATTTAATTAATTCTTTATTTATTTTATCATTTTTTTACTTGTTTTTTTCTTTTTTCATCATCATTTTTTTTTATTATCATTTTTTAGGAAATAAAATAATAATAATAATAATTTTTATTATCAACAGATAAAAAATTATTGATAAAAGATTCGCTGGCGGAGAATTTCTGTCGGTGATTTTGTTGGTAAATTAATTACCAACGGAATGATAGTGTAAACACCGATGGAAAAATCCGTCAGTAAATGTAAAGATTGTGGTAGTGACAAAGATTCCTCAAAAGAAGTAATGGATGCTTGTTTGTTTAGTTAGTAAGTTATTTTTAGACTTAAGATAATTAAAATATTTTATAAATAGAGTGTTGTGTTTTTATCCTACTACATGTTGTCCTAATTAAGGGTAACAAATGGGTAAATATTGGGTATAACATCAATTATATGAAGATATTTTAGTAATCAAAAGAAGATTCATCACTATAGGTGAATTAGAGAAAATATTTCATATATTCACAAATAATATTAATTGTGAAAGGTAGAATGAAATTTGAAAAGAGTTTTAAATCTTATTTTATAACATAGTATAAAAATGGGACAACATTACAATTACTATAGTGAAACATCATTTCCTTTTATTATTTGTATAATATTTTTTTAAAAAAAAAAGTGTAAGGGAAAAAATATAAAAAAAATTACAAAATAATGAAGATAAAAACACAAAGAAATGTTTATAAATTAAATAGGCCAAATTTAAAGTGTTAAATATGCCAAGTATAAAGAGGTAAAAATCTAACAAAAATATGTCTAAAAAACCCAAAAATATATATATTTGTCATCACTACAATACCTTATTTTTGGATTAAAATAAAAATTATCATAAATTTTGTGTCAGGAAAGTAATTATTTTTCTAGTTTTACTTTTCAGTCCTCTTTCTTTAAGTTTTGTTTTTTTATGATAATTTGAAGCTAATTCAATTTAATTTGGTTTGAAATTAAAAGGAAAAAAAGGTTAAAATAAAACAACAAGCAAAATTAAACTGACCCATGTCTTTGCTAATATTAAAGTACTATGCTCTTCACTGTGTTTAATTTATAATTTTATATAGTTCAAAGTCTGTTCATATATTAATTGACTGAACGGTCCAATACGACCACTACCATGATTTTGTAATTGCTGCAAAGTTGTAAAAGTTGCCTTCACTTTCATTGGTGGGTACCCCTTCTGTGCATTTTTATAAAATTCAAAGTTGGCTTCCCTTTTTCTTTGGTGGGAACTCCTCTTGTAATTTCCTAATGCTTCAGTAGGAACCATGCCATAATTAATTTGTAGACTTGACCCATGATCGGTCACTTTCGTATTGAATGAGGATGGACCCTGTTTATATAAATATCCAGTTTAATTAATTTATATGGTTAATTACTGTTTTTTATAAATAAAATTATTGAGATTAAAAAGTTGTTAGTGTTATTTAATGATTTTTTTAAAAATTTTAATTAAATTAAAATTTTAAATTAAATATTATAAATGAAATGATTATCAAATTAAAAAATTAAAAAGTGATCGTTGATATTTTGTAATTGCTTTAACTTTCGTTGGTGCGAACTCCTCATGTAATTTCCTAATGCTTCAGTAGTAACCATGCAATTATTAATTCGTCGACTTGACCATGATCGATCCCCTTTTGTATTGAATAAGGATGGACCCAGCTTATAAAAAAGTATTGTTCTCAAGAACATAATATATATATATATACACACACACTACATGATATGCCCGCGTGATACCGCGGGCTTGTGGTATGATTGTGCATTATCGTGGATTTGTGAAAAAAATCATATAAAAAAAACTGTTACCATCAATAATATTTTAAAGAAAAAAACTACAAAGTTATATTCTCAACCAGCTTAATATTAAAAAAATAAAATCGATAAAAACAATTATAAAAACAAAAAACACAAAAAAAATGAAAAAAAAAAGATGATAATTTTGGAAGAAAAAAAGCAAAAAACAAATAATAAAAAATGAAAAAAAAAACATGTGGTGAAAGTCAAAGTTAAATTTTCAACCAGCTCAATTTTAAAATCATCTAAGAAAATATTGTAGCAATCTATAGTGTTTTGTGAGGAAATATACAATTATAATTCTCAACCAGCTCAATATTAAAAAAAATCAACAAAGATAATTTTGACAAATATAAAAAAAACGAAAGGGAAAAAAACATGCAGGGAAACACTATAACAATCTATAGTGTTTTATGAGAAAATCTACAGTTGTAATTTTTTAACCAGCTCAATATAAAAATAATAAAAACGACAAAGACAATTTAAAAAAAAAAAAACATAACAAAAAAAAATCATATGGGAAAACACTGTAGCAATCAACGATGTTTTAAGTAAAAAAAAGCTAAATTGCCAACCGGCTCAGTATAAAAAAAATAAATTTGACAAAAATAAATTTGGAAAAAAAACATCGATAAAAAAACATGTGGGGAAACATTGTAGCAAGGAAAAAATCATGTGGGAAAATACTGTAGCAATTTATAGTGTTTTAAATAACTACAAAGTTAAATTCTCAATCATCTTAATATGAAAAAAATAAATTCGACAAAGATAATTCTAAAAAAAAAATTATTTAATAAAAAATCATGTAGAGAAACACTGTAGCAATCTAGTGTTTCAAAGAAAAAAATTAAAAAAACTAAATTCTCAATCAACTCAATAGTAAAAAAAAAAATCAACAAAAATAATTATGAAAAAAATATAAAGAAGAAAGACAATTTTAGGAAAAATTTAAAAAAAAAAAAAAAACATAGGGAAAGCTAAAGCTAAATTCTCAACCAACTCAATATTGAAAAAATAAATTCGATAAAGATAATTTAAAAAAAAACATGTGGGGAAAACATTACAGCCAAACAAAAAACTATGTAAGAGAAACACTGTAACAATCCATAGTGCTTTTTTTTTTTTTTAAAAAAAAAAAGCTACAAAGTTAAGTTTTCAACCAGCTCAATATATAAAAAACACTGATAAAGACTATTAAAAAAAAAAAAAAAGAAGTCAATTTTGGGTAAAAAAAACATGTAAAAAAAAAGGAAACAAAAGCGAAAAAAAAAAATATGTGGGGAAAGCTACAGTGTTTTAAAGAAAAAAACTAAAAAACTAAATTTTCAACAAGCTCAATAGTGAAAAAAATAAAATCAACAAAAATAATTTTGAAAAAAAACAAAACAAAAAAAATGTAAAATATGAAAATTTTGGAAAAAAAGAAAAAACAAATAAATTATCAGCCAGCTCAATATTGAAAAAATAAATTCGATAAAGATAATATTTTAAAAAAATATGTGAGGAAATATGCAGCAAAACAAAAACTATGTAGGGGAAACACTGTAGCAATCTATATTGTTTTTTTTAAAAAAACAAAAACTACAAAGTTAAATTCTCAACCAACTTAATATAAAAAAATAAAATCTACAAAGACCATTTTTAAAAAAAAGGAATAAATAAATCATAAAAAGAAAAAAAATAAATGTATGAGAATATTATAGCAATCCACAATATTTTAAAAAAAACTACATAGTTAAATTTTTAACTAGCTCAATATTTAAAAAAATTAGAAAAGATAATTAAAAGAAATTAAAAAAAAAAAAAGAAGAAGAAGAAGAAGTCAATTTTAGGTAAAAAATACATGTTATAAAAAATAAAAATAAAAAACGAGAAAAAAAAAATACTACAGTGAAAAACCTATATATATATATATATATATATATATGTGTGTGTGCAGGCAGAGTAACAAAACAAAACCATTATTTTTATTTCCCTGCAAGTTTTCTCTCGATGTTGAGTGGAATATCAAAGCACCTTTTCGGTGCATACCCAGCCCTTCTTCTTCTAGTCATCCTAGCCGGTCACCAGAGTTGCAGTGCTAGCAAGAACAGTACTGTTGACTGTGCTCCATCTTCTTGTGGCAACATCCATAATATTAGCTTCCCTTTTCGACTAAGTACCGATCCCAAAAGCTGCGGCAACCAAAAATATGAACTTACTTGTGAAAACAACCGCCCAGCTTTATACTTGAAGAATAAGACGGTAAAATATTACGTTCAGGCAATCCATTACAGCAACTTGACGATTCGACTTGTGGATGCTGATGTTCAGAAGGGTCATTCTTTAATCATAGATCCCTATGACAACACGGATTATCTTCCATTTAATCGATTGTTCGAATATTACAATGATATTTCCCTCGATTCATCAAGTTTTATTTTTATAAGTTGCCCAAAGCCAATAACGAGTCCTTCAGACTATATTGTGGATGCTTCTTCATGCAAAAATGGTAGTACTCTTTTTAATTCCCACAATATGGAGGGTTATTCCAGCTATGTCTTAATTGGTTCTTCCAGCTATGTCTTTACGGGTTCTTCCACCTTGGGGGACATACCGGACTCGTGCCATGTAAATTTGATGTATCAAGCGCCTTTCACTTTTGAGCCGAAAAATTGGACCAATATTTCCTATATAGAAGTCCGCGATAGTATTCTATATGGGTTTTATCTTCCATGGTCTGGGGCCTGTTGTGATTTTCTGAAAGAGAACCCCTGCAACCTTGATGAAGCCAACATAAGCAAGTACTATTGCGGTACGTTACTCTCTCTCTCTCATTCATATCAGTTGCAGGTCGCTGATAAAAAGAGGAAAATAATGCGTTACCGTTTGTCTTAAGCTCTTATTAGCTCTTTCATTCATATCAGTTGCATAATTATTCTCTTAAAAGGATTTTAATTAATTTCATTAATTTAACTCTTTCTTTTTTTTATATATATATAGATGTAAGATTAAGCGGTTCTCCAATCCAAAATGCAATAGGTAAGTACCTCTCTTTCACATCACAGTTATATTTTTTATATCAATATGCGAATATAAACATGATTGTCATATTTATTTTATTTTATAATCGGTTTGTTTTGTTTGAAATAATAATAATAATAATAAATTAATTGTTATTATTATTACCAATACCCGGAACATTAACATATATTATCCAATGGGTAATGACCAGAGTACTTGGCTTGATTTTTAAACACCCCCTCCACAGTTATATATGGAATTTATCTCTCTCTCTCTCTCTCAGATTTTAAAATCATATACCTCTTTCTTACAGCCTTATTAATTTTTTTAAAAACAAATATTTTCTCTATCATAATTTTAATTTTACACCCTATATATTATATAAAACTGACTTTCACCTTGTAATGATAATTTAAAATATTATATACAATTCCTCAACCTTTTTAAATCAAAATGCATAATTATTTTATATTCCCCAATAAAAAGTAATATCGATGTTACTTAGTCTCTTTATTATTTGTTTGTTTTCCTTGCAGGTTTTCTGGCTAATCGTATACTGAATAACCTTGGTAAGAACTTTTCTATTTATCTAAATTCTTGAACATAAAACCTAAATAAGGTTCAAGACAATAAAAAAATGGATTGGAGAGAGAGATCTTCAGAAACTTTGCTATTACGTAAACTCTCTAACTTTTCTACCTAAAATCTTGAAAAATTGCATGAAAGATGGTGAAAGGTTGAGTATGAAGTCAGGATATCCACTATAGATGCCTATTTATAGCTAAGTTTAAAGTAAATTTAAGAAGTTTTTCCGTTAAAATATATGAATTTGTTAAAATGACTAGCTCTCAGAATGATAATCCACTCTATTAATAATGAATTCAATTCGATAATTTTTTAGTATATTTCTTTTTAATTTTGCTTTAAACTCTCCAAGTCTATTTCTAGCTATTAGGTTATTTGAATACTAAAACACACTTGCATGCTCTTTCCTTCAGTTAAATTTATGAATTATAAGATTCTGAATATTGACGCAATGTTATCTTTTCTTTGAAATGTAGCTGTCGATGTATGGCCGATAAACAAGTATTTAGACGGTGATGAGTCTTTATTTATTATGGTTCAATTTTGCAAAAAGAATATACGGATTAGATTTGATACATTTATCTCAAAGGCATTTTCTTTATTTTTTTGTATACCAAAATCTTAGACATTGACAGGTGACAATACCTTTTATTCTTCTTCTTTTTTAGTGAATATAGTTGGTGACTGGATATTTTATCGAAGCTTGGGTGAGTTGATTTATTTTATCTTATTATAACACTTTCTAAGAAGAGTAGTACTAATAAATTTATTTGTGAATTGTGATATATCAAAACGAAACATATATATATATATATATGTATTTATTTATATGTATGTATGTATTTATATGTATGTATGTATTTATTTATGTATGTATCCTAAAGGATTTAAATAATGCCCTTTTCGTAGCCTTTTCACTTATATTTTTTTATATATATATTTCACGTATTTACTTTGCTCTTTTTCTGTTATTGTAGGGCAACCACGATTGAAATTATCCTTTTATATAAACGGTGAGGATTAATTAGCTCATGCATGTCTTATTTAGGCTAAATTACAATCTTTCTCTTACAAAAATGGATGTGAAAGTTTTCTTTTATTCGGTTCAAAGAGTTAATCTAAATATTTGGTGTTAGTTTAGATAATTATACTTAATTATATGTTAGTTTAATTAGAAGTATCATAAAATTATTACAAAAACCATACAAAAGTTTAAAATTATTACAATTCAAAATTCCTTAATAATTTTTCTTGAAGGGATGGTTTTAAAAAAAGTTTAATGCATATATATAAATAAAATTTTTTTTTAAAATATTTTATTTTCCTTATAAGAGGTTATTATAATTTAATTAAGAATCTTACTATTGCTAAAATATAACGTATAAACTACGTACATTTTCATATGATTATACATGCATTGTTTAGCGCATGAGAGCATCGGGATAGAAGTTTTTTTGAATTTAACAGAGATTCTTAGCAAGTTTATCCATATAATCTTATTTTAGTCCTTATCTATTCTTGGTTATAATTATTACAATTTTAGTTTCTCTCTTCAAGTTAGGATTTTGTTGAAACTTTCTTGGCTCATAGAGGAGGGGAGTGTCAAAGGCAACTATCCAAATTAAGCGGCTGTCAAGAGCATAGCCTTTATGTAATATTGTTTGTGTTTCTTAGTTTCTATTTGTTTTCATTCCCTTCATTTATTTATTTGGCAGGAAAGGATAACACAAAGACCATCTCTTCGGATGCACTAAGCATTCTCATAATTTTGCTCATTACACTACTTGTGCTACTTGTGTTCATCGGTAAGTGTTCTCTTTGGCTTTCTTGGAATAACTGTGAACCATTAAATGTATGTATATATTAAGATGCAAAATCTTTAAAAGATAATATCAATTTTAGAAATACATATTTAATGGTTTCATCCATGCATTACCTTTTGCTCATTTTCATCATTTAAATTGTTAAAAATAAGTCTTTCAAATTTAAATTCCTCAATTCAATTCTAATTACTTATTTTCTTGCAACCGATGTCAATTTTTCCATTAAATATGGATAAGTGTCAACAATTTAGAAATGCAAAGTTACCAAAAATAAAAGAAAGATAATACAAATTATAAAAAATAACAAATGGGAAACATTAGGGGAAAAAATCAAACTTAAAATCTCTAAAACTCTTAGAGACAAATTAAATACTAGATTAAAATGGAAAAAAATAAATTGTAACCCTTCATTGAAATTTTAAAATGGACAATGAATGTATATTAAGATTCAAAACCATTAAGTGCGATATTATCTTCAAGTATTGGTACTTCAATGGTTTTCATCCATTATCTTTTGTATATCTAAAAAATTAACAATTAAAAATAGAAAAAATAAATTGTAAAGCATCTAGTAAAAAAAAAAAAAGAATGACTTAACATATTTAACTTTTTTCTTTTTCTCTGTTATGAAAAAATAATATTTACAATACTCTATGGTGTTTTTTTTTTTTTCTAATGGTTTGTCAATTTCATTTTTCAATCTAATTTTTTTATTCAAATTTAACTCAATTTTCAAAATTTGAAATTTGTTTCTAATATTTCTCAATTGTTGATTTTATAAAAAAAAATTTAATTATTCCTTTTTTTAAAAAACAATTATAGGTGTAAAATTCTATATTCTTGGCATGCGTTGACATTTAATAGAAGCATTGATCAAATCACAATAGAGGGATCATATTAAAAAATATCTAGAGTAAAGAGACTGAACGAATAAAAAAATAATATTAAAAATATCAGGAATGGAGGTGTGAAATATACAATTATTTCATTGTTTATTAGAGCTCTGAATTTAAAATTAGAGGATTAGGATGGAATTAAAAAAAATGAATTAAATTTTGAGGACTCATTTTAATTGTTGTTCTAAGAAATAAAGAGAGATATTTTATAAGTTAATGAATAAAATTACAAAATTTGAAAAACAACATATATTGGCAAGAAAAACTTGGTATATATATATATTAATGTTTTTATGTTTTGATTTTTCCCTTAAATCAATGAAATCTCAATTAAATTTTATTTGGTGATAAGAATTTCAAATTAAAAAAAAATCGATGCTTTTGTGGATACATGTTTGAATTAAGAATCATAATTTCATTTAGAAAAAAAATTACATGGCAATCTAATAACAAATAATATGTTTCCATAATTGATTAATGTTCTTATAATGTCTATATGCAGGGATATATCATATATTATTATTCATTTGTGGGCTTCCATGTCTCATAACCTTATTGGTCTATAAATGGCGAAGAAGGCATTTATCAATGTATTGTAAGATTGAAGAATTCTTGCAAAGTCAAGATCATAATCTCACGCTTATAAGGTACTCTTACTCGGAGATTAAGAAGATAACTCACGGATTCAATGACAAGTTAGGTGAAGGAGGTTATGGCTCGGTGTACAAAGGAAAGCTTCGTAGTGGCCGTTTTGCAGCTGTAAAAATTTTGCGCAAAGAAAAAGGTAATGGGCAAGAATTTATTAATGAAGTTGCAACCATTGGAAGAATTCACCATTGCAATGTGGTGCAGCTCATAGGCTTCACTGTTGAGGGCTCAAAGCGTGCCCTTATATATGAGTTCATGCCTAATGGATCTCTTGAAAAATATATTTTTTCTAGGCAAGGTACCATACCGCTGAGCAATCAGAAAATATATGAAATTTCTCTCGGGGTGGCTCGTGGCATTGAATATCTACATCAAGGTTGTGACATGCAGATTTTGCATTTTGACATCAAGCCTCACAACATTCTTCTCGATGAAAATTTCACTCCAAAAGTCTCAGATTTCGGACTTGCAAAATTATATCCAACTAATAATAGCATTGTGTCCCTTACTATGGCTAGAGGAACGATAGGATACATGGCTCCTGAGTTATTTTACAAAAGTATCGGAGGCGTCTCTTACAAAGCTGATGTCTATAGTTTTGGGATGTTGTTGATGGAAATGGTTGGTAGAAGAAAAAATCTAAATGCATTGGCAGATCATTCAAGTCAGATGTACTTCCCTTCATGGATTTATGACCAGGTTAATGAAGGAAAGGATATACTTAAAGATCAAGTGATAGAGCAGGAAAAGAACACAATAAAAAAGATGACTATAGTGGCATTATGGTGCATACAATTGAAGCCTATTGATCGTCCATCGATGCATAGAGTTGTACAGATGCTTGAAGCAAATATTGAGTCTCTACAAATGCCTCCTAAGCCTTTTCTCGTTCCACAACAGACATCAAATGATGATAGGATCAACATGGCTAATCCAACAAGTTTAAGAGATCCGTCGAATGTTTGTAGCGTTGATTCTTCATATCAATTTGGTCGTTGATAGAAATACTCTTATATGTTTGTTTATTTAAGTAATATGTTAATTTTGTATGACTTAACTATTTTAATTTTGATGATAGTCGTTTTTGTTGTCGCATGCGTGCAGCGTTGCGGCGATCGCCCACCCCCCATCATCGAGTGTGGTAAGTCTATCTATTGTGGAAAATATAGTGAGACAAGGAATTCTTTGTCTCTTAGCGGTGAAAAATGGAGTGGGAGTCGCCACCTAGTATTGTGGTCACTAGGAACCCTAACTGGTCTCAGAGATTGGGTACGGAGACTGGTTGCGTAAAGGGAAGGTATTAGCTCCCCAAATACGCCCTGTCTAAGGTAAGCTGCATTATTTTATTGTCTAAAAAATTATAAGGTTTTATCATGTTGGTCCGTCTAGGGTTCAAGAAAAGCCCTCCTCAATAAGGAGGTTCTTATCTTTTGGGGTAAAAATCTAATCGGTCTAATATCTATAAAGGACTACCTTTTTAATATCGAGAATACGTTTTACGTATAAATTTGTAATCCTAGACATTAAAACAAAACAAAATATTTTTTTGAAATATTGGCCAAGTTCTCATGACTTTAATAAACTGGTTATTAAAGCCAAAATGCATGTGTTGCGATGTCGCGGTCGCACAAATTAATTACCCTAGCTTCAAACACAACACACAAGATAGTATAGAGCAAGCAAGGGGTCGATCCCACAAGGAAGATTTAGTTCAGATTTTTATGCTATACGTTATGCAATTTGGGGGGGTTGGATGTTATATAGGCTAAAGAAAAATAAAACAGAAAACTATCAAACAAAATTTAATAAAATCAGAAAATTATCAAGAGAACAAACCTTGGTCGCAATCACACATCCACCTATAGAAATCAGAACCGATCCTTGAAACGAAATTCCAGTTTATATTCTGAATTTTATCTTTTCTTAACGTTGGTTAATTAACGGATCCGCCGTATAACTAACCCTAACCAACAAATAATCACAGTGTCTGCACTAATGATTTAATCCAATGGCAGCCTTAAGATCTAGATAAATTCATTATCTTAACAACTAAGTTGTCTGCTTATGTTGCTTTGATTGAATGTTCTCCCTAAGATTAATAACGTAGATCCTCTACAATTATTAAACTCAGTTGCTTCACAAGTTCATATACCACAACTCCGGTTTTGATATCAAACTTAGCAATAAATTGTCTATAATAAAAACTTAGAGTCCGCTCTAGCAATTAAAATAAACAATCATAGGAAAAATAAGCATAGGAGAACAAACATATTCATCATATAAACTGAAAAGAAAAGGTAAAATAGATCTCACAGTTCTTGAAATCCGAAGGTTTCCGTGTCCTTGCAACCAAGAAAATAAGTTTAGCCTTGCATGTTTATTGAACAACTAATTAAAAAGATGGAAGAATGCATGATTTAGGGTTTCTTAGAGTAGGGGGCGTTTTTCTCCTCTTGGGTGGCTGCCCCCCTTCTCTTCTCTTATTCTTTTTATATGCTAGGAAACCCTAATCTCTATTTTACAAAATAGTCCTCCTTTAAGTAGACAATTTACATTTAAGTAGTTCAATAACTATTTTCCTAAAAAAAGATAAATAGCTTTGCATGAAATCTTCAAGCTTTGACTTAGAGGAGCTACATTGCTGAAATAAAAACTTGGATGTCGGTTTAGATGCTTCGGAACGTAATCTGGACTCGTTTCTTCACGAAACCTGTTTGCTGGCAGAATTTAGTTGTCATCTTTGAAAACTCATATCTCCCTCATATGACATCTTTTTTTTTTGAAATTTGGAGAGTTTATAGGCCTTTGAGTCAGGAATCCAAAACAATTGAGTTTGCATCAATTGGACTTTTGTAGCTCTAGATATTCAAGTCGGAATGACCGAAGGTCAGAATTGGCAGATTGTGAGATTTGACTTTGAAAGCTGCGATTTCCATGCTCTTCCTTATTTTATTGTCTTGCCTTAGATGTCCAGAAAGGTATGGATGTTAGCTTTTTAATGCCATTGGAATCACTTCATTTCGACCTTTAGAGCTCATGTTCTGCACAAAACATCGACTGAACGTCAAATCTGCCAATTACCTTCAATTTACTCCTTTTTGCATCTTTCATCCAAAAGTGCCTTCAAAACATAAAACAAAGAATATCAAGGCATTTTATATATAAAACATAGGCAAAACACTAGTTAAATGTGGGTGAAACTATCAAATAATATGGTTGCATCAAATACCCCCACACTTAGCTCTTGCTCGTCCTCGAGAAAGGATAGGTAAAATCAAATCAAAGTTAAATTAAATCAAATCATTATGACCAATCTCCTAATCTCCCATCAATATCCAAGAATATATGCATTATAAACAAGAACACAATTAAGAAGGATAAATAGTATAAATTTTCATGAATTTATTTACATGCAAACTTCAAAACTCAATTAATTGTCGGGATTTAAATGAAATCTATGCCATGCCAAAGTGATAGGTCCTCTCATTGATATCCACTCCAACACTCACGTGTTTAGGGCTTATGTGTTTTAAATCTCTCAAAATTCAATCAATGAATATGTTCTACCATAAGCTTGCTCTTTCAATCTCATCTCCATTACTAACATATTACAAGCAATGCATGAATCAAAAGGTCTTATTTCCGGTTGTAATGGGGCTAAGGTTAAGGTGAGGTAAAAGAGAGTAAAAGAGAAGGTTCAAACCAAAGAAAGTAGAGCATTCTAAAAATGATATTTCAAACAAGATATTCCATCAAAGCACATAAATTTTCCATCTTTAATCACCAATGCTTAACTTTTTTTTTTTTTTTTTTTCAAGATCTTTCAACATAAAATCTTAAGAACATAAAGGAACACTTATTTCTTTCTTTCTTTCTTTCTCTTTTTTTTTTTTTTTTTTTGTTTTTCACCTTTGGAAACTTGCCCATATTTTCATCAAGCATCACTTCTTCTTTCCTTTCACATAATTTCCAACCATAATTCCATAAGATATCACAAGTATATGCTCTATTAATCCTTGGCCAGGGGAAAGGAAAACATATATAAAGTTAAGGCTTATACATGGATAAAGCAAAGAAAAGATAAACAAGCTCAAAAGGGGCTTACTAAGGATAATATGCTTTAGGTTGGCTTTTTGGCTCAAATGGTTAAAATTCCTAATGCCTTTATCATCTTCATGTATATATGTAATGCGAATGTAATCTCAACAAGATATGAAGCAAGTTCTAGAGATACATATCATTGAAAGAATGCACACTCAAAGAATATAATGTTGAAGGCTCAAAAGCTTACATTGGTATAACACTATAAAGTCAACATGGCTTATTCTCAAAGTCAATCCCTGAACCAATTAAACCTTAAAATTTACATGCATATTCCTTCATTTGATTTATATCTTCATCTATCTCAATTAACTCTCATACATAATACTCATATTCTCAAAAACCAATGGGAGTTAAAAAGATCAAACATAATTTTATTTTTTTTAAGAACAACAAAGAAAACTAAAATAAGAAAACCAAAATTCTCTCAATACCCCCACACTTAAAACACAACATTGTCCTCAATGTTGAAATAAAAGCAAAGGAACATAAGAGAATGATAGAAAATAAATTAAAATGCGAAAAAAATAAAAGATAACTAAAAAGAAAGCAAATCTGATTTTTCTTTTCTTTTTGTGCTGGGTTGCCTCCTAGTAAGCGCTTTTGTTTTATGTCATTGGCTTGACATGTGGCATGCTCATTCTTCATAGATTGGTTCAGCTAACTCTACAGAAGCGGTGAGTTCTGTCTTCCAACCTTCATAGAAAGGTTTCAAACGATGCCCATTTACCTTGAGTACTTTGTTGGTTTCTAAACTTGTAATTTCAACTGCACCATAAGGAAAAACATTAGAAACAACAAAGGGTCCAATCCAACGGGAGCGCAACTTTCCAGGAAAAAGTTTCAAACGCGAATGATAAAGAAGGACTTTGTCCCCAACATTAAATTCTTTTCTTATAATCATTCGGTCATGGAGACTCTTAGTCTTTTCTTTGTAAATCCTTGCATT
Source organism: Populus alba (assembly GCF_005239225.2). Taxonomy (NCBI): domain Eukaryota; kingdom Viridiplantae; phylum Streptophyta; class Magnoliopsida; order Malpighiales; family Salicaceae; genus Populus; species Populus alba. Next base: position 20,024,055 of record NC_133300.1, on the reverse strand, counting down.
CTCATAAGCATCATTTCGAATCTCTTTCAACTCTTGCAATTGCAACTTTCTTGCAATCCCGGCAGCATTATAATCCATGTTACATTTTTTAACGGCCCAGAAAGCTTTGTGTTCAAGCTCCACCGGTAGATGACATGCTTTTCCATAAATCATCCTATAAGGTGACATTCCTATAGGTGATTTGTAAGCAGTCTGATAAGCCCAAAGTGCATCACCAAGTCGTAGACTCCAATCTCGCCGGTTGGGTTTCATTGTCTTCTCCAAAATGGACTTGATCTCTCGATTTGAAATTTCAGCTTGGCCATTTGTTTGAGGATGGTATGCTGTGGAAGTCCGATGAGTCACATGATATTTGCGTAACAATGTTTCCATTGAACGATTGCAAAAATGAGTACCACAATCACTAATGATAGCTTTAGGGATTCCAAACCTGTCAAATATATGAGTCTTGATAAAATCTAAAACAACCTTAGCATCGTTAGTTCGTGTGGCTTTTGCCTCAATCCATTTGGACACATAATCAACAGCAAGAAGGATATAAAGATTGCCAAAAGAAGAAGGAAATGGACCAATAAAATCAATACCCCAAACATCAAAAATTTCACTTACAATAATATTCATTAAAGGCATTTGATTCTTATGAGTGATATTACCTGTTTTTTGGCATTTTTCACATGATTTGCAAAAATGATATGCATCCTTAAAAATAGAAGGCCAATAAAAACCACTTTCAAGTACCTTGTGGGCCGTTCTTTTTGCTCCAAAATGCCCACCACAAGAATGAGAATGACAAAAGGTAAGAATGGAATGAAATTCATCTTGTAGTACACATCTCCTAACTACTTGATCCACACAAAATTTCCACAGATAAGGAGTATCCCAAAAATAATATTTAGCATCAGCTCGTAACTTGTCTTTTTGGGATGTAGACAAACCTGGAGGGAATTCTTTGGTGACTAAATAGTTCACCAAATCAGCATACCATGGTCTTGTAGAGGAATGTAACACATACAACTGCTCATCAGGGAATGTCTCTCGTATTGTTTCGGTTTGTATATCCTTAGTCCTTAGTCAGCTCAAGTGATCAGCCACATGGTTTTCGGCACCTTTTTTGTCTTTAATCTCAAGATCAAATTCTTGTAAAAGCAAGATCCACCTAATCAATCTTGGTTTGGACTCCTTTTTCTTCAAAAGATACCTTAAAGCTGCATGGTCAGTAAAAACAATGACTTTTGTACCAAGTAGATATGACCTGAATTTTTCAAGAGCAAACACTACTGCAAAAAGTTCCTTTTCAGTTGTATGGTAATTGCATTGTGCTCCGTCCAACATGCGGGAAGCATAAGCGATAACATGCAAATTCTTCCCTATTCTTTGCCCAAGGACAACCCCTATCGCATAGTCACTCGCATCACACATTATCTCAAAAGGCTCATCCCAATTTGGTGGTTGGATGATAGGTGCAGATGTGACACGCTTTTTAAGCTCATCATGGGCATCTTTACATGCTTGATCAAACACAAAATCCACTTCTTTAGCTAATAGTTTGCACAAGGGTGATGTAATCTTCGAGAAATCTTTGATAAAACGTCGATAGAAACCTGCATGGCCAAGAAAAGAACGAATTTCCCTCACGCAGGAGGGGTAAGGCAATGATGAAATAATGTCTATTTTAGCTTTATCAACCTCTAATCCACGTGAAGACACAACATGCCCAAGAACTATTCCTTGTTCTACCATAAAATAACCCTTTTCATAGTTTAAGACAAGGTTTGTTTCAATGCACCTTTTCAAGATCAAAGATAAATTTTCTAGACATTTATCAAAAGAATCACCATACACTGTGAAATCATCCATGAAAACCTCAATTATTCTTTCAACATAATCAGAAAAAATACTCATCATGCATCTTTGAAAAGTTGCAGGTGCATTACAGAGACCAAAGGGCATTCTCCTATATGCATATGTACCAAATGGACATGTAAATGTAGTCTTTTCTTGATCCTCAAGATTAATAACAATCTGATTGTATCCACTATATCCATCAAGAAAGCAATAAAAAGACTTACCTGCTAGACGTTCAAGCATTTGATCCATGAATGGTAATGGGAAATGATCTTTGCGTGTAGCAAGATTTAGCTTTCTATAATCAACACACATTCTCCATCCACTCGAGATGCGAGCAGGAATGAGCTCATCCTTTTTGTTTTTCACCAACGTGATTCCGGTCTTTTTGGGCACCATATGGATTGGCACTACCCATTTACTATCCGTGATGGGATAAATGACTCCTGCATCTAACAGTTTCAAAATTTCAGCTTTCACTACCTCCATCATAGGTGGGTTCAACCTCCTTTGCATTTCCCTTCTTGGTTTCGCATTGTCCTCCAATAGTATGTGATGCATACACATTGAGGGACTAATGCCCTTGATGTCAGCTAAAGTCCATCCAATGGCCGTCTTGTGATCACACAACTTCACAAGTTTTTACTCTTGCGTATTTGTCAAACCTGTTGCTATAATAACGGGAAGTGTATTGTTTTCACCAATGAATACATACTTCAAATTATCGGGCAAAGGTTTCAATTCTAACTCGGGGGCCTGTAAAATAGATGGCAAAAGCTTTTTATGTGAAAGTATTAAATCAACAAAGACATTACCATGGGGAACAATTTGCAAAGATTGCAAAGCCAATGCTGATTCGTGCACATTTTGGGGAACACATATGTGCCTCTCCATCTTTTCTATCTCGGTAAAATCATAGCCATAGCTCAAGGCTACACTTAATCCATCCTCACACTCAAAATCAAAAACTTGCTGCACATACTTATCAACTTGGTCATAGCATGTGATAGAATAAACATTGCTATAAGGATATTTCATTGCATCATGAAAATTAAATTCAATCTTTTCATCTCCTACTTCCATAGACAAAGTATCCTTACCACAATCAATCTTTGTATTGGCAGTTTTCAAGAATGGTCTCCCAAACAATATAGGAGTGTTGTTTGATGAATCACAAGAGTCATGTTCCATATCAAGAATATAAAAATCACATGGAATGATCAAACTATCAATCTTGACTAGGACATCTTCTATCACACCAAGTGGGTAAACAAAACTCCGATCCGCAAGTTGTATTACAATGCTAGTTTTATTCAAAGGCTCAAGACCAAGAGAATCATAAACATGTTTGGGCATAACACTAATGGATGCACCTAAATCGCACAAGGCCCTTTTGAAATTAGCATTACCAATAACACATGGGATAGTAAACGCACCTGGGTCTTTTTGCTTCAAAGGCATATTCTTTTGAATAACAGCAGATACAACTTCACCCATACTTACCATTTCATGACCTTTCAGTTTGAAAGCTCTCTTGGTAGTACACAACTCCTTCAAAAATTTGGCATACTTGGGAATTTGCTTGATAACATCAAGCAAAGGAATGTTGAGTTCTACTTTCTTGAAAACCTCTGAAATCTCTTTTTCTTTATCCTCTTTCTTTGACCTAGAAGAACTCACAGGAAAGGGTGGAATTGTTTTAAAAATGGAATTCATTGAGTGAGGAGTTACCTTTGGAGTGTTGGTCGTTGTTTCAGTTTGTAGAGAAGGAGGATGTTCCTTCTTTGTACTCAATTCAGTTTCTATCTCTTCTTCTTCTTCCATCTCAATTTGTTTTGACCTTTTCTCTTCAAGTTCTTTCCCACTTCACAACATGATCGCACTAACATTCTCTATTGGATTCCATGCTTGGGATGGCAATTTTCCATTCATTTGTGCTTCCAATTTCCCCACACTTGAAGCTACTTGCCCCATTTGCTTCTCCAAGTTGTGAATACTTGACCTTGTTTCCTGTTGAAAAGACATGACGTTTTGTTGCAAAGTCACAGTGTTAGAAGCCAAAGTTTTCATCATCTCACGAAGATCATCATTGGATGAAGACCCCATAACATTGGAGTTTGTGAATGGAGGGGGCTGTCTTGCTTGATAATTCTGTTGGGATTGAAATCCACTGGGATGGAATTGTCGGCCTTGATTGCCTTGTTGAGGTTGGTTCCCATACCGTAGGTTAGGATGATCTCTCCATCCAGGATTGTACGTGTGGGAAAAAGGATCATACTTACGCTGAGGCTGTCCATTAAATGCTCCATCAACTGCATTAGCTTGTTCAATGTAATCTTCTTGCATTGTTGGGCACATATCTGAAGTATGTCCTTGTAAGGAGCATATGCTACAAGCTTTCACCTGTTGTACATTGCCACAAGCCAAAGAACGCACAAGAGAAGTAAGATCATTAACTTTATTCTCAAGGTTAGAAATACTTACCTCATTTACTCGTTTGTTTGCGAAGTCTCCATGAGTGCCAAACTGTTTTGAGTTGGCTGCCATGTTTGAGATCAATTGGCGTGCAGCCTCGGGTGTCTTATCTACCAATGCCCCTCCACTTGCAGCATCAATGATACTACGGTCAGTAGGTATCAATCCTTCATAGAAATATTAAATGAGCAGTTGATCGGGTATTTGATGATGAGGGCATTGAATACATAGTTGCTCAAATCTTTCCCAATACTCGGAAAGTGTCTCTCCATGAGATTGTCGAATCCCACATATTTCTTTTCTTATGTTGGCAACTCGAGATGCTGGGAAATACTTCTCAAGGAAGATCTTTTTCATGCCATTCCAAGTTCCAATTGAACCTGGGAGAATGGAGAAAAGCCATGCTTTTGCTGCCCCTTTTAAAAAGAAAGGGAAAGCTTTCAACTTAACCTGTTCTTCGTCAACTCCATTCGGTTTCATGCCAACACAAACCATATGGAACTCCTTGAGATGAGTATGAGGATCTTCTCCTGCAAGACCATTAAATGTTGGTAGCAAATGTATAAAACCAGATTTGAGCTCAAAGTTTACACTATTGTCGATGTTTATGCACAATGGCTGATTTTCCACGTTAGGAGCAGCAAGCTCCTTGAGTGTTTGTTGTCGTGCATTAGCCATGGTGTTAAGACGAGCTTCCTTTCGGGTGATATATTGTCAAATTTCCATATTCGTATTTTGAACCTCCTAAACCAATTTTTGACCATTTTTTGGGTGCTTTGACATCCTCTTTTCATTGATATCTTTTTGTATTATTTATTTATTTATTATTTTTATTATCTTTATATTTTTATTTTTTGTATTTTCTCTTTTTCTTGTGTGGGGACCCAAAAATGAGTTACAACATTTGTTAAAACTTGCAATTAACTAGCTTACAAAGCATCCAATATACACTAGTCATGTATCGTTCTCACATTAAAATATGAATTTTCTAAAATTACTTAATGTTTGTTCCATTATGACATTGTTTCTTTTTTTATTTTATTTTATTTTATTAAAAATAACTTATTGACTCTTATAGTTATTCAAAACTTTAACTGGTTTTTTAGAGATCTAAGATAAGGGACATGTTAAGTCTAAGAAAAGATAATATCATCCCTGAAACATCCAACCTGAAATAGATTGCACTGTCAGTCTTGTCTTCATTGCTAATAGTTTGTTATGCTATACTATTATGATTTATTTACAAGGTGATGGTGAGTTCATCACAATATATTAAATTCTTTATTGAGGGTTCAAACCTAATCATTTTAAAGTCCAGTTGGTTAATTTTGTCACTCTCAATTACCTAGTGAATTACTAACTCTAAGTTCCTAATCACAACTCAAATTATATCTATGGATACACTAGTGAGCCTATATTAAGCTTAGTGAACCCAACTCAGATCAACACTTCCAACTCTAATGTAATGTCTTCAAAGTAATGGTTTGTTGTGAGTATATTTATTTTAAGCATAAAAAATAAAGAACAAAAAAACGTTTTTTTTATTTGAGAAAAAAAAGACAAAATTTTGTTTTGTTAAATTTTGAGTATGTCGGTCTAATGAGCCTTTAGATTTTAACAAAAACTTATTATGACTAATAAACTTGTCATTAAGTTCAAATATGCATGCATAAATATATATTTTTTTAAATAACATAAGAACATTTTTTATTCAGATGCGAATACAATTTTTTTTAAAAAAAATTTATATTTTTATACTAAAACAAGTATTTTTATAGAATGCTAAAATATAAAAAATATTTTTTTGCCTTCTATTTTTTTTAACAAACAAACTAGGAAGACAAATGCTTTTTTTTTTTTTTTTTTTTATAACAATGATAGAAATACAAAAATGATTATTTTGGAAGACTAAGTAAAGAAAAAAAAACATTTTTTTTTATTTGAGAAAAAAAAAAAAAGACCAAAGTTTGTTTTGTTAAAATTTGGGTATGTCGGTCTAATGAGCCTTTTGATTTTAACAAAAACTTAATATGACATAAATGCTTGTCATTAAATTTAAATATAAATGCACAAATTTTTTTTTAAAAAAAAACATACGAATATTTTTATTCAAATGCAAAAATAATTTTTTAAAAAAAATTTATATTTTTATACTAAAACATTATAGAATGCTAAAATATGAAAAACATTGTTTTGCCTCTTTTTTTTTTTTGAACTTATAAACTAGGAAGACAAATGCTTTTTTTTGTTTTTTTACAATGATAGAATATACAAAAATGATTATTTTTGGAAGATAAAATACTTAACATAAAACTTGATGCCCCCCCCCCCTTCTCTTGAACGTGAGTATGCTTGACCCTAACCCATCAAACCCTTGAATGCAGCCCAAAACAAACCGGACCAAATAATAAAAACCATGGCCGAAAACTCATCAATATTTATCAAGGAAAGTCTATGCCCAGCCTATTGTACATTGAAACCTAAAAACACTAACCCACAGCCCCGTTACCTGGCCCATAGCCCATCACACACGGCCCAAATTAGAAGCCTAACGATCCAAAAAGAAGACGCACATTAGCCCATTGTCATACAAAACCCCTAAAGCTCATCTCTTTTATTGACCCTAATAACCTAAACACGAATTCACGCAGCAACCAGAAGCGTGGAAGGAAAGAAGGAAGAGCAAAGAAACTACTGCAACTTGAAACAAACAGGATGCAAGCTTAGATTAATCAAATTGGAACTTTTTCTAAAAATCTCTTCAAAAATCATTGCAATAGCAAAATGAAAGCAACTCCATTCTCTCGTCATTCTTCTATTTATACAAACAAAAACACCCATAAGCGGAATGAATTCATGGAAGCAAGCTGAAGTGTTAAGGTAAAAAAAAAAAGGGAAAAAAAATGAAAGATGATGGTACTACTTGTTGTAACCCATTTTTGGATCCCCGGATAAAAAATAATAATAATAATAATAATAATAATAAATCAAAAAATATTATCAAAAAAATATGATAGTGAAAAAGGATTTCAAAACACTCAAAAAATAATTAAAAATTGATTGAGGGGGTTTAAAAATACGAAGATTAACATTTGACAGTATTTTATTGATTGATGAGAGCACTGTTGACAAAGAAAATTCAATTTGAGAAAGAAAAGTCCAAAATCAGATGTTTATGGACTCAATTAAATTTTATTGAAGGTTTAATTGAGTTTATGAAGAGTTTGATTGCATGAAAAATTGATTTTTGGAGTTAATTTGGTCTTTAATTAGAAAAAATTAAAGTTCTGGGGCCAAATTAAAGTTCTTGGTCAAATCAGTGGCTTAATTGCATAAATATTGAAGTTTTATGGCCAATTAAGGTCTTAATTGAAAAAATCCGAGACCAAGGACCAAAATGCAAAACGTGCGCAAATTGAAGGCCTGATTTTGAATATGACACGTTTTGGCGCCAAAATCCATTTAAATGAAACGACGTGTTTTGGGAAAAACAGCGCCGTTTCATGCACTATTCAAAAAAAAAAAAAAACTTGAAACGGTGCTGTTTTGAACAGCACCCATGTCTTCTTCTTCCCTTGGATGCGCGAAGCAGTGGAGGAAGAATAAGATTTTTTCCTCTATTCCACCGCCAGCTCTCTCTCAAAAAGACGCCAACAACCCACTTGCTTGCCACATGGTGGAAGAATGGAGGGGACGTACCCCTTAGGCGGTTCGGGGCGGGGGCATAATGGCCGCCCCAGCCACGTCTCCTTCCCCTGTTTTTGCCTATAAAAACAGGGGAAAGGGAAGACCAAAAAAAGGAGAGTGTACAGAAGGGGAAGAAGAAAACAAAAAAAAAACTAACCGAGAGAGAGACAACAAGAGAAGAGAGAGAACACAAAAGAGGGGAGAAGGAAGAGAGAAGAGTAGAGAAGGTCGGGGAGACTGAAAGAGAAACAAAACTGAAAGAGAAAGAAGAAGAAAAGAAAAGAAAAAAAATAGAGGAATAGAGAGAGGAGAGAGGAGAAGCACAGGGATATAGAGGAGAGAACCGAGAGTAAAAACAGAAAAAAGAGAAGAAGAAAACGCAGGGGTTACTGTCTTTACACAGAAAAAGAAGAAGCATTACAGCTGTTACCACCGAGCTTCCCAGTCGCCGCCGCAAGCCACCATTAGCACCGCCTCCACGCCACCGTAGGTCAGCCCTTCTCCCTTTTTTCTTTCTCCTGCTTCTTCTCCGTTGCTGCCATGCCTCCACTGTTCACGTAGCATGTGAACAGTGGAGGGCACTGTTCACATGAGCCCAGCCCACGTAGATAGCCCAGGTTTGGCCCAGCCCATGCATTTGGGCCTGGTTCGGCCCATTTAAAAAAATATTATATTTTTTAATATGTTGTGATTTGCTTAACTTTTGATTTATGTCTTTTTTTTATTTAATACCGATCTGTATTTTATGTCGTTAAAAATACAAAATCCGGTATTAAAATACCCGGTTTTCGTCAAAACTTCAAGAAATACAAAATAAAAATTTTTAAAAGAGAAAAATGTTTTTGTGCATACGGCCAAGTGTCTCAAAGCTAAAAATCATATTGTATTTTTCATACATAAAAAAAAAAAAAACAATGTTTAAACATGCATTTTGACTTTAATAACCAGTTTATTAAAGTCAAGAGAACATTAACTAAAATTTTAAAAACAACAAAAATTTTATTTCAATCAATTAGGTATTCAATGACAACGCAAACCTTCAAAACTCAAGTAATTTGATGACTTCTTCTTTTATACAAATGAAGGCCTTAATGGTGCTCCTATCAGAGTGGCAATAGGTGACACAGCTTGTCTTTGTCTGCCAATAAATATTACCAATTATTGAGACCACTAGTTTCTTTAAAAATTATTTGTTTTTTCTTGCAGACTTTTCTGACTAATTAATCGCATACTCAGTTATCTCAGTAAGAACCTGCCTTTTTCTTTACTCAAACATGAAGTCTAAACTGCATGCATGGAACACAATTTTAATTACATGAATTGGTTCTGCAAAGGCTGAACACTGACATGACCTTCTCTTTTCTTCGCAATGAAGTCTTTGGGCCGATAACCAAGTATTTTCCAAGTGGAACATGGATATACTATTCAAGAAGAGGGGGTGAGTTAATTTAGAGTTCTTTTTTTTGTAATCTGGAATTGTTTCATTAATGATAGACAATATGCGCAGAAAAACCATTTAAAAGCATTATATAGGGAATAAGTTATGATTAATTACTTTATTTCTTTCTTGTACATGATTGCCACTTGTTTACTATCTATAAGATTTCCCCATATTGATTTTTCTCCTTTTCTATAAATCTTGTAGGACAACCACATTTGGGATTTTGAATTTACAAAGGTAAATTACAATAACTCTCGAGTTATCATGTAAATATTGAGATTATCGAGTTAATCTAAAAAACCTTTTTAATATTATTTATTTATTTTCCAATGTCTTCATGTTTTCATATGGCAGAATACTAAACGTATGTTGGGACCAAGATCATATCTTCAGATTTTCTTAGAATAATCATAGTTTTGCTCATAGCACTGTTTATTGTCACTGGTAAGTACTTTTCCTATGCTTCTTTGGATTCGTTGTAGAACATGAAATGTGTGCATTGTAAGATCAAAACGTAAGATTAAAAGAAAAATAAAAAAGGCGCAAGAAAGTATCTTCAGTGACTTTGGTTTCATGGAAATAGCCATCTGATATGGTATCGAGTACATGGCTCCTATTGACCATCTTTTCCATCTCTCTCACCCTCACCGTAGGGCTCATTATTGATTCATTTCAATTGTGAAAAGAGTCTTTTGGAAGTGAGTGGATGGTTAGGAACTCTCCACGTTATCAACGATGACATATACTGCAGATTACAATACATTCTTCGAACTTGCACGTTTTAATTATTAGATTGATGGCTTACTTATAAAATCGGATATGGTGATCTGGTCACATGTTGGGTAATATAATCAATGATTAAAATAACTTAATTTTAATTAAAAAAAATAACTTTATTTTAATTAAAAATAATATTTTTTTTTTAAAAAAAGTTGATAGTTGAGTTTTAATTTAAATCGATTCGAGTTTTTAATCGAATCAAATTAAGTCAATCTTTTTTTAATTTTTCTACAACAAAGTCAGTTCAAGCTCGAAGTTGACCAGATTGACTGTTAGACTATTATAAATTTTAACTAGAATTGAAGGACTGGATTGGATATCAATGAAATTAAAAATCTAATATCCTATAATCATCAATCTCATATATTAAATTGTTTTATGTTTTGTAAGTAATCATAATCTTCTAAATATTCACAATAATTGATTTGTAATTTATGACTAGATTTGTGGTCATTTGCCGCCATAAACCAGAATATTTTTTTATTAGTAAAAAAAAGATGCTCTGGTGACACGAGTATGTTTTTAAAAATATATAAAAAAAGAAGAGTTTTGTCTCTAATTAAATAAATGCTAAAGAATGAAACTTGATTAAATATGAGTTTAAAGAAAGGAAAGAAAAAAACAACCTTCTAAAAAAAATCTAAGTGAACCTTCTAAACCTTTGTTAACCTTTAAAATCCACAACTCATGAAATTCTATGCTGGAGCACAATCAAAAAGCTCAAACCCCAACCAATTTAATATTGAATGATGAAATAAAAAAAATCAATTTAAGAAATTTTTTAAAGTAAAAAAAAAATGACAATCAAAACAATGATAATCAAATTTGATAGGAAAAATGAGGATGAAATAGTAAAAAAAAAAACCCCATAAAACAATGAATAGTAATCAAAAGAATATAAATAAAAAAATTGAAAGGGGTGAGATTAAAAAAGAATTCAAATTCTATAAATTATTAAAAATAAAAAAAAATAATCAAAAGAATAAGAATCAAATATAAAAAATTAACAAATTAAAAAATTGTTCTAAAATATATAGAGGACATACTCGAAAACTTAGGAAGAAAGGGAGCACAAGGGGAGATATGATATCATGATCTTCAGGATTAAAAACTAAAAGGAAGTAAAGGCCTTGGTTAAATATCAATAGGTTTATCACTAGAGAGATATGATATCATGATATCCTAGCATGATCTTTAAGTTCATAGGATATCCTAGAATGATCTTCAAGCTAATGGTGAGAGAACGAACCATAAGCTTGTCATATGGCATTAAAAACGTCCAAAAGCTTGTCATTGGTAGAAATGTAATGAGCTTAAATGTTCTCATTAAAAAATTTCTTCCTGATAAAGTTATAATCCACTTCAACTAGATTGGAAGAGAATGAAAGGGCTCCAAAGTTATTAACTTATAGGCAGGCAAGGTATAGGCAGGCAAGGTGTTGTGTTGAGAGTGACATGGGATTCTTTACTAAGCATATAAACTAATAAAGTTCTTTACTTATGAATGTCATTGCTTAGTGTCATAATCTAATTTTGAAACCTTTAAATTTATTTTATAAAAAAATATGTATTTAAAAAAATCCAAAAAAATATAAAATATAAAATCTAAAAATATTTTTGAGACACGAGGAGATAATCTTCAAGCTGCAAAAAATCAAAATACCAAAAAAACAACTAGATTATGATATTTTGACAAGATATGATGGAAAAAGAAAGAAAATTGAGGTTAAAATCCAAACTTCACCAAAATTGAAAGGAAATATTGAGGTTGAAATCCAAACTTCTAACAAGTTTAATTGACTTATATAAGGACTTAATTAAAGAAAAAATAAGTTTAAAAGTCTATTGGACAAAAATTAAAAGAATTAATTAAATTCAAGGACTTAATTAAACTTCTAATGGGTTTTGTGGATTTAATCAATGACTCAATTGAAAAAAAATCAAGTTTGAAGATCTAATTCGAATCAATTCACAAAGATTGTAATATTAGAGACAATTGAAATTTTAAAATGCTAAATTGGTGTAAATAGAGGCTTAATTAAAAGAAATTTGAAAATATAAATTTCAATTGAAGACCACATTGAAGAAATCTAAAATCAAGAACAACTTTGGCATCAAACACATTTTATCAAAAGTATCCAAAAATATTTTTTAAAAAATTTAAAATAAAAACAAATCAAATTATAATAATAATAATAATAATAATAACAGGTTTAATCTCAATTCCAAATGATCACTCCCTCTATAAGAAGTGTCAGCATACCTTTCAAAAGCTGTTGAATGGGAGTTTCTCCATCATCTTTGGCAATTCCTTGACTCCATCATCATTGGAAACTCCGTGACAAGTACAGAACAGTGGGTGAGTTTAAGAGTCCATGTCCTAAAGAATTTACGCATGAAGATGAAGATGACATAGAATCCAGCTCTGTTGCATGGGCTAGCGATCGTGATTTTCTCCTGCAAATAATCTCAGATTTTTCTGTTGAGCTGCCCCCTGAACCTGCAGCGAGTTTACTCATAACTTGCTCATAAGAATTGAAGGGTTCAGCAAGCATTCAACAGAAGTACCTATAGGAGCATGAATCTCCTTTTCTGTTCTCTCCTGCTAGCATCGTTCTTGGGCTATACATCAGTCACCATTGCTATGTTCTGATGTTTCAAAAGACTCCTAGAATTTGCTTGACTTGCATTTTTATAGCTAAATTCCTAGCAAGCTTCCACTTCAGCTTCTATAAATTAGGTATCGAGCATGTACATGCCTCTAATGTTGCGCGATAGTGTCATCCCCTTTTTTTTTTTTCTAGTTTTTTTCCTTGCACACCGTTTTCAAAAGTTCACCATGATGGTGGATAAGAAATGTGGAAGAACATGGTTTGATTTCGGTTTGATTATATGGGCCGAACATTGTTTGTTTCCTTTGTTTTGTTTGGGCCTTATTAGTTCATGTCATGGGCTAAGTGTATGTATTTTTGTTTACATGGGTTGCACATTTTATTTGGTTTTACATACAAACAACAAAAAATCATTCCTTATATTTTTAATTATATATGGAAACGTCTATCGAAAATAAAAATAAAAATTCATATTTTCATAAATAATAAAAATAAAAACAACATACAAGGCATGATTTAAGGTGTATTTGACACCCCGTTCCCTCAAATTTTGAAAATTTTTTATTTTTTTTTACTTAAAATAAATTATTATTTTTATGTTTTTGGATCGTTTTGATTTGTTGATGTTAAAAATAGTTTTCTTTTTAAAAAACAAAAACTTTATTTTGATTCATTTCTAAACGAAAAACACTTTGAACTGTCACCGTTACTACAATCTTAAATACACCCTTAATATCTTTAAATACAAAAATTCAAGAAAAATAGTTTTGTTGATATATTTGCAATCATTTTTAGATTTAATAACTAGTTTATGAAATACATTAGAACTTGGTTTGCATTTAAAAAAAATTATTTTGATTGTTTGAATATCAAGTATCACAAACTTATATGTAAGGACGTATTCCAGATATTAAAAGAAAATTATAAAAGAAATGGACATTAGAATGGTTAAGATTTAACTTGATAGGATAAAGATTTTTTTACTGATAAGAACTTTTTCTAAACCTTATAAACATACTAATGGTTAGAAATACAAAACAATAAGTTAGTTTATATTAGACAAACAAACAATACAACTTACCTTATTACGTAAGATGTACTAGGGGCGATACATCCTCCTTATATACAATCAAATCCTTTATCTAGACCCTGAAACCAGTAAAGGTTTCTAGTAATCAAAATACTAAGTGGTGACTCCATTCTTTTTTCTTTTTTTTTACTAATAAGAAATAAGAATTTATTGTTCTTTTCTTCATCACCACAAAGATCTTGCTCCGGCAGAAAGATCATCGCGACGTCACATATGTGCAACACTTATTATTCTAGTTCAGTCTTGGAGTGTGCTACAACATCTTACTTCTTAGTTGTACATTATATTTATTCGACTGTAAAGAGTGTTTGTTGTAATGTATGTTGTGGTCTAGAATCCCCTTTAAATATCGAATAACTAGTTTAACAACAACAAGATGATTTGTACAAATTTTAAAAATAGAAGAGAATAATATTATTTAATAATTTAATATATATGAATTAAGTTAACTCATGTGGAGTTTATATAGCTATATAGCAAGACATATATAGAAATAGAATAAAATAAATTATATAAAATGCTTGATCATCTCTTTTAATTAGATAATTGAAATTTTTTTTTTATTTTTTATCCTTTTATTAATTAGGAAATGATCAAGAATATTTACCTTGATTATTTTCTTAACATGTCACAATTTCTTAACGCGCTCCCTCGAAACTCATGATAATTTTACTTTTCATGAGTTTGACGTATATTAACACTATTTATATTGCCGTTGTAACCTCATCTACTTGTCAAAATGATCACAATCGATAAACAATCTTATTTGGTCATTAAATAAAATTTTGGTTGAGGTTGTTATTATATGCTTGTTGGAACAAAAATGTTCAATAAATCAAATTCTAAGTCAAACTTTCATGCTTGCTACTTGGATGTAACAATAAACAATGAATACCATAAAAGGCATAATGATGGTTTTTATAACAATAACAATGAGAGTATTCAAACTATTTAAATAATAGAGATTTTAAGGATGATGAATAAACAAATCATGAATTGATGTATCATTAAAAAAGATAATAAATAAAAAAATCATCTAGAGAATGAAGAGGATTGAAACAAGTTGTTTTAAATGGTTAAATAAACAGCTTAAAATAGTGTGAAATAAAAACAGAAGCTAATATTTAGAGCTATAACTTGCTTTGATACCAAATTAAAACTAAGAAATGAATAACATGGTTCAAATGGAACTCAACAATGTTATATTGATCCATATATATATATATATATATATATATATCAAAAATTAAAATATAGAGATGTTATCTAATCATAGTGTGATCTTCAGGAGATGTTATTTAATCCTAGCATGATATTTAGAATTATTGAATATACATACTAGCTAGCATTATCTTCACAATCTTTAGCATGATGTTCGATTGTGAGATATCAAATCTTTAGCGTTGCAAGGTACTGTAGTCTTCTTCCATGCTTAAGTTGCTTGATTGTTGATCAAGTGGCGATTCTTTCTCACTGGTTTGGTGAGGTTCAATGCTTGTATGCAAGCTTTGGAAACTCATGCCAACTCATATATCAATATATAAACTCTAATATTCTTTTTATTATTTTTAATAGCATTTTTAAATTCTTTTACGTTGTTTTCAACGTTAATCAGGAGGTTATCATGTTGACTTTGCACATTTCATATGGTTTTTTTACATACAAATTTCAATAATTGTACCAATTATTCTTATTTCCTTCATGAAAATCATTGCTAAAAACTTATTAAAACACCAAATAATTATTTTTAATCAATGATTAACTTATTCAATAATTAAAACACCAAATAATTGCACTATTCTTCGGTAAATGATTAACTTATTCAATAAAACGGGAGAATAAGTTGAATATTTTTAATTATCAATGATTTGAGATTATTTCCTTTATATCACACCAGTTGTTTAATCAACAAAATCCCATTTAGATCTTCACTATCAACATGGATTGCATTACATAATGGGTTACGATAAAAAAAAAATACCTACATTACAAGAAAGCATTTTAGTGGCAAATGGGTTAATCTTGAAACCTCCCAATTGGTTTGCTTAGGTAGCCCATGTTTCAAATCAAATAGTTTTAGAGTTGTCTAGATATGATGTTGTCGACTCAACTAGTTTAAAAGCAAGTTAGATGAGTGGTATAAATATAGTTTGATTTTTAATATAAATCCTGAGGTGACATAATTTTTTTAAAAACTATTTAAAACTATTGAGATTATTATAGAATGTATAGCATGTATATCTCTTAATAGAAAATTAATATAGGATTGTTCTAATGTTGTAATTCCTACGGTTACTGACATGTTATGCCCCACATATATAAATAGGAAAGGTTGGCTAAGGCCAACCTAAGTCATTTTATTATTCTCAACTTGGTATCAGAGCTCTAAATAAACTAAAACACATCTTCTCCTCTCTGCAATGGATTCCTCCCAGCCGACAGCCATCTCTCCCTTTATAGCAGCGCTAGTAGTGCCATCCTCCTCTCCTGCCGCAGCACCACCTTCTTCTTCAGCTTCGGTTCTGTAGTGGCCACTACCTACAAATGTTGGCCATGCTCTTTTTAACCCCAATAATGCTCCTATATTGCCGTCCTTTTCTACAGAAGCCATTGTCACTTCTGCTGTGGAAATTGTGTCCCTTTCCCACACTCATTAGGTCATCTCTTTAAAACTGACAAACACCAATTATCTGTATTGGCAAATACAGATGAAATAATATCTTCAAGGCCAAGGAGTTTTCAGCTTTGTTGATGGTTCAAACTCCTGCCCCTCTCCACATATTCTTACTGTCGATGGTGTCTCTCTTCAGGTATCTCAACACTTTCTTCGTTGGAAACAACAAGACCAACTCATTCTAAGTGCCATGCTCTCTTCGTTATCCATGGAAGTTCTTCATCTTGTTGTTGATTTTCCAACCTCATGCTCTGTCTGGCACACACTTGAGCAAGCTCTAGCTTCCACATCCAATTCTCGTATTATACAACTTCACGGCTCTCTTCAAGACCTTTAACAAGGTGATGAATCGGTAACTCAATTTCCACAAAAGGCTAAGGCTTTATTTGATGAGCTAGTAGCTGTCGGCAGGTCTATTTCGCTAGCACATTTCAACTTATATGTGTTTTGTGGCCTTCACGGAGAATTTAAGGACTTAGTGACAAGTCTTGTTATAAGGGCAGATCCTCTTCCATATGCAGATTTTCTTAGTAATTTGCTAACACATGAATTTATTCATAAATCCTCCCATTTGTCCATGGGGTCTACTGCAATTCATGCACCCTTGTTGCCCACGCCGAACATCCCTCCTTCAGCACTTATCTCTCACTGTCAGCCTGCTGCTTAGTTTGGTTGAAATAAGGGTCGTTTTAATGGCAGCTAGCATCCTTAACAGTTCAATCACAAGGGGCTTCACAATTCTTGTTCCAGGCCTGAATTTCGCAGCTTCCACAACACTCCCAACAACGACAACAGACAAAGAAACTGACAGGGAAATTGGCAATGCAGTAGGGGATCCAAATCCCGCTACCATTGATGTCAAGCTTTCGAACATACTGCTCCTCAGTGCTCCCAACTTCAGCAACACGGTTATGGTTAGTAGTGTAGTGCCAATCTAGCCCTACACAATCATGTAAGTACTGTTGAATGGTTTTCGGACACCGGTGCAAATCAACACGTCACACTTGACCTTGCAACCTTGACTGCTTCAGAACCATACAATGGTAATGATAATTTGCATGTTGGTGATGGTAAAGGGCATCCCAAATCTCATATCAGTCATACCAAACTATATACCCCACATCGTTCATTCACTTTATCTAATGTCCTGCATGTTCCTACAATCATGAAACCTCTGCTTTCTGTTTAGAAATTTTGTCTCGATAATAATGTTTATTTTGAATTTCATTCTTTTCTGTTTTATGTCAAGGATCTCAACACCATTGAAGTACCCCTCTCAAGACAGGGTAAAGATGGTCTCTATACTTTGTCCAGGTTAAGGTCTTTTGTCCCATCAATTCCTCAAGCCTATTGGTCTCCCTACATTTCTGCTTCTACTGATTTGTGGCGCGTGGAAAAGACGCGTCGCCATTGTTTCCATGACCAGAAGCCTTCCATCACTGCTCCTGTGGCTGCACTTTTCCTGATTCTGTTTTAGAGGTTGTTTTTTGTAACTTTTTAAATTGTTTATTGTAATTTTTGTTTAGTTTTTGAATATTTTATAATTTGTAGTGTGGATGTAAAAAAAAGAAGAAAAGAAAAACGTAGTGAAAGTGAATGTGTTGTTTGTATTTTTTTTATGAATGTTTTTTTATGATAAAATCGTAAAGAATAAAGAAGAATTTAATATTTTGATTTGTTTACGATTAAGAATTATGAACTTACACATAAGTTGTATTTCTAATATCCGATGAAAAGACAAAAATTTAAACTTCTTTAACACATCAAAGCCACGAAACAACTTACCTCAGGTAGGGTGCATTAGGGTTGCTAATATCTTCCCTAACCACAACCAGTCCCTTACCCGTGAATCTTTGACAAGGTTAGTACATGCGAGTTTCCTAGTAGCCCTCAATTAAATACTAGGTGGCGACTCCAACAAACTGGAACCACATTGAGGACAGTGTCTCATTTTGGTTAGGGGGAAAGGGTAGTTATTGATATATATATATATATATATATATAAAAAACTGTGTTTTCTATTTCATAAACCATTTGCAAAACTGTTGTTACTAGGATGACAGAGTAAAAGGGATTCTTTTGTTAAAGTGACTCTTGAGATGCATCTTAGTAAACATTCTTAACAAGGTCTATCAGAATACTTCTTGAAATATTCAGGTTTACAAACTCTCATTTTGTTATCACTTGATTCTGCTCATATGCTCATCTAACAAGTATTCTTAAATCTTCATTTTCACACACACACTTTAACATATGATTGTGGGTTGCACATTGGATTATTACATTATTTATGTTTTTTTGTTAAAGGTAACAACTAAGGGAAAGTGATAGTATATAATTTGCAAAAAAAAAAATGATGATAATATTGATGATAATAAAAAGGTAGATAAGTTTGGTTTTGTAGCCTCCCTAACCTAAGCAATTAAGCCCGAATGGGTGTTTTAACACCTAATACCCTAAAGTCAACTGACTTGGGAGCTATTGGCTCAAAGCTTGTTACATGGGTTATGGAGAAAAGCTTAAGCAAATCAAACATTGCACTATCTACATATCAGTATCTGCAGCTCGAGTTACTAAGCTTGTAAGGGTGTCTCAACACCTAATACCCTAAGACCAACTGGTCTGGGAGTCATTAGCCAAAAACTCGTTACATGGGTTAAAGATGCATTGTGTTGTATGTGTATATAAATAAATAAATAAATAAAAAATAATAATCTCAACCCAAGAAAGTTAACCTTAACATTAGAACATAATATTGTTTTCTTCCAACAAAAACCCCATCATCTATGTTTTCATACATTGAGCACATAGATTAATGGAAGGTTTATTAATATCTTGTTTAAGATATATGAAACAGAAATATAAATTTAATGAGAGTTTGTTTATCTAGATAGATTAATGGAAGTTGAATGATGAATGCCTTGCTTTGTGGAACTTGCAAATTGTTTTTCTATTTTAACGCTTTGATTACTAGGGACTAGTAATAAGCTAGTTTGGGGGTGTGATTAGTACTTAAAAGTGCATTTTTATCAAGGTTTTATATCATCATTTTGCACTTGAAGTATCAATAACTTCTTAATTAAATCATGTTTTGTAATAACATACCTAATAATATAAGATACGTTTAATTTATGGTAAATGTTCATCTTAAATGCAGGCCAATCACATAAATGAAAGGATTGATTGATGAGTTCAAGTATTGAAATTGAAAGGACAACGAGAGGGTCAAATTTAGAAAAGAGATGTTGGTGCAGTCCAAACTAGAACATTGTTCAGCAATTGGGTCATATCTCGAGTTCTAGATGTCCAAATGATCTCAAATTTTTACACAGATTCAGTAAGACATAGGCCTACAACTTTGATGTGGAGGCCAAGATCTAAGAAAGCCGTTTTCAAGTCCAAATTATAGCAACAATGGAGAAGTATGAATTTGTCCTGCAACCCAGACATTGTTCAGTGTTCAACCCATATCTCGAGTTCTAGAAGTTCAAATGACCTCAATTTTTTTTCTATAAAGCTAAGACAATTTCCTACAACCTTTATGAATATAGGTGGATCCAGTTCTGATGCTAGCAATGACGTTTTATTCAGACAAGAAGATAAGGATTTTCACCAAGTCAATAGTTTGTCACCCACTCAACAATTAGTCATCAAATCAATAGTTCCAAATTTTGGCATATAAAAAGAGGTATTTGCCATGCATTTAGGGGCTTGGTTGTTCAGATCAAGAACTTGTTCTTGCTCTCTCTCTTTATGTTTTTTTTTTGTAATTCTTAAGTTTTGCTATCATTAATATCTTGTTTATGCTTTTCATTTCCTTTCCTTTACTTAGTTAACTTGTATCTTATTTATGTTCTTGTTTTGTTTTTTTTATGTTTCTCTTCTTCATTATGTTTAGCTAAGTTTATTATGTCAAGGTGAAAAGGTTACACTAATAGTGTAAGAATAAGTATAGTGTAAACTCAACATAAACTTTAATGTTTAATATTAACATGTCTTATCTTTTTATCTTACTAATTCTTAATAAGTAAATTAAACATGCTCCAAGAGGGTATATACCTTGGTCATGGGTCTGACAAGTTGAGTGTACATAGGCTTGGAATTTTGGCTGTCAATGTTGCCATTAGATTTTGTAGAGTTGAAGCCATTTGACTGGGCAAACGCAGTGGAACCTGAGCCACCTTTTCCGTTTTCAAAAACAGCATTTCCATTCGAGACATCACCGACATATGCTGAATCCCATGAATAACAAGGCATGGCTTCTAACCCGTAGGACACAGGATGCTGTAGATATCCCGAGGAAGAAAAATATGGCTGTTGAGCAACACTTTGCCCATCAACACCAACTACCGTTCCTGAAGCATATGGATAGCTAGGCCAATAATAAACCGTTGAACCATTATCCGATTGCATACCCTAAAGAGGCAACCAGAGTATAAGAAGGAATACTTCATCACAAGGTAATAACAGTGAAGAAATTTGTGGTAAAATATATGTAGCAGCAGCAGCAGAAATGGATATTGAAGAACAGCGGAAAACGCTCAAAGTTCTTACAAACATATTTAAAATTTCAAAATGAATGGATGCAAAACCATTACAAGGCAAGTCCCTTTGTGCTTCCATGTAAAAGTTCCAAGGAACTTACTGTTTGGGAACCATCTGCTTGGTAATAAACTTGATCATCCAATTGCGTGGAGGACCCACTGTAGCCTGCAAAATAGAGTTATCCTTCTGAAATTAAGTATGCTGATAACATATTAATGCTCAATTATGAATTCAAATTGGAAATCACACTGCAAGGTGGGTAAACTAAATGAAATTTTACTAGACAGCTTCATTGTTAACAAAGAAACTAAATGATTATAAGAATTTTCCATAGTACTATTTTCAGGCAATGCACCAGCATGGGGATGCTTCCATGATGTTTATCACACAAGGCAAAAGAAGCCTGGAGCTATCTCAGTTTCTTGCCCAGCTATATTACCCTGGCCACAGCAGTGATCTTGTTGAGTGTACTTTTTGACATTAAATCCGCATAGACCAGGTATCAATCAGGTGACCCAGTAGCTACCTGATACCACCTTAACAATAGAATCTCATCGACCACTAATGTGATCTGGCCACTAAGACTTTTGATTAAGCAAAAGTAGCTTGTTCACCGACACTAGATGCTCAAAAATCCTCACCTGTTCATACTCATTGAGCACACCTGATCCCATTAAATTAGTACTTTATAAGTACTACTACACTAAATCATAGTCTAAGCTAGGCAAAAATCTGTTGCTGTCCCAGCTACCCAACCCAGAAAGGAAATCGAGGACTGATCAGGCGACTGAGTTGCTACCTCCTACCACTCTAACAATAGAATCTCATCCACCACTAAATGTGATCTGGCCACTAAAACTTTTGATTAAGCAAAAGTAGCATGTTCACCGTCACCTCCTGACCTGTTCATACTCAGTGACCAAACCTAGGCTCAAAAATCCAGAAATGTTCATACTCATTGACCAAACCTATGCTCAAAAATCCTGAAATGTTCATACTCATTGACCAAACCTAAGTCGGATGTTTGTTGGGGCTAGCGGCTGCTGAAGGTATGATTGTTTTTGCGGCGTGTCCATTAATTTTTAAATTTTTTATATTGTTTTTACTTTTTAAGTCATATTTAAAATTTTAAAAATTAATATTATTTTAATATATATATATATAAACAAAAAATAATTTGAAAAACAACTACTATTACAATGTCAAATACTATCTATCTAACAAGACTTCCTCTTTTTTAAACCATAATGATTGGCTTGACAGTTGACTTGAAGCTTGAACAATTCCAATAAAAAAAATATAAGTAAAAATCATGGTAACTTGGTTATAAATTCGAGTTGACATTATAATCTAATCAAACAATACCTAACTCGATCAAAACTTGACCTACCTTTGACTTTTTTGAGTTAAGACAATAAAAAGATTGGGCATACATTGAATAATGTTTTACTAGGCTTGGTGTTCGTGTTTCGTTGCAAGGTAAAACTATTTTTTATATAAAAAAAATAATGTTTAGGAGAAAGTAAGCATATTTTTTAAAACAGAAAATTTTATGGTTCAAGTTATAAATCTAACTGTGTAGAATAAGTCAGCTTTATTTTAATTTGATAAAAAATTAAGAAATGACAGTAGGTGAATCAAATTTTAAAAAATAATCAGAATAACCTAGTGAAAAAAAATATTTTTTTAAAAAGACAACAAATGATGCATCTCAATTCATAACCCATTAAATACGAAAGAACAAAATGGGATAAAAAAGACATAAAAAACCTAGCATGATAAACCTGTAATTCTAGTAATCAAGGTCGACCAACTTATGATATTCCGCCAAACTTGGACCCTCGATCATGAGATTAGAATAATCCAATAGAAAAAATAAAAAGAATTATAAAGCATATTTAAAAAAAAAAAAAACATTAACTTGTGTTAACTTTTCAAACTCGTGATCTAGGTCATTAGACTTAAAGTAACTTATTTTGACAACCATGAAGCCCAATTTCTAAAAAACTAATTTTAATTATATAAAAAAATTAATAAAAATAGCAATTAAAAGAATGATGATCAAAATTAAAATACAAAATAAATTTTATATTGGATTGAATGGTGAAATTGAAAAAAAAAAAATCATTTTAGTAAAAGGACCAAAAAATTAAAAGAATGATGATCAAAATCAACAAAAAAAGTTAAAATATTTTTTTATTGAAGGGTAAAATTCAAAGAAAAAATCACTTTAACAAAAAATAAAAAAGAGTGAGGACCAAATTGATAAAAACAAATATATCATAAATTTAGATTGAATGATGAAATTAAAAATAAATTGTTATTTTTTACAAAAGAGTCGAGAAAAAAATTAGAAATCAAAACAACATCGACCAAATTGAAAAATATAATACCATAAAATTAGATTGAAGGAAAAGATTGAAAACCAATAAAACTTTTACAAAAGAGCTCAGGAAAAAAAATAAAATCAAAAGAATAAGGATCAACTTGAAAAAAACTATATATCTCAAATTGGAGTTGATGAAAAAAATTGAAAACAAATAAATTTTTTATAAAAGGGTCAAGAATAAGAATTAAAAATTAAAAGTGTTGTAACCCATTTTTGGTTCCCTGCACAAAAAATAAGAGAAATACAAAATAAAAATAAAAATCAATCAATAAAAAAATATAGCAGGAAAAGAGGATGTTAGAGCGCCCAGAAAATAACAAAAAAAAAAATTAGAAGAGGATGTCAAAGCGCCTAGAAAATGGCAAAATAATTAGTTGAGAAGGTTAAAAAAATAAAAAGATTGAAATTTAACAGTATATCATTGACCGATGAGAGCTTTGTTGATAAAAATAATTTGATTTGAGGAAGAAAAGTACAAAATTAGATGTTTATGGACTTAATTAAATTTTATTGAATGTTTGATTGAATTTATGGAGGGTTGATTGCAAGAACAATTAATTTTTAAATCAATTTAGACTTTAATTGGAAGAAATTAAAGTTCTAGGGTCAAAGTAGAATTTTTGAGAGTTGATTTGGTCAAATTTGGGGCTTAATTGCATAGATATTGATGTTTGATGGCCAATCAGGGACTTGATTGAAGAAATCCAAAACCAATGACCGAATTGGAAAAGATGCATAAATAAAGGGATTGAAATTGATTAAATTATGGGTCAAATTGAAGAAATTAAAAGTTTATTGATCAATTAAAGGTCAAATTGCATAAATCCGAAAATAAGGACCATAGGGAAAAATGCGTCGAAATCTGAGGTTTAAATTGAAGTTCTTCATAGGTAAAATTGAACAAAATTAAAAGTTTGAAGTCAATCATGGGTGTAGATAGGAATAAATCACAAATTGAAGGACTAAATCGTAAGATATTATTCATTTTCTTCTCCGGTGAGGCTGATTGAGTGGCCACCTTCCCAAGGCATTTGACGCCTCATTTCTTCACAAAATTAGATGAAACATGCACGCAAACGATCATGTGATACTTGATTACACGCTAGTGTAAGCCGTTCGGGCTGATCGAGGCTGTAGAGGAGGTGACATCGCTCTAAAGTGGCCAACCCGACCAGCCATTTTCCTGCACAAAACTAACAGTTCATCATTCCTACTTTGAGCCGATGGTTGGGATGCTTTCGGGTCAAATCAAGGGCTGAGATTTTGCACCAGAAGAGACAAAATGTCCCTCTTCCACCGCCTATAAATATATTTTATCTTCATGTTCCAAGGAGGGAGGATCGGGGGTCCAAAGTTAAGAAAAAAAATCATCTTTTTTCTGGGTTCCTAGCAGCTGCTCCTTTCTCTATTTCTCTCTCCACCTTGGCCTCCTGCCACAACCACCAGAGCCACCATCCTCCCAGTCGTCGATAACAGCACCTACAACGTGAGAAATGGAAGAAGAAGCAAAAATAGAGACAGACAGAGGGATGAGATCAACAAAAGAAGAAGAAGAAGAAGAAACCGAAAGAGAGAGACACGGGAGTGAAAAAGCAGAAAGGAGGAGAAAGACAAAAAGAAAGGAAGAGGAAGGAGAAGAGCCATCGTTGTTCCGCTACCACCATAAAATAAATGACGAAGAATAGGATAAACACAGGAGAGGGGTAAAGGCAGCAGGAAGAAGAAGAAGCGACCCCTTGCAGCAGCCATCATCTAGCACTGTAGCAACACCACTGAGTTCCTAGCCACTGCCACCCTAGTTACAAGCTGCCACTAGCCCAACTCTTAGAGCACCTCCACTCCAGGTAACTTTCCCCCTCCCCTACCAGTTTATTTGTTCACCTTCATTTGCATGCAGAAAATGAGTAATTCACGTTCTGCAGCAAATGAAGTTTAATTAGGAAATTACTGTGTTGTGCACAGTAACTAGCTAATTATATTTAGTTGGTTACTGTGTATAACACAGTAACCAACCCTTTTTCTCTATCAGGCTGGAACATTAGCCTAGCCCACGTGGCTGGGGTGAGTCCAACACTGTAGCTGATAGGTGATTAGTACTTAAAAGTGCATTTTTATCAAGGTTTTATATCATCATTTTGCACTTGAAGTATCAATAACTTCTTAATTAAATCATGTTTTGTAATAACATACCTAATAATATAAGATACGTTTAATTTATGATAAATGTTCATCTTAAATGCAGGCCAATCACATAAATAAAAGGATTGATTGATGAGTTCAAGTATTGAAATTGAAAGGACAACGAGAGGGTCAAATTTAGAAAAGAGATGTTGGTGCAGTCCAAACTAGAACATTGTTCAACAATTGGGTCATATCTCGAGTTCTAGATGTCCAAATGATCTCAAATTTTTACACAGATTCAGTAAGACATAGGCCTACAACTTTGATGTGGAGGCCAAGATCTAAGAAAGCCGTTTTCAAGTCCAAATTATAGCAACAATGGAGAAGTATGAATTTGTAATAATATATGTAATAATATAAGATACCTTTCATTTATGGTAAATTTTTATCTTAAATGCAAGCCTATCACATAAATCAAGGGATTGATTGATCAGTTTAACTACTGGAATTGAGAAGACAAAAAAAGGGCTAAAATTAGAAAAGAGATGTTGGTTCAGTCTAAATCGGAACACCATTCGGTTATTGGATCATAACTGGAGCTACAGAACTTGAATTTATGTATACTCTATATGGATGGAAAGCTAAGACATATGCCTAAAACTTTCTTAGGAGTACAAGATTTAAAAAGGTCGTTTTCAAGTTCAAATTATAGCAACAACGAAGAAGTCTAAATTTATCCTGCAGCTTAGATATTGTTCAGTGTTCAGCCTATATCTCGAGTTCTAGAAGTCTAAATGCACCGATTTTTTTTTTGTTGGAAAGCTGAGACAATTTCCTAGAACTTTCATGACAAAAATCTGTTCAAATTCTGATGTTAACAATGATGTTTTATTCAGACAAGAAGATAAGGATTGTTACGAAGTCAAAATGTGGCCACCCACTAAACTATTAGTTATCAAATCAATAGTTTCAAATTTTGGCCTATAAAAGGAGGCATTTGCCATGCATTTAGGTATCTTGTTTGTTCAGATCAAGATCTTTCTCTTGCTCACTTTATTTGTATTTTGTAATGTTCAAGTTTTATTTCATGTTATATTTTCTTTAATCTCTTGTTTATGCTTTTCATTTCCTTTACTATACTTATATAATTATGATCTTATCTTGTTTATATATGTTTCTCTTCTTCATTATGTTTAGCTAAGTTCATTATGTCAAGGTGAAAAGGTTTCACTAATGGAGTTAGGATAAGTATAATATAAACTCAATATGGACTTCAATGTTTATATCTTAAACAACTTGCTATTAACATGTCTTATCATTTTTATCTTATTAATTCTTAATACCTTACTTGTTAAATGGTTAATCTAGATTTGTGTTGTATAACACTTCGTACAACAAATGCTTGGCGCTTTTATAGCCCACCATATGGTATAACTTACACCTGTGCTATGAAATGAACTTGATTTGTTGTTAACATAAGTTAGCATCATGAATTCCTAACAATATTTAAAAGTTTGTTGTTACTTAAATAAGATAATTAATATGATTATGTTAATGATTTGTAATGAGTTGTTAATGACAAATCATCTGATTGGAACCTCCTCTATGTGTGGTTTCTAGTTGAGTAATAAAAAGAGTTTATACTATACTTGTTTGAAATACCATTAGTGGATCCTCTAACCTTGACATTTGTTTTTATCATTGTTTAATCCTCACATTAATCTTACATCTCAAAGTCCTCTTATTATTATTATTATTATTAATATTATTATTATTATTATCATCATCATCATCATTGTTGTTGTTATAGTTAGCCTCCTTGTGGTTCAACCTCGGTCTTGCCGGATTATTTATTTCTTCGACATTTTTACACTTGGGAAAAGACATCAATCTTTGGGTCGTGTCACCTATCACAACTGTCATTAGCCAAAGCTAATCTTGTAATTTATCTCCCAGCAATCCTATCATGGATGCCATTAGCCAAAGTTAATCTTGTAAATACGCTAGACTTTATTTACACTGAACATGACATTTGTTGTAATTGCATTTACTAGAATAATTTTAAATTGTATAAGTGCAAATAGGAGAAAGATCACACACCTGTTTCATCTGTCTCACAACCTCCCCTAATAGAAGATCTAATCCTAGTTGCTCCTCCTGAATCACAAGGAAGTTTTTGGTTATGATTCCTTCAAGCCAATATTATAGAGAATTCATATTCATCCATTACTCATATGTTGCTTTCTATGCATGTTCATTTCCTCATAATAACATACATACATATATCATGTATATTTTTAGAGTTAGCATCTTAATGTGCAAGTGTTCATATGACTCAATTTTTTTAAAATTTTTATATATAGTATTCACGTGAAAATCTACTGTTACTGTCTAATTTTGAACTATTATTGTCTAGACATTGAACCGTTACTGCCTAACCATTACTATTTAGATATTAAACTGTTATTGTCCAACCGTTACTGTTTAGATATTAAATTGTTACTGTCTAGATATTAAACTGTTACTGTCCAATAGAATCAATCACGACTTAGTCTCAGTTGGTAACCTATAACTGGAGTTCTACATCTCCAAATTATGCAAGATCAATTTTCTTGGTTAGCTAACATCCATATCTATAATTTTTATGAGGAACCCAATCCTAATTCCCTTATCCTCCTACTTAAAATCTCACTGAAAGTCAGGAGACGAATCTATCCTGATTCATCACCCCTTTTCCTTCACATAATACTTTCATAAATTATATACCACACATGAATTAACTTAATTTTAACAACAAATATTTTTTTCCCAATTCATGTCTAAAAACCCTAACCTATAATTCAATATAAAGGCATCGATTCATTATCGAATTTGAAATGAATTTTTAAGATCATGTTTAGAACACCTTACTCGGTATGAATTGAGATTTTGATCTTCAACAAGTTAGATTTTCAACCTCCTCTTTTCTTTTTTCCTTGTTCAATTTTCTTGTTAATCTCTTACACACAAGTGTTTATCTTATCTATAAACCCTTAATCTTGGATGGGTTCTTGAAATTTTAGTGTTTCTCTCTTGATTTTGCAAGAATGGATGCAAAAATCCCTATTTTCTTTTCTTATGGTTCCCGCATATTTTTTTGGTGAGGAGTGGGTATTTATACTCTATAATTTCCTTTATTTGCATTTAGGCCCTCATTTTCCTTTAAGTGTATTATTCTCTTCAATTACATCCAACCCTTAACAGTACCTGGTTTATTAATGTCTCGAATTATTTCGTCTGAAAATTTATATTAAAAAATTTCTAAATTCCTGTTTTTATTTAACCATATGCATGAATTTCTTCACTTTTATTTATTTATTTATTTTATCTTGGGGTTTACAATAACATTTTTAGTAGTTTTAGTAGAAGAGTTAGGAAACTTATTATTAAAAGTATGTTGCAAGGTTGAACTCAAAGATGGTTCTTATGTAGGTATAGTTGATTCATTGACATCTTTCATTTTTTTTTTAATTGCGAATATAAACCTCTAAACCTTCTCCTTCTATCCTTTTTGGTTTCCCCAATATCTTCTTGAACCATTTCTTTCTTTTATTATGCTTTCTCATCACTCACTAGATTTTCATCTCCTTCCTCTCTCTCACCCTTGTTTCCTCCCTCCAATTATGGTTAAGGATTAAACCAAGATTAAACATAATAAAGGATACCAAGAATATATCCTCATTTTCATTAACCTGGTCTTGAGATGTGAGTTGACAAAAATATGACTTATTTTCACGAAACATTACATCCATGCTAACAAACAATTTCTTACTTAGAGGATGATAACATTTATACTAGCGATGATCATTTTCGGTTTGATTCGACTTTTATAAAAAAGTAACCAAATTGGTTTTTTAATAAAAAATTGAAACCAAACTCAATTCAAACCGACTGGTTTTGGTTCGGTTATTTTATATTAAAAACCAAAAACTATATTGTTTTTTTGGGTTATTTTTGTAATTTCTAATAGGTTTGGTTTCGGTTTGGTTTAGTTTTTTTTTCTTTTCAATTTGACTCGGTTTGATTTTTTTAGTTTCAGGCTTATAAAATCACACTTCAATTGTTCTTTGTCTAATAAACTAAATTCACCAACTAATCTTGATTCACCAAGATAGACATGTAAGTCCCCGTTTATGAGTTTATCTAAATGGAGTAACATATCATAGGCCTCTTATGAGTAACAAAATAATGAAACATTATATTTCTCGTGCTTTTCTTTTGTCAAACATGAGAATATATTTGCCTCAAGGAAGGGAAATTTTATCTTCACATAACCCAAACTCTAAGACGATCATATTCAATGTTTAACCTAGTTAGGAAATCATAAACACAATACTTGTCAATAAGTTTTTGAAACTTTACTACATCACCTATATAATTGGTCTAGAAATCTTGGTTGAATTCTAGCTCTTGCCACAAACTACTTAGTTAGTAAAGTATTGGGCAACAAATATACCATAATGCTTGGTTTCATGAACCTTTTAGATAAATTAAGAAAATAAAATAAGTTCAAAAGGGATATAAGAAAACTCTAAATCATGTTTGTGTGTGAAAAAATTTCAATTTTCTAAAACACAAATAGGAAATAAAAAACTAAAATAAACATATTCTCTAATTAGAAAAAAAAAACTTACATATAACTATCATTATTTGAAAAATAAAAACTAAATAAAAACAAAAATAAAATGGAAAAATAAAACAAGTCCAAATGATCACCAAAAAACCAAAAACCTCTAGCCAGGGAAAAAACACTAAGGTGATATTTGGATGTTGAAAATTTTTAGTTTTTTAGCAAAAAAAATTAAGGAAATAGAAAACTGAAGAAAACATATTTACTGATTAAAAATATTTTTTTAACAAAACAGATAATTTTTTTTTTCATTTTAAAAAAAATTAAAAAGTACAAAAAAGGTATTTTTTTTAAAAATTCATTGATCAGCCTCATTTTAATTTTTTCATTCGTTTAGATGCGTTTCTAAAAAAAAATTCTTGTTTTATTTAATTTTTTTAGGATTCAGTAATGTCGCATATTGTTTTTTAATCGTTGTTATTTCTTTTAAAAATATATAATATTTTTTATCAGCTACCTGTTAAGCCCGTGATCCATCATGAACCGAGCTCGGATAATCTAATAGATCTAGGCCCACGAGATCGGATCCAGCCTAGGATGAGCATTTGGTGGCCACAATAAACTTTTGAAAAGCAGAAAACCCTAACACTAGGAGCAACCATCCATCTAACGGACAATATCAACCCCAAAGCACTAATCCAACCGTTAAATCTTAATAAAAAAACACTATAAAAACCTAGGCAAACACTTCAGATTTTTGTCCATCGCCTCGCAGCTAGCCACTGCCTCTCTCAAAACTTCTCTGCTCCTCTCTTATCATTTTGCCGAGGTAGTATCGTTCTATTTCTTTCTCGTTTATCCGAAAACTTTCATTTTTGTCTTTTTAGCCTTGTGTTGCCGATCTAGTAGGCTTTTTTGATCTTTTTTTCTGATTGTTTTTGCTGTAAAACTGAAGAACTAGTTTTGTCAAGCTATATGTTATTTGCTATACGTTTATTTGATTGGTTCGTGACTGTGATTGTGTACATGCGATGGTATTTACTACTTTACATGGTGATGATTTGAAAAGAATTTTTCCCTTTATGAAAAGTGGTGATTAATCAGGGCTGGAGTCTCAGAAATGGCTCTTTTTTTGCCGAAACCCTAGATGGGTTTTTGGAAAGAAATACCGATGAGCTTGAGAATTGGCATGATAATATGTCTGCCATAGGCCTTCGGTTTTTTCGGGGAAAAATCTTTTCTTTTCATTTGCTGGTGTTTTGTGGTTAATACCCTTGTAAGTTTACAATTCAAAGGGTTGTTTTATGGAACCAATAGTGGTCCTTTCTTTTTCTTTATTTCAAATTAGTTTATCTTAATTGTAAAAAAAAAGTTTGAAATCATTTTTATTCAGTTTAAGCTTATTTCTGATTAGTATTTTAGTTGTTATTATAATGATTTCAACTAGATCTATTTAATGATATTAACAGCGATTTAATTTTTTCGGGGTCTTTGAAATACTAGATAAAATTATTATATTTTGATTGTTATGGTCCTTATTGGTTGGATTTTATATTTAAACATTTATTGAAGGAGAATCTGATTTAGTACTATTGATGTTTTCTTTGGATATATTATTTTTTGTTGATATTTTAGTTCTTGAGGTAAAACAATATTGAAGCTCACGAGTCTTGCAGAGGTTATATCAAAGGTTGAAGCATGTCTCACCGCAAATTTGAACACCCTAGACATGGCTCTTTGGGATTTCTCCCAAGAAAAAGAGCCTCCCGCCATCAAGGAAAAGGTTTCTTATGCTCTTTAACCTGAAGTTATAAACATTACAGTTAAAGATAACACATTGGAAGCATTCTATTTCTACATGATTAATGTGTACCTTCAGGCTATGATTTAATTTTTAGATGGGTTTTGTGAGAAGGTTGTCTTTTCTCCAATATGTACCTTCAAGTATTATTGCTTTATTGCCTATTGTGCAGTCCCATGTTTGGTTTTTGCAACAAAGAACAACTCTGGTAAAGGATTTATATCGGTCATTTTAATATAGAACGATATAGAATGGGTCAAGTGAGACAACAATGATTGGTCATCTGGACTTCCTACTATCATCTCCTTAATAACCATTAAATTTTATTGTCCTGTCTTGTAAATCGGGAGTTAGATGAACTGCCTTGCAGTATTATATTGTCATAATCCCTGACACAGATAAGCTTGATATGATTTCTAATTTATTTTTGTTAGACATAGTGGTATTTGCATTTATCAAGGTTGGCTTCATATAACTTATTTGTATCAACTTGCATTCTCTGTGTATTGAATTTTGTTCTCTTTGATGATGTTACATCAAAGGCCTTTCCCAAGGATGATCCAAAAAAACCTTGCAGATTGACTGCGTTCCTAGGTTACAAAGCTGGGATGACTCATATTGTCCGAGAAGTTGAAAAGCCAGGCTCAAGTGAGTTTCTTTACTTTTTCTCGATTATCCTTCTGGATGATAGCTCTTTTTTATCTCTAGCTTTGGTGAAGGAACTTGTTTGATACGCTGTTGCCTATAAATTTATCAAGATCATCATGTTTGATTGGGTTAGAATATAGGGATGTGTTGTCCTTGTAGCATGTGTTTTGGACCAAACACTATAATATTAACAATGAGAGGCCAAAACTTTTAGCCTTGTTGTTGCCAGGGCCACCCCAGACCACTTGGAATTGTCTCTGATAGCATGTTTATATTGAATTTGATGATTTTACACCTCTTTTGCCAATAAAACATGTCTGGGTTGCTTGGAATTGGGGATTGATTGGGAGTATTTATTTGAAAGTGTGCACAATTGTAATTTGCAGCCCTGCATTGCTGCCTTCTGTTGTGCAATTTGTTGTTTGTATGTCCTTTTTGTGTACCCCTTTTTGATGTTCTGTTTCTGCACATTTTTAAAGCAGCCGGAAGGAAGATTAAAATATTCATTGTAACACTATGATTCACTTCTAGCTTATGTGCTCATTAATTCGTTTTTCATTTGTCTTCCAGAGCTCCACAAGAAAGAAACATGTGAAGCTGTTACAATCATAGAAACACCACAAATGGTTGTTGTTGGGGTTGTTGGCTATATCAGTACTCCTGGTGGTCTCCGGTCTCTGAGCACCGTATGGGCCCAGCATTTGAGTGAGGAGGTTAGAAGGAGATTCTACAAAAACTGGTGCAAGTCAAAGAAGAAGGCTTTCACAAAGTACTGTAAGAAGTACGAGTCTGAGGATGGGAAAAAGGACATTGAGGCTCAATTGGAGAAACTGAAAAAATATTGCACTGTGATTCGTGTGTTGGCGCATACTCAGGTATTCTACACTTGCATCCTTATTTAATGAGTGTTTGATTAATAGTAATCTTACTCTGAAATTACTGAGCTATAATATCTGGAATCCAAATACCAGACATCAATAGCAAACTTTTAATTGCTGACGGCTTAATTTTTGTGTCCATGCTCTTGAATATTTTTGTTTATCTAGGCAGTTTCTTGATGTTCAGATTCCCCCTTGTTTGTTATTACTGTGGTACGGTTTAGACTCTAGATGAATGTGATTTCAAGGATATCTAAAGGTGGTGTTGTTGGCATGGTTTATGTAGATTCGGAAAATGAAGGGACTGAAACAGAAGAAGGCCCATTTGATGGAGATCCAGGTCAACAGCTGGGATGTTGCCAAGAAGGTTGACTTTGCTTACAGTTTCTTTGAGAAGCATATTCCTGTTGATGCTATTTTCCAGAAAGATGAAATGATTGACATTATTGGTGTAACCAAGAAGAAGGTGTGGTCACTCGTTGGGGTGTGGCTCGACTCCCTCGCAAGACTCATCGTGGTCTTCGCAAGGTAGCTTGTATTGGTGCATGGCATCCAGCTAGGGTCTCATTTACTGTTGCAAGGGCTGGGCAGAATGGTTACCATCACCGCACAGAGCTAAACAAGAAAATTTACAAGCTTGGGAAGTTTGGTCAAGAGTCATTCTGCAGTTACTGAATATGACAGGTAAATGTATATTTTTTGTAGTTTGTCCCTACTGTGATTTTAGTCCCTTAGCATTCACCAAGATTGATTGATGTTGAGCATCTGCCTCTTACAATATTATGATATTTGGTCATGAACAACAGGACTGAAAAGGGCATTACACCAATTGGAGGATTCCCCCATTATGGTGTTGTGAAGGAGGATTATTTGTTGATAAAAGGATGCTGCGTGGGCCCCAAGAAACGCGTGGTAACACTGAGGCAGTCTCTGTTGAAGCAGACATCTAGAGTTGCTATGGAGGAAATTAAACTCAAGTTCGTTGATACATCCTCCAAATTTGGCCACGGACGATTCCAGACCACTGAGGAAAAGGCCAAGTTTTACGGGCGGCTCAAGACTTGATTTGCAATGGAGAGAATCAGCTTAGCTAGATTTCTATTACTGTTCAATAGTCTTCAACTGTTGGTTTGATTCTGGATTCACTTGTCATCCTTGTCTTATTCAATTTGGAAATTCTTATAATATATTTGCTCTAATATATCTTAAACCTTCCTTTTTACACCTTGAGCCAAAAAAGACCTTTGTTGGAGGTTATTGTTGAATACAATTATAACGTTTGGTATCGTAATTTCACAAAATAATAAGAAAATCAAACCCGAAGGGGTAATTTATTATTATTATATTTTTGAAAATAAACACATACATATAATAGTGGCATAAAGAGGTATTTTAGCGAGAGTTATAAGAAAATTACCCAGGCTGTTGATATTTTACCGAGAATTACAAAAAAATTACCACCCATGCCACAATCACTAACAGATTTATTCCATAAAAAATAAATATTAATTATCTACTTATACTTTGTCATGGACATAAAAAATAAAATATACAGATTTTTTAAACATATTTTTTACATTAAAAAAATTATAATAGTAGATAAAAAAGCTGATATATATATATATATATATATATATATTTGATAATCCACGTTTATTATCATTAACCTTCATTTTTACCCCTTCTTGAGGGGAAAAAAAAAACTTTTGCTGCAGTTTATAGTTTAGTATCATTTTAACAATTGGTATCATCATGTCCAAAAATAATAAGAAAATCAAAGCCTAAGGGGTAATTTATTATTATTATATTTTGAAAATAAACACATACATATAATAGTGGCAATCAAATAAACTCTTGACAATTTTATATTTTTTGATCACTTAAGAGAGAAGCATGTCTAGAATCGGGGGAGCTCTACACATGAGCTCTAAGGGCTCAACTTTTGACATAGTTATTGCTGTCTTCTCTGCCATGTCAATCTTGTTTTCACCAACCCTTTCCCACTCAAAACACTGTATCAACGATCCCAAAGTTAAGATCATTGCTCTTTTTGCAAGGCCATCTCCAGGACAAGCTCTCCTTCCCATCCCGAAGGGGATGAAGTTGCATGCATCAACTCTGCCTGCAGATTCAAATCTCTCAGGCTTGAAACTTGTGGGCTCATCCCACAGTGTAGGGTCTCTATGGAGAGACCATGCGTTTACAAATAATATGGTCCCAGCTGGGACATGGTATCCTCCAATGGTACAGTCGGAGGATGGCATGTGCGGTGGTATAAGCGGTGTCACCGGACATAAACGCAGATTCTCGGAGATGATGCTCTGAAGGTAATGTAGTTTTGCAAAATCTGACTCTTCTATCAAGCGGTCTCCAACTTGAGCGTCCAGTTCTGCTTTAGCTTTCCTTAGCACGTCTGGATGGTTGAGTAGATTGGCTAATGCCCATTCCATAGATGTAGCAACAGTCTCTGCTCCCCCAAGGAACAACACCTGCACAAAATATATAGTGAATTAACTCAAGCCAGCTCCGACCTGAAAGCTAAGATGAGAATGTTGTGGTAAACTCAATCAACTACTTGTAGCCATTAATTACCACCTGCAGTCACCAACTATCAACCACCCAATCACCCCTTCAAATTTGCTTTCACAGGAGTGTGTATTAAAGAGTGTTTTGCTTGTATTTTATAAGCTTGTTGTTTTTGAAATAAAACATCCCCTCTAAAGTGTTCCAAAGCCACCACCAATGGTTTCTCCCACAATAATTAGTATCAAGCCCCGTTCGTCAGAAAACATAAGAGTTTTGGGATATTACCCGAATCAAAAACACATTTGATCACTCCATAGTGTAGAGTTCATCCATACAAAATCACTGCAAAACATCTTCATCGGAGCCTATCCAACACGCGTCGCCTGAAACTCAGGTACAATAGCCCACGCGCCTAGAGGAAGAAGACGACTGAGCCACACGCGTGCCATATTTAAGCTGCGCCGAGTCTCCAACCGAGCCAACCTCCAGCCGCCAGCCGAGCTGAAGAATATTCCTTAGAATATTCCCGGTTCAACCCCAACGAACTGCCCGACGTCCAGAATCGGTTTTCTGACCGGGTCAGCCCATTTCTACCCCATTTTCAACCAAGTATGACTAGTTCCCAACTGTTTTGAGCATTCCGGATCGATTTACAGTGTCCATTTTGCCAAATTCAACTCCCAGAAGGTGATATAGTCATTCAAAGAGCAAAATGACTATAGAAAAGGCACAAACACTCACCCCAAAGCTAACCAAAGACAACTATGATAATTGGTGTATCAGATTGAAGGAATTTCTTGGTTCACAAGAGTGTATAGAGATTGTGGAATATGGTTATGATGAACCAGAGTCCAAAGAAGCAGAAAATTCATTACAAGAGGCACAAAAACAAGTCCTGAGAGCCAATAGAAAGAAAGACAAAAGAAATATGGGAGGCTCTCCAATAAAATCATAAAGGTGCTGATAGAATCAAGAAGATTCGTCTTCAATCTTTGCGAGGTGAATTTGAATTAGTGCAAATGAAGTCATCAAAATTCATTTCTGATTATCACACAAGAATTATAGTGATAGTCAATCAGATGAGAAGAAATGGAGAAATCCTCTCAGATGCTTGAATTACTGAGAAAATTTTGAGATCCCTAGATCCAAAATTTGATTTTGTTATTGTTGCTATTGAAGAATCCAAAAAAGTGGACAAGTTGACAGTGGATGAGCTTATGAGTTCTTTGCAAGCTTACGAGCAAAAGATTGTGAAAAGAAATGGAGATAAGGCAATTGAGCATGCCTTACAATCAAAGTTGTCTCTCAAGGAGGGCAGGGAGACTTCAACAAGTGGATATACCACTCAAGGAAGGAGTCAACAAAGATGAGGAGGATTTCAACAATTTCAAGGAAGAGGGTCTTGGAATAAGGGATTCAGAGGAAGAGGAGGTAAAAACACTACCAGAGAAGGCCGGGGACAACCTGCATTTACTCCTAGAGGAAGAGAAGGCGGTTACAATAACCGTGATAAGAGAAATATCTAGTGTTATAGTTGCAATCAATTTAGGCACTATAGCACTGAATGTAGAAGGAAAGCTCCATCAGAGGTACATGAACAAGCCAACTATACAGAGGAGGATGTCATCATCAGAGGACCAATTGCATTATTAGTCCAACAAGGACTAGGTGAGAATCATGAGAATATTTGGTATCTAGATTCTGGAGCCAGCAATCACATGTGTGGCCAACGGGATCTATTTGGTGATCTAGATGAGACCATACAAGGTCTAGTCACATTTGGAGATACCTCAAAAGTTCCAGTAAAAGGTAAAGGCAACATCCCAATCAAGTTGAAGAATGGCGATCATAGCGACATCGTAAATGTTTACTATGTTCCAGCCATAAAGCACAACATGCTGAATATAGGTCAACTTATGGAGAAAGGATATACTCTTTACACGAAGAATTGTCATCTAATAGTCAAAGATTACAATGGGAGATTAATTACCTATGTGAAGATGTCTAAGAATAGGATGTTTCCTTTAAACATTCAATATAATGCTGCAAAGTGTTTGAGTGTCATCACCAACAATGAAGAGTGGCTCTAGCACCTAAGGCTTGGACATATGAATTTCACAAGTCTGAAGATGCTAGCAAGAAAGAAGATGGTCAAAGGTATGCCCCACATTGATCATCCAGATGAAGTCTGTGAGAGTTGTGTCCTCAACAAACATCACAGATTCAGTTTTGCCAAAGAAGTCAACTGGAAAGCAAATAAGCCACTGGAGTTAGTGCACACAGATGTGTGTGGTCCCATAAAGCCTATGTCAACTGGACAAAATAGGTACTTCCTTACTTTCATTGATGATTTTAGCAGAAAAACATGGGTATACTTTCTGAAAAGGAAGTCAGAAGTATTCAATTGTTTTAAAGATTTTAAAGTAATTGTTGAGAAGCAAAGTGGCTATAAGATCAGAACTGTAAGATCTAATCAAGGTGGAGAATATACAACAAATGAGTTTGAAGCCTTTTGTACACAACAAGACATCAGACATCAGACAACATCGGCTTATACACCACAACTGAATGGTGTAGCTAAGAGAAAGAATCGAACGATTCTTGATATGGCAAAAAGTCTACTTAAAGCAAAAAAGCTGCCCAAACAATACTTGGTTGAAGATGTATCATGTGCAGTGTATCTACTGAATCGCTGCCCAACCAGAAGTTCGCAAGTTGTCACTCCAGAAGAAAAATGAAGTGGTCACAAACCAAGTGTTACTCTTCTTCGAGTCTTTGGTTATGTGATAACATCTCTAGATGCAAAGAAAGGACCAAACTCATGATAAATCATCTTTGTGATATGGTGATAGAAGGATGGGATAAAGCTATATAATCCTTCTATCACCAAAGAATATCCGATAATGAGTAGAGCATTTATCTTTTTTAAATCTTTGGCAGTGGAATGGTGATTAAGAAGAAGCAATGCATCAGTATTGATTTGATCCTTGAAGATAAAGTGGAAGTACCAACAGTACTTGTAGAAGGTTCGATGTTACCAGTAGATGAGCCACAAAGTCCGGCACACAGATTCCCTGTATTCAACATGAGAAACACACCAGAATCATCATCAACACCACCATCAACATCCTCATCAGAAGGACCAATAAGGATGAGAAATCTAGAAGAGTTGTACGATGCTACTCAAGTAATGGAAGATACAACTCTATTTTGTTTCTTTGCAAAAAGTGACCCACTTAGCTTTAATGAAGCTATCACATAAGAGAAATAGATAAAAACAATGGATGAAGAAATACATGCCATTGAGAAGAATGATACCTGAAAGCTGACTAATCTACCAGAAAATAAGAAGGCAATAGGTGTCAAATGAGTCTATAAGACGAAGAAGAATGCAAAAGGAGAAGTAAAAAGATACAAAGCAAGATTAGTGGCAAAAGGCTACAAACAGAGAGAAGGCATTGACATGGAGAAGTATTTGCTCCAGTAGTCCAGCTAGAAACAATCAGACTGATGATCTCACTAGCTGCACAACATAGATGGAAGATCTATCAACTCGATGTGAAGTCAACATTTCTGAATGGCTTCCTAGAAGAAGAGATCTATGTTGAACAACCACTTGGATACATTGAAGCTGAAAATGAAGGCAAAGTATACAAGTTGAAGAAAGCCCTCTACGGTTTGAAGCAAGCTCCGCGTGCTTGGAATACCAGAATTGACAGGTATTTTCAAGACAATGGATTTGAAAAATGTCCATATGAACATGCAATATATGTGAAGAAAGAAGCAGATGGCAGCATATTATTTGTGTGCCTATGTGTTGATGACTTGATATTCATCGGCAACAATCCTACCATGTTTGAAGACTTCAAGAAAAGCATGGTACATGAGTGTTGCTACCCAATTTTTGACCCATGTTTTGATATATTTTCAAAAAATCCAAAAAATTGAGAAAAACAAAGAAAATCCAAAAAATATGTTTTTTTTAATATATTTTCGTCATTTTAGCATTTTCAACGTCGTCTAAAAAAGAATTTAAATTGTTAAAAGATTTTCAAACGCGTTCGACTTTTCACGCGTTATTTTTAAATCATTGATTTTCCGCATTTGAGTCGATGTTGATATTGCTCGTTTTCAAAAAATACAAAAAAATAAGAAAAATCAAAATTTTAAAAAAGAAAGAAGTTGAGGGACCAAGTTGAAAAACCTAGCAAAAGTTTTCCTATAAATACCATGCTAAACTGATTTTTGAGGGAGGGGGCAATTTTGAAATATCAAAAAATACAAAAAAAAACAACCTAAACCTAAACCCATCTCTACCAAGCCTGCCGCCCCCCTCCCTTTGAATTTTTTTTTCCCGAGCCTTCTTCTCCTGAAGCCAAAACACAGCCGCCCCCACCTTTTTGCATTTTTGAACACCGGCCAAACAGCCCCCCTCAAACCCCCCGGTTTGATTTTTTTCTTCCTTTCTCCCTCACCAGCGGCGACACTCCCAGCCCCCTCATTTCTTTCAACAGCCGGCCTATCTTCTTCCTCCTTC
This sequence comes from Populus alba, assembly GCF_005239225.2. Taxonomy (NCBI): domain Eukaryota; kingdom Viridiplantae; phylum Streptophyta; class Magnoliopsida; order Malpighiales; family Salicaceae; genus Populus; species Populus alba. The sequence continues at coordinate 19,983,397 of NC_133300.1, read as the reverse complement.
ATTTTCCATCAACACCGGTTTTCTTCTCAGCCGACAACACTGACCAGCAGCCGCCAGCTCCACCATAGCTTCAACAGCCCGAGCTCAGCCTCACACCGGATCAGGCCTCCCTTCCCTCAGCCACCGGGCCACAGTCGACCCATCGCCCTCCACAACAGCGACGGCCACCACAGCAGCTGGCCACTACCCCTTTCTCCCTCTTCGGGTCAACGAACAGACCCGACCACAGAAACCCAGCGACCACCGGCAGCTCCTCCTCCACGACCGATCTGCCACCGGAGAAGAAGAAGAAACCCATAACAGACCGATCTGTAGAAGAAACAGATCTGAAACCGAGAAGAAGAGCAGGAGAAGCAGATCTGGCAAAAAGAAGAACAAAAAGAACGAAGCAGATTTCAAAAGCAAAGGAAACAAAAATTAAAATCAATTGCTTGTTGTGTGTTGAGGTTTGCTTTGCAGGTCACCGCCGGCGACGAAAGGATGAGTGAAAGAAGTCGACCCCCCTGTTGCTGTGTTTTTCACGGCAGCGCGTGAACCCACGCGCCGCCAGTTGCGGTGGCGCGTGGGAAGACGCGCCGCCAGCTGTCCCTGCGGCTTCGCAACATTGTTCCGGCGAATCAGAGGTTTCCAGCATTGTTCCGGATTGTTTATGGGTCATTTTGTAATTTCCAAATTGTTTAATGTAATATTTATTTAGTTTTGAGTTTTTTATGATTTTGTATTTTGTAAATAGGGATGTAAAAGAAAAGAGAAGAAAAGAAAAGAAAAGGAAAGAAAAGAAACAAAAATAAAATAGTGAAAGTGTATGTGTGTGTGTTTGTATTTTGTTTTATTTATTTGTATATATTTTTTTATGATAAAATTGCAAATATTTTAAAGAAGAATTTAATATTTTGATCGGATCTCGGTTAAGAATTATTAACTTATACGTAAGTGATATTTCTAATTTCCGATGAAAAGACAATTATTAAAACTTCTTTAACACATCAAATTCGCGAAGCAGCTTACCTAAGGTTGGGTGTGTTAGGGGTGCTAATACCTTCCCTAACCACAACCAGTCCCGTACCCGTGAATCTCTGACAAGACCAGTACATCCGGTTTCCTAGTAGCCTTCAATAAATTACTAGGTGGCGACTCCAACGAACCAAATTCAAGCAAACAACAACAACGAGACTTAAATCGCCAGCTCGATGCCGCGCGCCTGATTTTTTTTGGGGTGCGACAATGAGTTTGAGATGACAAACATTGGTCTAATGGCACATTTTCTTGGCTTAGAAGTAACGCAGAAAGAAGAAGGGATTTTTGTATCCCAAAGCGGTTCGCCAAAGATATTCTTGAAAGGTTCAAGATGGAAAGCTAATCCGGTATCAACTTCAGTTGAGAATAGAGTAGAATTGAGGAAGAGTAAAGTTGGAAATGTTGATCCAACTTACTTCAAAAGCTTAGTAGGAAGCTTAAGGTACTTGACATGTACTAGACCGAATATACTCTACAAAGTTGGACTTATCAGCAGATATATGGAGACACCAGACCAGTCTCACTTGAATGCAGCAAAGAGAATTCTTTGCTACATCAAAGGAATAATAAATGAAGGTATGTTTTATACCTCAAGTAAAAACTTTAATCTTGTTGGCTACTCGGATAGTGATTGGGGTAGAGATCTGGATGAAAGGAAAAGCACAACTGAATTTGTCTTTTTCATGGGAGATACATCTTTCACATGGTCATCGAAGAAGCAATCGATAGTAACGTTATCAAGCTGTGAATCTAAGTATGTTGCTGCCAACTCAGCTGTATACCATTTAATATGGTTAAGGAATATGCTGAAGTTTTTGGGATTTTCTCAAGAAAGTCCTACAAATATTGATAATCGATCAGCGATTGCATTAGCCAAGAATCCAGTGTATCATGAAAGAAGTAAACACATCGATACACGTCATCATTTTATCTGAGAGCATGTGAAGAACAAAGAAGTTGAACCGATATCCTGCAAACAAATGATCAAGTTGTAGATATCTTTACAAAGCCATTGAAGGGAGAAATATTCATCAGATTGAAGTTCATGCTTGGCATGACATCCCTCGATTGAGTTTAAAGGGGGAATTTTTTGTGGTAAACTCAATTAGCCACGTGCAGCCACCAATTACCACATGCAACCACCAACTATCAACCACCCAACCACCCCTTGAAATTTGAATTTTCTTACTTTCAGTTTGTGTATAAATAGGCAGCTAAGTTTATGTTATTAAGTGTGAAAAACAAAAGAAAGAAACACTAGAGAGAAAGAGAGGGTGTGTATTAAGAGTGTTTTGCTTGTATTTTATAAGCTTGTTGTTTTGAAATAAAACCGTGTATTTTATCCCCTCTAGGTGTTCCAAAGCCATCACCAATGATTTCTTCCACCAACAGAGAAGGGTTTACCTGCACAAAATACTCATATTTCTTTGAAGTATTTAGTGAGACGTGCAAGTATGCTAGTAGTTGTTGCACCAAATTCATCATATAGAAAACATAGATTCATCTACATTATACAAAGGCTTAAATCAAGAGAAAGATGCCCACCTGCGATGAACAAGTTTGTTATCTGAAAATGGCTTAGAATCTCCATGGCAATATTTATTTTTTCTCTTTTTCTCCCATTATTTGGCATGGCAATATTTTTTTTCTCCTTTTTTCTCCCATTATCTCCATGCCAATATATTTTTTCTCCCATTATTTGGCATGCCAATAATTTTTTTTCTTTTTTTCTCCCATTATTTTTCCTTATCTTTCTCTTTCCTTAATTTGGCTAATTTAAAAACTGAAATGAAAACACACAAGGAAAACTATCTAGCACGTGTTTGCACACGTGTTAAAAAAGACATCATCTAATGGCGATGCATGTCATGCTACTATCGATTGTGATCTTTATTTTGTTAATTTTATCTTGTCAAAAGAAATTTATTAGTTTAATACGTTGGGTTAGGTCGGGTTGAGAAAAAAACTTGATGAATTGTTTAATACGTTTACACAAAATTTGATGAAGCGGTGGAGAGAAAAACAGGTGGCTTTAGGCATCATTTGTGGTTTTGTTTCCCTTTTTAGTGAATGAAACTCTAAGAAATTGAAAGGGGAGATGATACCAAAAGATCAAACCGTAAGAAAAATTGAGTGAATCAAAACAAAAACATCATTTTCCCTTAACAAGTTAAATGATTGAATCAACATAAAAAGGGTTAGGTTTGACTAACCAGAACATGGCCTTTGATTATGTCATCAGTGTAGTATTCAGGCTGTTCTTCTTGCAAAGCGAGAAACCGGTTTATCATAGTGTTTCTGTCCCTGTCATCTCGATGCTCATCAACCAGTCCCTGTAAGAACACATCCATCTTCTTACTTAGTCTATCCAACTTCTTCAAGAAGCCTGTAATATCAACCCACTGCAACATTGGAATCAGATCCCCCACATTTATCATGGAAATATATGCAAAAAACTCTTCCAAGATCTCCCTAAAAATCCTGGCCTCTTCAATTTCCTTAACATCAACGCCATAATACGTCTTTCCTGCAACCATTCTCAATATAATATTACTCGTCAGGTCCAAGAGCATGGATCTCAACTCTACCTTAGCATAGTTACCATGCTTGGAAACACTGTGAAGTCTACGCAGTAAGACCATGACTTCCTCTCTTCGGATGCTAAATAACGAAGTGAGGCGAGCAGGGGAGAAGATTTCAAGAGCGCTTATGCGGCGAAGTTTGCGCCAATGGTCACCGTATTCGACTGAGGCCATGGTGGTGTTGCTGTAGTTTAATTACTTGCTGACCAAAAAGTGAGGACGGTTGGCCAACACAATATCGTTCTTGGTGAAACATTCTTCCACGGCCGATGGTGAAGATATGACAACGGCAAGGCGGGATCCGAGTTTTAGAGAGAATATGGGACCGTGTTTTTCTGAGAGGGAGTGGAGTGTTCGTTGGAGAGGTTGTTTGAGGAGATGGAGATGGCCTATAATTGGAAGAGCAAAAGGGCTTGGTGGGAGATTACTGATCTTGCCTTGCTTTCTTTTCTGGAGCAAGAACTTGGTTGAAAGAGCAAGAAACACAAAGCATGGAAGAAGAAGAGAGTAGCAAAGGCGTTGCAAGGTTCTGTAGTCTTCTTCCATGCTTACCTTGCTTGATTGTTGATCAAGCGGCGATTCTTCCAATGCTTGTCTGTAAGCTTTGGAAACTCATGTCAACAGGGCAGCTGAAGATCCGAGTTCTTGGGTTCCTCATGTCAACTCATATATCAATATATAAACTCTAATATTCTTTCTATTATTTTTAATAGCATTTTTAAATCCTTTTACGTTGTTTTCAACAACTTTACTCAGTAGGTTAACATGTTGACTTTGCACATTTCATATGGTTTTTTTACTTAGAAATTTCAGTATCTGTACCTAGAGGCGGAGGCAAGGGGAGCAAGCAAGAGCCCAGACTCCCCCCAAGACATTTTAAAACTTTTCATTAGATAATTAAGTTTGAGCTGGAGGTGTTAACTCTTCGGATCATGCTTGCAATCTTGCCAAATAGGTTAGCCTTTTAGTTTTTATCTTTATATTTGTTGCGTTCCATGTATGGTTCCTTTTATTGACCAAGATACACATACTCACAAATTATTTTCCAAGTCATTTATAATAATTTTACTTTATTTTTATATTAAAATAAAATAAAAATGACATGGCAAGATTTGATTGATAGAATTTTTTATTTTAAAAAGGTGGCTTTGTTAACACACTACCAGAAATTCGCTAAATACCAACGGACTCACCGACAAAATTTTTTCTGTCGGTACTTTTCGGTCGAAATCACCGACGGACTATTTTCGTCGGTAATTCGGTCGGTAATTACCGACAGCTCCGTTCCGTTTGCTGCACATGCGAAACGGATGGTAAGATTAATTTAAATGAAATATATCGTTCAATTAATTTGTTGTTAATAAATTTTTTTCATTATAGGCTACGTCTCTTGGACGTGAGCCGAGCTCTATGGAGCTGTTTGTGGAGACGCACGTGCGGAGTCATGACCGCCAAAAGGGGACGCAACAGTTCGTTGACAACCGTGCTCAACAGTTTGTGGTATGTTTGTTTAACCATTTTATTTTGTAAGTTATTATTATGTTTATTGAATTGAATATGATGATTTTTTTTTCAGGAGACCTATAATAATCGGTTGAGGGAGAGATACGGGGACGATCCTTCGACCCATCCGGAATTCGGTCCAGATTTATGGATGGAGGCTGGATCGTCAGGTGGACCCGATAAAAATCGGGTTTTTGGGCTCTCCAACACTACCGCCGCCAACTTGTGGTCGACCGGTATTGCTTCAACCGTTGGGAGCTCCCAATCTGTATCGAGCTCCCAATCTAAGGAGTTCGTGGCCTTGCAGCAAAGGTGCGACCACCTATCAGAGGCGTACACACAACTTAAAGAAGAGCAAAGATTGGCGAACGAACAACACAGAGCAGAGTCTGAACAACAAAGAGCGGCCTATGAAGAGCGGCCTATGAAGAGCTTCGTCAAATGGTCATGAACATGACACAAGGTGGAACATGTGCGCCTAATCCTTTTTGGCCGCCTAACCCCTAGCCTCCTCCTCCTCCTCCTCCTCCACCTTTATATTAATTTTTAATAAACATTATTTACATTTAAAATTTCATTTAATGTTTTTTTGAAACACATTCATTTTGTAATGAATATTATTTAACTTTGAGTTTTTGTTGCTTAATATAAATTTTATTTGCATAATTGGTTTGTATTACCATTAATTTATATATTTTTTTCTAAATAATTAAAAAAAAAAAAAAAAAAAATTACACAGGGATTTACCGATGGAATAACTCCGTCGGCATTGGACAGTGTCTGCCACCATCACCGACGAATATTAAGACGGACAGATTCGATCGGTATTCCATCCCATCACCGACATATTTACCAACGGAAATAATCCGTCGGTATAAACTTACCGACGAATTTACAGACGGAAATATTCGGTCGGTATGAAATATCACCGACACTTTTACCGACGGATTTAGTCCGTCGGTATTTACATAACACCAACGGAATATTTTCCGTCGGTATATTCCAAGCGGGAAACTTTTTTTTTTTGGTGCGCACGGTCCGTCGGTAAATGTTTTTTTGTATTTCCGACTGATATAGCGACGGAATGTGGAATCACCGACAAAAGGTATTCCGACGGGAGTATTCCGTCGGTAATATAGTCGGTAAATAATTTACCGACGAACTTTCTATCACACACCGACGAAATATTTCCGTCGGTAAAACTGTGAAATCTTGTAGTGACAGTAATTAAACGTAACTTTACTTTTAATTTTTTATTTACTCTTGATCGATGTGAAAAGAAAAAAATATAACGTCATTACCTTGTGTAGCCCTAATATAAAAATTGCAGTCGATAAAAACACAAATCATGAATAAAATTTTTCTACAAAAAAATTGAAGTAGAACCACCAATTAATTTATCTTTCATCAAATAAAACAAGGTAACTTAAATTTAAAATTTATTTTTATTTTATTTTGAGATGTTTGTTAATAATTTGATGAGGTTTTTTTTTTTTTTTTTTTTTTTTTTTAATTCTACTATTTTTGCTTATTTTTTTCTCAAATATGCTTGTTCTACCAATTATATGTTTTTGAATTCAGACTGTACCAATTATTGTTATTTCCTTCATGATGGAAAAATATAAATCTTTGCAAAAAAACTTATTAAAACACCAAATTCCAAGTTTTCTATCGTCCAATAAATAATTTTTTTAATTAAATTGCAATATTATTCAGTCAATGTTTAACTTATTCAATAAAACGGGAGAATAAATTGAATATTTTTAGTTGTCCATGATTTGATGAGATTAGTTCCTTTATATCACACCAGTTGTTTAATCAACAATATCCCATTTACATCTTCACTATCAACATGGATTGCGTTACACAATGGGTTACATTAAAAAAAATGTGTAGGTTACAAGAAAGCTTTTTAGTGGCTAATGGGTTAATCCTGAAACCGTCCATGCTTAAATTGCTTGATTGTTGATCAAGTGGCGATTCTTTCTCACTGGTTTGGTGAGGATCAATGCTTGTATGTAGGCTTTGGAAACTCATGTCAACTCATATATATATATATATATATATATATAAACTCTAATATTCTTTTTATTATTTTTTAATAGCATTTTTAAATTCTTTTACGTTGTTTTCAATGTTAATGATCAGGAGGTTATCATGTTGACTTTGCACATTTCATATGGTTTTTTTACACACAAATTTCAATAATTGTACCAAGTATTGTTATTTCCTTCACTATAAACATCTTTGCTAATAACTTATTAAAACACCAAATAATTATTTTTAATCAAATTGCAATATTCTTCGGTCAATGATTAACTTTTTCAATAAAACGGGAGAATAAATTGAATATTTTTAGTTGTCCATGATTTGGTGAGATTAGCTCCTTTATATCACACCAGTTGTTTAATCAACAAAATCCCATTTAGATCTTCACTATCAACATGGATTGCGTTACACAATGGGTTACATTAATCAAATTGCAATATTTTTCGGTCAATGTTTAGCTTATTCAATAAAACAGGAGAATAAATTGGTTACACAATGGGTTACGATAAAAAAAAAAATGCCTACGTTACAAGAAAGCTTTTTAGTGAGAAATGGGTTAATCATGAAATCTCCTAATTGATTTGCTTAGGTAACTTGTGTTTCAAATCAAATAGTTTCAGAGTTGTTTAGATATAATGCTGTCAACTCAGCTAATTTAAAAGCAAGTTGGATGAGTGGTATAAATATAGTTTAATTTTTAATATAAATCTTGAGGTGATATAATTTTTTAAAAAACTATTTAAAACTATTGAGACTATTATAGAATGTATAGCATGTATATCTCTGAATAGAAAATTAATGTAGGATTATTCTAATGTTGTAATCCCTATAGTTATTGTCGTGTTCTGCCCCACATATACAAATAGAAAAGGTTGGCTAAGGCTAACCTAAGTCATTTTGTTATTCTCAACTTGGTATCAAAGCTCTAAATAAACTAAAACACCTCTTCTCCTCTCTACAATGAATTCCTCCCAGCCGACAGCCATCTCTCCCTCTGCAGCAGCACCGGTGGTGCCATCCTCCTCTCTTGCCGCAAGACCACCTTCTTCTTCAGCTTCGGTTCTGCAGAGGCCACAACCTACAGATGTTGGCCATGCTCTTTTCAACCCCAATAATGCTCCTCGGCTGCCGTCCTCTTCTGTAGAAGCCACTGCCGCTTCTACAGTGGCAATTGTGTCCCTCTCCCACACTCATTAGGTCATCTCTTTGAAACTGACAAACACTAATTATTTGTATTGGCGAATGCAGATGAAACCGTATCTTCTAAGCCAAGCAGTTTTCGGCTTTTTTGATGGTTCAAACTCCTGCCCTTCTCCACATATTCTTGTTGCCGATGGTGTCTCTATTTAGGTATCTTAACACTTTCTTTGTTGGAAACAACAAGACCAACTCATTCTAAGCGCCCTGCTCTCTTCGCTATCCATGGAAGTTCTTCATCTTGTTGTTGATTGTCCAACCTCATGCTCTATCTGGCACACACTTGAGCAAGCTCTAGCTTCCACATCCAATTCCCGTATTATGCAACTTCATGTCTTTCTTCAAAACCTTTGACAAGGTAATGAATCAGTAACTCAATTTCTGAAAAAAGCTAAGGCTTTTTTTGATGATCTAGCAGCTGTTGTGTGTTTCGTGGCCTTCACGGAGAATTTAAGGACTTAGTGACAAGTCTTGTTACAAGGGCAGATCCTCTTCCATATGTAGGTTTTCTTAGTCATTTGCTAGCACATGAATTTATTCTTAAATCCTCCCATTTGTCCATGGGGTCTACTGTAGTTCATGCACCCTTGTTGCCCACGCCGAACATCCCTCCTTCAGCACTTATATCTCACCGTTAGCCGTCAGCCTGCTGCTTAGTTTGGTTGAAATAGGGGCCGTTTTAATGGCAACTAATGTCCTCAATAGTTCAATCACAAAGGGCCTCAATTTCGCAGCTTCCACAAAACTCCCAGCAATGACAACAGACAAAGCAACTGGCAGGGAAATTGGCAGCGCAGTAGGGGATCCAATTCCCACTGCCAGTTATGTCAAGCTTTCGGACATACTGCTTCTCAGTGCTTCTAACTTCAGCAATGCGGTTATGATTAGCAGCATAGTGCCAATCTGGCACTGCATAATCCTCCAGGTCCTGCTGAATGGTTTTCGGACACCGGTGCAAATCAACACGTCACACCTGACCTTGCAACCTTGACTGCTTCAGAACCATACAATGGTAATGATAATTTGAATGTTGGTGATGGTAAGGGACATCCCATATCTCATATCGGTCATACCAAATTGTATATCCCACATCGTTCGTTCACTTTATCTAATGTCCTTCATGTTCTTGCAATCACGAAACCTCTGCTTTCTGTTAAGAAATTTTGTCTCGATAATAATGTTTATTTTGAATTTCACCCTTTTCTGTTTTATGTCAAGGATCTCAACACCAATGAAGTACTCCTCTCAGGACAGAGTAAATATGGTCTCTATACTTTGTCCAGGTTCAGGTCTTCCATCCCGTCAGTTCCTCAAACCTATTGGTCTTCCTGTATTTCTTTTTCTGCTGATTTGTGGCATCGTCGCCTAGGTCATCCTACCTCTTGAATTTTTCAATTTTTAGTCTTGAAAAATAAGATTATTTGTAACAACAAACATCTTAATTTTCAATGTCAAAGTTGTCTTTTAGGAAAATCATCGCGTTTGTCTTTAAGACCTACTGGTCACAAAACTTATGCTTCGCTTAAATTAATTTTTAGTGATGTATAGGGCCCTGCTCCTCTTTTTTCTTCGGATGGTTATTTTTATTTTGTTATCTTTGTTGATGCGCACATAAAATATATATGGTTTTATCCACTTGTTTCCAAATCTGATGTTTATTATATTTTTCATCAATTTCGAACTCTTGTCGACCATCAATTTTCATTAAAAATAAAATTTGTTCAAATTGATTGGGGCGGTGAATATCGCAAACTCTCCACTTTCTTTCAGACCATTGGTATTCATCAATGTCCTCACACTCACGAACAAAATGGAACAGTAGAAAGACGTCATAGGCATATTGTGAAAACCGGTCTTACTCTTCTAGGACAATGTAAAGCTCCATTCCCCTTTTGGAATTATGGTTTTGACACTTCGGTTTATCTCATCAATTGCATGCCTACTCTTGTTCTTGCAAATCGATCTCCTTTTGATTGTTTGTTTCAACGGTCTCCTGATTATTATTTTTTGCGTACTTTTGGATGTCTCTATTTTTCTTTTTTATGTCCCTATAATAATCATAAATTGGATTTTCAGTCTTCTCCACGTGTGTTTTTTTGCTACATGTCACACCCCACAAAATATTATAAGGCGCGCGGCATCGGCTGGCGATTTTCGTAGTGTTCTAATGATTTGGTTCTTTGGAGTCGCCACCTAGTAGTTGGTCACTAGGAATCCTAACTGGTCTTTCAGAGATTCTAAGGCAAGGGACTGGTTGCGTAAAGGGAAGGTACTAGCACCCCTAGTACGCCCTACCTAAGGTAGGCTGCTTGGTGTTTGGTTTGCTCTATAGTCTATGGTGTTGGTGTCTTCTAAACCCGTCAATTTATTTTGGATAGAAACCTAAGGAGATTACATGTGCTTTGAAAGCTCATTTTTCCTTTAGTATTTCAGGAGTTGGCGACTCGTAAATCGCAAGGAAAAGGAAAAAAGAACGAAGAAAATTCAAAAAAACAATTTTATACTTTCACGACTCGTAAACCGTGGAGTAAAAAAAAATAAAAAAAAAGATTTTAAATTTTGAAATGTCCTCGATTACAATCAAAGCTTCTTTCAAACATGTGTGCAGATTTATTACTCCCAACAATATTTTGGATGTTCATCCTTTTAAAGATTTCTTCATCCAAACATTAGCGGTAAATAATAAATACAATTTCTCCTCCCAAAATAAGATTTTTATAGTTTTTGGAATATTGGCCAAAACCCTTTGGAGTTTTACAAACATGTTGTAAAATCCACAAATGCAAGAAAATAATTTGTGTTTAAGAAATCTATGCGAAAACACACCTTCAAAGCTTCCAATATTTTTTTTATATATATATAAAAAGAAAATTCAAAACATGTTAGAGTATTGGCCGTATGCAACACGCAAGAAAACATTTTTTTTTTGATGTTTTAAACACTGACCCCATAGTATAAAAAAAATCAAAGTATATAAAAAACAAAAATATATATATATATATATATATATATGAAAAGCAAACAACAATATATTTTTTAGACTTTTCGGAATTTTTTTTTTTTTTTTAAAAATATATATATAGTATAAAAAAAAATCAAAGTATATAAAAAACAAAAAAAAAAAAAAATATATATATATATATATATATATCCATGCATAATATAATAATATAATATAATATTAATATCTTAAATGGGCTGGGCCGGCCCAACTAACTAGGCCGGACTCCAGCCCCAAAAACGTTGGGCCGGACTCTGCCCAACAATATCTTGTCTTGATCTGGGCCGGACCGGCCCAGACCCATATCACTGGGCCAGACCCTGTCTGGCCCAAAAGAAGAACAGAAATGAACGGGGGGAATTATTTCCCCCCCATGCCTCCTGCATGCAGAAACGATTCTGCATGCAGGAGGCCAACCTATGCCAGCCTCGAAAGAAAATGCACGGGGGGTAGGGATAGCGTACCTGGCGCAGCGGAGACGGCGGCTTGGTGGCGGGGGCTGCGGTGGCGGGGGTGGCAGCGGCTTAGCTCACGGTGGTTTTCCAAGTGGACCGAGACCACACCTTCGGTTCGCTTGCTTCTGCTTCAACTTCTGGAGTCCCCTCTCGGTTTCAACTATCCCAAGCTTCTCAACCTTGGGTTTTCGGTCGCTGTTTCTTAAGTTCTGTGGTTTCTCTCTCTTTCGGTCTCTCTCTCTCTCACTGTCTCGGTTTTTTTCTTTCTTTTTCGGGTCCCTCTTTTCGTTCGTTCTCCTCCTCCTCCTCACTCTGTTTCTTCTCTATTTATAGGGATATCGGGGCATGACCGCGTGGGGAGCGAGGCGTGCTGGTCGGTCGGTCGGCAGGCGCCGCTGCCAAGGTGCTTCTCTCGGTTTCGGTGGCGCGGCGGGTGATTTATGCGTCCCTGCCAGCAACGCGCCAACGTTCACATCAGTCCCCCAATTATTTTTGTTCCTTTCAATTGCGTCCCTGCCAATTTCGGTCTCGTCCGCCTAGTTGGCCGCGTTTTCCACTTTAGTCCTTGGCCTCTGATTTATGCAATTTAGCCCTCAATTGATCAATAAACTTCCAATTTCTTCAATTAGGCCCCTCAATCAATTCCAAACAGCCCCCCTATCTTTGCGCCTTTTCCAAATTGGTCCCTGGTTTTGGATTTTCACAATTAAGCCCCTAATTGGCCATTAAACTTCAATATTTATGCAATTAAGCCCCTGATTTGGCCTAATAAATTCCTAAAAAATATATTTTGGCCTCAGAACTTAAATTTCTTCTAATAAAAGCCCGAATTGACTTAAAAATCAATTTTTCTTCCAATCAAAACTCCTATAAAAATAATTAAAGATCCAATTAAGTCCATAAACATCCAAATTTGGGCTTTTCTCCTCAAAATTCAAAATTTCCTTCTAAACATGGCCCTCATCCTTCAAGAATATACTGCCAAAAAAAACCAATCTTTGTATTTTTATATTCCTTGACCAATTTTCTGACCATTTTCCGAGCGCTCCTGCCTCCTGTTATTTTTCTAACCTTCTTTGGCTATTTATTTTATTTTTTTACGGGGACCCAAAAATGGGTTACAACACTACAGTTTCTCTCAACTTGGTTATCGATGTTTTGACATTGAATCTCATCGCATGTATATCTCCCGTCATGTTTGTTTTCATCAACATGTTTTTCCATTTGATAATTCTGAACAGATTGCACACGTCTCGGCTCAAAACCACACACCATCTCCTGCTATCATCCTTCCAAATCTAACCCACTCCCCATTGTTCACCGATCATGACACAACCCATCCCGCCTTTGCCTTTGCCCTGCATTCACTTCCTACCAAAACACCATAGCCTCTACCTTTCCCTTGCCGATCACCACATGCATCTTTATCTCACCATTTTGTTGCAGGTACAGGTTGTAGATCAGTTTTCCTTGCACTCCAGCACGATGTCTGTACTAGTACTGGGAAACCCTCTGGTTCCTCCTCTGCTTCCCCCTATTCTGCCAGTCACACGGCTTTTGTAGACTCTACCTCTATTGCCAGCCTTCCCTAACTGCTTGTGGCAGCTTCTTCCCTAACTTCTTCACCTGGTCTGAATCTAGTGGTTGATCTCTCTGCTTATCCACTACAGCAGGACACCTCCGTGACACCTACCTCTCCTGCGTCAGCACCGTTTCTCAGTCGCCACCTTATGGTCCTTAGACCGCGGCAGCCCAAAACTACAAATATGGTGGCCTCTGCTTCAGTTGATACAGCTGCCACCCAGGTATTGCTTTCTCCTTCTTCTGAACCTATTGCCTTTTCTGATGCAGATAAATATGTTGCTTGGTGTTGGTACCCAATTTTTGACCTATCTTTTTGATAAAATTTTCAAAAAAATCCAAAAATAGCGAAAAACAATGAAAATCCAAAAAATACGTTTTTAATATATTTGCATCATTTTTATCATTTTCAGCATCGTCTCAACGGAATTTAAATTTTCAAGGATCTTTGGAACTTGTTCGACTTTTAACGCTTAATTTTTAAAATCACCGATTTTCCTTGATCGAGTCAATGTTGATAAGAAAAATCAAATTTACAAAAAAAAAAGGAAGAAGTTGAGGAACCAAGTTTGGAGACCTAACAATATATTTATCTATAAATAGGAGTTTCCAACACCTACACAAGGGGGGGATTTTGAAATATTGGGAAAAACACACAAAAAAACCCTAACCGTAAACCCATATCTTTCAAAGCAAGCCACGGCCCCCCCTCTAGTGTCTTGGCCTCACACGAACCAACCTCTCCTTTCTCCACAGACCAGTCTCAGCTTTTTCTCCAAAACCACAACAGCTGCACACTCTCCCCTCCCTTTAAAACCAAACCAAAGCCTCTCACTCACCCCCTCATCAAACACAAACCTTCAGCTCATCACCAGGAGCCCCACATTCCCCCCTGCCCAATGCCATTTCCTTTCCTTCTCTCCCTTGACAAAAAATACTCACCAGAACCAGCCAGTGTCGTCGGCCCCCTCCTTCAAGATTCTTGGTTCCTTTCCCTCTCAACAACCATTCCTATAAATTTAACGTGACAGACCCAACAATACCCTTTCTTCCCTGGACGACCGAACCCAACAACAACCCCGCTCTTTGCTTCATCTCCTTCAACCTGCCAGCAGCACACCACAGAGCCGTCCCCACCGTCTACTTAGACCTATGGTCTCCCTCATATGGCCAACACCACAAACCTTCCCGTCTTCTACCTCCCACAGCAAAATCGACCCCGCAACAACTTCTTCCCCACGCACGGCTGCACTTGCAGCTCCGGCCTCCAGCACTCCTTCCTCAGCCACCAGATCTGCCGCTTGAAGAAGAAAGAAAGAACAACAAGACCAAAATAGAGCAACAGATCTACACAAAAGAAAATTTAAAATCAACTGGTTGTTGGGATTTTACTGTTTGTGTAGGTCACCGCCGACGAAGAAGAAGGGAGGAAGTCATTTCGGATCTCCCCTGATGTCTGATTTTTTACAGCAGCACATGAACCCATGCGCTGTCAGTGATGGTGGCGCGTGGAGAAGACGCGACGACCCTGTTTCCGTGACCCAAAAGCCTTCCAACACTGTTCATGTGGCTGCACTGTTCCTGATTCTGTTTTAGGGGTTGTTTCTTGTAACTTTTTAAATTGTTTAATGTAATTTTTGTTTAGTTTTTGAATTTTTTATAATTTGTAATGTGGATGTAAAAAAAAGAAAAAAAGAAAAACATAGTGAAAACGAATGTGTTGTTTGTATTTTTTTTTTTATGAATGTTTTTTATGATAAAATTGTAAAGAATAAAGAAGAATTTAATATTTTGATTTGTTCACGGTCAAGAATTATGAACTTACATGTAAGAATTATGAACTTCTTTAACACATCAAAGCCACGAAGCAGCTTACCTCAGGTAGGGTGCATTGGGGGTGCTAATACCTTCTCTAACCATAACCAGTCCCTTACCCGTGAATCTCTAACAAGATCAGTACATTTGAGTTTCCTAGTAGCCCTCAATTAAATAATAGGTGGCAACTCCAACGAACCAATCAAACAAAGGAAAAAAATCACCAAATGACATAGCGTGGTGACGTGCGACACTTGGCATGATGCTATGTGTGATGAGATCAAGGCATTGCATTCCAATCACACTTGTTCCCTAGGCATTGATGAATGTTGTTGGTCGTCGATGAGTATATCGGATCATACATCGTGTTGATGGCAGCATTGAATGTTATAAAACCAGTCTAGTTGCTAGAGGCTTTACCCTGTAGTTACCCATTTTTGGGTTCCCAAACAAAAAATAAAAAAAATATATAAAAATACATATAAATAATATATATATATATATATATATATATTCGGAAGGAATAAAAAAAAGAAAGGAGAACTCCTATAAAATGGCTAGGAATTGGTTGAGGAGGTTCAGAAATACAAGAATTGAAATTTGACATTATATTTTTGACTAATGAGAGCCCTGTTGACAAAGAAAATTCAAGTTGAGGAAGAAAAGTTCAAAATCAAATGTTTATGGACTCAATTAAATTTTATCTAAGGTTTAATTGAATTTATAGAGGGTTGGATTGTAAGAAAAATTGATTTTTAAGTCAATTTATGCTTTTATTGGAATAAATTAAAGTTCTGGGGTCCAATTATAATTTTTAAAAGTTGATTTGTTCAAATCAGGGACTTAATTGCATAAGTATTGAAGTTTGATGGCCAATTAGGGATTTAATTGAAACAATTCGAAACTAAGGACCAAATCAGAAAAGGTGCTAAACTCAAGGGGTCTAATTACAATTTTCTGGGGGGCTTGATTACAAAATTACATAAACATTCAAGGATCAAATAGGAAATATTATTTAAAACAGCAAAACAGTGCCCTTTCGCTCAACACTGTTCATTGTCTTCTTCAGAAGACGTTACATTGCAACTGGTAAATATTACAGATACTTCCATAAAAATATGATTTAAAGATTGGACTCTGGTGTTAGTGAATATTCAACAACGGATACTTCTAACTCCAGCGTTGGTAAATATTACGTAGCTGTAAAAAAAAATTTAATTAGTATTTTTATTCCTGACTCTAGTGTTAGTGAATAAACAAATAAAATAAATTTATTTTTACGCATACATAATTTTTTTATGTAGCTAAATAAAAGTAAAATACAATAAAATAAAATAAAATAAAATAAATTTACATCAGTATTTTTATTCCTGACTCTGGCATCAATGAATAAACCAATATTTTTTTTTTTGCATGCACATTTTTTTTTATGTAACTAAATAAAATCCAATGAAATAAATTCGAATTTTTATTTTTATTCTGACTTTGACTTCAATGAATAAAAACAATAAATTCATATTTATATTTTTTTTATTTATACATACAAATGTTTGTTTTTTTATTTTATTTCTTTATTCCCAAGCCAATGACCTGGCTGGGCAAAACGAAAAGCACTCCGAAGGTAATTAAATTACTTTCACACAACTCTTGTAACAATTCAATTTCAAATGAAAATGCAAATTGGGATGAGGGGCGTACCTGCTTCTGGAAACGGCGAAGATGGTTGTAGCGTGGTGGTGCCTCTCGTTTGCTTCAGACCTTTCCTTCTGCTTTCCTTTGCTTCTATGCCCACCGTCTGCTTTTGTTTTCCAATAGCTTTTGAGATGATGAAGGAACTAAGAAAATGATGAAGACGCTGGCTGGATTTAGATTTGACTGATTTCTGGGTTGTTCTTTTTCTGCAGGAACGAAGGCAATCGTTGTTCCTCTACTTTTCTCTCCTTCTCTTCTCTGTGTATATTTTTTTGCTCTCTTTCTAGGTTTGTTTCTTGTCAGCTCTCCCCTGTTTCATTCTTCCCCCCTTTACTCTGTTTCAGTTCGTCCTTTTATAAAGCTCTAGATGCTTGTCCCCAAACCAGTCTTGCCTTTGCACCTGAATGAGATCGTGGGCAAGAGACGTGGTCCATGATTCGGACCGAAAGCACTGCACCTTTTCTAGCTCCCCTGTTGAATCGGGATGAAGAAGACGAGCACGACTGTTCCACTCAGCAACGGTGTTGTTTCAGCAAAAATGGACATTTTCATTTTGGCCCCTGAACTTTTAGAAATTTAACAATTGGGTCCTTGATTTCATTAATCAAACAACTCCAAGTTCAATTAAGTAACTTTTGAAATTTAACAATTGGGTCCCTTATTTCATTAATCAAACAATTTTAAGTTCAATTAAGTCCCTAAACTTTCAATTTATATTGTCTTCGCCTAAATTTAAATTTATTCCTCATTTTTATCATTTCACACATTTGTTTTTTAGTAAAATAGAAGGAGTCAAAAATTAAGTTATGACAATACTAAAGGGCTTTAAATCCCACATTAAAAATATATTATGTTCCTTTTAAGTTGAAGTATTTAAATCAAAAAGTTTATTTTTTCATATTAAAAAAATATAACTTTTTTTCTTGTAAACATAGAGTATATATACGAAAAAGCTGCAAATCCCTCATTGAGAAAATATTTATTTTTTTGGAACATAAAGTATATTTACTAAAGGGTTTAAAACCCCACATTGAAAAAACATAAATTTTTTCTTGTGAACATAAAGTATATATATGAAAGGGCTTTAAATCCCACATTGAAAAAATAACTTTTTCCTTGGAAACATAGAGTATATATATTAAAAGTCTTCAAATCCCACATTGAAAAGATACTATAATATTATCCTTTTAAGTTGAAGTATTTAAACCAAAAAATTTTTATATCCGACATTGAAATAACATAACTTTTTTTCTTGTAAACATAAAGTATATATACTAAAGGGTTTAAAATCCCACATTGAAAAAACATAATTTTTTTCTTGTGAACATAAAGTATATATACGAAAGGACTTAAAATCCCACATTGAAAAAACAACATTTTTCTTGGAAATATAGAGTATATATACTAAAGGGTTTCAAATCCAACATTGAAAAAATAAAACATTTTACTAATACTTATATAGTGAACTTTCAAAAGTGTTAATAACCAACTAAAAAAATATGAAAAAAAGGATATAAGAGAAAAACCACATTTGAAAAAAAAAAAGACATCGGGTCTTGTTCGGGTTCGCTTGGGTCATGGATCGACCCCTTGGGTCGACCGGGTTTTTTCAGGTTGTTGCACTGGTCACTCTTTTAACAAACCCAAATCGATCCAGCCACCGGGTCGACCTACCAGTCCTGGTTTAATAATTGTGCTTGCACCACGCCTGACCCAAGACTTTTGGTCCTTTGTCTGGACCAAATCTCTTGGGTCTTACATCAGGATCCAAGGCTAATGGGTCCTGCTTCAAGGCCCAATGCTCTTGGGTCCAGCATCAGGATCCAAGGCCAATGAATCTTGCGTTAGGACCTAATTCTCCCAGGTCTGGTGTCGGGACTTAGGGCTAATGGGTTCTGCATCAAAACCCAAGGTTCTTGGATCTAAGGTTTCTAAATATAATTATTTATATTATAAATATTATTATTTTTATTATAATTAAAAATATTAATATAAAAAATATTACTATTTGTATTATAAATATTATTCTTTGTATTGCAATTAAAAGTATTAATATTAAAAATAGTATTATATGTGATATAAATATTATTATTTTTTAATCAATAATAATCCATTTTAGATTTCCACTAAGTTATCTTCCACGGGTGGATAAAAAATAAATTACATAAAAAAAATATTAGTTATCTACTTACTTTTTCATGGATATAAAAAATAAATATACAGATTTTTTTCAATATATTTTTACAATTAAAAACATTATAATAGTAGATAAAAAGCTGATATGTATTTAATTAGAAAATTTGATAATCCACATTTATTATTATTGTTGTTACCTAATTTTTTACCCACCTTTTTGATAAAATTTTTGAAAAATCCAAAAATAACGAAAAAACAACGAAAATCCAATATATATATATATATATATATATATTTAATATATTTGAATCTTTTTTTTAGCATTTTCAACATCGTATGAAAAATAATTTAAATTTTCAAAGGTCTTTCGAATGCGTTCGACTTTTCACGCGTTATTTTTAAAATCATTGATTTTCCTCGTTTGAGTTGTTGCACGTCCCTCGCGCGGCGTCTGATGGCGATTTTTTTGTTTGTTTTACTTGATTGGTTATTTGGAGCAGCCACCTAGTATTATGGTCACTAGGAAACCTAACTGGTCTTTCAGAGATTTTAAGGTAAGGGACCGGTTGCGTAAAGGGAAGGTATTAACACCCCTAGTACGCCCTACCTAAGGTAAGCTGCTTGGTGTTTAGTTGGCCTTATAATTGCTATGGTATTGGTGTTTTCTAATCCCATCAGTTTTTCTAGGATACATTTTGCTATGATGAACAATTCAAACTGAAAGTCTAAAAAGAAAGAAACCTTGGTCAATGTGGATCACACCCTTAGATGTGTCTATAAAGTGCTAAGGAGAACCAATGCAGATCTCTTGAAATCTTTGTTTGATTTAGACTAAACTTATTAAGATAGAAATCCAAGGAGATTCCATGTGCTTTAAAAGCTCAATTTTCTCTTAGTATTTCAAGAGTTTGTGTCTCGTAAATTGCGAGGAGGGACAAAAATTTAGAAATTTAGGGCGCTTTAAAAGCCTATTTTTGTCGTAGTAAAAAAAAATTGAAATGCCCTCAATTATAATCAAGGGTTCTTTCAAGGACGTGTGATGACTTATTATACTTAGAAAATTATTTTGGATATTTACCACTTAGGGTTTCTTTATCTAAATATTAACAGTGAATAATAACAAGTTATTCCCATTAAATATTTTGGATATTCATCCCTTTGGGATTTCTATATCCAAACATTAACAATGAATAATAGATGAATTCCTCCCAAAATAAGATTTTTTATTTTTTTGGAATATTGGCCAATAACCTTTGGAGTTTTACAAACATGTTGTAAAATCTAGAAATGCAAGAAAATAATTTTTGTTGTGTTTAAGAAATCCATACGAAAACACATTTTCAAAAACTTCCAATATTTTTTGTATAAAAAAAAGCGTTCAAAACATGTTAGGGTATTGTCGTATGCAACACACAAGAAAACATTATATATATATATATATATATATATATATATATATATATATATCACATTGCGTTAAAAACCAGGTATTCTAAATACGAGATTTCTATTTTTACAATACAAAAAAAAAAAAAAAAAACACACACACACACACACAAACAAAATAAATACACATGCCTTGCCCAGTTACTGGCGATGCTTTTTTTTTAGTCCTCTGTTGTTTGCGTTTGTTTGTCGTTCTCTTGTGTTGCTTGCCTCTTTCTCCTTTCTTCTCCCTATTTTCTTCTCTTCTCTTTCCATTCTTCTCTATTCTGCTTTCCTTTTCTTGAAAGTTGGCACTGAGATGGATGAAGACGACAGGTGCTGAAGCTTCTGCACTCAGCCAATGGTTGCTGCTTCTGGGGATAGCAAAAGCGATGGCCACGCCAGTTTTGGTCTATGTTCGTTTTCTCCTTCTACTGATGCTTTCTCTCGAGATGAAGAAGATGATGGCGATGAAGGCATGTTGTTCTGGTGGAGTTGTTGCCCTTGCCTCTATGTTTTCCTTGCTTTTGACAATGTCGTTCTTATGGCTTTATCTGCCCTGCCTCTCTCACATTTCTTCTTGTCTTTATTTTCTCGTTTTTCTCTGTTCTCTCCTTTCTTTTTCTGCCTGGCTTCCCTTCTTTTTTTACCTTTTCACAGTAACGAACAAAAATTCCTTCTGTTTTCTGTGTTTTTACTCCCTGCCTCTCTTGCATTTTTCTTTTCTGTCTTAGGCTGATTTTTTCTTCTCTTTTCTCTCCATTTTCCTGCTCTTTTCTCTCCATTTTTCTCCTCCTTTTATAGGTCATTAGAGGGGCTTATATATAGTCTAACATATCTCTATTTAGGAAAGATTTAATGCATTAATTCTAGGATGCAAATCCCTACTGATTTGCAGTAAAAAAACGCAAAAAGGAAACTATAATTTTTTGATTTTGATTTTGTGCTCACGTCTGATTTCTTTCTAGTTTTAAAGGATGGTGTGGCTCTTTTCTTTCCTTCCATAGAGCCAGCTGCTCCCATTGAAATGAGGTAATAAAAACATGGTCTGCAACTCTCCATTCAAGCAAGAGAAACATGGAAACCAAACAAGAAATTTCAGATAAAAAGGAAAGAAAGAAAACAGCTAGCTGTGCAGGTAAACGTGTTTTGTTCAATGTCTTCCTTTGGCAGAATTCCTTTCTATTTTTTATCTTCAATTGTCCTTCTTAATTTAGCACCTTTTCCATTTGGTCCTTGGTCCAAAAAGGATTCAAATTGGCTGGCAATTGCTCTTCAATCTTTAAGCATCTTGTAATTGTGTCCCTACAAACTCGGGCAAAAAAAAAATCATTCTCGCGGCAAGAATCTCTGCTTCCACACTAGATATTCAAATAGGAATATCTTGAGCTTCTAATATCAAAATCAAGCGATTCAAAAGCCCAAATTTATCTACGCGTCTAGGACTACAACTTTGATGAAGGATCTCTGGGTCTAATTCAGAAATTGACAATGCCGAGCGTCCCAATATGACTGAGAGTATGAAATAAGAACAAAAATCACAAAATTTATGATGGAAATAGAGTATTTTAGTGTAAACTCGGGTCAGTATCCTTCTCGCGGCAGAATTCTCTACCTTCTTGTTAGATATTGAAACTGGAATATCTTGAGCTTCTGATATCAAAATCTAACGATTCAAAAGTCCAAAATTATCTACATGTCTAGGACTACAACTTTGATGAAGGAGTCGAAGTGAGATAAAATTGGTTTAGAGAACAGAATTTGGCAGTAATCTAGTTGGTCAAAAAGGTTCTTGATCTGAAATGTTGAGCATCCAATTCTAACTGAGAATATGCCCTAAGAACAATGATCCTTATGACCTAATAAAGGTGTAGGTTAATATTTCAACATGTCATGAGTGACAGAATATAGCTAGTATGGTTAGATATCGTACAAAACCAAGTCAGAATCAGAGCCTAAGTTGGAACAAAAAATTGCGACAGCAGCATAACCATTTTTTTTAGTGCAAATTCTGATGGATTTATTCAACCTTAAAGACCAGATAAAGAGAGAACGAATTTAGCACTATGAAGACTCCTAATCAATTTAAGAAAACCTGATAATTTTGGTAGCAAAGGGGAAGCATAAAAAGAGCAGAAAACAACTCAAACAAGGTTTTGAAAAAAATATATTTTTTTCTCTGCTTTTGTCAATCTTCTAGCAAACATGAGCTAAACTTCTACACTCAGTTCAAAAGAGATGTTCACCATCTCCAGCACGTGAGGTCCAAAATTGAGTAACAATATGAGTCAACGTTGATATTGCTTGCTTTTAAAAAAATACAAGAAAAAACAAAATTTACAAAAAAAAAAAACAAAGAAAGTTGAGGGACTAATTTTGAGGCCCAAACAACATTTTACTCGGCCATCTTCCCCCTCCCTTTTGAAAAAAACCAGAAGACCAAGGCAACCACCCCTGATCTCCTTCATCCCTCTCTTGGCAGCGCCTCTATTTTGGTTGAAAATCAAAGAGCCCTTCCTCGCACAAGCCTCCATTTTCCCTCTCAACACCATCCTCATGACCGTCAGCCGCAGCAGCGTCGTCCTCACCGGAGATCTAGTGGCTGACAGATCTTCCTTCTTCAACTTGCCTTCAACAGTGCCCACAAACTAGCCTCTAACAACACCCACAACCATAGCCCTTCACCAGAATCTCTCTCACTCGGCCAGCCACGACCTCCATCTCCACCAATCGCAGCCCAACATTTACTCCTCCTTACCGCAAGCTACCTGAAGCAGAGGAGAAGACGGCGAAGCCCAAAGAACTGATTTGAGAAAGAAGAAAGTGAAGCAGATTAGAATGGAAGGCATAAGAAAACAGATCTAAAAAAGTATAATTTCTGTAAGCAAACAATCATAATTTATCTTTGACATTTCAAGCAACTTGTTGTCAATCATCTTTTCATGGCCCTACAATTATTTTTATTAGTCTATTATTTGTTGTTGTTTTTCTTCAAGCTTGTGGAATGGGGTGTTCTTTTGACTTGTTGTTTAAGCTACTTTGCTTCTTCTTTTTTTGCATAGACTTGGGAAGTCATTTGTTCAAACAATTGATTTTTCGACAAGTCTCTTAATCTCATCATCTTTTATCTTTGAAAATGTAAAACCCAACCATAATTTATCTTTGACATTTCAAGCAACTTGTAGTCAATTATCTTTTCATGGGTCCTACAATTATTTTTATTAGTCTATTATTTGTTGTTGTTTTTCTTCAAGCTTGTGGAACGGGGTGTCCACTAACTTGTTGTTTAAGCTACTTTGCTTCTTCTTTTTTTCATAGACTTGGAAAGTCATTCCGACAAGTCTCTTAATCTCATCATCCACTAGCACTTGTTTTTCTTCTTCGTAGATTCCCAATCATCCACTTCATCAATCTCTATCCCGCCAAAATGAATTTGGGGCAAGAAAACAATATCATTCAATAAATTAGAAAGTGTAAATTGTAAAACCCAACCGATAAGACAAGATATATCTTCATAGTAGTTTTTGTTTTTTTTTTCTAATCATATTTACTATCGCAATAATACATCATTGCAACATTTATTTTTAGATTTATTTAAATCCCAGATAATAATATATGAAAGAGAAAACCATTTACTACTTATGATCGTCATCAACTCAAGGATTATAATCTCTTCTCGTTTGTTTTTTGATTAGGCCCTAATAACATTAAGATATATTCCAGTTTTGATCATTTCTTAGGGAATAGGTTAAAAAAATACCCTAAAATTTGGATCAATATGAAATTAGAAATTTAGATAAAACATGGATGTGTTTGAATGAAGAAATTTAGGGCAGAGATGGCGTATACAGACAGAGGATGCCAAGAACCAGTAAGTTACTATTTTTTTATTTTTCACCAGTAAGTTATCCTAGTGCTTGATAGAACTAGCCCAACAAACAAATTAAAAGAATGAAGTTTCACCAATCTGTCATCAGAGTCTGTAAATATTATCACAGATGATTTAAGTTTGTTTGCCAAATTTTTCAAGAACATGTTTGTCTTTCATGGCTTATTGTCATAGCTGTGAACTCTGAAGAAAAGTGATCTTAGAAACCAAAGTCCTGCAATGTAATTCCATGTTGTTCTCTTTTTTAGCTAATCTTTCTGGGTAGGTTCTCTGGTTTGAGGCTGGTGCTGAAGAAAGGGGAAGCCGACACTGCTACTTTTTAGTTTCCTTTGCTTCTTGGATATTCCTGGGCTGGGTTCCTTTGGCTCAGTCTCCTTCTTGTGTAAGGGAAAAAATATAAAAAAAATTACAAAATAATGAAGATAAAAACACAAAGAAATGTTTATAAATTAAATAGGTCAAATTTAAAGTGTTAAATATGCCAAGTATAAAGAGGGAAAAATCTAACAAAAATATGTCTAAAAAACCCAAAAATATATATATTTGTCATCACTACAATACCCTATTTTTGGATTAAAATAAAAATTGTCATAAATTTTGTGTGAGGCAAATAATTATTTTTCTAGTTTTACTTTTGAGTCCTCTTTCTTTAAGTTTTGTTTTTTTTATGATAATTTGAACCTAATTCAATTTAATTTGGTGTGAAATTAAAAGGAAAAAAAGGTTAAAATAAAATAACAAGCAAAATTAAACTGACCCATGTCTTTGCTAATATTGAAGTACTATGCTCTTCATTGTGTTTAATTTATAATTTTATATAAGTCAAAGTCTGTTCATATATTAATTAACTGAACGGTCCAAGACGACCACTACCTTGATTTTGTAATTGCTGCAAAGTCGTAAAAGTTGCCTTCACTTTCATTGGTGGGTACCCCTTCTGAGCATTTTTATAAAATTCAAAGTTGGCGTCCCCTTTTCTTTGGTGGGAACTCCTCTTGTATTTTCCTAATGCTTCAGTAGTAACCATGCCATAATTAATTCGTAGACTTGACCCATGATCGGTCACTTTCGTATTGAATGAGGATGGACCCTGTTTATATAAATATCATGTTTAATTAAATCATATGGTTAATTACTGTTTTTTATAAATAAAATTACTGAGATTAACATGTTATTTAATGATTTTTTAAAAAATTTAAATAAAATTAAAATTTTAAATTAAATATTATAAACAAAATGATCACCAAATTAAAAAATTAAAAAGTCATTGTTGGTATTTTTGTAATTGCTTTCACTTTCGTTGGTGCGAACTCCTCAATGTAATTTCCTAATACTTGAGAAGTAACCATGCAATTATTAATTCGTCGACTTGATCCATGATAGATCCCCTTTTGTATTGAATCAGGATGGACCCAGTTTATAAAAGAGTATTGTTCTCAAGACCACATAATATATATATATATATATATATATATATATATATATATATATATATGTGCAGGCAGAGTAACAAAACAAAACCATTTTTTATTACCCTGCAAGTTTTCTCTCGATGCTGGGTGGAATATCAAAGCACCTTTTCGGTGCATACCCAGCCCTTCTTCTTCTAGTCATCCTAGCCGGTCACCAGAGTTGCAGTGCTAGAAAGAACAGTGTTTACTGCGCTCCATCTTCTTGTGGCAACATCCATAATATTAGCTTCCCTTTTCGACTAAGCACCGATCCCAATAGCTGCGGCAACAAAAAATATGAACTTACTTGTGAAAACAACCGCCCAGCTTTATACTGGAAGGGGGTAAAATATTACGTTCAGGCAATCGATTACAGCAACTTCACGATTCGAGTTGTGGATGCTGATATTCAGAAGGATGATTGCTTCTCTATCCCTCGTCATTCTTTAATCTTAGATTTCTCTGACAACTTTTATCTTCCATATTATCTTTCAGAGAATACATCAACTTTTGTTCTTATGAGTTGCCCAAATCCAATACAGAGTCCTCTGCACTATACTGTGAATGCTTCTTCATGCAAAAATGGTAGTACTCTTTTTAATTCCCACAATATGGAGGGTTATTCCAGCTATGTCTTAATTGATTCTTCCTTGGGGGCCATACCGGACTCGTGCAGTGTAAATTTGATGTATTACACTTTTCAGCCGAAAAATAGGACCAATATGTCCTATATAGAGGTCCGCGATAGTATTCTATATGGGTTTGATCTTTCATGGTCTGGGGCCTGTTGTGATTTTCTGAAAGAGAACCCCTGCAAACTTGATACAGCCAACATAAGCATGTATTTGATGTATTGCGGACGTATTATCCGCGGTAGTACTCTCTCTCTCTCTCTCTCTCACCCACACAGTTCGCTGATAAAAAGAGGAAAATAATGCGTTACCGTTTGTCTTAAGCTCTTATTAGCTCTTTCATTCATATCAGTTGCATAATTATTCTCTTAAAAGGATTTTAATTAATTTCATTAATTTAACTCTTTCTTTTTATATATATATAGATGTAGGATTAAGCGGTTCTCCAATCCAAATTGCAATAGGTAAGTACCTCTCTTTCAGATCACAGTTATATTTTTTATATCAATATGCGAATATAAACATGATTGTCATATTTATTTTATTTTATTTTATAATTTATTTGTTTTGTTTGAAATAATAATAATAATAATAATTAATTTTTATTATTATTACCAATACACGGAACATTAACATATATTATCCAATGGGCAATGACCAAGTACTTGGCTTGATTTTTAAACACCACCTCCACATCCACAGTTATATATAAAATTTATCTCTATCTTTCTCTCTCATATTTTAAAATCTTCTATCTTTTTTTTACAGCCTTATTAATTTTTTTAAAAACAAATATTTTCTCTATCATAATTTTAATTTTACACCCTATATATTATATAAAACTGACTTTCACCTTGTAATGATAATTTAAAATATTATATACAATTCCTCAACCTTTTTAAATCAAAATGCATAATTATTTTATATTCCCCAATAAAAAGTAATATCGATGTTACTTGGTCTCTTTATTATTTGTTTGTTTTCCTTGCAGGTTTTCTGACTAATCGTATACTGAGATACCTTTGTAAGAACTTTTCTATTTATCTAAATTCTTGAACATAAAACCTAAATAAGGTTCAAGACATTAAAAAAAACGGAGTGGAGAGAAAGATCTTTAGAAACTTTGCTATTACGTAAACTCTCTAACTTTTCTACCTAAAATCTTGAAAAATTGCATGAAAGATTGTGAAAGGTCGAGTATGAAGTCAGGATATCCACTATAGATGCCTATTTCTAGCTAAGTTTAAAGTAAATTTAAGAAGTTTTGCCATTAAAAATATATGAATTTGTTGAAATGATTAGCTCTCAGAATGATAATTATCCACTCTGTTAATAATGAATTCAATTCGATAATTTTTTAGTACATTTCTTCTTAATTTTGCTTTAAACTCTTCAAGTTTATTTCTAGCTATCAGGTTATTTGAATACCAAAACACACTTGTCTGCTTTTTCCTTCAGTTAAATTTATGAATTATAAGATTCTGAATATTGACGCAATGTTATCTTTTCCTTGAAATGTAGATGTCGATGTATGGCCGATAAACACGTATTTAGATGGTGAGGAGTCTTTATTGATTATGGTTCAATTTTGCAAAAAGAATATACGAATTAGATTTGATACATTTATCTCAAAGGCATTTTCTTTATTTTTTTTGTATACCAAAATCTTAGACACTGACAAGTGACAATACCTTTTCTTCTTTCTTTTTTTGATGAATATAGCTTACGACTGGATATATTATCGAAGCTCGGGTGAGTTAATTTATTTTATCTTATTATAACTCTTTCTAAGAAGAGTAGTACTAATAAATTTATTTGTGAATTGTGATATATGAAAACGAAACATATATATATATATATCCTAAAGGATTTAAATAATGCCCTTTTCGTTCATGCTAGCCTTTCATTTATATTTTTTTATATATATATTTCACATATTTACTTTGCTCTTTTTCCGTTATTATAGGGCAACTGCGATTGAGATTCAACTTTTATAAAAATGGTGAGGATTAATTAGCTCATGCATGTCTTATTTAGGCTAAATTACAATCTTTCTCTTACAAAAATGGATGTGAAAGTTTTCTTTTATTCGGTTCAAAGAGTTAATCTAAATATTTGGTGTTAGTTTAGATAATTATACTTAATTATATATTAGTTTAATTAGAAGTATCATAAAATTATTACAAAAACCATACAAAAGTTTAAAATTATTACAATTCAAAATTCCTTAATAATTTTTCTTGAAGGGATGGTTTTAAAAAAAATTTAATGCATATATATTGGGTATAAATAGAATTTTTTTTTTTAATATTTTATTTTCCTTATAAGAGGTTATTATAATTTAATTAAGAATCTTACAATTGCTAAAATATGATGTATAAACTATTTACATTTTCATATGATTATACATGCATTGTTTAGCGCATGAGAGCATCGAGATAGAAGTTTTTTTTTGAATTTAACAAAGATTATTAGTAAGTTTATCCATATAATCTTATTTTAGTCCTTATGTATTCTTGGTTATAATTATTACAATTTTAGTTTCTCTCTTCAAATTAGGATTTTGTTGAAACTTTCTTGGATTTTATGTGTCCAAGGCAACTATTCAAAGTGACTGTCAAAAGCATTGCCTTTATGTAATATTGCTTGTGTTTCTTAGTTTTTATTTGTTTTCATTCCCTTCATGTATTTATTTGGCAGGACCTAATTCTTCTTATATACCGAAGACCATCTCTTCAGATGCACTAAGCATTTTCATAATTTTGCTCATTACTCTTCTTGTGCTACTTGTGTTTATCGGTAAGTGCTCTCTTTTGCTTTCTTGGAATAACTGTGAACCATTAAATGTATGTATATATTAAGATGCAAAATCATTAAGATGAAAAATCTTTAAAGATAATATCAATTTTAGAGATACATATTTAATAGTTTCATCCATGCATTACCTTTTGCTCATTTTCATCATTTAAATTGTTAAAAATAAGTCTTTCAAATTTAAATTCCTCAATTCAATTCTAATTACTTATTTTCTTGCAACCGATGTCAATTTTTCAATTAAATATGGAGAAGTGTCAAAAATTTAGAAATGCCAAGTTACCAAAAATAAAAGAAAGATAATACAAATTATAAAAAAATAACAAATGGGAAACATTAGGGAAAAAAATCAAACTTAAAATCTCTAAAACTCTTAGAGACAAATTAAATACTAGATTAAAATGGAAAAAAATAAATTGTAACCCTTCATTGAAATTTTAAAAATGGACAATGAATGTATATTAAGATTCAAAACCATTAAATGCGATATTATCTCTAAGTATTGGCACTTCAATGGTTTCATCCATTATCTTTTGCATATCTAAAAAATTATCAATTAAAAATAGAAAAAATAAATTGCAAAGCATCTAGTAAAAAAAAAGAAATGGAGTATTTTAAAAAAATTTAAATATTAAAAAATAAAAAATTTAAATAGAAAAGAATGACTTAACATATTTTATTTTTCTCTTTTTCTCTGTTATGAAAAAATAATATTTACAATACTCTATGGTGTTTTTTTTTTCTAATGGTTTGTCAATTTCATTTTTCAATCTAATTTTTTTTATTTAAATTTATCTCAATTTTCAAAATTTGAAAATTTTTTCTAATATTTCTCAATTGTTGATTTTATAAAAATGTTTAATTATTCTTTTTTTAAAAAAATTATTGGTGTAAAATTCTATATTCTTGGCATGCGTTGACATTTAATGGAAGCATTGATCAAATCACACAAGAGGGATCATATTAAAAAATATCTAGAGTAAAGGGACTGAACGAATAAAAAAATAATATTAAAAATATCAAGAATGGAGGTGTGAAATATACAATTATTTCATTGTTTATTAGAGCTCTGAGTTTAAAATTAGAGGATTATGATGGAATTAAAAAAATGAATTAAATTTTGAGGACTCATTTTAATTAATGTTCTAAGAAATAAAGAGAGATATTTTATAAGTTAATGAATAAAATTACAAAATTTGAAAACAACATATATTGGCAAGAAAAACTTGACATATATATGTTTTTATGTTTTGATTTTTCCCTTAAATCAATGAAATCTCAATTAAATTTTATTTGGTGATAAGAATTTCAAATTTTAAAAAAC
This sequence comes from Populus alba, assembly GCF_005239225.2. Classification (NCBI taxonomy): domain Eukaryota; kingdom Viridiplantae; phylum Streptophyta; class Magnoliopsida; order Malpighiales; family Salicaceae; genus Populus; species Populus alba. The sequence continues at coordinate 19,952,834 of NC_133300.1, read as the reverse complement.
AATTGATGCTTTTGTGGATACATGTTTGAATTAAGAATCATAATTTCATTTAGAAAAAATATTTACATGGCAATCTAATAACAAATAATATGTTTCCATAATTGATTAATGTTCTTATAATGTCTATATGCAGGGATATATCATACACTATTATTCATTTGTGGGCTTCCATGTCTCATAACCTTATTGGTCTATAAATAGCGAAGAAGGCATTTATCATTGTATTGTAAGATTGAAGAATTCTTGCAAAGTCATGATCATAATCTCATGCTTATAAGGTACTCTTACTCAGAGATTAAGAAGATAACTCACGGATTCAATGACAAGTTAGGTGAAGGAGGTTATGGCTCGGTGTACAAAGGAAAGCTTCGTAGTGGCCGTTTTGCAGCTGTAAAAATTTTACGCAAAGAAAAAGGTAATGGGCAAGAATTTATCAATGAAGTTGCAACCATTGGAAGAATTCACCATTGCAATGTGGTGCAGCTTATAGGCTTTACTGTTAAGGGCTCAAAGCGTGCCCTTATATATGAGTTCATGCCTAATGGATCTCTTGAAAGGTATATTTTTTCTAGGCAAGGTACCATACCGCTGAGCAACCAGAAAATATATGAAATTTCTCTTGGGGTGGCTCGTGGCATTGAATATCTACATCAAGGTTGTGACATGCAGATTTTGCATTTTGACATCAAGCCTCACAACATTCTTCTCGATGAAAATTTCACTCCAAAAGTCTCAGATTTCGGACTTGCAAAATTGTATCCAACTAATAATAGCATTGTGTCCCTTACTATGGCCAGTCATCTTGACAAAAGTATCGGAGGCGTGCTGATGTCTATAGTTTTGGGATGTTGTTGATGGAAATGGTTGGTAGAAGAAAAAATCTGAATGCATTGGCAGATCATTCAAGTCAGATGTACTTCCCTTCATGGATTTATGACCAAGTTAATGAAGGAAAGGATATACTTGAAGATCAAGTGACAGAGCAGGAAAAGAACACAATAAAAAAGATGACTATAGTGGCATTATGGTGCATACAATTGAAGCCTATTGATCGTCCATCGATGCATAGAGTTGTACAGATGCTTGAAGCAGATATTGAATCTCTACAAATGCCTCCTAAGCCTTTTCTTGTTCCACAACAGACATCAAATGATGATAGGATCAATATGGCTAATCCAACAAGTTTAAGAGATCCGTCGAATGTTTGTAGTGTTGATTCTTCATATCAATTTGGTCGTTGATAGAAATACTCTTATATGTTTGTTTATTTAAGTAATATGTTAATTTTGTATGCCTTAAATATCTGAATTTTGATGATAGTCGTGTTTCTTGTTGCATGCGTGCAGCGTTGCGGTGATCGCCCCCCCCATCATCGAGTGTGGTAAGTCTATCTATTGTGAAAAATATGGTGAGACAAGGAATTCTTTGTCTCCTAGCGGTGAGAAATGGAGTGGGAGTCGCCACCTATTATTTTGGTCACTAGGAACCCTAACTGGTCTCAGAGATTGGGTACGGAGATTGGTTGCGTAAAGGGAAGGTATTAGCTCCCCAAATACGCCCTGCCTAAGGTAAGCTTCATTGTTTTATTGTCTAAAAAATTCTAAGGTCCTATCATGTTGGTCCGTCTAGGGTTCAAGAGAAGCCTTCCTCAATAAGGAAGTTCTTATCTTTTGGAGTAAAAATCTAACTGGTCTAATATCTATAAAGGACTACCTTTTTAATATCAGGAATACGTTTTACGTATAAATTTGTAATCCCAGACATTAAAACAAAACAAAATATTTTTTTGAAATATTGGCCAAGTTCTCATGACTTTAATAAACTGGTTATTAAAGCCAAAATGCATGCTAAAATAAATATATTTTTTTGAAGTTTTCTTTGTTGTATAAAAAATAAATATGAGTTTTTTTTTTAGCTTTGAGAGACTTGGCCGTATGCCTAAAGACAAAAGTTCTTTTTTTGAAAACAGGGTATTTTTAATACCGGATTTGTATTTTTATGATATAAAAATATAGACCAATCTTAGTCTAAATGACGTAGAAAAATCCATGGAAAAATCACAATTTTAATAATAATAATAATAATAATAATAATAATAATAAAAAAAAAAAAAACACACAAGAACAAAAAAAAAGAAAAATAATAATAAATAAAATAAAATGGACTGGGCTGGTCCTATATTGGTTCAGCCACAAGGCTAGACTCAGCCCAGCCGCGTGGGCTGGGCTGATGTTCCAGCCTTTAGTTAACAGGGTTGGACTCAACCCAGCCGTGTGGGCTGGGCTGATGTTCCAGTCCGCATAAAACAGGGCTGGACTCAGCCCAGCCTCGTGGGCTGGGCTGATGTTCCAGCCTGCCGTAGAAGGAAAAAAAACCATGACTGGTTATTGTGCATAAGCACAGTAACAAGTTAATTAATTAGTCGGTTACTGTGCGCATGCACATTAACCGGCTAATTATTTTCTTCTTGCATGCAGAACGTGCACAATGCACGTTCTGTAGTCAAGAAGATGATTAATGACCGGCGTGAGGAGGGGAAGGGAATTTACCTGAGGCGATGATCTTGAATGGCTGAGCTGACGGTGGTGCTGGTGACTGTTCTTGGTGGCACTGCGGTGGCGATGACGGTGAAACCTAGTGACAGCAGCGACGCTTCTTCTCCACTGTGCAGAGACACCAATCAGTGTTTTCTTCCCCGCCGGTTTATCCCTTCTATTCCTTTTCTTCCTTCTCCCCGTCTCTCTCTCTCAGTTTCCCAGTCAATATCCCCTGTTTTTGTGTTTCTCAATTTCGGTCGTTTCTCTCTCAACACTATCGATTTCTCTCTCTCTCTCTCGGTTTCCCTCCTGTTTTCTGTTGTTTTTCCTATTTTTCCTCTCCCTTTTTTTTCCCCTGGTTTGGGTGGTATTTATAGGGGCAGGGGGAGCGAGGTTGACCTTGCCCCATCCCATTGCCGCCTGTGCATGGTGTGCACGTTGCCTACTCTTCCCCGGCGCCGACAGCGGTGGCCAATGGAGGCGTCGCTTGCGAGGAACGACTGCTCTAGCTTCTCATCATGAGATGGGTGGCATCTGACTTCGGCTCTAAAGCACGTGGGAGGAAGAGACAAGGGGAAGAAAACAAAACTTCTTTTCCCCTGCTGCACGTCCAGGGGAAGAAGAAGAAGAAACAGTGCCGTCTCAAAATGGCACCGTTTCGTCTCTTTTTTTTTATGCATGAAACGACGTCGTTTTGCTTAAAACACGCTATTTTATTTAAATGAAAACTGGCACCAAAGCGCAAGATTTCACATCAATCCTTTAATTTGTGTGCGTTTTGCATTTTGGTCCTTGGTCTATCAAAACATATTTTTTGCAATCAACCCTCCATAAATTCAATTAAATCCTTAAATAAAATTTATTTGAGTCTATCAACATTTGATTTTGTATTTTTCTTCCTCAAATAAAATTTTCTTAATTAATAGGGCTCTCACCGGTCAATGATATACTGTTAAATTTTAATATTTGTATTTTGAACCTCCTAAACCAATTTTGACCATTTTTTGAGCACTTTGGCATCCTCTTTTCATTGATATCTTTTTGTATTATTTATTTATTTATTATTTTTTATTATCTTTATATATATATATATATTGTTATTTTCTCTTTTCTTGTGTGGGGACCCAAAAATAAGTTACAACATTTGTTAAAGCTTGCAATTAACTGGCTTGCAAAGCATCCAATATACACTAGTCATGTATCATTCTCACATTAAAATATGAATTTCTAAAATTACTTAATGTTTGTTCCATTATGACATTGTTTCCTTTTATTTTATTTTATTTTATTAAAAATAACTTGTTGACTCTTATAGTTATTCAAAACTTTAACCGGTCTTTAGAGATCTATGATAAGGGACATGTTAAGTCTAAGAAAAGATAATATCATCCCTGAAACATCCAACCTGAAATAGATTGCATTGTCAGTCTTGTCTTCATTGCTAATAGTTTGTTATGCTATACTATTATGATTTATTTACAAGGTGATGGTGAGTTCATCACAATATATTAAACTCTTTATTGAGAGTTCAAACCTAACCATTTTAAAGTCCAGTTGGTTAATTTTGTCACTCTCAATTACTTAGTGAATTACCAACCTCTAAGTTGATCAATCCAAATCACAACTCAAATTATATCTATGAATATACTAGTGAGCCTATATTAAGCTTAGTGAACCCAACTCAGATCAACACTTCCAACTCTAATGTAATGTCAATAAATATTAAACCTATAAAAACATCTTAAAAAAAAATAGAAACGTGTTATATACTTCTCTTAACATTCAAAGTAATGGTTTGTTGTGAGTATATTTATTTTAAACATAAAAAAAGAAAGAACAAAATTTTTTTTTTTATTTGAGAAAAAAAAAAAGACAAAAGTTTGTTCTGTTAAATTTTGGGTATGTCGGTCTAATGAGCCTTTAGATTTTAACAAAAACTTATTATGACTAATAAACTTGTCATTAAGTTCAAATATGCATGCATATATATATATATTTTTTAAAAAAAAAATAACATAAGAACATTTTTATTCAGATGCGAATGCAAATTTTTTTAAAAATATATATATATTTTTATACTAAAACAAGTATTTTTATAGAATGCTAAAATATAAAAAATATTGTTTTGCCTTTTTTTTTTTAACAAACAAACTAGGAAGACAAATGTTTTTTTTTTTTTTTTTAACAATGATAGAATATACAAAAATGATTATTTTTGGAAGACTAAGTAAAGAACAAAAAACTTTTTTTTTATTTGAGAAAAAAAAAGACCAAAGTTTGTTTTGTTAAAATTTGGGTATGTCTAATGAGCCTTTTGATTTTAACAAAAAACTTAACATGACTAATAAACTTGTCATTAAGTTTAAATATAAATGCACAAATATTTTTTTAAAAAAAAATAACATACGAATATTTTTATTAAAATACAAAATTTTTTTTTAAAAAAATTTATATTTTTATACTAAAACAAGTATTTTTATAGAATGCTAAAATATGAAAAATATTGTTTTGCCTTTTTTTATTTTGAACTTATAAACTAGGAAGACAAATGCTTTTTTTTTTTTTTTTTACAATGATAGAATATACAAAAATGATTATTTTTGGAAGATAAAAAACTTAACATAAAACTTGATCCCTCCTCTTGAACATGAGTGTGCTTGACCCCAACCCATCAAACCCTTGAATGCAGCCCAAAACAAACCGGACCAAATAATAAAAACCATGGCCAAAAACTCATCAATATTTATCAAGGAAAGTCTATGCCCAGCCTATTGTACATTGAAACCTAAAAACACTAACCCACAGCCACGTTACCTGGCCCATAACCCATCACGCACGGCCCAAATTAGAAGCCGAACGATCCAAAAAGAAGACACACATTAGCCCATTGTCATACAAAACCCCTAAAGCTCATCTCTTTTACTGACCCTAATCACCACCAGAAATTCGCTAAATACCAACGGAAATACCGACGGACTTTTTTCTGTCGGTATTTTTCGGCCGAAATCACCGACGGACAATATTCGTCGGTAATTCTGTCCGTAATTACCGACCGAATTACCGACAGAAAATTCAGAATTAATGAAAAAAGGGCGGGTAGGTGGCGCAGGGGTTTTGGCGGGTGATTTTTCCGAAGGAATCACCGACGGATTTGAAATGCCAGATCCGTACCGGTGACGTGACCGGTGCACCGTCAAAAATACCGACAGAATCACCGAGGGATTTGAATAGCAGGTCCGTGTGGTGACGTGTCGATTGCACGTAAGAAGTACCGACGGTTTCGCCGACGGATTCACCGACGGAATAAAACCGTTGGTAAGTCCGTCGGCAAAAGTGAATATATCAAAGCCGTCACTCTCCTCCCTCATTTCTCCTTCTTCTTCCTAATCCTAACCCTCCCCATCTGCAAAATAACCAACCCCCCTGGCCCCAAAACAAAAATCTTCCTCATCTTAGCACAACAAGTTGTATTTCTTGAAGTTTTGTGGTCACAGCATCCGTGTTCTGATTTACCGACGGATTTTATCATTTTTTGTAAGTAATTTTATCTTTCAAAATTTTAACATTTAAATGTCAATTTTATTGTTTTTTTAGTATATGTATTTTTTTTTAGTAGATGTACATGTTTTATTGTTATTTCTCAAACAAACTTGTAGTATATGAATGTATAATTTTATACTTGTTATGGTTTGTTTTTAGATTTTTGTAAGATTGTATTTGTTTGAAAATTGTTAAAACTTAATTTGTAGAATTATCGAATTACATGTTATGTTTTGAAATAATTAAGAGCTTGCTTAATGGGTTCCTTTTTATAGAGGTTCGATAGAAGTCATGGATGATCGTTTCATGGATGTATCTAGATTCACCCAAGGATTGCGGAGGATGGATTATTGTAACGGGGTTCAGGGTTTTATTAATTTCGCAACATCTATTCCCAGAAATTTTACTGGAGGCGGTATTAGGTGTCCATGCAGGAAGTGTCAAAATAAAAAGTATCTGCATCCAGATGTTGTAATGATGCATCTTCTACACAAAGGGTTTGTGGAGGATTACGAGTGTTGGTATGCACATGGAGAGGTATTTGTTAGTAATAGGAGAATGGGAGAAACGGTGGTTGGGTCAACTTCTAGTGCTAGCAACGTGCATGAAGCGGCAAATGACAACACTAATCCTTACAGAAATATGGTTATGGATGCAATGAGAATGAATCAAGGTAATGTCAGTCAATGTCCAATCATAGAAGAAGAACCTAATGCAGAGGCAGCTTGGTTTTTTGATTTGTTGAAAGATTCTAACGAACCATTATGGGATGGCTGCACAAACCATAGTAAATTGTCGGTCGTGGCACAGGTGTTCACTATCAAGTCAGATCACAGGTTGAGCGAGGCCGAGTATGACAAAATTATTGATTGGGCAACAAGCATTTTACCTGAAGGGAACAGGCTGAAAGAGAACTTCTATGTTGTGAAGTCCATGATGAAACCCCTCGGTTTAGGATACTAGAAAATTGACATGTGACCTAACTTCTGCATGTTATACTACCTTGAAAATGTTGAGATGACCGAGTGCATGACATGTGGGCATTCCCGTTACAAACCCAGAACTGGCAGGGGAAAGACTTTAGTGGCGTATAAAAAACTTAGATATTTCCCGATCACACCTAGACTGCAGAGGTTATTTATGTCACCAAGGACTGCTGAGCACATGACATGGCACCAAACACACGATGTCGTTGATGGTGTGATGGTGCATCCTTCTGACGGCAAAGCGTGGAAACGCTTTAACAGTGTTCATCCTGACTTTTCTGCTGAATCAAGGAATGTTCGACTTGGGTTGTGCACAGACGGGTTCAACCCATTTGGGTCATTTGCTGCTCCCTATTCTTGTTGGCCGGTCATTATCACAGTTTATAACTTGCCACCGGGAATGTGTATGAGGTCGGAGTTCATGTTTCTATCTACTGTCATACCCGGTCCAAGCAGCCCGGGGCGGAATATAGATGTTTGTCTTCGACCGTTGATAGATGAGCTGGCGCAGTTGTGGTCCTCCGGATCTCTGACTTATGATATATCGAGGAAACAAAATTTCCTTATGAGGGCGGCTTTTGATGTGGACTATCAGTGATTTTCCAGCTTATGGAATGCTTTCTGGTTGGAGCACGCATGGGAAACTCGCATGTCCATACTGCATGGAAAACAACAAGGCATTCACGCTAGCAAACGGAGGTAAAGCTTCTTTTTTTTACTGTCACCGTCGCTTCTTGCCACTTAATCACAGGTTCAGAAAGAACAGAAAAGATTTCTTTGTTGGTAGAGTTGAAAAAGATGTTGCATCCCCACGTCTTTCTGGTGAAGAATTGCATCATGTTGTATCAGAGTACGGTGACATTGTGTTTGGCCTTCAATCAGGTAAGCAAAAGTTTCCTGGTTTTGGTTTGACCCATAATTGGGTAAAGCGAAGTATCTTTTGGGAGCTTCCGTATTGGAAGACTAATCTTCTCCGCCATAACCTTGACGTCATGCACATCGAAAAGAACGTGTTTGAGAATATTTTCAACACCGTCATGGATGTGAAGGGGAAGACAAAGGACAACATGAAGGCTAGATTAGATATAGCTTTATACTGTAACCGTAAAAATATGGAGTTGGTTTATGACGAGTCACGGGTTGCAAAACCAAGGGCAAGCTTCGTGTTAGAGAAAAATGCACAACTGCTAGTCTACAAATGGCTTAAGAGTCTGCGTTTCCCGGATGGACATGCATCGAACATATCAAGGCTTGTTAACATAGAGGACTGCAGATTGTATGGAATGAAGAGCCATGACTGCCACATGTTTATGCAAACACTCATCCCATTAGCTTTTCGTGATTTGTTGCAAAAGGGAATATGGGATGCACTAACGGAGATCAGTCATTTCTTCAGAGATATATGCTCCAGCAAGATGAATGTTGAGCACATTGAGATGCTTCAAACGAATATCATCGAGACACTATGCAAACTTGAGATGATATTCCCTCCTTCATTTTTTGACTCAATGGAGCATCTCCCTATACATCTACCGTTCGAGGCAAAAGCTGGAGGACCGGTCCAGTATAGATGGATGTACCCATTCGAACGGTGAGATATTACAGTTGCAATGGAATTCATATCTTAAAGTATTTTCTATGTTTTTCTTATTTGAAAATACTTGAATTGTACTTCAATGCAGGTACTTGTTTAATCTAAAAAAAAAGGTTAAGAACAAGGCGCATGTTGAGGCTTCGATATCTAAGGCCTATATTGTTGAAGAGATATCAACATTTATCTCGTACTATTTCGAACCTCATCTGAGAACAAGAATCAATCGCGTTCCACGGTATGACGATGGCGGTGAAGTGCCTTCCAGTGGGAACTTGTCAATATTCTCCAATACTGGACGACCCACACCTAAAAATGTCGTAAGAGGAAGATATTTGTCGGAAATAGAATTCAAACAAGCACACAACTATGTTCTATTTAACTGTGATGAGCTGATACCATTTATTCAGTAAGTCTATATATGTGTAATACTAATTAAACTTTGTCAGTAATATACTGTTAATTATATATTGTAATATCATACACTCATTATCACTTGCAGGCAACATCGACAATATTTGCTCTCTAATAACTCGCAGCTGACCGAATCCCAGATCTTTCAATTACAAGATGAACAATTTGCCACATGGTTCAAAACACATATAAGCATTATCACAAACTCATTCTAACGTATGCATGTCATTACGAGATTCTCGTTCATTTACCGTGTATTGATGTACATTTCATTTACAAGGTTTATCAAATGGGAAGGAGTGCGCCCAAGTCATTGTCTTCACTAAGCCTCGGCCCTGAAAGAAAAGTTAGGTGCTACAACGGGTATTTTGTCAATGGATATGTTTTCCATACTGAAGAATACGGGCAAGGAAGAAAGACATACAACTACGGTGTTTGTGTTAAGGGATCCACAAGTAGCCAGTTAGAAGTTGACTACTATGGTAGATTAGAAGAGGTCATCGAACTGCAATATCATAGCGAGCAGAATAAAGTGTTTTTATTCAAATGCTATTGGTATGACACGACGGACAGAGGAATCAGAGTTGATCTGCACCATGGTCTGGTCGAAATCAACTCAAAAGCTAGACTCCGCAACATAAACGATGTCTTTGTTTTCGCAAAGCAATGTCAACAAGTTTATTACACATACACCCTTTCATTTAGAAAGGATCGTTCAAGAGTTGATTGGTTTTCCGTTTTAAAAACGAAACCACGGGGTCGTGTCGAGGTTGTTCAGGATGAGAACGAAGACACAAGACACATGCACTCAAAAGGGGGCATGATCAAGCTGGGGGGCAATCAAAAACACATGGTAGGGCTGGCTCCATGATTCCTGTTCTAAGGAAAATGACGGGCAAAATTGGTAACTTTACTTGTTGGGGTGAAGGACAAAGATGTATGATGACATCAAACCCTTCCCAGAGGTCAAGATCACAATATGTAACCCGAGTAAGCAAAAGTGGAAAAGCCATCGAAGTTTACTACCAACACTACAACTTTTAAGAGAAAACAAAGACACCATGAAGAAATGGGGGCCTATATTTCTCAGGTAAGTATACATGCATATCAATCATAATGCATTTTCTTGCAACATTCACAGATCAGTGTTTCAACATCATCCCTTAGGTAGTGCGTTTTCTAACCCTACCTCCGTTTGAGTGCGCCTTTGAGCCCTCACCTCCATTTTGAGTGCGCCTTTGAGCCCTCATCCCTTGGGTAGTGCGTTTTCTAACCCTACCTCCTTTTGAGTGCGCCTTTGAGCCCTCACCTCCATTTTGAGTGTGCCTTTGAGCCCTCATCCCTTCGGTAGTTCGTTTTCTAACCCTACCTCCTTTTGAGTGCGCCTTCGAGCCCTCACCTCCTTTTGAGTGCGCCTTTGAGCCCTCACCTCCATTTTGAGTGCGCCTTTGAGCCCTCATCCCTTTGGTAGTGCGTTTTCTAACCCTACCTCCTTTTGAGTGCGCCTTTGAGCCCTCACCTCCATTTTGAGTGCGCCTTTGAGCCCTCATCCCTTTGGTAGTGCGTTTTCTAACCCTACCTCCTTTTGAGTGCGCCTTTGAGCCCTCACCTCCATTTTGAGTGCGCCTTTGAGCCCTCATCCCTTTGGTAGTGCGTTTTCTAACCCTACCTCCTTTTGAGTGCGCCTTTGAGCCCTCACCTCCATTTTGAGTGCGCCTTTGAGCCCTCATCCCTTTGGTAGTGCGTTTTCTAACCCTACCTCCTTTTGAGTGCGCCTTTGAGCCCTCACCTCCATTTTGAGTGCGCCTTTGAGCCCTCACCTCCATTATTGAGTGTGCCTTTGAGCCCTCATCCCTTAGGTAGTGCGTTTTCTAACCCTACCTCCTTTTAAGTGTGCCTTTGAGCCCTCAACTCATTCAAAGTGTGCCTTTGAGCCACCACCAGTCAGGTAGAGCGTTTTGTAACCCTATCTCTTTTTGAGTGCGCCTTTGAGCCCTCACCAACATTTTTCTGGGTAGGTCACCCATTACAATGCGACCAATTCTCCATGTTTTATATCTGGGTAGGTCACCCATTACAATGAGACCACACTTCACATTCTTTCCTTTTTTTCGGGTTAAAGGGGATTGGCGAAAGGAATCTCAGTTTAGCCCAACCATACACAGGACTTTGGGTCCGGTTGAAGTTTTATGTCAATCAAATTTTGAGACGACCAGTTTCGGAAGACCAATGTTTTTTTTCTTTACAACACTTACTATGCTCAAATCTTTGCTCCGTAAGCATTGTAAAGAGGGGGGCAACTGTTGTAACCCATTTTTGGGTCCCCATAAAAAAATAATAAATACAAAAAAAAATAAAAAATAAAAATAAAAATAAAAAATAAAAAAATAAAAAAAAATCAAAGAAAGCTCAAAACAGTGCCGTTTTGAACGGCACTGTTCCCCTTCCTTCCCCACCGAGCATACAGCAGGAAAAAAGGGAAAAGAATGCATATTTAATGACGCCGGTTCCTCAAGCCCACCGACCGCCGGTCCCTCTAGCCCACCGACCGAAGACATTGGCCGACCACCTACCGCACCGCCGAAACTGAGGGAGGCACGCCTGGACAGCCGTGCCCGACCAGCCGCAGTATGACCCATTCCTTGGCTCCACAATGAAGAAAACATGCTCACGGGCTCTATAAATAGAGGAGGAACAGCAGAAGAAAGGGGGGGGAGAGAAGAGGAAGGAGGACGGAGAGAGAGGGAACAGAAGAGGTAATAGAAGGGAGAATAGAGTGGGAAGAGAGGAGAGAAGGCAGAGAAGAAGAAGGGAAGAAGCAGAGAAGAAAACGGGAAAAAACAGAGGAGAGAGAGAGAAGGAAAACCGCCGGCCACCGCGAACCGCCAGCGCCGCCGCCGCCACCCCTGCTGCATCAGCTGCTGCCAGCATCAACACAGCTCCAGGTAACGTCCTACCTTTCCCGTCGTTTTTTGCGCTTCAGTTCATGCAGAACGTTTACGTTCTGCAGAATTAATTAGCTAGTTACTGTGCTATGCACAGTAACTGGCTAATTAATTCACATTACTGTGCATTTGCTAATTAATTCTTTGGTCACTGTGTATACAGTACCCTCGGTTACTATGTGCACAGTGACCAGCCCATGCATTTGGGCCAGGTTCGGCCCAGCCCATGTATTTGGGCCTGACCCGGCCCATTTCAAAGAAAAAAAATCAAAAATATTTGTTTCAGCATTTTATAATTTTTCCGCGTAGTTTTTATGTCATTTTGATTAATATTGGGTGGTATTTTATGTTGTTAAAAATACAAAAATCTGATATTAAAATACCCGGTTTTCGTCAAAAAAACTTCCAAAAATACAAAAAAATTGAAAAAAAAGAAAAAAATGTTTTTGTGCATACGGCCAAGTGTCTCAAAGCTAAAAATTCATATTGTATTTTTTTCATACACAAAAAAAAAATGTTTTAGCATGCATTTTGGCTTTAATAACCAGTTTATTAAAGTCAAGAGAATATTGGCCAATATTTCAAAAACAACAAAAATTTTTGTTTGCATCTTAGTATCCGGGGTATGACTTTACACGTAATGCATATTCCGGATATTTAATTCTTTTTGTTTTTTTTGGACAATAGACCCCGGGGTATGACATTACATGTAATGCATATCCTGGACAATAGGAAACCACAACACGATCTTAGATTTTATCAGACAAAAGAATGCAGCTTACCTTAGGTAGGGCGTAATTGGGGTGCTAATACCTTCCCTTTACTCAACCAGTCTCCGTACCCCATCTCTAAGACCAGTTAGGGTTCCTAGTAACCAGAATACTAGGTGGCGACTCCCAGTCCATTTTTAGCTTAGAGACAAAGAACTCCTTGTCTCACCATATTTTCCATGCCAAATAGACAACATACCACACCCTCATGAAGGGTTGGGGTGGACGATCGCCGCGCCGCCGCACACGTGCGACAGAATGGCGACTCCACTGGGGACTTTGTGGACTAAGCTTTGTTTTTGTCTGATGATTGTGTTTTATTGTTGTGGTTTGCTTGTTTATTTTTAAATATGCATTTTCTATATATTTGTTCATATTTAGTTGCGCGCTTTAATTTCTGTACATATCTATCTCATACATCACATAGTTAATTTTTTTAAAGCACACACAAGCTTCAAGTTAAGTGGGGGACTAGCAGCTTACCTTACGACTTTTAGTCAAGGTTTAAGTTTGTGTAAACCCCAACTCTTCGCTGAGTGCTTAGACTGGTAACAGTTGGTACACGTGCCATCTTATTGCCTACAAGCCCCCATATTGCCTCCACGAGGGTGATCACTGGGACAGCAAGAGACCCTTTTTTAGAGACTGAATAGCCAACCTACCCATGTTCACATAATAAAACCTGTCCTTAGGTTGTATGTACTATCATTATTTGTATATGGGCAAACCCTTCTTGACACATTTTGAACTCATGATCGTCACTCCAAAAATTTTCATTGTAGAGTTTGGGCAAGAATCAAGATTCTTGTTTCATCATGCAACAAGCACAATCATATGTCACCCTTTTTAAGGGCGAATTCATCATATAGATTACATGTTCATACATTTGGCATGCATGCACCTGAAAAAAGGTAGGTCCCCTATGAATCTACAACACCCAAATTTGAGTGAAAAAAAAAAACATTGGAGAAGAAGCGTGCTCGCTGCAACATCCATTTTCAAGAAGAGTTGGAGTCTCTGAACAAAAGCTTGACTCACCTCTAGCTTACTCGAGCATATATGGAGAAATGCCTCTGGTGAAGGTCCTTCCAATTGACCTATCATTTTTGTTCAAGCCCCAATAAAGACTCAACCTGAAGACATTGAGGGCCCACATGATCAAGAGCCTCAACACAATTTGAAGGGAAATTGCATCACCATTGCAGAATGGAGCCTGTTCTTTCTCTGCCAAAATAACTACCTCAGTTTGATCATGTCTCCAAAAAACTTGATTTTTTGTTTCAACCTATTCTAGTTTTTGTTGGTAATTTGGCTAAAAAATTCCACAAGACTTTCCTTGTCCACTGAGCCTTTCTTGTTAATAAAATCATGTGTTTTGTTGTGTTCATCACATGCCTTCATTTTTGTTGTTTCATGCAAATAACACATTGAGCATAACCTTTAAGCATGAAACCATCACGCCCAAAATCTTGTGGTGCATTTCCCTTTTCTTCCAAAACTATGCATGATCGCATGTGAGGATTTTTGGGAATTCAAAGTTTAGTACAAAAACAGAAATCATGTTGACGTTTGTCCGAAACAAACGAGTTCTGGAAATTCAGGTGATTCTTTAGAGAGGTAACCATACACCTAGAAAAACCAAAAAAAAAAAAAAACATGAAGTGACTCCAAAAGCTGGGTTTTATTTGCATGAATAATGAGAAATCACATTGCATACTCGCATGAAAGCAAGGCTTACCGATCCTAAATGCATGCATTTGAGATGAAGAAAGGCTATCTTTGATAATCCTTTCACAAAGTTGAAATATATCATTTGCAGTCCCCTTTTGAGCCTAATACATTTTCTTGAAAAAATGACCCTGGCTAGGATCACACCCCTACACTGGGGGGCAAGTGCAAAAAAATCCATAATGATTGAAAGTGCCCAAATAACTCTTGGGGGCATGAAAAAGTCTTCAACAATGAAAGTGCCCAAACAATACTGGGGGGCATAAAAGAAAATTCTCAATCATCAAAGGTGCCCATACAAAGCTAGGGGGCATGAAGAAAAATCCAAAGGATCCAAAAAGTTTGAGCAAAAATTACAAGGCCAATGCAATGATGCTCAAAATCAAATGAAGAAAACAAAAACAAAGAGAAAGAGCCCAAGCCCAACACTGGGGGGGCACCGTGGACCATTTTACAAATCAATTCTAAGGTCCAAAAATGTATGAACAAAAGAGTTTGGGATATAAGCACTTGTGATTCTTAGTCTTAAAGTCCCTTAAACACCTTTTGAGCCTTACAAATATCCTTTTCTTCATAGCCAATAGCCAAAGCCTACATTACATGCCTAATCAAGCCCTTTCTGATCAAAGGCAAGCAATCTGGATAGGTAGGCAGTGCTTTCTCGTACGGGTCAAATCATTATTCATGCAAATAAAATAAATGCTTTGAATCAATTCGGTTCTCAATAACCCTCAAATTGAAATTTCAACCTTTTGTGACCAACCAGATGTCACTTCATCTTTAAACCAAAAGCAAAAAGCTTTCATCACGTCAAGAAACCTGTCCATAGGAATCACTTGAATTTTTTAGAACAAGTTTATTTTGAACCAATATCAAAATCATTTTTGTGATTGGCATAACTTTGAAGTTCCAAAAATTTTGCATGAAAACATTTCATTGTACAAAAAAACCCAAACTTACTTTCACATATCCTCACCCCAAACTAAACCCAAGTTGAACACTTGGGGGGCATGATCAAGCTGGGGGGCAATCAAAAACACATGGTAGGGCTGGCTCCATGATTCCTGTTCTAAGGAAAATGACGGGCAAAATTGGTAACTTGACTTGTTGGGGTGAAGGACAAAGATGTATGATGACATCAAACCCTTCCCAGAGGTCAAGATCACAATATGTAACCCGAGTAAGCAAAAGTGGAAAAGCCATCGAAGTTTACTACCAACACTACAACTTTTGAGAGAAAACAAAGACACCATGAAGAAATGGGGGCCTATATTTCTCAGGTAAGTATACATGCATATCAATCATAATGCATTTTCTTGCAACATTCACAGATCAGTGTTTCAACATCATCCCTTAGGTAGTGCGTTTTCTAACCCTACCTCCGTTTGAGTGCGCCTTTGAGCCCTCACCTCCATTTTGAGTGCGCCTTTGAGCCCTCATCCCTTGGGTAGTGCGTTTTCTAACCCTACCTCCTTTTGAGTGCGCCTTTGAGCCCTCACCTCCATTTTGAGTGTGCCTTTGAGCCCTCATCCCTTTGGTAGTGCGTTTTCTAACCCTACCTCCTTTTGAGTGCGCCTTCGAGCCCTCACCTCCTTTTGAGTGCGCCTTTGAGCCCTCACCTCCATTTTGAGTGCGCCTTTGAGCCCTCATCCCTTTGGTAGTGCGTTTTCTAACCCTACCTCCTTTTGAGTGCGCCTTTGAGCCCTCACCTCCATTTTGAGTGCGCCTTTGAGCCCTCATCCCTTTGGTAGTGCGTTTTCTAACCCTACCTCCTTTTGAGTGCGCCTTTGAGCCCTCACCTCCATTTTGAGTGCGCCTTTTGAGCCCTCATCCCTTTGGTAGTGCGTTTTCTAACCCTACCTCCTTTTGAGTGCGCCTTTGAGCCCTCACCTCCATTTTGAGTGCGCCTTTGAGCCCTCATCCCTTTGGTAGTGCGTTTTCTAACCCTACCTCCTTTTGAGTGCGCCTTTGAGCCCTCACCTCCATTTTGAGTGCGCCTTTGAGCCCTCACCTCCATTATTGAGTGTGCCTTTGAGCCCTCATCCCTTAGGTAGTGCGTTTTCTAACCCTACCTCCTTTTAAGTGTGCCTTTGAGCCCTCAACTCATTCAAAGTGTGCCTTTGAGCCACCACCAGTCAGGTAGAGCGTTTTGTAACCCTATCTCTTTTTGAGTGCGCCTTTGAGCCCTCACCAACATTTTTCTGGGTAGGTCACCCATTACAATGCGACCAATTCTCCATGTTTTATATCTGGGTAGGTCACCCATTACAATGAGACCACACTTCACATTCTTTCCTTTTTTTCGGGTTAAAGGGGATTGGCGAAAGGAATCTCAGTTTAGCCCAACCATACACAGGACTTTGGGTCCGGTTGAAGTTTTATGTCAATCAAATTTTGAGACGACCAGTTTCGGAAGACCAATGTTTTTTTCTTTACAACACTTACTATGCTCAAATCTTTGCTCCGTAAGCATTGTAAAGAGGGGGGCAACTGTTGTAACCCATTTTTGGGTCCCCATAAAAAAATAATAAATACAAAAAAAATAAAAAATAAAAATAAAAATAAAAAATAAAAAATAAAAAAAAATCAAAGAAAGCTCAAAACAGTGCCGTTTTGAACGGCACTGTTCCCCTTCCTTCCCCACCGAGCATACAGCAGGAAAAAAGGGAAAAGAATGCATATTTAATGACGCCGGTTCCTCAAGCCCACCGACCGCCGGTCCCTCTAGCCCACCGACCGAAGACATTGGCCGACCACCTACCGCACCGCCGAAACTGAGGGAGGCACGCCTGGACAGCCGTGCCCGACCAGCCGCAGTATGACCCGTTCCTTGGCTCCACAATGAAGAAAACATGCTCACGGGCTCTATAAATAGAGGAGGAACAGCAGAAGAAAGGGGGGGGAGAGAAGAGGAAGGAGGACGGAGAGAGAGGGAACAGAAGAGGTAATAGAAGGGAGAATAGAGTGGGAAGAGAGGAGAGAAGGCAGAGAAGAAGAAGGGAAGAAGCAGAGAAGAAAACGGGAAAAAACAGAGGAGAGAGAGAGAAGGAAAACCGCCGGCCACCGCGAACCGCCAGCGCCGCCGCCGCCACCCCTGCTGCATCAGCTGCTGCCAGCATCAACACAGCTCCAGGTAACGTCCTACCTTTCCCGTCGTTTTTTGCGCTTCAGTTCATGCAGAACGTTTACGTTCTGCAGAATTAATTAGCTAGTTACTGTGCTATGCACAGTAACTGGATAATTAATTCACATTACTGTGCATTTGCTAATTAATTCTTTGGTCACTGTGTATACAGTACCCTCGGTTACTATGTGCACAGTGACCAGCCCATGCATTTGGGCCAGGTTCGGCCCAGCCCATGTATTTGGGCCTGACCCGGCCCATTTCAAAGAAAAAAAATCAAAAATATTTGTTTCAGCATTTTATAATTTTTCCGCGTAGTTTTTATGTCATTTTGATTAATATTGGGTGGTATTTTATGTTGTTAAAAATACAAAAATCTGATATTAAAATACCCGGTTTTCGTCAAAAAAACTTCCAAAAATACAAAAAAATTGAAAAAAAAGAAAAAAATGTTTTTGTGCATACGGCCAAGTGTCTCAAAGCTAAAAATTCATATTGTATTTTTTTCATACACAAAAAAAAAATGTTTTAGCATGCATTTTGGCTTTAATAACCAGTTTATTAAAGTCAAGAGAATATTGGCCAATATTTCAAAAACAACAAAAATTTTTGTTTGCATCTTAGTATCCGGGGTATGACTTTACACGTAATGCATATTCCGGATATTTAATTCTTTTTGTTTTTTTTGGACAATAGACCCCGGGGTATGACATTACATGTAATGCATATCCTGGACAATAGGAAACCACAACACGATCTTAGATTTTATCAGACAAAACAATGCAGCTTACCTTAGGTAGGGCGTAATTGGGGTGCTAATACCTTCCCTTTACGCAACCAGTCTCCGTACCCCATCTCTGAGACCAGTTAGGGTTCCTAGTAACCAGAATACTAGGTGGCGACTCCCAGTCCATTTTTAGCTTAGAGACAAAGAACTCCTTGTCTCACCATATTTTCCATGCCAAATAGACAACATACCACACCCTCATGAAGGGTTGGGGTGGACGATCGCCGCGCCGCCGCACACGTGCGACAATTGCGATGAAGATGATGACAATTCAACTGATGAGGAAGAAGAAGAAAATTCCGACTAATTATGAAAATGAAGCCCTATGTAAAAACATTTGTCTCATGTAATTTAGATTATAGATGATGTATTTTGTAAAACACAATATTAACTGTTTAAGCAATGTGGTTATTGTGTTTATGTAATTGACAGTTTATCAGTTAAGTTTCTGCAGAAAGGTAAAAAGGCAATACAAAGACAACCTTTCCTACATCATGCAATCTTACCGACGTCCATACCGACGGATAGTCATCCGTCGGTATCTCACAGAGAGTTCGAAATTAATTACGCGAAATGCCACCAACACCGACGAAATTACCGACGGCTTCATCGACGCATACACCGACGGATTATAGTCCGTCGGTATCTGACAGAAAGTTCGAAAATATTTACAACAAAATGCCACAATCAGCGACGGGTATACCGACGGATTCTAGTCCGTCGGTATCTCACAGAGAGTTCGAAAATATTTACAACAAAATGCCACAATCAGCGACGGGTATACCGACGGATTCTAGTCCGTCGGTATCTCACAGAGAGTTTGAAAATATTTACAACAAAGTGCCACAATCAGCGACGGGTATACCGACGGATTCTAGTCCGTCGGTATCTCACAGAGAGTTCAAAAATATTTACAACAAAATGCCACAATCAGCGATGGGTATACCGACGGAATTGGTCCGTCGGTATTTTGTCGGTCACACATATTACCGACAGAAATACCGACGGACCGCGCAATTTCCAAAGTGTGTGAATTAATGCGCCTCTGAACTTGTCAGATTACCGACGGAATCACCGACGGACTGCGAAAAAAATGGAGGGCTTTTAAAAATTCGGGGCGAAATTCAAAAAATACCGACGGATTTTTAACCGGTTACCGACGGAAATTTTTACCTTTTACCGACGGAATTAATGTCGTCGGTGATTCCGTCGGTAAAACTGACCTATAAGTTCCAGCCCCCGCCGCTTCCCCTCATTTTTTCTTCTTCTCCCCGCCGCTTCGCTTCTCCTCCGTTTTTCACCTAAGATTTTTCATTTTTCCCTTCAATCCTTAAACACTTTCACCTTTAATCTGTAGCAAGATTTGGTGTTGTAAATCTTCATCATATTAAAAGGTATGTGTTTTTTTTCTAATTTATTTTATTTTATTTTATTTTTTGTTGTTTTTATTTTTGTTGTTTTGGTGTTTTTTGTTGCAATGTAGATAAAGTTTTGAATTTGACACATTATTAAGGTATGTATATTTCGTTCCTTTTCTTGATGTAGGTTTTTTTTTTTTAATTTTTTGAATATTTTTTGTGTTGTGTTGTGTTGTTAGAATTGTTATTAGTTAATTTAACTTAGAATTAGTTAAATTTGAATATTTGAATTTTTTTGAATTTGTTGAATATTTGTTAATTTAATTGTTAGTCTATATTTTTTTTTTAATTTATTGAATATAATTTATTGTTGTATTGCCTATATAATTATTGATTAATTTATTGAATTAATATTGTTAATGTTGAATTTACATTAGAATTAATAATTGCGTTTATTGGAATAATTATCGATTTCCAATTTAATTTATTTACTTTAATTTATTTTTAGTTGTTTTTATTTTTGTTGTTTTGGTGTTTTTTTTGGTAATGTAGATAAAGTTTTGAATTTGTCACATTATTAAGGTATGTATATTTCGTTCCTTTTATTGATGTAGGTTTTTTTTTTGAATTTTTTGAATATTTTTTATTGTTTTGTTGTCATAATTATAATGATTAATTTGTTGAATTATAATTGTTAATGTTGAATTATAATGATTAATTTGTTGAAGTATAATTTGTTGAATTTATTGAATTTATTTTTTGTCATATTTTTTATTGTTTTGAATATAATTATTGATTAATTTGTTGAATTATAATTGTTAATGTTGAATTGTAATGATTAATTTGTTGAATTATAATTGTTAATGTTGAATTGTAATGATTAATTTGTTGAATTATAATTTGTTGAATTTATTTTTTGTCATATTTTTTATTGTTTTGAATATAATTATTGATTAATTTGTGAATTGTAATTGTTAACGTTGAATTTATCTTAGGATTAATAGTTGAATATGTTGGAATAATTAGTATAGATTGGTTCAATTGGTTGTGGCTATTGTTAATATTTGCAGGTTTGTGGATTTGGGTAGTATCCAGTATAGGGGAGGTGCTGCCGATTTTTTTTTTAACTTTTGAATTTTATTATACAATTATTAATATAAAATTGTTTAGATGCGCAAATGAAAACCAGAGCTGGTCGTTCACGTCCAGTCGAATCAAGTTCGTCTAACAGCGATGATGATGTTTCCTTAGGTGCCTCTCAAGAAGAGGCACCTACACCACCTGCGCCGTCAACCGATGCTGCCTCTTCCAGCGATGTTTCATATCGCAGAAGCGGCGTGCCTTCGAAGCGGAATCAATTTACCCGCCAGTACGAGGCACAGTGGAAGGACGATCTTTCAATGTAAGTTTGTTAAGGTTTTATTTTTTTTATATAAAAAAAAAACAAATTTAAAACATAATTTATGAAGTAATCACAAATTAATTTCATTTCTTTTCAGGTTCACAAACATTGAGGCCGCTCGAGTAATATCATCGGCATTTAAAGCGTCGATGGAGATTCCATTGTTTCAATGGAGTCAGATATCCAGACATCCTGAATGGATGCCTCAAATCAATGCATGGTTTCGTAGATTTGAGGTTCGTGTTAATATATAATTTTCAGCTTATTTCTAATAAATTCTAGTTATAATTGTAAATAAATTATTAACATTTTAAAAAATTATTTTTTTATATACAACATCGATTTTACTGGGACGATGAACATGACACTGTTGTGAGGAGGGTGTGGGAAAATCACGCGGCAATTAGGTAACATCGAAAACAATACGACTTCTTTTTACATAATTATTTATGTTTCGAAATGTAATTTTTTTGTGCGTGAATTAGGTTGCGTGATTTTTGGTATGACACCCAGAAAAAAGCAAAAAAAACAGCGAGGGATAAGGGGTTCCAAGGCTGGAACGATGTTGCGGTTTGGAGGGATTTCAAACCAATATACATCCCGGAAGATATATGGCCGCACTATCTTCAGCACGTGATGTCTGAGCGGTTTACTCGACGCTCACAGTCCGGTGCTGGCAACCGGAATCGGCCAATTCATGGCTCGGTGACAATGCACACCGGCGGCTCCGTTCCGTTTTCTACACATGCGAAACGGATGGTAAGATTAATTTAAATGAAATATATCGTTCAATTAATTTGTTAATACATTTTTTTCATTATAGGCTACGTCTCTTGGACGTCAGCCGAGCCCTATGGAGTTGTTTGTGGAGACGCACGTGCGAAGTCATGACCGCCAAAAGGGGAAGCAACAGTTCGTTGACAACCGTGCTCAACATTTTGTGGTATGTTTGTTCAACCATTTTATTTTGTAAGTTATTATTATGTTTATTGAATTGAATATGATGATTTTTTTTTCAGGAGACCTATAATAATCGGTTGAGGGAGAGATATGGGGACGATCCATCGACCCATCCGGAATTCGATCCGGATTTGTGGATGGAGGCTGGATCGTCAGGTGGACCCGATAAAAATCGGGTTTACGGGCTCTCCAACACTACCGCGGCCAACTTGCGGTCGACCGGCACTGCTTCAACCGCTGGGAGCTCCCAATCTGTATCGAGCTCCCAATCTAAGGAGTTTGTGGCCTTGCAGCAAAGGTGCGACCACCTATCAGAGGCATACACACAACTCAAAGAAGAGCAAAGATTGGCGAACGAACAACACAGAGCATAGTCTGAACAACAAAGAGCGGCCTATGAAGAGCTTCGGCAAATGGTCATGAACATGACACAAGGTGGAACATGTGCGCCTAATCCTTTTTGGCCGCCTAACCCCCATCCTCCTCCTCCTCCTCCTCCTTCACCTTTATATTAATTTTTAATAAACATTATTTACATTTAAAATTTTGTTTAATGTTTTTTTTTGAAACACATTCATTTTGTAATGAATATTATTTCACTTTGAGTTTTTGTTGCTTAATATAAATTTGATTTGCATAATTGGTTTGTATTACCATTAATTTATATTATTTTTTTCAAAATAATTAAAAAAAATTAAAAAAAAAACAATCACACAGGGATTTACCAACGAAAAAACTCCATCGGAATTCGACAGTGCCTGCCACCGTCACCGACCATCACCGACGGAACAAATCCGTCGGTATAAATTTACCGACGTATTTACCGACGGACATATTCGGTCGGTATAAAATATCACCGACTCTTTTCCCGACGGAGTTCGTCCGTCGGTATTTTTATAACACCGACGGAAAATATTCCGTCGGTATATGCCAAGCGGGAAACTTTTTTTTTTTGGCGCGCATGGTCCGTCGGTAAAAGTTTTTTTTGTATTTCCGACCGATATAGCGACGGAATGTGGAATCACCGACAAAAGGTATTCCAACGGGAGTATTCCATCGGTAATATAGTCGGTAAATACTTTACCGACGAAAGTTCTATCACACACTGACGGAATATTTCCGTCGGTAAAACTGTGAAATTTTGTAGTGAATAACCTAAACACGAATTCACGCAGCAACCAGAGGCGTGGACGGAAAGAAGGAAGAGCAAAGAAACTACTGCAACTTGAAACAAACAGGATGCAAGCTTAGATTAATCAAATTGGAACTTTTTCTAAAAATCTCTTCAAAAATCATTGCAATAGAAAAATGAAATCAACTCCATTCTCTCGTCATTCTTCTATTTATGCAAACAAAAACACCCATAAGCAGAATGAATTATTTATTGTAACCTATTTTTGGAAGCAAGCTGAAGTGTTAAGAAAAAAAAAAAAAGAAGGGAACATACCTGGAAAAATGATGGTACTATTTATTGTAACCTATTTTTGGATCTTCAGATAAAAAATAATAAAATACAAAATAATAATAATAATAATAATAATAATAAATCAAAAAATATTATCAAAAAAATATGACAGTGAAAAAGGATTTCAAAACACTCAAAAAATGGTCAAAAATTGGTTGAGGAGGTTTTAAAATACAAAAATTAAAATTTAGTAGTATTTTATTGATTGATGAGAGCCGTGTTGACAAAGAAAATTCAATTTGAGGAAGAAAAGTCCAAAATCATATGTTTATGGACTCAATTAAATTTTATTGAAGGTTTAATTAAATTTATGGAGAGTTTCATTGCAAGAAAAATTGATTTTTGGTGTTAATTTGGGCTTTAATTGGAAGAAATTAAAGTTCTGGTGTCAAATTAAAGTTCTTGGTCAAATAAAGGGCTTGATTGCATAAATATTGAAGTTTTATGGCCAATTAGGGACTTAGTTGAAGAAATCCAAACCAAGGACCAAAATGCAAAACACGCGCAAATTGAAGGATTGATTTTGAATATGACGCGTTTTGACGCCAAAATCCATTTAAATGAAACGACGTGTTTTGGGAAAAACAGCACCGTTTCATGCATTGTTCACAAAAAAGAAAACTTGAAACGGTGCCGTTTTGAACGGCACCCACGTCTTCTTCTTCCCCTGGACGTGCGAAGCAGGGGAGGAAGAACAAGATTTTTTCCTGTGTTCCACCGCCAACTCTCTCTCAAAAAGATGCCGACTATCCACTTGCTTGCCACATGGTGGAAGAATGGAGGAGACATACCACTTGGGCGGTTCGGGGCGGCAGCACAATGGCCACCCCAGCCACGTCTCCTTCCCCTGTTTTTGCCTATAAAAACAAGAGAAGGGGAAGACCAAAAAAAGGAGAGTGTACAGAAAAGGAAGAAGAAAACAAAAGAAAACAAACCAAGAGAGAGACAACAAGAGAAGAGAGAGAACACAAAAGAGGGGAGAGGGAAGAGAGAAGAGCAGATGTGATTTGCTCACCTTTTGATTTATGTTTTTTTTTTACTTAATATCGATCTGTATTTTATGTCGTTAAAAATACAAAATCCGATATTAAAATACCATGTTTTCGTCAAAACTTCTAGAAATACAAAAAAATTTGAAAAAAGAGAAAAAAAATTTTGTGCATACAACCAAGTGTCTCAAATCTACAAATCATATTGTATTTTTCATACATAAAAAACAAAACAATGTTTTAACATGTATTTTGACTTTAATAACCAGTTTATTAAAGTCAAGAGAACATTGGCCAAAATTTAAAAAACAACAAAAATTTTATTTTGTTTTGTTTTAATATCAGGGTTTATGAATCTATATGTAAAACGTATTCCTGATATTAAAAATGTATTTTATTTTGACGACTTAAAACAATTAGGTTTTTTACCTGATAAGATAAGGATCTCCTTACAAAGGAGAACTTTTCTTGAACCATAGACAGATCAACAAATAGAAACCACAACAAGATCTTAGATTTTATCAGACATTAAAGCAATGCATCCTACCTTAGGTAGAGCATATTTGGGGTGCTAATACATTCCCTTTACGCAACCAGTCTCTGTACCTAATCTCTAAGACTAGTTAAGGTTCCTAGTGACCAGAATACTAGGTGGCGACTCCCATTCAAATTTTTCACTGATAAGAGGCAAGAATTCCTTGTCTCTACATTACTATTTTTCCTTGAGGGTGGACGATCTTTGTGACGCCGCACACATGCGACACTACTCTTGAAGAACAAGAAAAATATTTGTTTCATTAAGAAAAGTATATCAATAATATTTTTTTATTTTTTAAAAATTATTTTTGAGATCAATACATTAAAATGATTTGAAAACATCAAAAACATGTTAATTCAAAATAAAAATAAAAATAATTTTTTTTTCAAAAGCACTTTTAAAACGCAATGCCAAACATGTCTAAGCTGTGATTGGAGCAAAACATGGGTAAAAAATCACCCTTTCCATATATGTTTGCAAACCCAGATTTTATGCTAATTTAATATGAAAGGTATCAATTTTAGTCGAAAGAAGAAAGTAGTCTGTTTTATGCCAACCTTTTGATTTTGTAGATTTTATCTCAAAAAATCAAAATAAATTTGATACAATAATAACTTATTTTAAAACATCACTAATGGAATAAGGGTTGAATAAGACCACAAAAGTAGGTTAATGTTTTATACAGATTCAATTTGTTCAAGAATAAAAAAAATACAAAAATCTCTCACACGTTAAAATTAAAAAATTCAGAAGTATTATTCATCAATGGCTGCCAAAATTTAAGTTACATATATTTAAATAGTTTTGATAAATTAACCCTAATGGATCTATTATTATATGCTGAATTTATCCACTTATAAAAATTAACTAAAAACCTTTACTAATAAACTTAAACTCTAATTCAAACAAGCTTTGGGCTATAGCAAACAAAAATAAAAATAAAACTCATAAATCATAAGTCTTTATCTGCCCAATGATCCTAAAAATCAATATGTTATTAAATAACACCCGTTTCTTTTTTCCTTGTTTAATTAGGATGAATAAAAATTCCTTGGAAGAAAATGATTTTAGAACATTAATAAATTCTAACCATACTTAGAAATTATGTTGTAACTCATTAAAGATCCTTGTAAAATTAGAAAATTTCCCAAACAAGTTGTCACATCTTCGTACAAAAAAGATTTTTATCAAATAGAAAGTTTATAAGTTAAAAGAAAATAAATAATAAAATTTATATAGTCTGTTCTGATTTATATTACAAGCCCCTACCGAACACTGATTCACCTGAAAGTTTGCCTCAATATAAAAACTTATCTTTAAAATTTTGTGATAAAATTTTAATTCAATTCAATAATTTAGTTTAAAATTATATTTAATAACGTATAATTATACCATACTTTTACTAAATAATTCGAATCTACCTTCCATAAATAAATAAAATATTGAAGGAAGAGAGACTTTGGGACGCCTCACATCACGGGTGACCACAGGAGAGGTGGATGCATTGGAATTTTGAATGCCAAGTTTGTCGGTTTAAAAACAAAAAAAACAACTATATATGCACGTCGTTTAAGGACCACCCACAAGTTGGCCTGCTGGTATTTCCATTTACAATTTTAGGGACGAAAAACTAGCTACCTACTGATTACTCCTTTCAATGTTGACAACTATCCAACTATAGATATTTAATCGGCTTATTTATTGTTATATTTTTATTAATATGGGTGTTCAAGTCAGCTTGCGTGTATCTCGACTAATCACACGAGTTTTAAAATTAACGACCATATAAACCTCCATTGGCCATTAATATTAGCAACCACAAGGCTTGAACCTAAGTTAGATCCTGAGTTTGCTCTCTAAAGATTATCAATTTAAATTTCACAAACCTCAAGACTACTAGAGATTTACATGGTTATTAACTCTAGAATCTTAATAATATGCGTAAAAATTCCGGACACCTACGATTAAAAAAAATTGATACATATGAAACACCCGATGCAATGGGCTACGTTCAATTTTATTTTCTCCCA
Organism: Populus alba; assembly: GCF_005239225.2. Taxonomy (NCBI): domain Eukaryota; kingdom Viridiplantae; phylum Streptophyta; class Magnoliopsida; order Malpighiales; family Salicaceae; genus Populus; species Populus alba. The sequence goes on along the minus strand of NC_133300.1, from coordinate 19,925,670 downwards.
TTTAGGATTTTTGTCTAATAAACACACTCAAAATGCAATCATTTAGTTTTTGTTCGGTAATATAGTAATTTCTGTGGTTATATTGAAAAAATAAATATAAATTATAAATTATATTTTAAAAATGATCCTGTGTTTTGCTTATTCAAATGATTTTAGTAGGAAAACATGTTTAATAAATAAGCATGCAATTGGGTAGTGTGAAACCATTAAATTACAAACAAGCATACGATCGCTAGCTAGTCAACAATCGCTAGCTAGTCAAGATTGAGACAACCTTGAAACTTCAAGATTATGTCAACTTGATGTTTGTCAAGTTAGAGATAAGTTCATTGATGTTGGAATTTGAAGTCTCCTCCACTGATCCACTCCTTGAAATGAAAATCACTTGGAAAAAGCAATCTCTTCTGTTTTCACACTTCCATGTTCATTATCTTTTTAGCTGTAGATTGCCACCTTCCACTACATGGGCAGCAGGTTACTAATTCTGAACAAAAGACCGTGTGTCTCTTGGCTTTCCGCGAGCAGTGATTTTCCATATCCAAAAGCCAAGCCCTGTGGACTGCAATTCAATGTTCAAATTTGATGGCAAAAAGTAATTTAAATGAACCGGCAAATAATTCAGATCTAGATGCCATCTTCATTACTTTAGATTCGTGTAAAGTCAAATCATGCCAAAACAAGAAGCTCAATCATGTCGACTAGCTTGACTTTCCTAACTGGAAGCCATAAAGAAGCTGCCCAGCCCTTCTTAATTTGGTAGGAGCTCTTCATGTAATTTACTAAAACATATGCCATAAAACTCATGTCCAAAGTGTAACAAAACGATTGGCGTCCTGATGTTCATTGGAACATTAAGGCACCTCTTTGGTGCATATGCAGCCCTTCTTTTTCTACAGATCATAGCCATCCACCATAGCTGCAGTGCTAGAAAGAACAGCAATTACTGCTCTCCTTCTTCCTGTGGAAACATCCATAATATCAGCTACCCTTTTTGATTAAACACCGATCCCAAAAGCTGCGGCCACAAAAGTTATGAACTTGTTTGTGAAAACCATCGTCCAACTTTATACTTGAAGACGGTGAAATATTATGTTCAGGCGATCGAATACAGTAACTTCACTGTTCGACTTGTGGAAGCTGCTGTTCAGAAGGATGATTGCTTCTCCATACCTCATCGATCTCTCATCGCATATGATAATTACATCAGCTACAGGAACTATCTTCCATATAACTTTGGGTTCGATAACCTTCGCACCGACTTTATGACCTTTAGATTAACTTTTATAACTTGCGAAAATCCTGTACTGAGTCCTCCAGACTATATAGTGGATGCTTCTTCTTGAAAAAATGGAAATTCTATTGCATTAAATGGATTTGAGCTTTCATGGTACTCAGCTTGTTGTGATTCTGTCAATGAGATCCAGTACTGCAACTATGATAGTACATATTGTGATTCATACGGTGCGTTTTCTTCTCTCTATCTCTCTCTCAGCTTACCTTAATTTGAATATAGATTTCATAACAGCACAAATCTCTCTTTTATACTTGATAAAAGAAGGTGTTTTATGCAAATCCATGACCATTGTCTTGTTGTTGTGACATTGCTTAAAGCTTTATCTTGTTCTGGGTTTATTATAAGTTAATTGGCCTAGATATATATCTTCCCATTGATCATACATATTTTCTTCTTCTTGTTAGCTCTTGGTGGCTTTGAACTATTTTTGTTTTTTTTTTTTTTTCAAACTACTAGAGGTAGTATAATCAATCTTAACAGTACATTGTAATGACAAAAAAAGGGGAAAAAAACGAAAAGAAAGAAAATTGATTCTACTGAAAGTGTTAATGTTTGTGTCTTGTGGTTATGCCTTTTCCGTTGTTTGTTGCAGCTTTTTTCGTTTGCTTGACTGTTGCTTTCCTTGGCAGTCCTTTATATTTGTTACTTTCTCCATGTTGGCCTATTTGATCTTACGGTTCCTTATTTCAATCAATTAGGTATTCAATGACAACGCAAACCTTCAAAACTCAAGTAATTTGATGATTTCTTCGTTTATATGAACGCAGGCCTCAATGGTGCTCCTATCAGAGTGGCAATAGGTGACACAGCTTGTCTTTGTCTGCCAATAAATATTACCAATTATTGAGATCACTAGTTTCTTTAAAAATTATTTGTTTTTTCTTGCAGACTTTTCTGACTAATCGCATACTCAGTTATCTCAGTAAGAACCTGCCTTTTTCTTTACTCAAACATGAAGTCTAAACTGCATGCATGGAACACAATTTTAATTACATGAATTGGTTCTGCAAAGGCTGAACACTGACATGACCTTCTCTTTTCTTCGCAATGAAGTCTTTGGGCCGATAACCAAGTATTTTCCAAGTGGAACATGGATATACTATTCAAGAAGAGGGGGTGAGTTAATTTAGAGTTCTTTTTTTTGTAATCTGGAATTGTTTCATTAATGATAGACAATATGCGCAGAAAAACCATTTAAAAGCATTATATAGGGAATAAGTTATGATTAATTACTTTTTTTCTTTCTTGTACATGATTGCCACTTGTTTACTATCTATAAGATTTCCCCATATTGATTTTTCTCCTTTTCTATAAATCTTGGAGGACAACCGCATTTGGGATTCCGAATTTACAAAAGTAAATTACAATAACTCTCGAGTTATCAAGTAAATATTGAGATTATTGAGTTCATCTAAAAAACCTTTTTAATATTATTTATTTATTTTCCAATGTCTTCATGTTTTCATATGGCAGAATACTATACATATGTTGGGACCAAGACCATATCTTCAGATTTTCTCAGAATAATCATAGTTTTGCTCATAGCACTACTTATTTTCACTGGTAAGTACTTTCCTATGCTTCTTTGGATTCGTTGTAGAACATGAAATGTGTGCATTGGAAAATCAAAACATAAGATTAAAAGAAAAATGGAAAAGCGCAAGAAAGTATCTTCAGTGACTTTGGTTTCATGGAAATAAGCCCTTCAACTTTTTAGTTTTTTAATTGAGTCTAATTCTTTAATTTTATTAGCAACTTTAATGACTTAAAAAAAATCCAAAGCTAAGATGGATAAAATCAAAATTCACTAAGATGCTCCGTGAAAAATCTTTTTTTTCTTGCATTTTTGTAAGAAGTTTTTACCTTTTGGTGCAATGGATTTGAGATTTGAAAAATGTTGATGCTTCCATCGATACATAGTAAGCTTGTAAGGATTTATCAGGAGGCAAACACAACGGAAATCACATTTCATTTATAAAATAATTTTGATGTGGTAATCTATCAAATTAGCACTATTTCATTTTGTCATTGACTGTTATTGTTGTTTCTCAGCACAATGATATTTCGTGCAATATTATTCCTTTTTGGGCTTTTATGCCTCGTGACCTATTTAATCTACACATGGCGAAGAAGGCACTTATCAATGTATGACATCATTGAAGAGTTCTTGTAGAGTAATGGACAAGACTTTACCAATGAAATTTACACCATTGGAAGAATTTACCATGTCAATGTGGTGTAGCTTATAGGCTTTACCGCCGAGGGATCAAAGCGTGGTCTTATATATGAGTTCATGCCTAATGGTTCTCTTGATAAGTATATTTTTCCTAAACGAGGTAGCGTCACATTAAGTAAAGAGAAAATGTTTGACATTTCTCTTGGGATTGCTCGTGGCATTGATTATCTACATCAAGGTTGTGATATGCAAATCTTGCATTTTGATATCAAGCCTCACAATATCTTCTTGACGCGAATTTAGTTCCAAAGATTTCAGATTTTAGATTAGCAAAATTGTACCCAACAAATAATGGCATTGTGGCCCTCACTGCGGCTAGAGGAACAATGGGATACATAGCTCCTGAATTGTTCTACAAAAATATTGGAGGCGTGTCTTACAAAGCAGATGTTTATAGTTTTGGGATATTGTTAATGGATATGATAGGAAGAAAGAAGAACTTGAGTGAATTGATAGAGGATGCAAGCCAAATCTACTTTCCTTCATGAGTTTATGAGCAGGTTTGTGAAGGAAATGACCTAGAAGTATCAGGAGACACCATAGAGCAAGAAAAGAAGATAACAAAGAAGATGATTATAGTGGCATATGGTGTATACAATTAAAACTCGAGGATCGTCCCTCAATGCATGAAGTTGTAAAGGTGCTCAAAACTGATGTTGAATCTCTGCAAATGTCTCATAAACCTTTTCTCACCACCTCGCAACAAATGCCAAAACATGATGACGTGGCCAATCAATCAGATCTGTCAAGTTATTGTATAAATTCCTCATATCAGTTTGGTCGTTAATAAATATATAATTGTTTGTTTATAGATTTCAATAATGGATTAATGAAGCGTTCGAGATGTATTTATTATATCAATCAAGCTCTTCATGCTTTTATTGAATCCAAGTAACAGCCAAAGCATCACACGCCAACATTAAAACATGAATTTTCTAAAATTATATCATTAATCTTTGTCGCACCCGACATCGCGGCGACCCTAAAAATTAGTTTTAAATCTTTGGAAAGAACGAATTTCTGGCATCCTGTTCTTTGATGGGAATATTCTTGTTTAAAGAGTCGCCACCTAGTATTATGGTCACTAGGAACCCTAACTGGTCAACAGAGATTCTATGGTTTGGGACTGGTTACGTAAAAGGGAAGATATTATCACCCCTTAAACGTCCTACCTGAGGCAGGCTGCATTACTAGTTTCGTCTTAAATTGCTAAATGTTTTTTTTTTTTTTTATGTTATGAAAATTTGCTTACAATATTCCTGACTCTGGCACCCGTGAATATTAACTACGAATATTTCCAACTCTGGCGTTGATAAATATTACGTAGCTAAGAAAATAAATTTAAATCAAATGTTTTTTTTTTATTCCCGACTCTGGCGCCAGTGAATAAATAAATAATACTAGATTCATTTTTACACATGCACATATTTTTTATTTTTCTAGCTAAAATAAAATAAAATACAACGAATAAAAATAATATAAATTTAAACCGGTATTTTTATTCCTGACTCTGACGTCAGTGAATAAACCAATAAATTTACATTATTTTTATTCATCCAAATAAAATAAAATACAACGAATAAAAATAATATAAATTTAAACCGGTATTTTTATTCCTAACTCTGGCGTTAGTGAATAAACCAATAAATTTACATTATTTTTATTTAATGCATACACATTTTTTTATTTTTTATTTTTTCTCTACCTCTTTTTTTTATTTTTCTGTTTTTTTTTTTGTTTTTTTTTGGGTCGGGCCGGACCCAGCCCAGCCCAGCATATATATTTTTTTGGGGCTGGGCCCAGCTCAGCCCACATGGGCTGGACCCAGCCAGCGACCAGCTGGGCAAAAAAATAAAAAATACTAACAGCACGCGTGAATTGTTCACGCGTGCATGAACACTGGTGAAGGTAATTAAATTACCTTCACACAGTGTTCTTGTAACACTACAATTGCATTTTAAAATGAAGAAGCAAAAAAGGTGTGGCGATACCTGCTGCTGGAGATGATGAAGAAGGCTGCGATGCCGGTGGTCGTCTGTTCTCTTCTCCTCTGCTTTACTATGCCTTTGATTCTCGTTTTCCTTTGCTTTGTCTCCTGGTTCTGGAAACACTGAAGGCAGTAGCAGCGATCTCGTTTCCTCTGCTTGTGTTCTTTCCTTCTGCTGTTTTTCTTTGCTTGCGTTTTTGTCTCCTCTGTTTTAAGATGAAGGAAACCAGACAATGGTGATGCCGGTTGTCAATAGTCCTTGGTTCTTGGTTGTTCTTTTTCTGCAGGGACAAAGGCCATGACTGATCTGTGACTCTACCCTGCCTTTCTCCCCCTTCTCTGTATATTTTTTTTTTGGGTTTTATCTGCTCTGTTTCTGTGCTGTGAGTTCTCTGTTTTTGGGTTGTTTTTCTTCTTCTTTTCTGGGTTTTTTTTGCTTGCGTTTTTTCTGGTTTTTTCTGGGTTTCTTCCTGCCCTGTTTCTGGTTTTTTTCCTCTGATTTCCTCCTTTCTTTGTGTTGGTTTCGTCCCCTCTTTTATAAGGCTAGATCTTCAAAAACCGTCTCCTTCACAACCGGAATCATGGCCTGTTGAATCGGATGCATTGATTTTCCTGTTGAATCGGCTGCCCAGGCGAAATGGAAGGGATGACGAACAATATTATTGCAAACGGCGCCGTTTGTGTGTTTTGAGGAATTTTTCACTTTGGTCCCTGGATGTTTTGAACTTCACAATTGAGATCTTAATCATTAATAATCAATTTCTAATTGTACCCTTGGATTAAGTCAATTGAATCCTTGATTTATAGTGCCATTTACACAACAGTCCTGGGTTTTTGGACTATTCAATTTGGTCCTTGGACTTTAATTTTCTAGCAATTTTTCCTTGAATCAGCTCCAAACTTTGGTATTTTTTCAATTACACCCCTGATTCCTTTAATTAATTAAATCAAAATTTAATTAAGTTCTCAAACTCATTAATTCTTCAATTAAAATCTTGATTTCATTAATTAAAATAATCTAAATTTTAATTAAATCAATTCTCCAATTAAGCCATTGATTTAATTAATTAAACTAGTCAAGAGTTTAATAAAAATCTTTAAACTTCCAATCATGTTGCCCTTAACCCAAATTTTAATTCATTCTTTATTTTTTTTTTTTTTTTTTTTATCATTTTTCAAATAATAAAAATAAAAAGGTCAAAAATTGGGTTATGACAGTTGCCCCTCTTTATAATATTTAATATGAAAAGATATTAGAAAATTTCATTTTCTTTTAGCTTTGTGTAGTAAATTTATAAAGAAAAGTAGATACAGAAAGAACTTTTGCTTCTTTTTTTATTTTTTAGTTTTGAAAACTTTGAAAACAGTAGATTGACACATGACCTTTACAGAGAGATGTAGAAATCAAGAAACAAGTCATTTGGGAGACAACCTATTTTTTTTGTTTTTGTTTTTTTTTTTTTTTTTAAAAAATCAAATTGTTTTAGGCAACCTACCCAATGATAAAAGAAACGTGAAGAATTTCGCGAGTGGTCTAATTGTTCCAGGCGACCTGCCTAATGATTGAAAAATATGAGGATTTTTTTTTTTTGTGATGGTATATTGTAATGGGTTACCGGCCCAGTGAAAAAATACGAGGATTTTATATATATATATAAGACGAGGGCTCAAAGGCACGCTCGAATGGAGATAAGACGAGGGCTCGAAGGCACGCTCGAATGTAGATAAGACGAGGGCTCGAAGGCGCGCTCGAATGTAAGACGAGGGCTCGAAGGCGCGCTCGAATGTATAAGACGAGGGCTCGAAGGCGCGCTCGAATGGATAAGACGAGGGCTTGAAGGCGCGCTCGAATGGAGGTAGGATAGAAAATGCACTACCTTTGATGGTCGAGGGCTCAAAGGCGCGCTCGAAAATAAATAAGACGAGGGCTCGAAGGCGTGCTCGAATGTAAGACAAGGGCTCGAAGGCGCGCTCGAATGTATAAGACGAGGGCTCGAAGGCGCGCTCGAATGGAGGTAGGATAAAAAATGCACTACCTTTGATGGTCGAGGGCTCAAAGGCGCGCTAAAAAATAAATAAGACGAGGGCTCGAAGGCGCGCTCGAATGTAAGACGACGGCTTGAAGGCGCGCTCGAATGGAGGTAGGATAGAAAATGCACTACCTTTGATGGTCGAGGGCTCGAAGGCGCGCTCGAAAATAAATAAGACGAGGGCTCGAAGGCGCGCTCGAATGTAAGACGAGGGCTCGAAGGCGCGCTCGAATAAATAAGACGAGGGCTCGAAGGCGCGCTCGAATGGAGGTAGGATAGAAAATGCACTACCTTTTATGGTCGAGGGCTCGAAGGCGCGCTCGAATGGAGATAAGACAAGGGCTCGAAGGCGCGCTCGAATGGAGGTAGGATAGGAAATGCACTACCTTTGATGGTCGAGGGCTCGAAGGCGCGCTCGAAAAGAAATAAGACGAGGGCTCAAAGGCGCGCTCGAATGGAGGTAGGATAGGAAATGCACTACCTATGATGGTTGAGGTTGAAAAGTGGTGGAAAAATACAGAGATTTTTTTTTTGGTGGCCTAATTCTCATGGGCGGCCTGCCTAGGTTGAAAAATTCTCAAAAGTGAAAATTTTTCAAAAGCAATTTCAATGTTCGCCATTTCAAGGTGGCCTTCCACTGGATGGATTCTGTTCGAATTTTTTTCTAATGCAGAAATCATTGCTCAATGTCTCAAAGTTTAGATGATATGCATGCATCTTTACCTGATTTGAAATATAGGCCCCTATTTCTTCACAATCTTCTTGTTGATTAGTTGGTGAGATCTTGCTATCTGATTTGAGTCATCTTTGTCGCTTGACTTCTAGCTCACTCGAGTTGGCCCATGTAAGTCTACTTCCAAATTTGTTTGCATAACTCAACATTTATGGTGCTCATCGTGACCCACTTGCTTGTTAAAGATTTTCTGATTCGTCAAATAATTTGAGAGGATTATTCATTACCACTTGTCTCACTGCTAAAAACATTCGGTATCACTTACTGAAAGGATCGAGTTGTCTTTTGTAAATCGAAATGCCCCCTTGTCTGGTTGAAGGAAATTACCATCTCCTTTTCTAGAATCTTTCCTTCTAAACACAATGTTGCCCCCTTGTATTGGTTATTGCCCCTAAGTGTGCTTATGTCAACGACTCAGATAAATAAAGGTTTTAAGAGGCCTTTCTCTCATTTCTCTCCTTTTTAGTTTGGTGGAGGAATATGGGTCTAGAATGAGTCTTGAAATCTTGATCTTGCATTTTGAAAACAAAATTTATTTCAATGTGAGTCCAAAATAATTTGCTTTTGAAATCTTGCAACTCCTTGGTTATTTTCTTTCTTAGAAAAGAAATTATTTGCTCTTGTGTTTGGTAATGAGGTCTTCGGTGAAAATATGTCATGAGATGACCTTTTATTTCGAAGTGGAGGGCTCGAGAAAAAGCTCGAGATTTTGTATGAGAAATACTTGTCTCTTTTTGAACATTTATTTTTATCTGCATGAATAATAATGAGTAGTTTATTACTGATGTCATGAATCTTATGAAAAAGAATCTTTGCATTTTGAGAGCATTGTTTATTGTTCTAGATTGCTTGCTTGCTTGATTAGAAAGGACTTCTACAGGCACGTAATGTAGGCTGTGGTTTTTAGCTATGAAAGAAAAGGATTCATAAGGCTCAAAGAGTGTTTCAGGGTTTCAAAAACTGAAGATCACGATCAATAGTTTGACTTTTGATGTCATTCATATTTTCCTTTGCCGCTCTTTTTTTATTTGCCCCTTTTTTCTTCTTTTTCATTGCTTCGCTAGAGCATACTCACTTTATCTTGGTTATCACTTTTTCTTGTGATTTGGGCATGCCCCCTAGTATTTGAGTTTCTTGGGCTCTTTTGCCTTTTGGCTTTCTCACGGCTTTATCCTCTTTCTTGATCATTGAAATTTCACTTGCCCCCTTTTTTTTTTTATGTGGGCATGATCCCTAGCATTTGAGTTTCTTGGACTCTTTTTCCTTTTGGCTTTCTCACGGCTTTATCATCCTTCTTGATCATTGAAAATTCACTTGCCCCAAGTGTAGGGTGTGATCTTAGTCGGGATTTTTTTATGAAAGAAAAATTATCCAGGCTCAAAAAGGGTTTGCAAGGGATGTACTTATTTTAGAACGTGAAAGGAATAACAAAGATGGTCTTTCCTCATTTCAAGCGCAAACAACTATGATCAATAAACTTTGACCTCGTATAGTGTGATGGTTTATTCTTTGCAAAGATGCATTTCATGAGTTATGAGTAACAAGTTCACTACATACCATTATTCATACATTTAAAAACACATGATTCAAGAGTAATGGGGTAAGGGTGTTTATTCTTTTTTTTTTTTCACAATTGTTTTTCTAATTTAGTCACCTCAATGATGGAGTTGCTTGATTCACTTGTCATTCTACAAGTAGAATGTCAAAAATGTCATTTTTGAATAAACATCAAATTATTTTTTTGAAATCAAAATGCCAGATCAATTTTTTTCAAAACTCCAATAGGGAAATTGATTTTTGGTAAAGTAGATGAATTGCGTCTATGAGATCGCACAAGGCTTCAAATATGTGTTTGTGAATCTTTATAAGAAAACTCTCTCAGAAAAAATGAATAATGCTAATCGTAAACACGATTGAATGACAAACTCATTATTTTCATTGAAACTTTAGAAAATAAGTTCAACAAGAAAGAACTTATGACAACATCTTGGGCTATGAATACTGGCATGATAACATATAAAGGGGCTAAACATTTAGCAATCATTGATTGAAATTTCTGGAATATTTCAATCATTCATTCTCCTTGACAACGACATCTTTTCAACAGTCAATTGAAATCAAATGTAGATCATTCTCGACCTAATATCACCATAGCTTTATCTTCAAGATAGTTGATTTCTAGGAGTCGATGTGAAGCAATTAGCTATAGAAATGATAAGTGCCTTGGCAACCATCTTCAGTGAAACCGTTCTTCTCAGTCGGGTTAGCGATCTTACCTAACCCAATGGCTTGTTCAATCCTCTCAGCTATAACAACCAGGCCAGTAAAATATTGTGCAGAGCTTCTAACCAAGTATTCAAAGTATGGAGCTTTAAAGGTGTTGGAAAATAAACTGATCATTTCTTTTTCCAACATGGGAGGGTTAACTTGTGCAGCTACCTCACTCCATCTTCGAGCGTATTCTCTTATGGACTCTTTGTTATCCTTCTCCATAGCTTGCAAGCTTAATCGATCAGGGCCAACATCTATATTGAACTTATATTGCCTCATGAAGGCATAAACTAAATCCTTCCATTTTTTAACCTTGGTATTCTCCAACCGCATATACCAAGTGAAGGCAACATTACTCAGACTGTCTTGAAAGAAATGAATCAGCAGTTTCTCATCATGAACCACCTCAGCCATTTTGTTTCAATATGCTTTGAGATGAGTTATAGGGTATTGAGTTCCCGTATATTTAACAAATTCTGGCACTCTAAATTTTTTTGGGAATGACAACATTGGGCACCAAACACATCTCAGCAGCCTTTATAGGATCATATAGGTGAATTCCCTCAAATGCCCTCATCCTTTGTTCTAGGGCAATGAATTTGTTCAGCTCATCTTCTTTTACCATTTTGCCCTTTTGAGATTCATTCTCTGTAGAATTAATGGTAAACGACATTCTCGTGGGGTATGCTGGTTGAAAGTGCATGGCTTGTTGAAAATCAGATGACAACCCATTTGCCCCCAGATTTTGTGGATTGAAGGAATTTACAAGCATAGGTTCAGGCTGAGCTATAAGTGTTGCTTTTCCAGATTTATCTCTTAAGGCCTGCTCGAGTAGACTAGTAAGCCTTGCGACTTCTTCTTTAAGATTGTCCACCTCTTTTTGATGTTGGGCTTCCAACTGGGCTCTTTCTTCATCTTCCATTTGTCTTTTTCTCGAATGGGTTTCAATGGGGAACCTATATTTCAACCTGCTATATGTAAATCATGCAAAAAAATGTTGATTCAATTAAAAATGCATATGGAATGCAGACACGTCCTTCACGGGATGACAACCTAATAGGAAGATCCTAATTGTTGAGTGCATCAAAGGGTTGGTCATTATCTAGTTTCAAAGGGTCTCTCGCATGCTCAGTGATCGTCCATGAAAGGTCGATATGAGGCTTACAAGTAGTGTGAAAATAGAGGCCCTGAGTAATATCAGTTTGGCATATCAACCACTTCCAAGTAAACAATCAAGGGAGAGTTGGATGGTTTCACGAGTCTTACCCAGGCTAAAGCTATTGGGGTACCGTTACTTTCCCACTTATCCTAGATTTTCGGGTGTGTGCTCTCAACGTGATGCATGACAATATAAACATGGATGCATGCTAAAGCAGTAAATTCAAGAAAAATAAACAAATAAACATAACATAAAAAACATTATAACAATTGATAAACAAAAGGCAAAGCTTAGTCCATTAGTCCCCAGTGGAGTCGCCATTCTATCGCACCCGACATCGCGGCGGCCCTAAAAATTAGTTTTAAATCTTTGGAAAGAACGGATTTCTGGCATCCTGTTCTTTGATGGGAATATTCTTGTTTAAGGAGTCGCCACCTAGTATTATGGTCACTAGGAACCCTAACTGGTCAACAGAGATTCTATGGTTCGGGACTGGTTACGTAAAAGGGAAGATATTATCACCCCTTAAACGTCCTACCTGAGGCAGGCTGCATTGCTAGTTTCGTCTTAAATTGCTAAATGTTTATTTTTTTTTTTATGTTATGAAAATTTGCTTACAATATTCCTGACTCTGGCGCCCGTGAATATTAACTACGAATATTTCCAACTCTGGCGTTGATAAATATTACGTAGCTAAAAAAATAAATTTAAATCAAATGTTTTTTTTTTATTCCCGACTCTAGCGCCAGTGAATAAATAAATAATACTAGATTCATTTTTACACATGCACATATTTTTTATTTTTCTAGCTAAAATAAAATAAAATACAACGAAGAAAAATAATATAAATTTAAACCGGTATTTTTATTCCTGACTCTGACGTCAGTGAATAAACCAATAAATTTACATTATTTTTATTCATCCAAATAAAATAAAATACAACGAATAAAAATAATATAAATTTAAACCGGTATTTTTATTCTTAACTGTGGCGTTAGTGAATAAACCAATAAATTTACATTCTTTTTATTTAATGCATACACATTTTTTTTTTTTATTTTTTCTCTACCTCTTTTTTTTATTTTTCTGTTTTTTTTTTGTTTTTTTTGGGGTCGGGCCGGACCCAGCCCAGCCCAGCATATATATTTTTTTGGGGCTGGGCCCAGCTCAGCCCACATGGGCTGGACCCAGCCAGCGACCAGCTGGGCAAAAAAATAAAAAATACTAACAGCACGTGTGAATTGTTCACGCGTGCATGAACACTGGTGAAGGTAATTAAATTACCTTCACACAGTGTTCTTGTAACACTACAATTGCATTTTAAAATGAAGAAGCAAAAAAGGTGTGGCGATACCTGCTGCTGGAGATGATGAAGAAGGCTGCGATGCCGGTGGTCGTCTGTTCTCTTCTCCTCTGCTTTACTATGCCTTTGATTCTCGTTTTCCTTTGCTTTGTCTCCTGGTTCTGGAAACACTGAAGGCAGTAGCAGCGATCTCGTTTCCTCTGCTTGTGTTCTTTCCTTCTGCTGTTTTTCTTTGCTTGCGTTTTTGTCTCCTCTGTTTTAAGATGAAGGAAACCAGACAATGGTGATGCCGGTTGTCAATAGTCCTTGGTTCTTGGTTGTTCTTTTTCTGCAGGGACAAAGGCCATGACTGATCTGTGACTCTACCCTGCCTTTCTCCCCCTTCTCTGTATATTTTTTTTTGGGTTTTATCTGCTCTGTTTCTGTGCTGTGAGTTCTCTGTTTTTGGGTTGTTTTTCTTCTTCTTTTCTGGGTTTTTTTTGCTTGCGTTTTTCTGGTTTTTTCTGGGTTTCTTCCTGCCCTGTTTCTGGTTTTTTTCCTCTGATTTCCTCCTTTCTTTGTGTTGGTTTCGTCCCCTCTTTTATAAGGCTAGATCTTCAAAAACCGTCTCCTTCACAACCGGAATCATGGCCTGTTGAATCGGATGCATTGATTTTCCTGTTGAATCGGCTGCCCAGGCGAAATGGAAGGGATGACGAACAATATTATTGCAAACGGCGCCGTTTGTGTGTTTTGAGGAATTTTTCACTTTGGTCCCTGGATGTTTTGAACTTCACAATTGAGATCTTAATCATTAATAATCAATTTCTAATTGTACCCTTGGATTAAGTCAATTGAATCCTTGATTTATAGTGCCATTTACACAACAGTCCTGAGTTTTTGGACTATTCAATTTGGTCCTTGGACTTTAATTTTCTAGCAATTTTTCCTTGAATCAGCTCCAAACTTTGATATTTTTTCAATTACACCCCTGATTCCTTTAATTAATTAAATCAAAATTTAATTAAGTTCTCAAACTCATTAATTCTTCAATTAAAATCTTGATTTCATTAATTAAAATAATCTAAATTTTAATTAAATCAATTCTCCAATTAAGCCATTGATTTAATTAATTAAACTAGTCAAGAGTTTAATAAAAATCTTTAAACTTCCAATCATGTTGCCCTTAACCCAAATTTTAATTCATTCTTTTTTTTTTTTTTTTTTTTAAGGAGATGAGGGCTGTTAAGGAAGATTACATGGGAAATTAAAAATACATTAAGAAAACAAGGAATCTAAAGACCTGACTAGTTAGTCCAGTTCATGATACATTCAGGATTCCTATAAAGATCAGAGCCTGTATAACTGAAATTTTTAACAAAGGACTTCAACTAAAAGGCCAACCGATGAAAGGTGAGGTCAAAAATCACATCCCAGTTTGGAGTTTTGTTATCAAAGATCATGTGGTTGCGCGCTATCCAAATTGACCAGTATAATCCTTTACAGAGAAGGGTAATTGCCTGAAGCTGGAATTTTCCTTTTACCATGTTGGACCATTCCTGAAGGTTATGATATGGTTCTTTTGGTAGACAACCTACACACCCAAACCAACTAAATAGTCTACCCCAAAGAGACCATGATTTTGGACAAAGATGGAAGAGATGATGTATAGTCTCAATCTCCTTGTAACAGAAAGGACAAAGAGCTTCCTCATAATTGATGATTCTCCTCTCAGCTAAGAAACCCTTTGTGCAGACATTGCCATTGAAAAGAAGCCATATGAACACATCTATTTTTGGAGGTGCAAACCCTTTCCAAAGCAAAGCAGGGGAGTGAAGATGTCCTGAAACATTTAAACCGTCAAAGAGATGGCACCCAGAGGAGACTGTGTAATTGTTGGAGCTATGATGTTTCCAAATCTTGTTATCTTCACCATCAGAGAAGATTAGGCCACGTTCCACTTCTGCTATCAAGCTTTCACACATGCAGAGTTCTCGGGATCCCTTTATGCACCTTTCTACCTCTTCTTTGGTGACAATCCCCTTTTCATTTACATTTACTTTAACTCCTACATGCCAAACATCAGTTATATACTTAGCATTGGTTGGTTGATCAGTCCACTGTGGCATTGCCACCATTGGCACTCCTAAGCTCAATGCCTCGAGTGTTGAGTTCCACCCACAATGAGTAATGAAGCATCCAACTGATTTGTGAGCCAGAACTTGTAGTTGAGGACACCATTTTATGATTAGGCCTATGTTTGATGTCTCCTTTACAAAGTCCTTTGGAAGTTTACTCTCTTCTGACTCTCTTACTATCCATAGGAAGCACCTATTGCTTCATTTAAGACCCCAGGCCAGCTCTGCCATTTGTTCTTCTCCGACGGTAGCCAGGCTTCCAAATGAGACATACAAAACTGACCCTGGTTCCTTTAAGTCCAGCCACATCATGCAAACATCTGAATTGGGCTTGAAAAGGTTTAAGCCATAATCTTTGTCATCTCCCAACTATTTGTCCAAGAACATTGATGGAATCATTGGTCCTATTGGTTTGATTGGCCATTTATTGATTCTCATCCAGTTCACTACTTGGTACAGAAATAGCAAAATGTCAAGCAGTATTCAACATCCAATGAATGAACAAAAGAAATGACTATATTATTAAAGAATAGGAGTTCACACTTCAACTTCAAGCTCATTAAAGTTGTTCCATATCAGCCATCTTGCTTCAAGAAAATTTGAGAACTGACCAAGAAGGAGTTCTCGTATAGCTGGATATGAACCTGCATCACTAACAAATGATGGTAGATCATTGAACTCCAAATTTTCCAACAAAGGCAAGGACACAAGCGGCATGAAAAAGAACAACAATAACTGCACAAGATTGAGTGAAAAAAGGACCACCTTCTATGCCTTTATTTCGATCCACATCTAATGCCCAATATATCTACCAATAAGGTTGGATAAGATGTGAGGCATTGTGAGCTTGTAATGCTCGAAATACTTATTAATGTTTGTTGCCATCTCGCCTTCCTTGGATCCATCAAAGATTGGTTCCAAATTGATGGAATAGTTTAATAAAATATCATTCTGCAATGATGGATACTTCTCAACAAATTGTTTTTTTCTGAACATATGAAGGTCCACGTCCTGGATTGAACTAGATAAATGTCTTCAAAATATATGCCCAAGCAAATCATAGGACAATACATGTGCATTATTGTGAAGATATTAGAATCAAAAGTATCTTCCATCGTGGGTGATAAATCACCTCATTAGTTATGTAATTTGCTTTATTTGGATTAACGAGTTTCAATAATTATTATTTTCTAACTCTAATTTCCTAGAAAAAAATAAAATACAAATGCACTGTGCATAAGGTGACATAATTTAAATCATTTGGTGCTTCTCAACATAGCTACTAGTACATTAATGTTAGTATCAGAAGTTCCACCTTCGCTTGTAGCCTCGATAGCTATTGGGCGGAATCCAGGACCGGTGATGTACTGATCTTTGCTCATAGGAGGGGTAAGCACACTGAGACAATATTTAACGTGGTTCGGCAAATTACCTACATCCACGGGAGAGATCAATACTAGTTAGAGATAGAGAAAGAATACAACACATGAAGGAGGATCACATCCACTCAACTCCCATCTCTCATTGCTACATAGGGCAGCAGTTGCATAAGGCAGCAGGGCTGCTGGTGGCAGCCCTTCTCTTTCTTTCTCTTTTCTTCTCTCTTTTGTAGCTCTCCTACAAGACTCTCTCTCTCATTTTGTGCTGCACTCTTGGTGTCTATTTATAGGCTTCAATGACAGCTCCTCTTACTTCTTTGTCAACAATGGTGGCTGCCAAACTTACCAAACTTTGACATTAGACAATGGTTGTTGGCTGCCACCAACAACCCACCATTGTAGCCTCCTTCTTTGACAATGTCAAGGGGCTGGAAATGCTATACCAGCACCCCTCTTTGACTCTCATATGACAGCCTTCTTCTTTGATAATGGCAACATAATTGGCAATATTCCAACAATCACCCCCTTTGCCATTTATGTGGGCAATTGTCATCTTGCTTCTTCAGCACATGCTTTACTGGAGCGTTCTGAACCGGGCTCCTTTCATGGCCCTCACACCTTCTCTAAGGTGTCTCCGTTTGTCGTCATGTGACGGTCTGAACTGGGGCTCACGATCGTGGGGCGTGTTGGTGCACGTGGGCAACCTCCTCTCCGGCGCGTGTTGGCGCCTGCGGGCATGTCCCACGTCAGAATTTTACATCGTTTTCACTAGTGGCTTCATCTCTTCCTCCTCTACACAGGGGTATGGTCAAAACATCCTTTTGACAACTTTCATTTTTGAGCAAAAATCAAACACCACTTTAAACCATCAGCTCTGATACCAATTATTGGTGGGAGAAACCACTGGTGGTGGCTTTGAAACACTCAGAGGGGATAAAACACAAGGTTTTATTACAAAATCCAAAGCTTACAATTAATTAACAAAAGCTTAACACAATACACGCCCTCTCTCTCTATTCTCTTTCTAGTGTTTCTCTCAATTCTCTCCACATACATTAACAGAAGCTGGGCACTCTATTTATACACGAAATCAAAAACTAGAAAATTCAACCTTCAAGTGTGAAGGCGGCTGGCGGCTGCGGTTGGTGGCTGGTCGGTTGGTGGCAGCTGTGGTTGCCTTCCTTGACCTTCTGGATGTTGAGTTTAATATTCAACAAATCTCCCCCTTAAACTCAATTGAGGGATATCATGCCAAGCATGAACTTTAATCGGATAAATACTTCTCCTTTTAATGGATTTGTGAAGATGTCAGCAACTTGATCGTTTGTGTTGCAAGATATCAGTTGGACTTCTTCATTCTTCACATGTTCCCGGATAAAATGATGACGTGTATCAATGTGTTTTCTCCTTTCATGATACACTGGGTTCTTTGCCAATGCGATTGCTGATCGATTGTCAATATAAATCCCCGTAGGATTTTCTTGAGGAAATCCCAAAAACTTCAGCATATTCCTTAACCATATTGAATGGCATACGGCTGAGTTGGCAGCAACATACTTAGCTTCACAGCTTGATAATGTTACAATCGATTGCTTCTTGGATGACCATGTGAAAGATATGTCTCCCATGAAAAAGACAAACCCTGTTGTGCTTTTCCTTTCATCCAAATCTCTACCCCAATCACTATCTGAGTAGCCTACAAGATTAAAATCTTTACTTGAGGTATAAAACATACCTTCATTCATTGTGCCTTTGATGTAGCGAAGAATTCTCTTGGCTGCATTCAAGTGAGACTGGTCTGGTGTCTCCATGTATCTGCTGATGAGTCCGACTCCGTAGAGTATATCCGGTCTGGTACATGTCAAGTACCTTAAGCTTCCTACTAAGCTTTTGAAGTAAGTTGGATCAACATTTCCAACCTTACTCTTCCTCAATTCCACTCCATTCTCAACTGGAGTTGATACCGGATTGCAGCTTTCCATCTTGAACCTTTCAAGAATATCTTTGGCGTAACTGCTTTGGGATACAAAAATCCCTTCTTCTTTCTGCGTTACTTCTAAGCCAAGAAAATGTGACATTAAACCAATGTCTGTCATCTCAAACTCCTGTACCATGCTTCGTTTGAAGTTTTCAAACATGGTAGGGTTGTTGCCGGTGAATATCAAGTCATCAACATATAGGCACGCAAATAAGATGCTGCCATTACCTTTGAATGGAACCTTTGTGGTATTTCCAAAAGTAACTAGACCTTGTTTGGTCTCATCTAGATCACCAAATAACTCTCGGTAGCCGCACATGTGATTACTGGCTCTAGTATCTAGATACCATATATTTTCCTGTTTCTCGCCAAGTTCTTGTTGGACAAGAAATGCAGCTTCTTCTCTGTCATCCTTATCTACATAGTTGGCTTGCTCACGTATCTCTAACAGAGCTTTTCTTCTGCATTCAGTGCTATAGTGCCCAAATTGATTGCAACTATAACATTGGATATTCCTCTTGTCACGGTTATTGTAACCGCCTCCTCTTCCTCTAGGAGTGAATGCTTGTTGTCATCGGCCTCCTCTGGTGGTATTTCTGCCACCTCTTCCTCTAAATCTTGTATTCCAAGAACCTCTTCCTTGGAATCTCTGGAATCCTCCTCTGGATTGTTGACTTCCTGCTTAAGTGGTGTATCCACTTGTTGAAGTCTCCCTTTGCTCATATCTATCCTTGAGAGACAACTTTGCTTGTAAGGCATGTTCGATGGCCTTATCTCCATTTCTCTTTAGAATCTTCTGCTCATGAGCTTGCAAAGAACTCATAAGTTCATCCACTGTCAACTTGTCCACTTCTTTGGACTCTTCAATGGCGACAACAACAAAATCAAATTTTGGATCTAGGGATCTCAAAATTTTTTCTGTAATTCGAGAATCGACGATGGCTTCTCCATTTCTCCTCATCTGGTTGACTATCACCATAATCCTTGTGTGATAATCAGAAATAGATTCTAAGGATTTCATTTGCAATAACTCAAATTCACCTCGCAAAGATTGAAGACGAATCTTCTTGATTCTGTCAGCACCTTTGCATTTCTGTTGGAGAGCCTCCCATATATCATGTGATGTTTCAGCGGAAGCTATGATCTTGAATGTGTCTTCATCAAGACCTTGATAGATGATGGTCTTTGCTTTGTTGTCTTTCTTTCTGTTGACTTTCAAGGCTTGCTTTTGTGCCTCTTGTAGAGCATCTACTTCTTTGGACTCTGGTTCATCATAACCATGTTGTAGAATATCCAAACACTCTTGTGAACCGAGGAATGCCTTCAATCTGATGCACCAACTATCATAGTTGTCTTTGGTCAGCTTCGGGATGAGTGTATGTGTACCTTCTGTAGTCATTTTGCTCTTTTAATGACTATATCGCTTTCTGGGAGCTGAATTTGGCCAAACGGACACTGTAGATTGATCCAGAATGGTCCAAATAGTAGGGAACCGATCTGACTTTGTAGAAATCGGGTCAGAAAATGGGTGAACCGCTCCAAAAACCAATTTTGTACGGCGGACGGTTCGCTGGGTTGAACCGAGAATATTCTGGGAATATGCTCTAAGAGCGATGGCGGCTGGAAAGCGGCTCGGCTCGGCGCGGAGGACAGCTCGGCTGGACTCGGCGTAAACGGCTCGGCGCGGCTCAAATATGGCGCACGTGTGGCTCAGTCGTCTTCAACCTCTGGGCGCGTGGGCTGCGCGTGGGCGATCTGGGCAGATTCTTCAGGCGGCGCGTGTGGAATGATCAAAACTTGTTTTTGACAACTTTGAAAATTCGGATATACCACAAAACTCTTTTGTTTTCTGACGAACGGGGCTCTGATACCAATTGTTGGGCGGAATCCGGGACCGGTGATGTACTGATCTTTGCTCATAAAAGGGGTAAGCACACTGAGACATTATTTAACGTGGTTCGGCAAATTACCTACATCCACGGGAGAGATCAATATTATTAGAGATAGAGAAAGAATACAACACATGGAGGAGGATCACATCCACTCAACTCCCATCTCTCATTGCTACATAGGGCAGCAGCTGCATAAGGCAGCAGGGCTGCTGGTGGCAACCCTTCTCTTTCTTTCTCTTTTCTTCTCTCTTTTGTAGCTCTCCTACAAGACTCTCTCTCTCATTTTGTGCTGCACTCTTGGTGTCTATTTATAGGCTTCAATGACAGCTCCTCTTACTTCTTTGTCAACAATGGAGGATGCCAAACTTACCAAACTTTGACATTAGACAATGGTTGTTGGCTGCCACCAACAACCCACCATTGTAGCCTCCTTCTTTGACAATGTCAAGGGGCTGCAAATGCTATACCAGCACCCCTCTTTGACTCTCATATGACAACCATCTTCTTTGATAATGACAGCCATCTTCTTTGACAATGGCAACATAATTGACAATATTCCAACAATAGCCAGCTCTTTCCATTTCTTGGAATTCATTTTCATTTCTCTGCCTCTATCTCCCTCCATCACTTCTTTTATGCAAATGGCAATCTCTTCTCTCTTCACAATTCCATGCTCATCAACCTTAGCTCTGACACCCACCTTCCAAGCATCTTCAACGAGTTTAGAATTCGTTTGTTGATCACTCCATCCTGGCATTGTCACCATTGGCACACCCAAGCTCAATGCCTCGATTGTTGAGTTCCAACCGCAATGTGTGAAAAAACATCCCACAGCCTTATTTGCTAGCACTTTCACTTGAGGACTCCAATTCACTAGCAATCCCTTATTCTCCACTTCTTCAACAAACCCTTCTGGGATCTTCCCTTTCTCAGAATCCATCACCACCCACAAGAATTGAAAATTACTCCTCTTTAAGCCCCATGCAATTTCCTCCATTTGCTTGTTGCTTAGAGAAGCACAGCTACCAAAGGACACATATACAATTGATAGAAAAAGATGCGTCTATTTCACAGAGACTAATACCGTAGTCATCCTCATCATCAATACTCTTGTCCAAGTATAATGATGGGATTGTTGGTCCAATTGTCAATAACGGGCAAACTTTTGACATTGTATCCACTACCTGAAGGAACAACAAAATATTTGTGGAGATTTGGACCCTTAATTTACATAACATAAAAACACAACAAGTTCAAATTATTTATCTCTAAATATTCATGATTCTGTTACCTTTACTGCTAAGAGTTTCAAATTTTAATTATTTACAATTCACAATTATTTGGGATGGAATTGATGAAATTAATTGGTTTGGGATGGAAATAGAAAGAGAATGAGATTTTACCAGAAACCGTAAAAGAAGTGCAAATAGTTTTAAAATCCAATTATGCGGTACAAAATTGCCTACCTCACACTCCAGCTTGTAGAAAGTGTTGATGAGGATCCAATCAGCCTTGTCCAAATTAGAAAACTGACTCATGGTCATCTTAACATTAGCAGGATATGAATCTGGCAGAACAACAAATGTTGGCAAGTCTTGAAGCTCAAGCAGTAGTGGTAATCCCTCGATCAACACAGGGGTTGAAGAAACTGGCATCTTTAACACTTCATGGTAGACATTGTAAAAGATGTAATCAACAACACAAGCATGTGTAAAAAAAGCAGCTGCAAATAACCCGAAATCCTTTGCCACATCGAGAGCCCAAGCCAAGAAAGGCTCGTATATTACAGCATGGATAGGGCTTGAAGAGGTTTGGTATCTGTTGATGAGATCTGATAGGGTTTTTGGACCAACATCATGTAGGCTTGAAAGATAGGGCTCCCTGCTACCAGCTTGATTAAATCCATCATCAGAGCCATCTGATATGGTATCGAGTTGAATGGAACCAATTGATGAGCCAAGCTGCCTGGACTTGGATATGAATTTGGTGATTACGAAGGTGACTTTGAGCCTTTTGGAGACCAGACGCCTAGAGAATTGCAGCATGGGATTTATGTGGCCTGCGCCTGGCAGTGTGGAACTACTAGTACATGGCTCCTATTAACCATCTTTTCCATCTCTCTCACCTTCTCCGTAGGGCTCATTATTGATTCATTTCAATAGTGAAAAGAGTCTTTTGGAAGTGAGTGGATGGTTAGGAACTCTCCACGTTATCAACGATGACATATACTGCAGACGAGTCAGATGATCCTCCCTCCCACCTTCAATGGTTCTCTCTCTTCTTTGATATTGAACATTACCGAAAAATTCAAAATATCCTTCGAAGTTACCGAAATATGAGAGGATGTCCTTTCCACAACACACCCTCTGTTAGCTCTTATTACTGGCACACTTGCCCTTGCCCTCCTGCTATGATGCTAGTTAGTGCATTGATAACTAAATATTGAGTTTTATAATTTATATAAATTTATTTTTATAATGTTATTTTAATTTTGTGATTTAAATTTTATAGATTAATATGATTGATTTGGTTTGTTTTTTTTAATTTATATTTATATTTTATTTTTTGATATCGGATTGATTGAAAAATAAATTTAATAAAATTTTTTATAGGATTATCAGAGTCTTATAATTCAAGAAATAGATTTGATAGATTAATATGAGTTGATCCGAATTGATTTAATATATTATCATTTTAATAGTCTTAAAAAATATAATCTTGATTTTTTAAATTTAAATTATATTTTTATTTGTTATCTAGATTGTTTTTAAACTTATTAAGTCAATCGGGTCATATAAAATAAATTCTTATATAATTTAAATTTTTTTACTAGAAACACGTTAAGAATAATTGAATTCTTTTTCACATTCAAAAGAATTTGATCCAATTATATTGAGAATAATATTATAGTATAGTATGAAAGTTTCAATGCAGAGTTAAATAATCATAGTCAATTATCTTAGCATTGATGGCAAACAAAAATGTGCATAAGCAAATAAATTTTTTAATTATTTTTTTGAATAAATAATTCAATTTATTTTTATATAACTGGTTAAGTCTTTGATATGCTTTTATATTTCTAAATGTATTTATTATATTCTTATAAAATTTTCAATTTTTTTAATATGTTTTTATCTCAAGTTTTTCTATCCAAATTGATATAATTATGCTTTTTATACCGAAAATATCCTGGAATTATATAAGAATATAATTTTAATTATTACCTATTTTAATAAACTATAGCAAGACTTGTAGTTTCAATACTTGGGATACAGGATAATGATTGTCCATGGGTCTTTTTCGAGATAGTGACTCGAGAAAGTTTTCACTTTCATTACACAGATGATAATATATCACCTATCAGTTTATGACGGCAAAATAGGGCCACAAAATCACCTAAAAACAATCCATCAATGACACAGTGGGCTGATTTTTCAAGCCACTATAAGATATTTGATTCCCGCTTTATCATGGGCTGATTTTTTTTTTTCAATCAAAAAATTAAATATATAGGTATTTGCAGCATGTTGTTTTACATGAATAATATCTTATGTAAATTAAATTAAAAGATTTATACATGCATCTAATTAAATAAATTATTAACCATTTATATTAATAAATAAATAAAAATCATCAATAATAACTAAATATGCATGTATAAAGGTCAGAAAACGGATGTAAATTAAGATATTTGATATTGCAACATGATTTATTCACCTTATTATATTCAATAACTATGTTTATTAAAATTATTTTTTTATTTAATTAAATAATAATAGAAAAAATACACACATAAACTCATATGAAAAAAAATATATCACAAAGTTTCACTTATTAGAAATATTATCTAAAAATAAATATTTTTTATCCTTAAAAATAAAATTCAATTATATAAAACACAAAAAATATAAATGAATTAAAATCTCTTCAAAAAATTAAATATATAAAAAAATAATTAAAAAAACAATTACTATTTTAAAAAAGTTAAATACAAAAACTAAAACAAATCAAAGAAAAGGGGCATTAATTTCAATATTAATTAAAAGGTTATTTAAAAATTATCTATTATTATATGCTGAATTGATCCACTTATAAAAATTATCTAAAAATCTTTACTAATAAACTCAAACTCTAATTCAAATAAGCCTTGGGCTATAGCAAACAAAAATAAAAATAAAACTCATAAATCATAAGTCTTTATCTGCCCAATGATCCTAAAAATCAATATGTTATTAAATACCACCCGTTTTGTTTTTCCTTGTGTAATTAGGATGAAAAAAAATTCCTTATAAGAAAATGATTTTAGAACATTAATAAATTCTAACCATACTTAGAAATTAAGTTGTAACTTATTAAAGATCCTTGTAAAATTAGAAAATTTTCAAAACAAGTTGTCACATCTTCGTAGAAAAAAGATTTTTACCAAATAGAAATTCTATAAGTCAAAAGAAAATAAATAATAAAATTTATATAGTCTGTTCTGATATATATTACAAGCCTGTACCGAACACCGATTCACCTGAAAGATTGCCTCAATATAAAAAATTATCTTTAAAATTTTGTGATAAAATTTTAATTTAATTCAATAATTTAGTTTAAAATTATATTTAATAACGTATAATTATACCGTACTTTTACTATATAATTCGAATCTACCTTCCATAAATAAACAAAATATTGAAGGAAGAGAGACTTTGGGACGCCTCACATCACGGGTGACCACAGGAGAGGTGGATGCTTTGGAATTTTGAATGCCAAGTCTGTCAGTTTAAAAACAAAAAAAAACAACTATATATGCACGTCGTTTAAGGACCACCCACAAGTTGGCCTACTGGTATTTCCATTTACAATTTTGGGGACGAAGAACTAGCTACCTACTGATTACTCCTTTCAATGTTGACAACTATCCAACTATAGATATTAATTAATCGGCTTATTTATTGTTATATTTTTATTAATATGTGTGTTCAAATCAGCTTGCATGCACCTCGACTAATTACACGAGATTTGAAATTAACGACCATATAAACCTCAACTGGCCATCAATATTAGCAACCACAAGGCTTGAACCTAAGAGCTCAGGAGAAGGAAACATTTTAATCCCAAATTCTTACTATTGGGTGAACTACTAGATAATTGGCTTATTTTATACCAATTATTCACAAAGGCTTATTCTCCACTTCTTCAACAAACCCTTCTGGGATCTTCCCTTTCTCAGAATTCATCACCACCCAACAAGGAGGAGTTCTCGTATAGCTGGATATGAACCTGCATCACTAACAAATGATGGTAGATCACTAAACTCCAAATAATTTTAAGACACGAGGAGATAGTCTTCGAGCTGCAAAAAATCAAAATACCAAAAAAAACAACTAGATTATGATATTTTGACAAGATATGATGGAAAAAGGAAGAAAATTGAGGTTAAAATCCAAACTTCACCAAAATTGAAAGGAAATATTGAGGTTGAAATCCAAACTTCTAACAAGTTTAATTGACTTATTTAAGGACTTAATTAAAGAAAAAATAAGTTTAAAAGTCTATTGGATAAAAATTGAAAGAATTAATTAAATTTAAGGACTTAATTAAACTTCTAATGGATTTTGTGGATTTAATCAATGACTCAATTGAAAAAAAAAAGCAAGTTTGAAGGTCTAATTCGAATCAATTCACAAAGATTGTAATATTAGAGACAATTGAAACTTTAAAATGTTAAATTGGTGTAAATAGGAGCTTAATTAAAAGAAATTTGAAATATAAATTTCAATTGAAGACCATATTGAAAAAGAGAATGCTATTATTTAATAATTTAATATATATGAATTAAGCTAACTCATGTGGAGTTTATATAGCTATACAGCAAGACATATAAAGAAATAGAATAAAATAAATTATATAAAATGCTTGATCATCTCTTTTAATTAGATAATTGAAATATTTTTTTTTATTTTTTATCCTTTTATTAATTAGGAAATGATCAAGAATATTTACCTTGATTATTTTCTTAACATGTCACAATTTCTTAACACGCTCCCTCAAACTCATGATAATTTTACTTTTCATGAGTTTAACGTATATTAACACTATTTATATTGCCGTTGTAACCTCATCTACTTGTCAAAATAATCACAATAAATAAACAATCTTATTTGGTCATTAAATAAAATTTTGGTTGAGGTTGTTATATATGCTTGCAACAATAAAAAATCAGAGGGAACAAAAATGTTCAATAAATCAAATTCCAAGTCAAACTTTCATGCTTGCTACTTGGATGTAACAATAAACAATGAATACCATAAAGGCATAATGATGGTTTTTATAACAATAACAATGAGAGTATTCAAACTATTTAAATAATAGAGATTTTAGGGATGATGAATCAACAAATCATGAATTGATGTATCATTAAAAAAGATAATAATTAAAAAATCATCTAGAGAATGAAGAGGATTGAAACAAGTTGTTTTAAAGTGGTTAAATAAACAGCTTAAAATAGTCTGAAATAAAAACAGAAGCTAATATTTAGAGCAATAACTTGCTTTGATACCAAATTAAAACTAAGAAATGAATAGCATGGTTCAAATGGAACTCAACAATGTTATATATATATATATATATATATATATATATATATATCAAAAATTAAAATATAGAGATGTTATCTAATCATAGTGTGATCTTCAAGAGATGTTATTTAATCCTAGCATGATATTTAGAATTATAGAATATACATACTAGCTAGCATTATCTTCACAATCTTTAGCATG
This sequence comes from Populus alba, assembly GCF_005239225.2. NCBI lineage: Eukaryota > Viridiplantae > Streptophyta > Magnoliopsida > Malpighiales > Salicaceae > Populus > Populus alba. Next base: position 19,898,524 of record NC_133300.1, on the reverse strand, counting down.
ATGTTCGATTGTGAGATATCTAATCTTTAGCGTTGCAAGGTACTGTAGTCTTCTTCCATGCTTAAGTTGCTTGATTGTTGATCATGTGGCGATTCTTTCTCACTGGTTTGGTGAGGTTCGATGCTTGTATGTAAGCTTTGGAAACTCATTTCAACTCATATATCAATATATAAACTATAATATTCTTTTTATTATTTTTAATAGCATTTTAAAATTCTTTTACGTTGTTTTCAACGTTAATCAGGAGGTTATGATGTTGACTTTGCACATTTCATATGGTTTTTTTACATACAAATTTCAATAATTGTACCAATTATTCTTATTTCCTTCATGAAAATCTTTGCTAAAAACTTATTAAAACACCAAATAATTATTTTTAATCAATGATTAACTTATTCAATAATTAAAACACCAAATAATTGCACTATTCTTCGGTCAATGATTAACTTATTCAATAAAACGGGAGAATAAGTTGAATATTTTTAGTTGTCAATGATTTGAGATTATTTCCTTTATATCACACCAGTTGTTTAATCAACAAAATCCCATTTAGATCTTCACTATCAACATGGATTGCATTACACAATGGGTTACGATATAAAAAAAAATGCCTACATTACAAGAAAGCATTTTAGTGGCAAATGGGTTAATCCTGAAACCTTCCAATTGGTTTGCTTAGGGAGCCCATGTTTCAAATCAAATAGTTTTAGAGTTGTCTAGATGTGATGTTGTCGACTCAGCTAGTTTAAAAGCAAGTTGGATGAGTGGTATAAATATAGTTTGATTTTTAATATAAATCTTGAGGTGACATAATTTTTTTAAAAACTATTTAAAACTATTGAGACTATTATAGAATGTATAGCATATATATTTTTGAATAGGAAATTAATATAGGATTATTCTAATGTTGTAATCCCTATGGTTAATGACGTGTTATGCCCCACATATATAAATAGGAAAGGTTGAATAAGGCCAACCTAAGTCATTTTATTATTCTCAACTTGGTATCAGAGCTTTAAATAAACTAAAACACCTCTTCTCCTCTCTACAATGGATTCCTCCCAGCCGGTAGCCATCTCTCCCTCTGCAGCAGCACCAGCAGTGTCATCCTCCTCTTCTACCGCAGCACCACCTTCTTCTTCACCTTCGGTTCCGCAGTGGCTACAACCTACAAATATTGGCCATGCTCTTTTCAACCCCAATAATGCTCCTCTGTTGCTGTCCTTTTCTACAGAAGCCATTGTCGCTTCTGCTGTGGCAATTGTGTCCCTCTCTCTCCCGCACTCATTAGGTCATCTCTTTGAAACTGACAAACACCAATTATTTGTATTGGTGAATGCAAATGAAATAATATCTTCAAGGCCAAGGAGTTTTTAGCTTTGTTGATGGTTCAAACTCCTGCCCCTCTCCACATATTCTTACTGTCGATGGTGTCTCTCTGCAGGTATCTCAACACTTTCTTTGTTGGAAACAACAAGACCAACTCATTTTAAGTGCCCTGGTCTCTTCGTTATCCATGGAAGTTCTTCATCTTGTTGTTGATTGTCCAACCTCATGCTCTGTCTGGCACACACTTGAGCAAGCTCTAGCTTCCACATCCAATTCCCGTATTATGCAACTTCATGGCTCTTTTCAAGACCTTCAACAAGGTGATGAATCGGTAACTCAATTTCTACAAAAGGCTAAGGCTTTATTTAATGAGCTAGCCGCTGTTGGCCAGCCTATTTCACTAGCAGATTTCAACTTATATGTGTTTCGTGGCCTTCACGGAGAATTTAAGGACTTAGTGACAAGTCTTGTTACAAGGGCAAATCCTCTTCAATATGCAGATTTTCTTAGTAATTTGAATTTCACCCTTTTCTATTTTATGTCAAGGATCTCAACACCATTGAAGTACTCCTCTCAGGACAGGGTAAAGATGGCCTCTATACTTTGTCCAGGTTCAGGTCTTCTGTCCCATCAATTCCTCAAGCCTATTGGTCTCCCTGCATTTATGCTTCTACTAATTTATGGCGCATGGAGAAGACGCGCCACCAGTGTTTCCATGACCAGAAGCCTTTCATCACTGTTCCCATGGCTGTACTGTTCTTGATTATGTTTTAGAGGTTATTTTTTGTAACTTTTTAAATTGTTTATTGTAATTTTTGTTTAGTTTTTGAATTTTTTATAATTTGTAGTGTGGATGTAAAAAAAGAAGAAAAGAAAAAAATAGTGAAAGTGAATGTGTTGTTTGTATTTTTTTATGAATGTTTTTTTATGATAAAATCGAAAAGAATAAAGAAGAATTTAATATTTTGATTTGTTTACGGTCAAGAATTATGAACTTACATGTAAGTTGTATTTCTAATATCCAATGAAAATAAAAAAATTTTTAAACTTCTTTAACACATCAAAGCCACGAAGCAACTTACCTCAGGTAGGGTGCGTTAGGGGTGCTAATACCTTCCCTAACCATAACCAGTCCCTTACCCGTGAATCTTTGACAAGATCAGTACATGTGGGTTTCCTAGTAGCCCTCAATTAAATACTAGGTGGCGACTCCAACGAACTGGAACCACATTGAGAACAATGTCTCATTTTGGTTGGGGGGAAAAGGGTAGTAGTTGATATATAAAAAAAAACTGTGTTTTCTATTTCATAAACCATTTGCAAAAATGTTGTTACTAGGATGGCAGAGTAAAAGGAGTTATTTTGTTAAAGTGACTCTTGAGATGCATCTTAGTAAACATTCTTAACAAGGTCTATCAGAATACTTCTTGAAATATTCAGGTTTACAAACTCTCGTATTGTTATCACTTGATTCTGCTCATATGCTCATTTAACAAGTATTCTTAAATCTTCATTTTCACACACACACTTTAACATATGATTGTGGGTTGCACATTAGATTATTAAAAGTCATATGAGTTGTTGCTCCAGTGTCAGCAACCCAAAATTAATAACCCAAAATCAGAAGTCATATGAGTTGTTGCTCCAGTGTCAGCAACCTAAAATTACTTAGTAAAAGTAGAAGAAGGAAAATTTACATGCATTGCACTAAGATTAGTGGAAGGGGGTCTGCCTTGATAGGAGAAATTGCCTCTATGATAGCACTGAATAGCAGAATGCCCAAATTTACAACAAATCTAACATTGGACTGAAGAGGTGGAAGAAGACGATTGACTATGTCATTGATGGCAATGAGCAGCTACGTGTCCCTTCTTGCTACAAATTTGACAGATGGGAATGTCAATGCCAGGACCAAGAATACCAGGACTAGAAGAAGGAACTTGATAAAGGCGTGGACCAGGTTAATAATGACCATGGCTCATAGGCGTCGAAGTGAGATAAAATCGTTTTAGAGAACAGAATCTGGCAGTAATCTAGTTGGTCAAAACGGATCTCTGGGTCTAATTCAGAAAATGACAATGCCGAGCATCCCGATAAGACTGAGAGTATGAAATAAGAACAAAAATCACAAAATTTGTGATGGAAATAGAGTTTTTTAGTGCAAACTCAAGTCAGTATCCTTCTCACGGCAGAATTCTTTGCCTTCTTGTTAGATATGCAAACGGGAATATCTTGAGCTTCTGATATCAAAATCAAACGATTCAAAAGCCCAAAATTATCTATACGTCCAGGACTACAACTTTGATGAAGGAGTCGAATTGAGATAAAATTGTTTTAGAGAATAGAATCTGGAAGTAATCTAGTTGGTCAAAAAGGTCCTTGATCTGACAATGCAGAGCATTCAAATCTGACTGAGAATCTGCCCTAAGAAAAATGATCTCTAGGACCTAATAAAGGTGTAGGTTAATATTTCAACATATCATGAGTGACATAATATAGCTAGGATGGTCAGATATCATACGAAACCAAGTCAGAATCAGAGCCTAAGTTGGAACCAAAAATTGCGACAGTAGCAGAACTATTTTTTTTAGTGCAAATTCTAAGGGATTTATCCATCCTTAAAGACCAGATAAAGAAAGAATGAATTTAGCATTATAAAGACTCCTGACTAATCTAAGAAAACCTGACAATTTTGGTAGCAAAGGGGAAGGATACAAAGAACAGAAAATAGCTTAAACAAGGTTTCGAAAGAAAATATTTCTTTCTCTGCTTTTGTCAATCTTCTAGCAAACATGAGCTAAACTTCTACACTTAGTTCAAAAGAGGTATACACCATCACCAGCATGTGGGGTCCAAAATTGAGTAATAACATGAGTCAACATTGATATTGCTTGTTTTTAAAAAATACAAGAAAAATCAAAATTTATAAAAAAGAAAGAAAGTTGAGGGACCAATTTTGAGGTCCAAACAACATTTTACCTATAAATATAGGTCCACAACTCAAAATACAGGGGGGGAATTTTGAACATTTGGAAGAGGCAACTTAAAAAACAAAACCCTAAAAAGCTTAACTCTCACCCGAAGCATCCGCCGCCCCCATCATCCAAAAGCTTTTTTTCTTTCACCAGCTTCCAGTCGCCGCTCACCATCACCTCCCACTCTCCCTTGCCCTCTGCCCAAAGAAAACCAGCCGCTCAAGTTCCCCCTAGCGGTTGCCCGATCTTCTCCTCTTTACCCGACCATCTTCTCCCTTCCTTTTGAAAAAAACCAGAAGACCAAGGCAACCACCCCTGATCTCCTTCATCCCTCTCTTGGTCGCATCTCTATTTTGGCTAAAAATCAGATAGCCCTTCCCAGCAAAAACCTCCATTTTCCCCTCTCAACACCGTCCTCACCGTCAGCCTTAGCACCGCCATTGTTCCTGCGGTTGTAGAAGGCCTTCCTAGCAATTTTTGGAATTTTAGGGGCTATTTTGTAAATTTTAAATTATTTAATGTAATTTTTGTATAGTTTTGAATTTTTTTATAATTTGTAGTGTGGATGTACAAAAAAAAAGAACAGAAAAGGAAAAGAAAAATATAGTGAAAGTGAATGTGTTGTTTGTATTTTGTTTATGAATTTTTTTTTTATGATAAAATTACAAAAAATAAAGAAGAATTTAATATTTTGATTTGGTCACAGTTAAGGATTATGAACTTACATGTAAGTCATATTTCTATTATCTGATGAAAGAACAAAAATTTTAAAACTTCTTTAACATATCAAAGCCACGAAGCAACTTACCTCAAGTAGGGTGCGTTAAGGGTGTTAATACCTTCCCTAACCACAACTAGTCCCTTACCCGTGAATCTCTGACAAGACCAGTACACCCGGGTTTCCTAGTAGCCCTCAATTAAATACTAAGTGGCGACCCCCAACAAATCAATCAAGTGAACAAAAAATCGCCAGCCAACGAGGCCCGATTGACGTGTGATAGAATGGCGACTCCACTAGGGAAGGTATTGTTTCTAACAATATTGGACTAAGCTTTGTATATTTGATGTGTTTAAGTTTTTGTTTTTTTGTCTACTTTTTGTTAATGTATTTTCCAAGCATTTTATAGAATTATTTCATGCATCAAGCACACACAAACTTCTAGGTTAGGTGGGGAATTAACGATCTGCCCTAGGACTATTGGTCATGGTTAAGATGCGAGAAACATCGAACTCATATCTAAGTGCCTGCATGGTAATGGCGGGTATACGTACCCTAACCATTTCTTGTAACACCCCTATATTGTCTTTACGAAGATCGTCATTGGGCAGATATGAGACCCTTTTGAGACCAGGTAGAGAATCTACCCATGATCACATAATGAATAGAACATGTCCTTAGGTTGTATGTGCTATCATTATTTGCATCAGGGCAAACCCTTCTTGAAGCATCTTGAACTCAAGACTTGTGGGTGACATAATGGTCATCATGCAGAAAATTTTCATTGTAGAGTTTGGGCAAGAATCAAGATTTTTGTTTCATCATACAAGAGTTACGACCATATGTCACTCCTCGAAGGGCGAGTTTATCATATAGATTATATGCTCATACATTTATCATGCATGCACCGGGATGAAAAGTAGGTTCCCTGACCCAAGGTCTACTACACTAGAATGAGAAAAGTTGAGAATGGGGTCCGATAAGACTTTTTGTCAAAAGGAAATTGAGAGCATCAAATGTGAAGTAGCTAAACTCAATCTACTTGAACAAGTGCTGAACTTCAAGAGTGGAAAGGGAATGTCTGCACAGCCTCCTATGGAAGTACTGTTAGCCCATGTCCCATACAAGGAAAACATCATTGACTTTTCTCCTCAGCGCTCCACCAGTAGGGGCTATAAACACTAAAGTGGCACCACCTCTCCTCAGTCATGAACAACAGCAGCAACGCCTTCAGTAATAAACAAAAGACAATATCCTTTTTAGTTCAACTGCACTGTTAATTGTTCACCAACTCCACATCTTGCAATGGCACCCAATAGTTGTCAGCCTTTTGCACTACAGCGAAAGCCTGCTTTCTAGCCACATCTGCTATGAACTCCATTGCAGTCCAGCAACACAAGATGTTGGTATGAAAAACATGACTTTACTTGGAACTTTAACATAGCAGAGCTGTCTCAACAGAGATCTATTTATGGATCTACCAATGGAGAATTCAAGAAGGAATGCAGTAGTTTCAGATCATCTACAATTTTATCCTAAGAGTGTTAGCATTAAAACGCAGAAGTAGAGAGAAGAGACATGTCTAGACTAAAAAACATGAAGAAGACTGAAACTTCAACAGAGCAGAACTCCCTTTATTGGTGCTTGTTTGTTGCACCATCGGTGAGGAATTGAAGAGGAGACATCATAGTTTTAGATTCATAGGTTTCTCTTTTAGTAGAGACAATGTGTGATTCCATACGTCGGCAGTGGCGATGCTGCGTGCTACCAGGATACCTAATGACCTTGAAAGGTTTCCACCAATCTTCAAACAATCACAACAAGCATAAAAAGATTGGCATGAGATTGTGAAGATAGCTAAAAGAGTTGAACAAGTTTACTAAGAATTCTTCCACTTGGGTATGTCACCCATCACAATGAGACCATCATCTTTCTGGGTAGGTCACCCATAAGAATGAGACCATTCTCCATCTTTTTTTACCTGGGTAGGTCACCCATAATAATGAGGCCATTCTTCCCCTTGGGTAGGTCACCCATAAGAATGAGACCACTCTTCCCTTTTCCACTTGGGTAGGTCACCCATCACAATGAGACCATTATTTTTTCTGGGTAGGTCACCCATTAGAATGAGACTATTCTCCTTTTTTTTTTACCTGGGTAGGTCACCCATAATAATGAGACCATTCTTCCCCCTGGGTAGGTCACCTATAAGAATGAGACCACTCTTCCCCTTTTCCACTCGGGCAGGTCACCCATCATAATGAGACCACACACGCATTTTTGTATTTGGTTAAAGGAGATCGCTAGCTGGGATCTCAGGTTAACCCAACCACACACAGAGTTTAGTTTTGGTTAAAAGGAATCGCTAGATGGGATTCCAAGTTGATGGGGATTGCTAGAAGGGATCTCGTATTTCGATATTGGTCAAAGGAGGTCTTCAGAAGGGACCTTATATTTCAGCTTTGTTTAAAAGGAATCGCCAGATGGGATTCCAAGTTTTTTTGGTTAAAGGAGATCGCCAGAAGGGATCTCGAGATGACTAAATTTTGATCATAGTTTTTGGGTTGAGGAGGATTGCTGTAAAGACAAAGTTTCAGAGCGATCAAGCTCCAACCAGATCAGTTTCAGGAGTTCAGTTTTGGTTTATCTTTATAAATCTTACTGCGCAAAATCCCTGCTCCGTAAGCTTTATAAAGAGGGGGCATTTGTTGTAACCCATTTTTGGGTCCCCACAAAAATAAAAATAAAAATAAAATAAATAGCCAAAAGAGGTTAGAAAAATAACAAGAGGCAGAAGCGTTCAGAAAATGGTCAGAAAATTGGTCAAGGAGTATAAAAATACAAAGATTGGATTTTTGACAGTATATTTTTGAAGGATGAGGGCCCTGTTTTAGAAGGAAAATTTAAATTTTGAGGAGAAAAGCCCAAATTTGGATGTTTATGGACTTAATTGGATTTTTAATTGGATTTATAAGGGATTTGATTGCAAGAAAAATTGATTTTTAAGTCAATTTGGGCTTTAATTAGAAGAAATTTAAGTTCTGGGGCCAAAATATATTTTTTAGCAATTTATTAGGTCCAACTAGGGGCTTAATTGCATAAATATTGAAGTTTAATGGCCAATTAGGGACTTAATTGAGAAAATCCGAAACCAGGGACCAATTTGGAAAAGGCGCGTAAATAGAGGTCCTATATTGGATTGATTCGGGGTCAAATTGAAGAAATTGAAAACTGGAGGATTAATTTGAAAAATGGCGTAGGGAAATCAGGCGACACGTCGCCTGTTACTGTTCACTTTCTTCCTCGAAAAGCTGCTCGAGTGGCTGCTTTCCAAGCGCATTTTCCGGCTCGTCTGGCCTCCAAATCCGACAAACCGTGCACCAGCCATTACTGCCCAATTTTCCTGCAACCAGCCTCTTCTTCTCTTTCCCTCTCCGCCGTTGGCCCTCATCCACCACCACCATCATCACTCGTCTTCTCACCGTCATCTCCACCTCAAGCAGCCACCAAAACGTCACACATGGTGATTGCATCATCTCTCTCTCCTCTGCAAAACTCTTCTCCTCTGTCACCGAGGCCTCCAGCAGCAGCAACAGCAGCCGCAGCAGCCGCAGCAGCCGCACCAACCATCTTGCAACCGTGAGTTTTCCTTCTCCTCTACAGGATAGCAGCAGCACCAAAGACCGCCAGGATAGCAGCTCTCCCTTCTCCTCTGCAGGACCTGTTTTGTTCTTCCTCCAGCGACGATCAGATCCTGCAACCAGCCTCGCCGCCTTTAGCCACGCCGGCCTCCATCACAGCACCACCAGCGACCGCCTCCTCCACGCCAGGTAAAGTCTTCTCCCCCCCTTTGCACCTGTTAGTTGAAGAAGCTTCCCTCCTGCATGCATAATTGTGTTGCATGCAGGAGAAGGGGAGGGGAAAATTAATTCCCCTCCCGACTGTTATCTTTTGCTGGGCCAGACCGATTCTGGCCCAGTCAGAGATAAAAGCTTAAATGGGCCGAGATCGGCCCAATCCTCTCCTGGACCGAGATCGGCCCAATCCCAATTCCTGTTGGGCTGGGTTTGGCCCATTCAGTTGGGCCGGCCCCGCCCACATAATATATATTATATTATATTATGTATTATAATATATTATATTATATATGTATATATATATATATTTTTTTTTTTCTTTTAAAAAAAATATATTCTGAAAAATCTTTGAAAAATATTGTTGATTTGCTTGCATTTTTTGGCTTAATAATGGTTTGTATTCAAAAAAATTCTAAAAAAATATTGTTGATTTTTCCTGCATATTTTTATTAGGGTGGATTAATATTGGTTTGTATTTTTATACTGTAAGAATACAAACTCAGTATTAAAATACCCGATTTTCATTAAAACATCAAAAAAAAAATATTTTCCAAAATTTTTTTTTGTTTTTTAAAATACGGCCTAGTCTCTCCAATATATATATATAAATATTATAACATCATATTTTCACACAACAAAGAAAATTTTCAAAACAATATATGTATTAGCATACATTTTGGCTTTAATAACCAGTTTATTCAAGCCATGAGAACTAGGCCAATATTTCAAAAATTCTAAAAATATCCTTTTGTTTTCTTTTAGTATTTGAGATTAAGAATTTATACGTAAAACGTATTCCTAAATATTATTAATAAAGTTTTGGTATAGACGTTAGAACGATTAGGATTTTACCCGATAAGATAAAGATTTTCTTACCGAGGAGGATTTGTTCTTGAACCATAGACAGACCAACAACTAGAAGTCCAATAACACCTTAGTTTTTATCAGACAATAAAACAATGCAGCTTACCTTAGGTAGGGCGTATTTGGGGTGTTAATACCTTCCCTTTAAGCAACCAGTCCCCGTACCCGATCTCTAAGACCAGTTAGGGTTCCTAGTGACCAAAATACTAGGTGGCGACTCCCATTCCATTTTCTACCAATAAAAGACAAGAATTTTCTTGTCTTCCCAATATCTACCACATAGAAATAGATTTACATTTATATTTTTTTATTAAAATGGAAACACAAGATTTTTCGCCGCGACGCCGCACACGTGCGACAGAATGGCGACTCCACTGGGACCTTGTAGACTAAGCTTTGTTTTTTGTCTGATTTGTTTGTGTTTTCGTGTGTTTATTGTTAATATGCCTTTCCTTTTATTTGCATATTTGTTTTTTATTTTACCCTTATTATTCATGCATTGTATAAAATTGTTTCATGCATCACTTACTTTTATTTTGAGAAGCACACACAAGCCTTAAGTTAAGTGGGGAATTAGCGATTTACCCTAAGACTATTGGTCAGGGTTTAAATGTGTGAAACACCCAACTCATATCTGAGTGTCTGCTTGGCAATGGTGGGCATACGTGCCTTAACTGTTCTTTGCAACGCCCCTATACTGTCTTTACGAAGAACGTCACTAGGCAGATATGAGACCCTTCAAGACTAGATAGAAAACCTACCCATTCTCACTTAATAAATAGAGCTTGTCCTTAGGATATGTATCTTACTTTCATCACGATTAATAATGTTAAATTCATCAACCCAGGTTTTGAGCTGAAATCATGACTAAGTACCTCTCTTTCCAAGAATTTGGACAAGAGTCTGAGTTGGCTCAGATCACCGAAGGAAAATGCCCAAGAATCGATGCTAGTGGTTTACCATGCATTACCAAGGTAAATCACATGGTAAACGACTTAGGGAAGTTATTGTCTATCATGGAATATGTTGACGAGACTCTGTTGGAAAGGCGATATGGGAGAATTGCACAAATAATGAGGTTGCCTATACAAGCAGCGGCGATCAAAGCCCTTCTGAATTTTTGGGATCCCAGTTATCGGTGTTTTACCTTTAGAAACATCGATATGACACCAACCTTGGAAGAATATGAGAGAATTCTGGACTTTCCAAATGACAGCCACAAAATCTACCACCGACGTAGATTTGAAGACACAGCTTCGGAGGTAGTCAATTTATTAGGCTTAGGAAAGATCAACCAATGTAGAGTCGCCGAAGGGGGTTTTAAATGGAAGGTCATTGAAGCCCGAATGAAGAAAAATGCCGAAGAAGGCAAGTTGGGAGATGAACGATATAGGTTGGTGGCCTTCGCCATCTTTGGACTAGTATTGTTCCCTTCTGAAGCTGGGGTCATCAGTTTAGAAGCAGCAAGTGTCTTCGTTGAATATGAGCATGACCGGATCAATCCTTCCTCAGCCATCTTGGGGGAAACCATGTTATCTCTCAATCACTGCCGAACGCATGGAAAAGGAGCTATGAGATGCTGCATCCCTATGTTGTATTTATGGATAATCAGTCATATCGAAACACCAAGAGACATCTTCAACAACTTTTGGTGGTTTGACTTGTGACCGTTAAAGATTACCATAGATGAGACTTGGAAGAATTGGGATGAGAAGACTTGGAGAGATAAGTATGCAGCCTTGCCAAGGAGAAACTTCAAGTGGAAAGCGTCGTGGATGAACAACGTTATTTGCACCATGAGCTGTGGAAGCAAGATATAGGTTCCTTTGATTGGTGTAACCGGTTACATCAGCTATGCGCCCGCCCTTGTAACAAGGCAGTTAGGCGGAATGCAATATACACCAAGAACCTTGGGTTTAGCTGATTTCATCGGTTTATTCAAGCACCAGCCATTCATCGAAGAAATGGAGCTTATCCGACAGGATTGAGAAATACCTTTGGAGGTGAAACGGGAAAAAGGAAGCAGTTTTGAAACCTCATTCAGCCAGAATTATATAGTTTGGAGGAATGAAGATTTTTCTGAAGTGAAGGTTCTCTCTACACAAGAACAGTCGGAAGCAACGATAGAACCACAGAAAAGAAAAAGAATGGATGATGAGGAAAATCTAAGAAAGCAGCTAGAGCAGTGTAGAATAGATCTCAGCAAAAGTAAGGGGCAGCGACAACTATTAGAGAACCAGCTAGAGGAAGAAAATACGATGAGGGTTTTCTTGAATCAGCGGTTAGAAAAACAAGAGAAGCAGTTAATGTCTCTAAAAGAATGGCAGAAAAGGGTCGAGGTAGCTGAAGAGATAACAACGAGGGTCCAGGCTGAGTTAAGGAATCGAATAGCTGATTATGATGAGTTGGTCAAGAAGAATGGAATAGCATAAAAAGAGTTGGCTAAGGTTAAGAGATCAACAAAAGGCGTGAATGTTGATAAGGAGATGATGGATTCTTTGAAGAAGGGAAGGAACCTTCTTTTAAAGAAAGTAGAAGATGAAAAGGAGAAGAATCGTCTAGCCAAGCTCGACATAGAAGAAGAAAGGAAGGTCAGAGCTCAATACATGGTGCAACTGGAGGAAGAGAGAAGTGCGAGAAGGGCCGCTGAGTCTGACATGAGAGATTACCAGAAGAGAGCTGAGTCTTCGAAAGGAAGGTTGAGGGCTTTACAATCGGAGATCGAGGTACGAGAAGAAGAGTTAAGGGAGTTGAGAAGCCACTACTTTGAGATGGAAGAGGAGATGAGTAAGGCTAAGCAAGAGCGTCAAGAATGCCAAGGCTACATGGATAGCTTTGCAGTTCAAATCAATTCCAAAATAGTCGAGCTGGATATTGAAAAGGAAGAGCTGTAGAGGGTAAGAGATAAGCTGACACGGTCTTAAGATATGGTCCGGGTGTTGGAAAGAAGTAACGAAGCCTTAAGAGCCAGCAATGAAATGATAATCGCGGATAACACCGTATTCCATGATAGGATAAGACATATGTCAAAACAAGTTGAGCACGTAGCCCGTTATGCGAAAAGGTTGCAATAGCAAGCCACCCAAGTTGGAAATGACGCTTCAAAGTATCGAGAATACATGGGGGCCATGGCCTGTTTTATTGGGGATTTAGCTAATAGGGGAAATGCCATTTAGAGGTAGCAATGTATAAGAATCTCTTTTCCTTTATCGTTTTTTTGTATGAGTCGCTTTCTTTTTATTTATAAGAAGTCCGTGACGTATTTATCTTCTTAATGTGTTTTGGTAAGCCACTATGATAAGAACTTAGCAAACCCTCCTTTATGGTAATCGAGTCAACTCATAAATCTTGCCTAAAGGATTACGAAAGTCATGAATCAGCTTATAAAAAATATATACACATTACATGTGCATTGCATTTTCATCACGCATTTTGTTTATCACATACACGCCAGATCGTGAAACATAGGTCCAACGTCTAGAGTTCACCAAATCCGGTCCAGATCAAGAATGGAGAACGAAGAAAGAGCTCATTTCGAGTCACGCTATCAGATCGAGTTAGAAGCCGTAAAAGGTGAAGTTGTTAGGTTGACCGACCTGTTCGAGCAACCTCTAAGAACTAAGAATGGGGAGGGAACGTCAGCACAACCACCCAAAGGAGCGCCAGCAGCTCATATCCCTCAAGCATCCCAAAACCAGGGGGCAAACTCGGCCAACGAACAACATTTGGTGCCTATCACCCCTATCCAGCCAACTCATCCTCCAATCACTATTGACTTAACAACGGAAGGAACCTCGGATAATGGGTCTCCTAGTTTGATGGACCAGGACAAGTTGTGTGCTTTGGAAGAAAGATTAAGGGCAATTGAGGGTAATGATTTGGTTTGACCCAATGCGAGCAGTTAAAGTATGTCTGGTACCAAACATTATGGTGCTAAAGGATTTTAGGATACCCGATTTCATTAAGTACACTGGTTTAAACACTCACCTTCGATCCTACTGCAACAAAATAGCAGAAGTAATTCGTGATGATAAATTGCTTATCTATTTCTTTCAAGATAAGAATAAAGTTTATCAACCCTAAACAAGGTGCATTTTGAAATCATTATCCCTTCACTCTCTAAAGAGTTTATCGTTGGTGGTCCTTATTTGAGCCAGAATGAATTTCTTCTTTATAAAAACCCAGATTAGGATCACACCCCACACTGGGGGCAATAAAAGATATTTCATAAAAGTTCTACGGGATGAGAGCCCGTAGATTTGAAAAAGATAAGTTAAAGCATTGGCAAAGGAATGACAAAGAAAGCATTGACAAGTCACACATTTCGGAAAAAAAGCTACTTGTGAAAAGTCAAAGACTTCTTCTCAAAGATATGATAGGGCAATGTGAGAATAAATCCAGCATACGACTCCAAAAAGCAAGCTCATGTTAAGAGAGAGTTTCATGAACTAGAAGAAGACGTTGGGGCCTATGTTTCAAAACCAGGTAAGAATGCATGCATTACATCTAATCATAAATCATTGCATGTATGTTTTTGGATCGTTACAGGAGGAGATCTTAGTGCATTCCAACAAGATTATGGACGAAGAAAGAATCATCGAGTTGATTCTAGAACAACAAGAAGAGAAGATAATGGTTTTCAAACCCTGCTAGCAGGAATAACGACATCGATAGCATTCGGTAAAAAAGGAATCGCCAAATGGGATTCCAAGTTGTTGAGATCGCCAGAAGGGGATCTCGTATTTCGATATTCATCAATGGAGGTCGCCAGAAGGGACCTCAAATTTCAGCTTTTGTATAAAAGGAATCGCCAAATGGGATTCCAAGTTGTTTGGTTAAAGGAGATTGCCAGAAGGGATCTCGTATTTCGATGAAAGGTCGCTAGAAGGGACCTCATATTTCAGCTTTGAATAAAAAGGAATTGCCAGATTAGGATTCCAAGTTGTTTTGAGATCGCCAGAAGGGATCTCGTATTTCAATATTCATCAATGGAGGTCGCTAGAAGGGACCTCAAATTTTAGCTTTTGTTAAAAGGAATCGCCAGATGGGATTCCAAGTTGTTTGGTTAAAGGAGATCACCAGAAGGGATCTCGTATTTCGATGAAGGTCGCCAGAAGGGACCTCATATTTTAGCTTTGGTTAAAAGGAATCGCCAGATGGGATTCCAAGTTATTTGAGATCGCCAGAAGGGATCTCGTATTTTGATGTTCATCAAGGAAGGTCGCCAGAAGGGACTCATATTGAAACCATTTCTTAGAAAAGCATGGAGTTTACTAAGAATTCTTCCACTTGGGTAGGTCACCCATCACAATGAGACGCATCATCTTTCTGGGTAGGTCACCATAAGAATGTGACCATTTTTCATCTTTTTTTACCTAGGTAGGTCACCCATAATAATGAGGCCATTCTTCCCCCTGGGTAGGTCACCCATAAGAATGAGACCACTCTTCCCTTTTCCCAATTTGGGTAGGTCACCACATCACAATGAGACCATCATCTTTCTGGGTTAGGTCACCCATAAGAATGAAGACCATTCTCCATCTTTTTTTACCTGGGTAGGTCACCATAAATAATGAGGCCATTCTTCCCCCTGGGTAGGTCACCCATAAGAATGAGACCACTCTTCCCTTTTTCCACTTGGGTAGGTCACCCATCACAATGAGACCATTATTTTTTCTGGGTAGGTCACCCATTAGAATGAGACCATTCTCCATTTTTTTTTTACCTGGGTAGGTCACCCCATAATAATGAGACCATTCTCGATGAAGGTCACGCCAGATGGGATCCCAAGTTGATGGGGATCACTAGAAGGGATCTCGTATTTCGATATTGGTCAAAGGAGGTCGTCAGAAGGGACCTCATATTTCAGCTTTGTTTAAAAGGAATCGCCAGATGGGATTCCAAGTTTTTTTGGTTAAAGGAGATCGCTAGAAGGGATCTCGAGATGACTAAATTTTGATCATAGTTTTTGGGTTGAGGAGGATTGTTGTAAAGACAAAGTTTCAGAGCGATCAAGCTCCAACCAGATCAGTTTCAGGAGTTCAGTTTTGGTTTATCTTTATAAATCTTACTGCGCAAAATCCCTGCTCCGCAAGCTTTATAAAGAGGGGGCATCTGTTGTAACCCATTTTCGGGGTCCCCACAAAAATAAAAAATAAAATAAATAGCCAAAAGAGGTTAGAAAAATAACAAGAGGCAGAAGCGTTCAGAAAAATGGTCAGAAAATTGGTCAAGGAGTATAAAAAATACAAAGATTGGATTTTTGACAGTATATTCTTGAAGGATGAGGGCCCTGTTTTAAGAAGGAAAATTTAAATTTTGAGGAGAAAAGCCCAAATTTGGATGTTTATGGACTTAATTGGATTTATAGGGGTTTTGATGCAAGAAAAATTGATTTTTAAGTCAATTTAGGCTTTAATTAGAAGAAATTTAAGTTTCTGGGGGTCAAAATATATTTTTTAGCAATTTATTAGGTCCAACTAGGGGCTTAATTGCATAAATATTAAAGTTTAATGGCCAATTAGGGACTTAATTGAGAAAATTCGAAACCAGGGACCAATTTGGAAAAGGCGCGTAAATAGAGGTGTTGTATTGGATTGATTCGGGGTCAAATTGAAGAAATTGAAAACTGGAGGATTAATTTGAAAAGGCGCAGGGAAATCAAGCGACACGTCGCCTGTTACTGTTCACGTTTCTTCCTCGAAAAGCTGCCCGAGTGACTGCTTTCCAGGCGCATTTTCTGGCTCTTTGGCCTCCAAATCGACAAACGGTGCACCGCAACAAAATGTCACCTGAAACCCCTTTATCCTGGAGAAGGGGTCGGTCGGGTCGAAAAATTTAGAAACGGGTCCGTTTATTAAGCCCGAAGTTGCCACCTCGGCAGTCTGCAACCTTGGATTGCCAAAATTCGCAGTTCAAGGTACACACTTTGAACCAGTGGCTTGGATTCCTCGGGTCGAATCAAGGGCTAAAAAGTTTTTCCCAATGTAGAAAATGTTGCCCTTTTGCACCGCCTATAAATAGAATCTCTGTTGAAGACCTGAGGGAGGAAAAAATAAAACACAAAGTCGGACGAAAACCAGCCATTACTGCTCAGTTTTCCTGCAACCAGCCTCTTCTTCTCTTTCCCTCTCCGCCGTTGGCCCTCATCCACCACCACCATCATCACTCGTCTTCTCACCGTCATCTCCACCTCAAGCAGCCACCAAAACATCACACACGGTGATTGCATCATCTCTCTCTCCTCTGCAAAACTCTTCTCCTCTATCACCGAGGCCTCCAGCAGCAGCAACAGCAGTAGCAGCAGCCGCAGCAACCATCTTGCAACCATGAGTTTTCCTTCTCCTCTGCAGGATAGCAGCAGCACCAAAGACCGCCAGGATATCAGCTCTCCCTTCAGCCGCTCCAACCGTTGCAACCGTGGGCTCTCCTTCTCCTCTGCAGGACCTGTTTTGTTCTTCCTCCAGCGGCGATCAGATCCTGCAACCAGCCTCGCCGCCTTTAGCCACGCCGGCCTCCATCACAGCACCACCAGCGACCGCCTCCTCCACGCCAGGTAAAGTCTTCTCCCCCCCCCCTTTGCACCTGTTAGTTGAAGAAGCTTCCCTCCTGCATGCATAATTGTGTTGCATGCAGGAGAAGGGGAGGGGAAAATTAATTCCCCTCCCGACTGTTTTCTTTTGCTGGGCCAGACCGATTCTGGCCCAGTCATGCATACTGGGCCAGGTCTGGCCCAGTCAGAGATAAAAGCTTAAATGGGCCGAGATCGGCCCAATCCTCTCCTGGACCGAGATCGGCCCAATCCCAATTCCTGTTGGGCTGGGTTTGGCCCATTCAGTTGGGCCGGCCCCGCCCACATAATATTATATTATATTATATTATGTATTTAATATATATTATATTATATATATATATATATATATTATTTTTTTTTTCTTTTAAAAAAAATATATTCTGAAAAATCTTTGAAAAATATTGTTGATTTGCTTGGCATTTTTGGCTTAATAATGGTTTGTATTTCTATACCGTAGAGATATAAATTCATTATTAAAATACCCGGTTTTCATCAAAACATTAAAGACTTCAACATAAAAAAATGTTTTTGCTTTCAAAAAAATTCTTAAAAATATTGTTGATTTTTCCTGCATATTTATTAGGGTGGATTAATATTGGTTTGTATTTTTATACCGTAAGAATAAAACCCAGTATTAAATACTCCGATTTTCGTTAAAAACATAAAAAAAAAAAAATATTTTTCCAAAAAATGTTTTTTTGTTTTAAAAAATACGGCTAGTCTCTCCAATATATATATATAAATATTATAACATCATATTTTCACACAACAAAGAAAATTTTCAAAACAATATATGTATTAGCATACATTTTGGCTTTAATAACAGTTTATATCAAGCCATGAGAACTAGGCCAATATTCCAAAAATTCTAAAAAAATCTTTTTGTTTATTTTAGTATTGGGGATTACGATTTATACATAAAACGTATTCGTAAATATTATATAAAGTTTTAGGATATAGACGTTAGAAACGATTTAGGAATTTTACCCATAAGATAAAGACCTTCTTACGAGGAGGATTTGTTCTTTGAACCATAGACAGACCAACAACAGAGTCCAATAACCCTTAGTTTTATCAGACAATAAAAACAATGCAGCTTACCTTAGGATATGGCGTATTTGGGGTGTTAATACCTTCCCTTTACGCAACAGTCCCCGTACTTAGTACCGATCTCTAAGACCAGTATAGGGTTCTTAGTGACCAAAATACTAGAACTCAAAGTGGCGACTCCCATTCCATTTGTCTACCAATAAAAGACAAGAATTTCTTGTCTTCCAATATCTGCCACATAGAAATAGATTTACATTTATATTTTTTTATTAAAATGGAAACACAAGATTTTTGTCGCGACGCCACACACGTTGCGACACCAAATATCAAGGATTCAAATTGTTACAAAGAACCATGGAAAAAAGCCATTTTTAATCGGCTACATTGGGTTAAATTGTTTTCTTCAAAATACATGACAATTAAAGGACTGTATATTTTTAATATACGTTGTGTTGGATCTTTGATAAAAAAAAAAAAAAAAAACCTTGATTTTCAAAATAAGGTCTTTTAAAAAAAGGACATCTTTGACATCTAATTTCACACAAACTAGGTCACTTGTGAAATAGACATGATCTTTGAAATATGAGAGTTGATTCTCAAAACAAGAAGATTGATCCGAACACAGAAAGAAACATTTTTTTAGTCTGCAAAATCCTTGACAAAAACTGACATCAACATTTAGATCTCAACACTCCTTAAAAAAATTGACCACCTGGGGTGGCAATCAATAGAACCCCTGAGAAGGAAAACAAACAAACAATATTTAAAATCAGCTGAGGATAAAAAAAGAATTCAAATGATTTGAGTTGAGCGAAGTCCATCAAAGTCATTCCGGGGACGATCACAAAAGCCATTTGAGTATTAGACAGAAAAGAGCATGTTTTGTCAGTTATCAAACTGGGGGAATGTTGTTCGAAGACAGTCCAATTCTGATTTAAGTTAACTTCGACAACACATGATGAAGAGCCAACGCTGTTCACCTTGAAGGATATATTTTCTACAACTTCATCTTGGTTTTCATCTCCAACATGGCACTCTATGATCTTTTAATTGAACGATGTTATCGCAAGTTGCATTTGAATGAATGTTGAAAGGATGCACCCAACCAACTGACCTATACGGGACCATCTATTTTGAAGCTCCAAGGTGCACTTCACCACATCGTGAATTTATGGGTGATAAAGGTGAACATCATTAATAATTTCAATGCATTTCTTTTCATGATCCGATTAGATGGGAGCGTGGGAAGAAATTATTAAGAAACCCCTAAGCCATACAACAATGAGTCTTTCACTGCACGCTATGAGATGCATGTCTAGAACGATTTGGATGATTGTTTCAAGAAGGCTAATGATAACACTGTACTCAGTAGAGTCACTGTTTACACCGAAGGCAAGTTCGTGATTGATGACAATTTTGATGGGCCGTTGGCAACGATGCCACACATTCAATCAAAGAACAATTCTCTCGAAAGAACATCCAGAGATAAGCTCATCATAGAATGGTAACTTCAAGTACATCACACATGGGAAGCCTAGTCAAGCTACTTGAGACTCAGCAACGAGAGCAGTAATTCTCATGCGAGTAACCAAGATAGGCACTACCATCGCCAGCTACCTTACACTCTAAGTTGAAGCTTGTAAGTCAAAGAAAGAAAGCTTTGAATAACAAACAAAGGCACGCTAATGATGGATATCGAGAGGGAGAGGGTGGGACCTATATTTCAAATCAGGTAAGGATGCATGCATTTCATCTAACATCGAAAGCATTTGCAAATATTTTTTATTTGTTGCAGGAAAATCCTCAATGTAGTCCTGTTCCAGCAAGATTGGGGTACAAAAGAAAGAATCATTGAGTTGAAGAACAACAAAATTAGAATCATGTTGTCATTTTACCCTGAGACGGGAGGAAGATGAGATAAACCCTAACATTAGGGCCGAAATCTCACCCAAGAAATAAGAAGATCAACGAAGAAGAGTCTTCAATTTCAAAACCCAATCATCTTGAAGAAGAAACATACTTTTTTTCGGTTAAAGGGAGATTGCCAGAAGGAATCTCAGGTTAACCACCAAGAAGATGTTAGCTTTGGTTGTCTGAAGGGACTCAAGACCTTCAGAATGGGGATTTCAGGTTGACCAAGCTACCATCAATCATGATTTTGGTTCTGGTTAAAGGGGATCGGTGAAGCAGATCTCAGTTTAGCCTAAACCACACAAAGATTTAGATTCTGGTTAAAGGGATCGGCGAAAGGATCTTAGTTTAGCCTAAAACACCACAGACTTTGGTTCTGGTTTAAAATGGCATCGGGCGAGGGATCTCAATTTAGCCTAACTACAAAGGGATTTTGGTGATGAGTTCTGGTTAAACGGGATGGTGAAGGGATCTCGAGTTTAGCCTAAACCACACACAGACTTTCCGGTATGGTTCTGGTAAAGAGGAGATCAGCAAAGGATCTCAGTTTAGCCTAACCATAAAGGATTTTGGTTCTAATTTAAAGGGGGAATCGGGCGAAGGCATCTCAATTTAGATATAACCGCGCAAAAATTTCAGCTTTGGTTAAATGGAATCACTAGATGGGAATTTCAAGTTCACCCGAGCTACACACCGATTTTGGTTCTTGTTTAGATCGTCAAATGGGATCTCAGGTAAACCCAATCAAAAGGGTAGGTCGCCTTTTGAAAATAGACCAAAGTTGAGTATGTGTGGGCAGGTTCGCTCGTGAAATAGATAGTGTGAGTTAGTGTGACGGACTGGTCGCCCTTTGAAAATAAGACCACTTTGAGTATCGGCGTGGGCAGGTCGCCTGTAACGGCCCGGCCCAACTTGCCATATATTGTCCACCTTTGGGCTTTTACCGCCCTCACCGGTTTTGTTCCTCGGTGACGCAGGAGCCCACTTCTGAGCGACCTGACGCCCCAAAACACGTTACAAACAGAGTTACGCAGCCGACTGTGGGCGCCCCCACCGTATATTGTCCGCCTATGGGTCCCCCCTGCCTGGTCGCAGACCTCCACAACGGGAGCAACCCGCACGGTTTTAGACACGTTACAACAAAAGTTTAGCACACCAACCCCACTATATAAGCCCCTGCTCTGACACTCGCTTCGATGTGGGGATATCACAATTCTCACCCACCATTAAGACGGGCGTCCTCGCTCTCGATAATCCAATGTAACGGCACCGACCCAACTTGCGCCATCTTATATTGTCCGACTTTGCGCTTTTTACCGACCCTCACGGTCTCTTGTTCCTTGGTGACGCGAGCCCCACTTCTGACCTAGACGCCCCAAAAACGGTAAGTAAGTTACGCGAGCGACTGGGCCCCACCGTATATTGTCCGCTGGTTAAGGTCCCCCTGGGCCTTGAGCCGGCAGCCTACCACAAGGGAAAGCAACCCGCACGGTCTTTAGTTTTAAGACGCGATACAACAGTGAACCAGCACCCACTTATAAGGCCCTTGGCTCTGAGACCCCTCGCCTTTCCGATGTGCGGATATCACATCGCCCGTGAAAATAAACCAGTGTAAAGTGTGTGGGCTGGTCACCCGTGAAAAATAGACCACTTTTGAGTACTGTGTGGGCAAAGTCGCTGTTGAAAATAGGACTAGTCGTGAGTGATGTGTGGCTGGTCCACCCGGTGAAAACAGCGACCACCCTTTCTTCAAACAGAACAGGATCGGCCCAATATATGAGATCGTTTTCATTTCATCTTTTCTTAAACAAAGCTACTATTGCAAACACGAATCAGTTTTGCTTCGTCAAGCCATTGTTAAAGAGGGGCATCTGCTTTACCTAATTCTTTTACCCACCTTTTTTATAAAAAATTTTCAAACAATCCAAAAATAGCTAAAAACAACTAAAATCCAAAAAAAAAATTGTTTTAATATTATTTTGTATCATTTTTATGCTTTTCAATGTCGTCTGAAAATAATAAATTTCAAAATCTTGCGAACAAGTTTCACTTTTTCACGCGTCATTTTAAATCCATTGATTTTCCTCATTTGAGCCAACCAAGTTGTTGATATTTGCTCGTTCTTCAAAAAAGACAAGAAAAATCAAAATTTAAAAAAAAAAAGCAAACGAAAGTTTGACTCGGAACCAATTTTGAGCCCAAACAACATTTACCTTAATATGGTCCCACAACTCAAAATACAGGGCGGCCAATTATTGAACATTTGGGGGAGGCACACCAAAAAACAAACCATAAAAAGACTTAAACTCTTTCTTCTCCTCACTCGAACGTAGCCGCCGCCCCCATCATTCCAAAATCTTTTTCTTCTTTCCCCAGCTTCCAACTGTCGCCACCATCTCCTCCCACTCTCCTTGCCTTCTGCCCAAATAAAACCAGCCGCTCAAGTTCCCCCCCAGCGGTTGCCCGATCTTCCTCCTTACCCGGCATCTTCCCCTTCCTTTTGTGAAAAAACTAGAAGACCAAGGCTGCACCCCTGATCTCCTTATTCCTAAGCTCTCTTGGCACGCTCATTTTCGGTTGAAAATCAGAGAGCTCCTTCCCATGCCACAACGCCTCCAGTTTTTCACCTCTTCAACATCGTCCTCTACCGTCCAAACCGCCTACAATCCAGCATAGCACGTGCCTCACCGGAGATCTTCAGCAGCAACAGATCTTCCTTCTTCAACCGGGCCTCTTAATACATGCCCACGACCAGCCTCTAATTAGCACCCACACGGCCATAGCCTCTCCCTAAAATTCATCTCTCACTCCGGCCAACCACGACTCCATCTCACCCAAAAGATGCCCGCCCCAACATTTGCTCCTCCTTATCGCAAAGACTAACCTAAAGTTTGAGTGAGAAGACGCGAAGCCCCAAAGAACTGATTTTGAGACAAAGAACAAAGTGAAAGCAGAATAGAACTGGAAAGCAGAAGAAAACTGATTCTAAAAAAACAACTAAAATAGACTACTTGTGCGTTTTTCTTTTTGTTGTAGGTGACGGGGATCTTCATCACCGGCGAAGGAAGGGAAGGAGGAGGAAGCCAAGCCAGATCCACCCATCTTCCCTTTTTCTGCAGCGGCGCGGTGGAGCAAAGTTAAAGGTCATCACTCTGTTGCTAGGCATCTCCAGGACAAGCTCTTCTTCCCATCCCGAAAGGACCATGAAAACCACTTGCATGCATCAACTCTGGCCTGCAGATTCAAATCTCTCAGGCTTGAACTCGTGTTCTTAGGGTCTCTATGTTTGATTTCAGTTTTGATTATATGGGCAGGCTTTATTTGTTGGCGAAATGATGTTGCATTGTTTGTTTTCCTTTGTTTTGTTTGGGCTGTATTTAATTCATGTTCATGGGCTGAGTGATGTGTGTATATATATATATATATATATTTTTTTTTTTTTTTTTTTTTTTTTTTTTTTTTTTTGGTAACCCGGTCTATAGGTGTCCGGGCCAGCTTACGCCACCACGACTATTCCCCGGGCCCACTGAACATCCTGCCCAAGCCCAGTAGGCAGGTAAGCACCGCTTTTAAGGGGTGACAGGCTCGGTACTCTTGAGGATCGAACCCAGGACCTTCGCAAAGACAAGCTTTGCTGTTGACCAATGGGCTAGACCCTCAAGTGTCTAGAGTGTATATATTTTTATGTTTTACATAGGTGTGCACATTTTATTTATTTGGTTTTATATACAAATAACAAAAAAAATCATTCCTTTATATTTTTTAATTATATATGAAACGTCTCTCGAAAATTAAACATAAAAAAAATCATATTTTCATAAATAATAAAAATAAAAACAAAACATACAAGGCATGATTTAAGTCCTTGTATTTGACACCCCGTTCCCTCAAATTTTTGAAAAACTTTTTATTTTTTTACTTAAAATAAATTATTATTTTTATGTTTTTGGATCGTTTTAATTTGATGATGTCAAAAATAGTTTTTAAAAAAATAAAAAAATAAAAACTTTATTTTAATTCATTTCTAAACGAAAAAACAATTTGAACTGCCACTGTTACCCACAATCTTAAACACACCGCTTTAGCATCTTTAAATACAAAATTTCAAGAAAAATAGTTTGTTGATATATTTGCAATCATTTTTAGATTTAATAACTAAATTTATGAAATACATTAGAAACTTGGTTTGCATTTTAAAAAAAATTAGTTTGATTGTTCTTGAATATCAAGTATTACCAAACTTAACTATGTAAGGACGTTATCCAGATATTAAAAGAAAAATTATAAAAAGAAATGGACATTAAAATGGTTAAGATTAAACTTGATAGGATAAAGATTTTTTTATTAATAAGAACTTTTTCTAAACCTTATAAACATTACCCAATAGTTAAAAATACAAAACAATAAATTAGTTTATATTAGACAAACAAACAATACAACTTACCTTAGGTAAGATGTACTAGGAGCGATACATCCTCCTTATATACAATCAAATCCTTTATCTAGACCCTAAAACCAGTAAAGGTTTTCTAGTAATCAAAATACTAAGTGGTGACTCCATTCTTTTTTTCTTTTTTTTTTACTAATAAGAAATTAAGAATTTCTTGTTCTTTTCTTCATCACCACAAAAGATCTTTGCATTCGACAGCCGTTGCTCAAGATCGTCCCAACGTCACATATGTGCAAACACTTATTATTCTAGTTCAGTCTTGGAGTGTGCTACAACGTCTTGCTTCTTAATTGTACATGATATTTATTCGACTGTAAAGAGTGTTTGGTTGTAATGTATGTTGTGGTCTAGAATTCCCTTTAAGTATCGAATAACTAGTTTAACAAAACAACAAGATGATTATACAAATTTAAAAATAGAAAGAGAATAATTTTATTTTAATAATTTAATATATAATGAATTAAGTTAACTCATGTGGAGTTTATATATTGCTATATAACAAGACATATAAAGAAATAGAATAAAATAAATTATATAAAATGCTTGATCATCTCTTTTTAATTAGATAATTGAAATATTTTTTTTTATCCTTTTATTAATTAGGTAAATGATTAAGAATATTTACCTTGATTATTTTCTTAGCATGTCACAATCTCTTAACGCTCTCCCTTCAAACTCATGATAATTTTACTTTTCATGCGTTTGATGTATATTAAACACTATTTATATTATGCCGTTGTAACCTCATCTACTTTGTCAAAATGATTCAACCATCGATAAACCTAATCTTATTTGGTCATTAAATAAAAATTTATTGTGAGGTTCGTTATAATATATGCTTGCAAAACAATGAAAAAGCAGAGGAACAAAAATGTTCAATAAATCAAATTCCAAGTCAAAACTTTCATGCTTACTACTTGGATGTACAATAAAAATACAATGAACATACCATAAAGGCATAATGATGGTTTTATAACAATTAAACAATGAGAGTATTCAAACTATTTAAATAATAGAGATTTTAAGGATGATGAATCAACAAATCATGAATTGATGTATCATTAAAAAAGATAATAAAATAAAAAAATCATCTAAAGAATGAAGAGGATTGAAACAAATTGTTTTAAAAGTGGTTAAATAAACAGCTTAAAATAGCCTGAAATAAAAACATAAGCTAATATTTAGAGCAATAACTTGCTTTGATACCAAATTAAAACTAAGAAATGAATAGCATGGTTCAAATGGAACTCAACAATGTTATATTGATCCATATATATATATATATATATATATATAGGATCAATATAACATTGTTGGAGTTCCATTTTGAACCATGCTATTCATTTCTTATTTTTAATTTGGTATCAAAGCAAGTTATTGCTCTAAATATGGAAATAAAAAACATAAGCTAATATTTAGAGCAATAACTTGCTTTGATACCAAATTAAAAACTAAGAAATGAAAATATCATGGTTTCAAATGGAACTCAACAATGTCTTATATTGATTCCATATAATATATATATATATCATATATATATATATATATCAAAAAATTAAAATATAGAGATTGTTATCTAATCATAGTGTGGATCTCCAGGAGATGTTATTTAATCCTATCATGATATTTAGAATTATAGAAATACATACTAGCTAGCATTATCTTCACAATCTTTAGCATGATGTTCGATTGTGAGATTATCAAATTCTTTAGCGTTGCAAGGTACTGTAGCCTTCTTCCTTGCTTAAGTTGCTTGATTGTTGATTCAAGTAACGATTCTTTTCTCAGTGGTTTGGTGAGGTTCAATGCTTGTCAATTAATCCTTTGAATTGATGAGATATGCATGCATTCAAAATGAACATTTATCATAAAATTAAAGATATCTTATATTATCATACTTGTTATTATAAAACATACTTAAGTTAGGGGAATTTAATGATACTTTAATGTAATATGATGATATAAAACCTTAATGAAAATGCACTTTTAAGTAATAATCACCTCCTCTACCAAAAAGCTAATGGGTCTGGTTTTAGTAGATGGACCCAACGCTATTGAGTCTAGCTTCCAAGCCAAGCCCAAAACACTTCCAAAAGGAGCCACAACGTTGGATCCTACTGCTAAACAGGACCCAATAGTATTGGGCGATTGTAGCTCAGCCAAATTCCAAAATACTTCAAAAGGGATGTGGGTCTAGCTGCCTAGTAAGACCCACCGGATCTTGAGTCTAGGTGGGGAGCTTAGACTCAATTATTCTTGAGGTCTAGCTATTCACCCATACCCAAATAAATTATTATTTGTATTTATAAATATTTATAAATTTTTATTATTATTAATATTATAAATTTTATTATTTGTATAATAATTTTTTGTTGGTATATAATTAAAAGCATTAATGTAAAAAAATAGTATTATTGGTATTATAAATAATATTATAATTTAACCAATATTAAAATTAAAAAATAGTATTATTCATGTTATAAATATTATTGATTTTACTATAATTAATAGTATTACTATTAAAAATAGTATTTATTTATGTTATAAATATTGTAGAGGCCCCGGGGGAGGCATTCCTCTGCTATGTTTTTTTGTCAAGAATTTGCGGTTGGGGGCATTTGCCCCTCCTCTACTATGATTTTTGTCAAGAATTACAGCTGGAGGCATTGCTCTTCTGTTAAAAGCTATGGGCTGGCTTGGTAGTTTGGAGTCAACGCTCTTGGGTCTGGCCAAAAAACACTTTCCAAAATAAGCCACTAGTTGTTGGGTTTCTGCTTCCCAGCATGGCGCCAATAATGTTTGATTTGGCTAAGTTAGACCCAAAACACTTTAAAAACGGGGCTGGGTCTGGCTAGGTAATAGGATCCAATGTTCCTTAGGTCTAGTTGTGCAGCCACATCTAAGGATATTATTATTTGTATTATAAATATTGTTTTTTTTATTATAATTTAAAATTATTAATTTTAAAAAAATAGTAATTATTCGGGGTTATAAGTAATATTATTTTTATTATTATTTAAAGGTATTAATATAAACAAAAATATTATTATTTGTGTAATAAAATATATAATTTGTACTATAATTAAAAGTATTAATATAAAAAATAGTATTATTTGTGTTATAAATATTATTTTTTATTTTTATAATAATTAACAGTATTAATATAAAAAATATTATTACTTGTGTTATAAATAATATTATTTTTATTATAATTAATAGTATTAATATTAAAAATAGTATTATATGTGTTATAAATATCATGAGAACTTAGGTCAAATGAGTTTAATATTATTTAATATTGTAAATATTATTATATGCATTAATATTATTAAAATTTGTGTAAAAAAAATTATTATTATAAAAAAAAACATAGGAATGAATTTGAAAGGTAAAATCAATTATTTTTGTTGTTGTTGTTGTTGTTGTTGTTAACTTGGGTCAGACCATTCCTTTCTCAGATCTAAGAAACTTGGAGCTGGAAAACAGCACCTAACCTAAAGAGTTCGGGTGTAGCTAGAGCGCAGACCCAAATCTCTTGGTCAACCACACTGACCCAAGACTTTTGGTTTTTCTTCTGGACTCAATCTCTTAGGTCTTGTGTTAGGATCTAAGGCTAAATGGGTCCTGTTTTCAGGACCCAATGTTCTTGGGTCCTGCGTCAAAAACCCAAGGTTCTTGGGTCTTGGGTTTCTAAATATAATTATTTGTATTATAAATATTATTATTTTTTATTATAATTAAAAATTGTTAATATCAAAAATATTATTTGTTTGTGTTATAAATATTATTATTTTTATTATAATTAAAAGTATTAATATTAAAAATAGTATTATTTGGGTTCTAATTATTATTATTTTTTAATCAATAATAATCCATTTTCAGATTTCCACTAAAGTTATTTTTCCACAGGTGGATACAAAGGTTTTTTTACATAAAAAAAATAAATATTAATTATCTACTTATTACTTTGTCATGGACATAAAAAATAAAAATACAGATTTTTTAAACAGATTTTTTACATTAAAAAATTATAATAGTAGATAAAAAAAAGCTGATATATATATATATAAAAATTAGAATAATTTGATAGTCCACGTTTTATTATCATCAACCCTTCATTTTTATCCCTTCTGGATGGAAAAAAAAAAAAAACCCTTTGCTGAAGTTTATAGTTTAATATCATTTTGACATTTTGTATCATCATGTCGCAAAATAATAAGAAAATCAAACCCTAAGGGGTGATTTATTATTATGTTTTGAAAAATAAAAACATACATATAATATTGGCAGCACTCTTGACAATTTTATATTTTTTTGACCACTTAAAGAGAGAAGCATGTCTAGAATCGGGCGAGCTCTACACATGAGCTCTAAGGGCTCAACTTTGAGCATGGTCATTGCTGTCTTCTCTGTCATGTTTAGTGAACAACATATTTAGTGAATTAAACTCAAGCCAGCTCCGACCCGAAAAGCTAAGATGAGAAGGGTTTTACCAGGTTGATACACAACCCAGAGCCCTAGAGTTTTCACGTTGATGAATTGTTTAAATACGCTGACACAAAATTTTGATTGAAGCGGTGGAGAGAAAAACAAGTGGCTTTAGGCATCATTTGTGGTTTTGTTTCCCTCTTTAGTGAATGAAAACTCTAAAAATTGAAATGGGAGATGATACCAAAAATTGAGTGAATCAAAACAAAAAACATCATTTTTCCTTAACAAGTTAAATGATTGAATCAACATAAAAAGGGTTAGGTTTGACTAACCAGAAAGTTGAGAATAATTAGGAGGCTTAACCTAATAGGTTAGCCAACCCTTTTCTATATATATAAGTAGGGGCAATATACAATAGTAAAGGTGGAGATTACCACATAAGAATATGACTACCATATTTTCCTATATAATTACATTCTATAATACGCCCCCTCAAGCTGAGGGTGGAAGATCAACCCGAAGCTTGAATCTAAAAGCAGTAAATGAAGCAGCAGGAAGTGGCTTAGTGAAGACATCGGCAAGTTGATCCTGAGAGGAAATAAAATGAATCTGAATCTCCTTCTTCGCAACTCTATCTCGGACAAAATGATAATCAATCTCAATATGTTTTGTGCGAGCATTAAATATAGGGTTTGCGGACAAATACGTGGCACCAAGGTTGTCACACCAGATAATAGGGGCAGAAGGAGTCGGAATCTAAAGATTCGTTAACAAGTACTGAAGCCAGATAACTTCAGCCGTGCCATCGGCTGAGGCTTTGTACTCAGCTTCCGTCGAAGAACGAGCAACAGTGCGTTGCTTACTCGATTTCCACGAAATTGGCGTCTGACCAAAGAACACAAGATAACCACCTGTAGACTTTCTATCCTCAATACTACCTGCCCAATCTGCATCTGTAAAATAGTGTAAAGCAAAGGAAGAGCTGCGAGTAATATGTAAACCATGTGATGCCGTACCACGGAGATAACGCAAGATGCGTTTCACGGTAGCCCAATGGGATTCTGTAGGAGCATGCATAAATTGACAGACCCGGTTAACAGCAAAGCAAATATCCAAGCGTGTGAAAGTGAGATATTGGAGAGCACCAACAAGTTGCCGAAAACGAGTAGCATCAGAAAATAATGGATCCGGCATAATGGTGGCTTTGGATGCTGAAATAGGAGTATCAACTGGTTTACAGGATAACATACCAGCTCGTGTGAGGATATCAAGTGTGTAGTTATGTTGACAAAGCATAAGTCCCAGACCAGTACACTGCACTTCAATACCCAAGAAATAATGAACATCACCCAAATCCCGAAGTTTAAATTCTGAGCTCAGTAGCTGAATGAGGCGTTGTAGCAGAGTTCCATTATTACCCGTAAGCATAATATCATCAACATAAACCAAAAGATAACAAATATCACTACCAACCGAGAAGATAAACAATGAGGTATCCACTTTAGAAGCACGGAAACCAATGGATAATAGAAAATCATTCAGACGAGTGTACCAAGCCCGCGGAGCCTGTTTTAACCCATATAGAGATTTATGCAATCGACATACATGACCTGGGAGTGCAGAATCAACAAAACCTGGAGGTTGTTTCATGTAAACCTCTTCATCAAGGACTCCATTTAGAAATGCATTATGAATGTCAAGCTGATGAATTTTCCAACCACTCGAAACTGCAATGGAGAACACTAAGCGGACTGTTGCCTGTTTGATAACAGGACTAAAAGTTTCTGAGTAATCAATACCTTCTTGTTGAGTGAAGCCCCTAGCAACCAGGCGCGCCTTATACCTCTCAATGCTACCATCAGATCTGCGTTTAATTTTGTAGACCCATCGACTACCAACAACATTCATGGACGGATGAAACGACACTAAAGTCCATGTTCTGTTTTCCCGTAAGGCCTGAATTTCCTCTCGCATAGCATTATGCCATGCCTCATATCTGTTAGCATCAGGAAAAATAAGTGGCTCATGCGAGGGAGGAGAAGTTACCTGACTGAAGGAAGCAGCAGAGGTGGCTGCCGTGGTGGTGATCAGCGCTGTCTTGGGCTGTCTCGGATGAAGAACCATGGGGTGTTTAGGAGCAGCTGGACATGGAGTAGCAGCACCTGTACCTGGAATGTGCTGAAGAGGATAAGAGGAGAGATCAACACAAAGTTGCAGACCAAGAGGTGAAGCCGGGGAGGTGCGGGGTTGTGCCGCTACTGAATCCTGCAAGTCAGAACTTGTTCCTGCACAATAATCATTGGAAAGACAAGCACGTGGTGATAGTATGGCTGTGTGGGGTGGTGAGGCAGGGTCGGCTAAATCAACGGGCAGGGGAGTAGGCTGGGGGGTTGAGGCAAGGGGCAAAGGTGGGTTGTGTGTTTTGCCGAGTTGGGAAGGAAGAGGCTGAAAACAGGAAGGGGGTTGCAGTGATGGAAGATAGGTAGGTGGAGTGGGGGGAACCGGGGGTGTTGTTACCTGTTCAGACTTTTTAAAAGGAAAGACACATTCATGAAAACGAACATGACGGGAGACATAGACATGACCAGACTCTAAATCAAGACACCGATAACCAAGATGAGACGAGCTATAGCCTAAAAACACACAAGGAGAAGACCGAAAATCTAATTTATGAGCATGATATGGACGTAAAAATGGAAAACAAAGACACCCAAAAGTGCGTAGAAAGTTATAATCAGGAGTGCGATGAAACAGACACACAAAAGGAGATTTATTTTGAAGAACAAGAGTAGGCATGCGATTAATAAGATAGACCAATGATTCCATAGCATAGTTCCAAAAACGCAATGGGGCATTACACTGGCCTAAGAGGGTTAGGCCAGTTTCGATAATATGTCTATGACGACGTTCAACTGTGCCATTTTGTTCATGAGTATGAGGACAAATTAATCGATGATGAATACCAATTGTTTGAAAAAATGTATTTAATTTACGATATTCACCACCCCAATCAGTTTGAACAGATTTAATTTTAAGAGAAAACTGACGCTCAACAAGTGTCTGAAAACGTTGAAACGTGGAAAATACATCAGATTTCGCAACAAGCGGATAATACAAGATATATTTAGTGTGCGCATCAACAAAGATAACAAAATAACGAAAACCATCAGAAGAAAACATTGGAGCAAGGCCCCAAACATCACTAAAAATTAATTCAAGTGGGGTAGAATTTTTGTGACCCGTCGGTCGTAATGACAAACGGGATGACTTGTGACACGACCAAAAGCTTGATGTCTTCTCCCAAGTGCAGGCGTGTCGAAGTAATAAATAACCCGGCAAGACCGGGGTCGAACCACAGAGAGGTTAATTGTATAAATTATAAATAATAACACAATAACAACAACAACAATAATAACAATATTAACGATAATAATAACAATAGTAGTAGTAGTAGTAATAATAATAATAATAATAATAATAACAACAATAAAGAAGAGAAGGAAGAAATTAATGAGAACTTTGAGTTGGAAGATTAATGTAAGGATTAAACAATGATAAAAATAAATGTCAAGGTTAGAGGATCCACTAATGGTACTTCAAACAAGTATAATATAAACTCTTATTACTCAATTGGAAACCACACATAAAGGAGGTTCCAATCAGATTATAAATTGTTAACATGATTACATTAGTTATCTTATTCGAATAAAGCTAATACTTGTAAATGTTGGCAGGCATTCATGATTATAACTTATGTTAACAACAAATCAAGTTCCTTTCATAGCTCAGGTGTCGGTTATACCATACAGTATGGGCTATGAAAGTGCCAAGTATTTGTTGTACCAAGTGTTATACAACATAAATCTAGATTAACCATTTAACAAGCAAAGAATTAAAAGTGAACAAGATAACAAATATAAAACATGTTAGTATCCAACGTTAAGGTCCATGTTAAGTTTATATTATACTTATTCTTACACCATTAGTGTACCCTTTTCACCTTGACATAATTAACTTAGCTAAACATAATGAAAGAAAGAAACATAAATGAACAAGATAAGAACATAAATGAGAAAGAAGTTAACTAAGTAAAGGAAAGGAAATGAAGTGCATAAACTTGATATTAATGAAAGCAAAACATAAGCAATACAAAGAGAGAAAGCAATAGCATGATCTTGATCTGGAAACCAAGATGCCTCAATACATGGTAAGTTCCTCCTTTTATAGGCCAAAATTTGGAACTATTGATTTGTTGACTAATTGATGAGTGGGTGGCCATATCTTGACTTGATAACAATCCTTATCTTCTTGTCTGAACAAGACGTCATTGCTAACATCATAATTTGCCCAGAATCCTCAAGAATGTTCTAGGAAATTGTCTCAGCTTTCCAACAAAAAAAAGATGAGGTCATTTGAACTTCTAGAACTCAAGATATGGGCTGAACACTAAATAGTGTCTGGGCTGCAGGACAGCTTCGGACTTCTTTGTTGTTCCTATATTTTGGACTTGAAAACGGCCTTCTTAGATCTTGGTGTCCGAATGAAAGTTGTAGGCCTATGTTTTACCTTTCCATCCATATAAAATGGACCTAAATCCGAGATCTAGAGCTCCAGATATGATCCAATTACCGAGCACTGTTCCGGTTTGGACTGCACCGACATCTCTTTTCTAAGTTTGGCCATCTCTTTGTCCTTTAACTTTCAATGCTTAAACTCATCAATCAATCCTTTTATTTATGTGATAGTCCTGCATTTAAAATGAGCATTTACCATAAATTAAGGTATCTTATAATATCAAACTTGTTATTATAAAACATACTTTAGTTAAGGAGTTATTGATACTTCAAGTGCAAAATGATGATATAAAACCTTGATAAACATGCACTTTTAAGTACTAATCAACTTGCCTAATGGACATGCTTGACATTGAGTAAAAGATCGTTTAGATGTACAAATAATTTTATTATCAGAAACTAACAAATTTAGAATGTGAGGAGTTGGATGACCTAAACGACGATGCCACAAGTCGGCAGTCGCGGAAATGCAAGGAGACCAAAAAGCTTGAGGAACTGACATAGCCAAGGACTCGGAGAGAACATAAAGACCATCATGACTCTGACCGGAAAGAAGAACTTCCTTGGTGACGAGATCCTTCACATAAAACACAGAATCGTGAAATTCAAAATAAACATGATTATCACGACAGAATTTTTGAACAGATAACAACGGTTTGGTAATGTGAGGCACACGAAGAACATTAGTTAATGTAAACAAGCGTTTGGGGGAATATAAAGTAGTATGTCCAACATGGGTTATGTCAAGGGCCTTACCATCACCAACATGCAAGAAATCATTACCAAGATAAGGAGTAGAATCAGTTAGAGTTGCAAGATCGGGCGTCACATGTTGATTCGCGCTGATGTCGGGAAACCAAGTCGTTGCAGCAGAATTATTCGCAACAGCAAGGTGAGCAGAGGGCTGTTGTGTGCTGCTGCGAAACTGATAGCATTGAAGAGCTGAATGGCCAGGAGTGGAACATAATTGGCAGCGGACATGTCCAAACCACTGCCCCTGATTTGGCCGGAAATCTGCAGCAGAGGTGCTCCTGTTCTGCCACTGATTTTGCCTCCAATCTGCAGCGGAGTGACCTCTGTTTGGGGCCTGAAATCGGTTGGTGTTTGAGCGCCAATTACCTCTAGAACGTCCCCTGTTTCGGCTGTGATTAGTCATGGCATAATAAGCAGAACTCGGAGGTGTTGGCAGCAATGGTGGCTGCTGCGGCAGAGAAGAAGAAGACAGCAGTGATGAAGAGGATGAACCGACAGCCATGGAGTGAAAGGAATTCTTGTGCAGAAACTCATGGGTAAGAAGATGGCTATGAAGATCAGCATACGATAGCGGTTCAGCCTTGGTTATGAGACTAGTTACCAAGTCTTTGAACTCACCGTGAAGTCCATGAAACACATAGAGATTGAAATCTTCAAGGGACATTGGGCGACCAGCAGCAGCCAATTCGTCAAATAACGATTTGGCTTACTGCATATACATATTAACCGATGCATCACCTTGCCGAAGGTCTTGAAAGGAGCCATGTAGTTGCATGATCCGAGAATTAGATGGAGAGGCAAGTGCCTTCTCAAGCGTACGCCAAACACAATGTGAAGTAGAACAATCTACTACAAGATGCAGCACATCCACAGAAAGAGAGGAGAGTAGAGCACTCAAAATAAGTTGATCTTGTTGCTTCCAACGAAGAAAAGAGGGGCTGATAGCAGAAGAAGAATCAGCCGAAGCATCAATCATATGAGATGGAGGACACGGCAAGGAGCCGTCAACAAAGTGAAAAACACCTTGACCAAGGAGATATGGCTTCATCTGCATTCTCCAATAAAGATAGTTTGTGTTCGTAAGTTTCAACGACACAACATGGTGGGTGTTTGATAGAGGAACCATTGTTGTAGATTGTGTTCCCATGAGAGGCAAAGGAACAGCAGAGCCAGCAGCAGGAAGAGGGCTGGCCGGTGATGATGCATCACCGGTGGAGGGAGAGATTGGATCAATGGCAGCAGGAGGAGAGTCCATGGGGGAGAAAATTAGGGCCAGCTGCAAAGAGAGAAAAAATTAGGAGGCTCTGATACCAAGTTGAGAATGATTAGGAGGCTTAACCTAATAGGTTAGCCAACCTTTTCTATATATATAAGTAGGGCAATATACAATAGTAAAGGTGGAGATTACCACATAAGAATATGACTACAATATTTCCTATATAATTACATTCTATAATACAGAACATAGCCTTTGATTATGTCATCAGTGTAGTATTCAGGCTGTTCTTCTTGCAAAGCGAGAAACCGGTTTATCATAGTGTTTCTGTCCCTGTCATCTCGATGCTCATCAACCAGTCCCTGTAAGAACACATCCATCTTCTTACTTAGTCTATCCAACTTCTTCAAGTGGCCTGTAATATCAACCCACTGCAACATTGGAATCAGATCCCCCACATTTATCATGGAAAGCATGGAAGAAGAAGAGAGTAGCAAATGGTGAGGGGGGTTCTAAGGAATGTCTCAGAAATCAGTGTTGTTGGCTAGTATGAAGCAGAGGGATGCAAATACAGGGAATAAGATGGTTTATGAACTCCATCCTGTGATGACACTCACATCCAGTAATCCTACTTGTATGCAGGGATTATGATGGGAAAGATACTCCTGAGGAGGTGGCAGCTGCTGCGATGTACTTGAAGGATACATCAGGCAAGGAAGGCATCCAAGAACTCACCAGCTGCGGCGATGTACTTGAAGGATGTATCATTTTGAATGTGTCTGCATGTTTCAACATTCATCACTTTCTTCTTATTAGAGGATTAATGCATTTGTTCTCTTGAGCTCAGCTCCTACATGCAAACTGGTTTTGGTTCTAAGAAGCCACACATCTTATTTTGCTGAATTTTAGAAGACATCTTATCATCTTTCCTCTTTTTACCATGCCACATGAAAAAATATTTCTTCGCCGCCAAAGCAAACAAGTCATACCTCTTATTTACCAAGAACCTAGTCAACAGATAATTTTCTCAATCCAATTGGGTGTTTTGAGTTGCTTATGAAAATCTATCAAGGGTCAGAAAATTAACATGATGCTTTTCTTCTACCTTGTAGTTTTTCTCTGCTTCTTGTCATTTTGTTGAGCATTTGCTAAATTTAGTATTTTCTTCTTTTTTACCTTGTATAACTGATGCCTAGATCATTTTGAATCGAACAGATGGAAAGATTCTTGTGGAAGACATTGTCAAATTAGGCAGTTGGACGGAAGATGCCAAAGCAACTGAAGAGAGGGAGATGTAAAACAATTTTCCTTCAAATTCTTTCCTGCTGTTGTCTGGATAGTACCCTACCTAACGAATAGTTTATTTAACGATAAAATGCATGCCATCTAATGTGATTAGGTCCCATATCTGTTAGGGTCATATATATACAAGTAACCTTGGTTTTCCCAGCTCATTGATAAAGCTGGACATGCTTGCTAGTGCTGTAAAAGTGAATTCTGATGAATATATAATGATCTAATGATCCAAACTAGATTTGACAATTATACTTCTCGTGCTATTATATCTAGTTCGATCTCCAGGGGGGGGGGATGCTAACTTTAAAAGATTATAGTATGATGGTTATTAAGAATGTTTACTACATTTTTGGATTTAAACTTTAGCAACAACGTCCAAAAAAACAATTAGATCTGTTAATTTATGTATTAGGCTGGCATGGGAGTGCGATGTAAATACTACAAAAACACCTTGGATCAAAGAGGAATTCTTTAATAGCAGCTTGTTATCACATGCTTAGCAAGACTGCACGCTACGAAAAACAAGTAGTAGATTTTTCTCAGCCTTAATTCACACCATTGA
This sequence comes from Populus alba, assembly GCF_005239225.2. Taxonomy (NCBI): domain Eukaryota; kingdom Viridiplantae; phylum Streptophyta; class Magnoliopsida; order Malpighiales; family Salicaceae; genus Populus; species Populus alba. The sequence continues at coordinate 19,860,965 of NC_133300.1, read as the reverse complement.
GATCAAGTACAAGCATGAATTTCTTCTTGTTTTGTTTTTTTCTTGAAGCAGATAATTATATTTGGTTTATTGATAAAAAAAAAGATATATTTTTCTATTATTGTTATATGTTCTTTCGACTTGTTGTTTAAGCTACTTTGCTTCTTTTTTGTTTTGCATAGACTTGGGAAGTCATTTTTGGATTAAAATAAAAATTTTAAAAATAAATACAATAACTCAAAAATAAATAAAATAATTTTTTGGATTAAAATAAAAATTATCATAAATTTTGTGTGAGGCAAGTAATTATTTTTCTAGTTTTACTTTTGGGTCCTCTTTCTTTAAGTTTTATTTTATTTTTTTTTATGATAATTTGAACCTAATTCAATTTAATTTGGTGTGAAATTAAAAGGAAAAAAAGGTTAAAATAAAACAACAAGCAAAATTAAACTGACGCATGTCTTTGCTAATATTAAAGTACTATGCTCTTCACTGTGTTTAATTTATAATTTTATATAGATCAAAGTCTGTTCATATATTAGTTGACTGAACGGTCCAAGACGATCACTACCTTGATTTTGTAATTGCTGCAAAGTCGTAAAAGCTGCCTTCACTTTCATTGGTGGGTACCCCTTCTGTGCATTTTTATAAAATTCAAAGTTGGCTTCCCCTTTTCTTTGGTGGGAACTCATCTTGTAATTTCCTAATGCTTCAGTAGGAACCATGCCATAATTAATTCGTAGACTTGACCCATGATCGATCCCCTTTTGTATTGTATAAAACTCCTCCTGTTTATATATATATATATATGTGCCCTGTTTATATAACGGTCACTTTCGTATTGAATGAGGATGGACCCTGTTTATATAAATATCCAGTTTAATTAATTCATATAATTAATTACTGTTGTTTATAAATAAAATTACTGAGATTAAAAAGTTGTTAGTGTTATTTAATGATTTTCTAAAAAATTTAAATAAATTTTAAATTTTAAATTAAATATTATATACGGAATGATTACCAAATTAAAAAATTAAAAAGTGATCGTTGATATTTTGTAATTGCTTTCACTTTCGTTGGTGCGAACTCCTCATGTAATTTCCTAATGCTTCAGTAGTAACCATGCAATTATTAATTCGTCGACTTGACCCATGATCGATCCCCTTTTGTATTGAATGAGGATGGACCCAGTTTAAAAAAGAGTATTGTTCTCAAGACCACATAATACATACATACATATATATATATATATATATATATATATATATATATGTGCAGGCAGAGTAACAAAACAAAACCATTATTTTATTTCCCTGCAAGTTTTCTCTCGATGTTGAGTGGAATATCAAAGCACCTTTTCGGTGCATACCCAGCCCTTCTTCTTCTAGTCATCCTAGCCGGTCACCAGAGTTGCAGTGCTAGCAAGAACAGTACTGTTGACTGTGCTCCATCTTCTTGTGGCAACATCCATAATATTAGCTTCCCTTTTCGACTAAGTACCGATCCCAAAAGCTGCGGCAACCAAAAATATGAACTTACTTGTGAAAACAACCGCCCAGCTTTATACTTGAAGAAGAAGACGGTAAAATATTACGTTCAGGCAATCGATTACAGCAACTTCACGATTCGACTTGTGGATGCTGATGTTCAGAAGGATGATTGCTTCCCTATCCCTGGTCATTCTTTAATCATAGATTCCTATGACAACAGGGATTATCTTCCATATAATCTTGACTGGTTCGGTTACGATTCTATGTTATTTGTAAGTTTTATTTTTATAAGTTGCCCAAAGCCAATACCGAGTCCTTCAGGCTATATTGTGGATGCTTCTTCATGCAAAAATGGTTATTCTAGCTATGTCTTTGGTGATCCTTCAGAGATACCGAACTCATGCCGTGTAAATTTTATGTATCAAGCGCCTTCCACTTATCAGCCGAAAAATTGGACCAATATTTCCTATATAGAAGAAGTCCGCGATACTATTCTATATGGGTTTGATCTTTCATGGTCTGGGGCCTGTTGTCATTTTTTGAAAGAGAACCCCTGCAAACTTGATGCAGCCAACATAAGCAGGTATTGCGGTACGTTACTCTCTCTCTCTCTCTCTCTCACTCACACACACGCGCGCGCGCGCACGCTCATAAATATCTCAACGACACAGTTCGCTGATAAAAAGAGGAAAATAATGCATTACCGTTTGTCGTAAGCTCTTATTAGCTCTTTCATTCATATCAGTTGCATAATTATTCTCTTAAAAGGATTTTAATTAATTTCATTACTTTAACTCTTTTTTTTATATATATATAGATGTAGGATTAAGCGGTTCTCCAATCCAAAATGCAATAGGTAAGTACCTCTCTTTCACATCACAGTTATATTTTTTTATATCAATATGCGAATATAAACGTGATTGTCATATTTATTTTATTTTTATAATCTATTTGTTTTGTTTGAAATAATAATAATAATAATAATTAATTGTTATTATTATTACCAATACCCAGAACATTAACATATATTATCCAATAATGGGTAATGACCAGAGTACATGGCTTGGCTTGATTTTTTAAACACCCCCTCCACAGTTATATATGAAATTTATCTCTCTCTCTCTCTCTCTCTCAGATTTTAAAATCTTCTACCTCTTTCTTACAGCCTTATTAATTTTTTGAAAAATAAATATTTTCTCTATCATAATTTTAATTTTACACCCCATATATTATATTAAACTGACCTTCACCTTGTAATGATAATTTAAAATATTATATACAATTCCTCAACCTTTTTAAATCAAAATGCATAATTATTTTATATTCCCCAATAAAAAGTAATATCGGTGTTACTTAGTCTCTTTATTATTTGTTTGTTTTCCTTGCAGGTTTTCTGACTAATCATATACTGCGTCACCTTGGTAAGAACTTTTCTATTTATCTAAATTCTTGAACATAAAACCTAAATAAGGTTCAAGAATTGGAGAGAGAGATCTTTAGAAACTTTGCTATTACGTAAACTCTCTAACTTTTCTATCTAAAATCTTGAAAAATTGCATGAAAGATAGTGAAAGGTCGAGTATGAAGTAAGGATATCCATGGCTCCTGAGTTATTTTACAAAAGTATCGGAGGTGTCTCTTACAAAGCTGATGTCTATAGTTTTGGGATGTTGTTGATGGAAATGGTTGGTAGAAGAAAAAATCTGAATGCATTGGCAGATCATTCAAGTCAGATGTACTTCCCTTCATGGATTTATGACCAGGTTAATGAAGGAAAGGATATACTTGAAGATCAAGCGACAGAGCAGGAAAAGAACACAATAAAAAAGATGACTATAGTGGCATTATGGTGTATACAATTGAAGCCTATTGATCGTCCATCGATGCATAGAGTTGTACAGATGCTTGAAGCAGATATTGAATCTCTACAAATGCCTCCTAAGCCTTTTCTTGTTCCACAACAGACATCAAATGATGATAGGATCAATATGGCTAATCCAACAAGTTTAAGAGATCCGTCGAATGTTTTTAGCATTGATTCTTCATATCAATTTGGTCGTTGATAGAAATACTCTTATATGTTTGTTTATTTAAGTAATATGTTAATTTGTATGCCTTAAATATCTAAATTTTGATGATAGTCATGTTTGTTGTCGCATACGTGCAGCGTCGCGGCAATCGCCCACCACCCCCCAATCATCAAGTGTGGTAAGTCTATCTATTGTGGAAAATATGATGAGACAAGGAATTCTTTGTCTCTTAGCGGTGAAAAATAGAGTGGGAGTCGCCACCTAGTATTTTGGTCACTAGGAACCCTAACTGGTCTTAGAGATTGGGTACGGAGACTGGTTGCGTAAAGGGAAGGTATTACCTCCCTAAATATGCCATGTCTAAGGTAAGCTGCATTGTTTTATTGTCTAAAAAATTCTAAGGTCTTATCATGTTGGTCCGTCTAGGGTTCAAGAAAAGCCCTCCTCAATAAGGAGGTTCTTATCTTTTGGGGTAAAAATCTAACCGGTCTAATATCTATAAAGGACTACCTTTTAATATCGGGAATACGTTTTACATATAAATTTGTAATCCCAGACATTAAAACAAAGCAAAATATTTTTTTGAAATATTGGCCAAGTTCTCATGACTTTAATAAACTGGTTATTAAAGCCAAAATGCATGCTAAAATAATATATTTTTTTGAAGTTTTATTTGTTGTATAAAAAATAAAATATGAGTTTTTTTTTTTTTTTTAGCTTTGAGAGACTTGGCCGTATGCCTAAAGATAAAAGTTCTTTTTTTGAAAACCAGGTATTTTTAATACCGGATTTGTATTTTTATGATATAAAAATACAAACCAATCTTATTCTAAATGACATAGAAAAATCCGTGGAAAAATCACAATTTTAATATATATATATATATATATATATATATATATATATATATAAAATAAAAAACACACAAGAACAAAAAAAAGAAAAAAAAATAATAAATAAAATAAATTGGGCTGGGCTGGGCCTATATTGGTTCAGCCACAAGGCTGGCCTCAGTGATTAGTACTTAAAAGTGCATATTTATCAACATTTTATATCATCATTTTGCACTTAAAGTATCAATAACTCCTTAACTAAAGCATGTTTTATAATAACAAGTCTAATACTATAAAATGCCTTAATATATGGTAAATGTTCATCTTAAATGCAGGTCTATCACATAAATCAAAGGATTAATTGATGAGTTCAAGTATGAAAATTGAAAGGACAAAGAGAGGGCCAAACTTAGAAAAGAGATGTTGGTGCAGTCCAAACTGGAACACTGTTTGGTAATTGAGTCATATCTCGAGTTTTATATGTCAAAATGATTTCAAAGTTTTACAAAAATTCAGTAAGACATAGGCCTACAACTTTCATGTTTTCATCAAGATCTAAGAAGGCCGTTTTCAAGTCCAAATTATAGCAACAACGGAGAAGTCCAAATCTGTCCTGCAGCCCGAACATTGTTCAGTGTTTGACCCATATCTGGAGTTCTAGAAGTCCAAATGACCTCCATTTTTTTTTCTAGAAAGCTGAATCAATTTCCTACAACTTTCATGTTTTCAAGTGCACTCAGTTCTAATGCTAGCATTTTTTTTTATTCAGACAAGAAGATAAGGATTTTCATCAAGTCAAGAGTTGGTCACCTACTCAACAATTAGTTATCAAATCAATAATTCTGAATTTTAGCCTATAAAATGAGGCATTTACCATGTATTTAGGGGCTTGGTTGTTCAGATCATGTTCATGCTCTTTATTTCTCTCTTTATATTTTTTGTAATCTTTAAGTTTTGCTTTAATTAATATCTTGTTTATGCTTTTCATTTCCTTTCATTTTCTTAGTTAACTTGTATCTTATTTATGTTCTTGTTTTGTTTATTTACGTTTCTCTTCTTCATTATGTTTAGCTAAGTTTATTATGTCAAGGTGAAAAGGTTACACTAATGGTGTAAGAATAAGTATAGTGTAATCTCAACATGGACCTTAATGTTTAATATTAACATGTCTTATCTTTTTATCTTACTAATTCTTAATACCTTGCTTGTTAAATAGTTAATCTATATTTGTGTTGTATAATGATTTACACTTAAAAGTGCATATTTATCAAGGTTTTATATCATCATTTTGCACTTAAAGTATCAATAACTCCTTAACTAAAGCATGTTTTATAATAACAAGTCTAATACTATAAAATGCCGTAATATATGGTAAATTTTCATCTTAAATACAGGCCTATCACATAAATCAAAGGATTGATTGATGAGTTCAATTATAGAAATTGAAAGGACAAAGAGATGGCTAAACTTAGAAAAGAGATGTTGGTGCAGTCCAAACTGGAACACTGTTCGGTAATTGGGTCATATCTCGAGTTCTAGATGTCCAATTGATCTCAAATTGTTACATAGATTTGGTAAGACATAGTTCTACAACTTTCATGTTTTCATCAAGATCTAAGAAGGCTGTTTGCAAGTCCAAATCAAAAAAAGAATTAAAATGGCAGTAGCATGTAAGATACTATGCTATGAAAACATCATGCAACTCATCACCCTATCTACATTTTTTCCTTGTAATTGAAATCTCATCACCTGCTGATGAATCGAGTTTGGTAATCTCAGTTAGATTGTTAGAGATTGAAGTTTCCAAGGAGTCCTGCTCAGTTTTGGCAGCATTAGGTGAGGACAAGTTAGGCCATCGGTCGATGTCAAGTCCTAAGGAAGAAGTTCCTTCACTTGTGTCGACATTCGAAATGCTCTCCAGCTTTCTGCCATCAGTATCAACTTTAGCCCCAGGTGCCTTCTGCTCACTAGATTTAATGGTGCTAGCTTCTTCACTCGATTCCTTTTTCTTGCAATAATCTTCACTTGCCTCTGGATATGGCACGATATGGTCATCACTATCTTCAGCCTCACCCCATATTATGTTCGTAAGCTGAAAAGATAGTGAGTAAGCATCATCACTAAATGTGGGATACATGAGAAGAATGAAACAGTGACAAGTTAATCTCTGGGTAACTTGGCAAGACTATTTTCCCCAACATAATATTCTGAATAATACACTAATTAATCAGTTCAGTTCCTTGTAAGGTGTGCGTGGGCACACATGTGTGTACGAGAGTTGCTAGTGTCAATGAGTTGGGAACAAAATATTTAATTGAGTCATGCAGAAAATACTAAAATGTTGTAAATTGTGTTAAAAATAAAATAGAAAGTAGAAGCCATTGGCATGATTCATTTAAAAATTTCAACAAAATTAAAAAAAGAAAAGAAAAGAAAAGAAAAGGAGGAGATGGCCCAAAGCATGCTCTCAATAAGATGAAGTAAGACCTAAAGCTTCATTGCATGTACAGAGCACTTTGAAAACTTCAGTCTGGAGAAATAAAACCAAGGCAAATTATCTTCTTTTTGGAACTAATTTCTTCACAGTACGATATAACATCTAACGCTACCTGCATCACTTTCTCATGGTCCTCCCTGACTCGAGTGATCATAAACCTTCTCAAATCCCATTTAAAGAAGATTCCCTTTCTCACTTTTTGTTGGTATTATTTGACACCAAGATCACAACCAAACTTCACCAATAAGTGTGTCACCGGAGAAAGAAACTTAGGTGCCCTAATACCATAAATAAAACCTATTCAATAAAAATTAGACAATATTTTATAGCTGTACATCTATAATCAAAGTAAAAGGCCCAAAACTCTGAATCCTGAATATGTGAATCAAAGGTATCTCTAATCAGTCTCCTATTTTGACTTGTGATTAATGACCTAAGAGTTCACTTCAACAACATTATTGAAAGGTCCCTAGTGAACATAAGTTTGAATTTCAGACCCAGCAAGAAGAAGTACATTTTCCAGTAGGCATGCGTATCACCTTTTTATCAATATCCATGGAAGACAAACCAAGCAATATCAAGTTTTTTTCTGCTGGATATCCAATAAAAAATACCTCATGTTGTCAACATCTTTAAGAAGGAGGATATCACATTGCACCCCATCAACTGATCCACAAATAAATTTGCATCTTTCCATCAGTTCCAAGATGCTTTGTAAGGAAAGGGGAGGGAAGTGACTTTCGTAATCACCAATCACTATGCGCAGCTTCTCTTATCATCACAAGCTCCATCTCTTTCCACATCCTAACTTCATTCGCTGAACTCTTCCCTCAGTTCCCAAGAAAAATTATATTCTTCCCTCCTCCAGCCCTTTCCCTGCATATTTCCACCAGCTTCATAGCTATATGGCCCGTGAAAACGACTCCCAAATTAAAACACTTGAGAAGCTCTAATAGTTTCTTGTCAATAAGTTTTGAAACTTTACTACATTACCTATATAATTGGTCTAGAAATCTTGGTTGAATTCTAGCTCTTGCCACAAATTACTTAGTTAGTAAAGTATTGGGCAACAAATATACCACAATGCTTGGTTTCATGAACCTTTTAGATACAAACTTTTTAGATAAATTAAGAAAATAAAATAAGTTCAAAAGGGATATAAGAAAACTCTAGATCATGTTTGCGTGTAAAAAAATTTCAATTTTCTAAAAACAAATAGGAAATAAAAAACTAAAATAAACATATTCTCTAATTAGAAATAAATAACTTACATATAACTATCATTATTTGAAAAAAAAACTAAATAAAAACAAAAATAAAATGGAAAAATAAAACAAGTCCAAATGATCACCAAAAAACCAAAAAACCACTAGCCAGAGAAAAAACACTAAGGTGATATTTGGATGTTGAAAATTTTTAGTTTTTTAGCAAGAAAAATTCAGGAAACAAAAAAATGAAGAAAACATATTCACTGATTAAAAATATTTTTTTAACAAAACACATAATTTTTTTTTTCATTTTTTAAAAAATTAAAAAGTACAAAAAAAGTATTTTTTTTAAAATTCATTGATCAGCCTCATTTTCATTTTTTCATTCTCTTAGATGCGTTTCTAAAAAAAAAGTTCTTGTTTTATTTAAATTTTTTAGGATTCAGTAATGTTGTATATTTGTTTTTTAATCGTTGTTATTTCATTTAAAAATATATAATATTTTTTATCAGCTACCCGTTAAGCCCGTGATCCATCATGAACCGAGCTCGGATAATCTAATAGATCCAGGCCCACGAGATCGGATCCAACCTAGGATGAGTATTTGGTGTCCACAATAAACTTTTGAAAAGCAGAAAACCCTAACACTAGGAGCAACCATCCATCTAACGGACAATATCAACCCCAAAGCACTAATCCAACCGTTAAATCTTAATAAAAAAAACACTATAAAAACCTAGGCAAACACTTCAGATTTTTGTCCATCGCCTCGCAGCCAGCCACTGCCTCTCTCAAAACTTCTCTGCTCCTTCTCTCTTATCATTTTGCCGAGGTACTATCGTTCTATTTCTTTCTCGTTTATCCGAAAACTTTCATTTTTGTCTTTTTAGCCTTGTGTTTCCGATCTAGTAGGCTTTTTTGATCTTTTTTTTTTCTGATTGTGTTTGCTGTAAAACTGAAGAAGAACTAGTTTTGTCAAGCTATATGTTATTTGCTATACGTTTATTTGATTGGTTCGTGACTGTGATTGTGTACATGCGATGGTATCTACTACTTTACATGGTGATGATTTGAAAAGAATTTTTCCCTTTATGAAAAGTGGTGAGTAATCAGGGCTAGAGTCTCAGAAATGGCTCTTTTTTTGCCGAAACCCTAGATGGGTTTTTGGAAAGAAATACCGATGAGCTTGAGAATTGGCATGATAATATGTCTGCCATAGGCCTCTGGTTTTTTCGGGGAAAAATCTTTTCTTTTCATTTGCTGGTGTTTTGTGGTTAATACCCTTGTAAGTTTACAATTCAAAGGGTTGTTTTATGGTACCAATAGTGGTCCTTTCTTTTTCTTTATTTCAAATTAGTATATCTTAATTGTAAAAAAAACTTTGAAATCATTTTTATTCAGTTTAAGCTTATTTGTGATTAGTATTTTAGTTGTTATTATGATGATTTCAACTAGATCTATTTAATGATATTAACAGCGATTTAATTTTTTGTGGGTCTTTGAAATACTAGATAAAATTATTATATTTTGATTGTTATGGTCCTTATTGGTTGGATTTTATATTTAAACATTTATTGAAGGAGAATCTGAATTAGTACTACTGATGTTTTCTTCGTATATATTATTTTTTGTTGATATTTTAGTTCTTGAGGTAAAACAATATTGAAGCTCACGAGTCTTTCAGAGGTTGTATCAAAGGTTGAAGCATGGCTCACCGCAAGTTTGAACACCCTAGACATGGCTCTTTGGGATTTCTCCCAAGAAAAAGAGCCTCCCGCCATCGAGGAAAAGGTTTCTTATGCTCTTTAACCTGAAGTTATAAACATTACAGTTAAAGATAACACATTGGAAGCATTCTATTTCTACATGATTAATGTGTACCTTCAGGCTATGATTTAATTTTTAGTTGGGTTTTGTGAGAAGGTTGTCCTTTCTCCAATATGTACCTTCAAGTATCATTGCTTTATTGCCTAATGTGCAGTCCCATGTTTGGTTTTTGCAACAAAGAACAACTCTGGTAAAGGATTTATATGGGTCATTTTAATATGGAACGATATAGAATGGGTCAAGTGAGACAACAATGATTGGTCATCTGGACTTCCTACTATCATCTCCTTAATAACCATTAAATTTTATTGTCCTATCTTGTAAATCGGGAGTTAGATGAACTGCCTTGCAGTATTATATTGTCATAATCCCTGACACAGATGAGCTTGATATGATTTCTAATTTTTTTTTGTTAGACATTGTGGTATTTGCATTTATCAAGGCTGGCTTCATATAACTTATTTGTATCAACTTGCATTCTCTGTGTATTGAATTTTGTTCTCTTTGATGATGTTACAGCAAAGGCCTTTTCCAAGGATGATCCAAAAAAACCTTGGATTGACTGCTTTCCTAGGTTACAAAGCTGGGATGACTCATCTTGTCCGAGAAGTTGAAAAGCCAGGCTCAAGTGAGTTTCTTTACTTTTTCTCGATTATCCTTCTGGATGGTATCTCTTTTTTATCTCTAGCTTTGGTGAAGGAACTTGTTTGATACGCTGTTGCCTATAAATTTATCAAGATCATCATGTTTGATTGGGTTAGCATGCAGGGATGTGTTGTCCTTGTAGCATGTGTTTTGGACCAAACACTATAATATTAACAATGAGAGGCCAAAACTTTTAGCCTTGTTGTTGCCAGGGCCACCCCAGACAACTTGGAATTGTCTCTGATAGCATGTTTATTGATTTTGATGATTTTACACCTCTTTTGCCAATAAAACATGTCTGGGTTGCTTGGAATTGGGGATTGATTGGGAGTATTTATTTGAAAGTGTGCACAATTGTAATTTGCAGCCCTGCATTGCTGCCTTCTGTTGTGCAATTTGTTGTTTGTTTGTCTTTTTTGTGTACCCCTTTTTGATGTTCTGTTTCTGCACATTTTTAAAGCAGCTGGAAGGAAGATTAAAATATTCATTGTTACACTATGATTCACCTCTAGCTTATGTGCTCATTAATTCGTTCTTCATTTGTCTTCCAGAGCTCCACAAGAAAGAAACATGTGAAGCTTTTACAATCATAGAAACACCACCAATGGTTGTTGGGGTTGTTGGCTATATCAATACTCCTGGTGGTCTCCGGTCTCTGAGTACCGTATGGGCCCAGCATTTGAGTGAGGAGGTTAGAAGGAGATTCTACAAAAACTGGTGCAAGTCAAAGAAGAAGGCTTTCACAAAGTACTGTAAGAAGTACGAGTCTGAGGATGGGAAAAAGGACATTGAGGCAATTGGAGAAACTGAAAAAACATTCCCCCTTGTTTGTTATTAGTGTGGTACGGTTTAGACTCTAGATGAATGTGATTTCAAGGATATCTAAAGGTGGTGTTGTTGGCATGGTTTATGTAGATTCGGAAAATGAAGGGACTGAAACAGAAGAAGGCCCATTTGATGGAGATCCAGGTCAACGGCGGGGATGTTGCCAAGAAGGTTGACTTTGCATACAGTTTCTTTGAGAAGCAGATTCCTATTGATGCTATTTTCCAGAAAGATGAAATGATTGACATTATTGGTGTAACCAAGGGAAAGGGCAATCAAGGTGTGGTCACTCGTTGGGGTGTGACTCGACTCCCAGTCAAAACACTGTATCAACGATCCCAAAGTTAAGATCATTGCTCTTTTTGCAAGGCCATCTCCAGGACAAGCTCTCCTTCCCATCCCGAAGGGGATGAAGTTGCATGCATCAACTCTGCCTGCAGATTCAAATCTCTCAGGCTTGAAACTTGTAGGGTCTCTATGGAGAGACCATGCGTTTACAAATAATATGGTCCCAGCGGGGACGTGGTATCCTCCAATGGTACAGTCGGAGGATGGCATGTGCGGTGGTATAAGCGGTGTCACCGGACATAAACACAGATTCTCGAAGATGATGCTCTGAAGGTAATGTAGTTTTGCAAAATCTGACTCTTCTATCAAGCGGTCTCCAACTTGAGCGTCCACTTCTGCTTTAGCTTTCCTTAGCACGTCTGGATGGTTGAGTAGATTGGCTAATGCCCATTCCATAGATGTAGCAACAGTCTCTGCTCCCCCAAGGAACAACACCTGCGCAAAATATATAGTGAATTAACTCAAGCCAGCTCCGACCTGAAAGCTAAGATGAGAATGTTGTGGTAAACTCAATCAGCCACTTGCAATCATCAATTATCAACTGCAGTCACCAATTATCAACCACCCAACCACCCCTTAAAATTTGAATTTTCTTACTTTCAGTTTGTGTATAAATGACAGCTAAGTTTACGTTATTAAGTGTGGAAAACAGAAGAAAGAAACACTAGAGAGAAAGAAAGGGTGTGTATTAAGAGTGTTCTGCTTGTATTTTATAAGCTTGTTGTTTTGAAATAAAACAGGGTGTTTTATTCCCTCCAAAGCCACTATTAATGATTTTTCCCACCAATAATTGTTATCAGAGCCCTGTTCGTCAGAAAACATAAGAGTTTTGGGATATACTCGAATTTTTAAAGTTGTCAAAAACACATTTTGATCACTCCAGAGTTCATCCATATGAATTTACTGGTGCAAAAATCATCTTCATCAGGTCCACTTAAACAGGGCCGTTGGAAATCCGTTCTTGGGTTCCTCATGTTAGCTCATATATCAATTTATAAAGTCTAATATTCTTTTTATTATTTTTTTAATAGCATTTTAAAATCCTTTTACATTGTTTTTAATAGGAGTGAGAAAAAAAAACAAAAAAATTGATTAAATTAAGAAAACTAGGAAAAAAAAATAACAAAAAAAAAAACCGATTAAACCGATTAAAATTTTGAAAGAACCCGATGATTCAGTTCGATTTCGGTTTTATAACAAAAAAACGGAACCGAAAACCGAACTCTGTCAATTTTATTGTTTTTTAGAATATTTTTTATTTAATCATAAAAAAAAAAAACATTTGCTCGTAAAATCGAGTATCAACTCTATAACAAGAGATTTGCTTGAGATTTCAATAGCTCCATAGAAAGCAACTCGAAACAAATTATGAAGCTCGATTCCAAACCAACTGAAATTAACTAGACAAATATGTGACCTGAGCTTAATCAGGCTTAACAATTTTTTAAATATAATTTAATTATTATTTTTTTTGTCATCCACCCCTATGTTTTTTCTAAAAAAACAAATAGCAAGCGATGCGTCACTTATTGCGGCAAACATTGCATTGCTTGCTCTACCTAGATTCCGACAACTAGAGGGGACGTTGGAAAATTATGGTAAAGGTGTTTTAAACCTTATAAATCCATTTTCAATCACCTTTTGACCCAACAATATCTAAAAAACACCCTAGATACCTAAATAATCATGTTTATGCCTTTAAACAACCCAAGAAAGGTCAAAAAACCAAAAACCATCTTGAAAAGTGCCCCAGATCATATCTCATGCAATTTCAAGGTGAATGAACACCTTAGTAAAACTCTTCTCATAAAATGAAATATGAGAACACCAAAATTAACTATTTTGGTGGTTGAAATCATTGTTCACCTATGATTTTCTCTCTCTACCATAAGAATCTGGTGGCTTTCTTTCCTACTTCATACCAGGGATAAAAAAAAAATTAAGATATATGAATTTTTGGACCAAAAAAGTTTTTTGAAAAAAGTAGAAGGATAGAAAATGGGTTTGTGGCAAATTAAAAGGACAAAAAAAATTCTTTTAGTTAATTTCAAAACAGTTATCTAGTTCTTTGGTGTTTTTTTATTTTTGTCCCCTGTCTTTCAATTGTGTCATTTCTTAATAAAATAGAAGCAATTAGCCTTCAATTTGACCATAAAATGATGCAATTGATGAGAAAAAAAATATTAATGACTAAAATGAAAAAAAAATTACCATTAACTATAACTAAAATGGATCAATGTTTTACTGTAACGGGAATTACTATGAACTGTGAGTGCTTTCACTATGAATTGCATTTTTGACACTATAGTAAGGGTTACTGTAGACTATGAGTACTTTCACTGTTGACTGCATTATAGATTTGCTCTTTACTAGAAGCACTTTGGATTGAAGATGCGTAATGGCAGGGTTGCCCGTGCCACAAAAGAGTTGCAAAGATTGCAAGGGGTGGGGTTGTCTTTCTAGTTAGGAAGAAAATGATTAGTTCGAATTTCTTCTATGCAAGGTCTGCAGACCCAGCCGCATGGGTCAGCAAACCCTAGGCACAGGTCAGGAGAAACCTAGGCGCGTGGGTCCGCAGACCCGCTCGTCTGGGTTTATAGCTAGGTGCGCGGGTTTAGCACCAGCGCCAGGTGTCTACAGCCCCACCATACCTCACCAAAATTTTCACCGACTATTTTTCTCCCAAACCATCATTTTAATACCAAATGCATCCCAATGAAAAGACAACCTCACCCTCCCCCTACAGTCTTTGTGGCAAGGACATCTCTACCATTACAGTGCTCCAATCTACAATGTTTAGTGTCTAGAAAAACAATAACAAGAGCACCAACTATGCCCCACCAAAATTTGCATGGACCGTTTTCTCTCAAACCTTTCCTTCAATGCCAAATGCATCCTAATAAAAAGACAACCCCACCCTCTCTCAACAGTCTTTGCAACTTTCTGTGGCAAGCGCAGCTCTGTCATTATACTGCTCCAATCCACAATGCTTTGTATCTAGGTAAATAGTAAAAGAGGCACTGAGCTCTTGTAGTATATTATATAATAATAATATAACACCAATTGTTTAATCAACAATAACATATTTAGATATTCATTATCAACATGGATTGCATTAAGCAGTGGGTTAAATTTTTAAAAAACTATTTCGATCAAGATAAAGCTTTTTGATGGTTAATGGGTTAATCCTAAAACCTCACAATTGATTTGCCTACCTAACCCGTGTTCTAGATCAAACCATTTCAAAGTTGTCTAGATATAACATAGTCCACTTAATGACAAGTTGGATGACTGATATAAAAATAATTTGAGTTTAAGTATAAATCTCAGGATGACATAATTTTTTAAAAAATATTAAGAAGATGATCTATTGGATCGATACAATTTTCGCGACTTAACTTGGGTTATGGACTCTTTCAATTTTAATTTTTTTTATACTATTTTTTATTTAATCATAAAAAAACATTTTGTTCGTAAAATCGAGAGCACCAACTCTATGACATGAAATTTTCCTAAGATTTTGATAGCTCTATAGAAAGCAATTCGAAACAAATTAAGAAGTCTAATTCCAAATCAACTGAAGTTAACTAGACAAATTTATAACCTGAGCTCAATCAAGCTCAACATTTTTTTTAATATTATTATATGATAACAAAAATAAATGATAATAAAATTAAGAATCAACTAAATATCACGGCTTTTTTTTAGATCACGGTAAACTAACAAATATCAAAATCAGGCAAAATAAAAATCTTTGGTCTGACTCAGTACTTTGAAAAGGGACTGGGTTTGGCTGGGCAACGGGACTTAGTATTTTTGGATATAGTTGTGCAACAACATTAATAGAAATTATTTTTTGTATTATAAATATTTTAAATTTTATTATTATTAATATTAAAATTATTAATATAAAATATAGTATTATTTGTGTTATAAATATTATTATTTTTAGTATATTTAAAAGTATTAATATAAAAAATATTATTATTTGTGTAATAAATATTATTATTTGTACTATAATTAAAAGTATTAATATAAAAACTAGTATTATTTGGGTTATAAATATTATTATTTTTATAATAATTAACAGTATTAATATTAAAAATAATATTATTTGTGTTATAAATATTATAAGAACTTAGGTCAGATAAGTTAATATTATTATTAATATTATTATATTCATTAATATTATTAATATAAAAAAATAAAATTGATTTGAAGGGTAAAATCAATTACTGCTATTATTATTAACTTGAGTCAGACATCCCAAGGAGCTTGGGACTGGAAAGGAGCACCTCACCCAAAGAGCTTGGATGTGGCTAGAGCTCAGATCCAAATCTCTTGGGTCTTGTACCACGCCTGGCTCAAGACTTTTGGTCAGTCGTCTTGACTCAATCCACTATCAGAAATTCGCTTAATAGCAACGAAATTACCGACGGAATATTTTTGTCAGTAATTTGAGGTTGAAATTACCGAAAGACTATTTCTGTCTGTAATTACGTCGGTAATTACCGACCGAATTACGGACAGAAAGTTCAGAATAAAGAAAAAAAGGGTGGGTCACTTTTGGCAGGTGATATTTCCGACAGAATCACTGACGGATTCAAAACGGGCAAACCGTACGGGTGATTGGACCGGTTCACCGTCAACAATACCGACGAACTCACCGACATATTTGAAATGGCAGACCCGTACGGCTGACATGACCGGTTCACCGTCAAATTTACCGACGGAATCATCGAGGGATTTGAAAATCTGGTTCGTACGGTGACGTGTCTATTTTTCCCGTTAGAATAGCCGACAGATTAAATCCGTCGGTGAGTTCGTCGGAAAAAGTTAATGTGTGACCCCTCTGCCGACACTCTCCTCCCCCATTTCTCCTTCTTCTTCCTAATCCTAACTCTCCCCATCTGCAAATAACCAGCCCCCCTTTGCACCCAAACAAAATTCTTTCTCATCTCAGCACAACAAGTTGTATTTCTTGAAGTTTTGTGGTCACTCTTTGTAAGTAATTCTATCTGTTTAAATTTTAATATTTAAATGTCAATTTTATTGTTTTTTTTAGTATATGTATTTTTGTTAGTAGATGTACATGTTTTATTGTTATTTCTCAAACAAACTTGTAGTATATGAATGTATAATTTTATATCTGTTATGGTTTGTTTTAGATTTTTTAAGATTGTATTTGTTTGTAAATTGTTAAAACTTTGTGGAATTACCGAATTACATGTTATGTTTTGAAATAATTAATAGCTTGCTTAATGGGTCCTTTTTAAGTTTTATCGATGGCATTGTAGGTTGGTAATTTCTGTTAATTTATATATATTAATTTGTATGGACGTTGATAAATGATAATGGATATTTAATATTTATGAGAAGTTGTGATTGATTTGTTGGATAAGCTCGAGGTAATGTAATATTTTTGCAAGTTTATTTACCTAACTTAGTTAATTAATACATGATATGATCATAATTTTATAAAGGTTCGATAGAAGTCATGGATGATCGTTCATGGATGTATCTAGATTCACCCCAAGGATTGCGGAGGATGGATTATTGTAATGGGGTTCAGGGTTTTATTAATTTCGCAACATCTATTCCCAGAAACTTTACTGGAGGCGGTATTAGGTGTCCATGCAGGAAGTGTTAAAATAAAAAGTATATGCATCCAGATGTTGTAATGATGCATCTTCTACACAAAGGGTTTATGTAGGATTACCAGTGTTGGTATGCACATGGAGAGATATTTGTTAGTAATAGGAGAATGGGAGAAACGGTGGTTGGGTTAACTTCTAGTACTAGCAACGTCCATGAAGCGGCAAATGACAACACTAATCCTTACAGAAATATGGTTATGGATGCAATGAGAATGAATCAAGGTAATGTCAGTCAATGTCCAATTGTAGAAGAAGAACCTAATATAGAGGCAACTAGGTTTTTTGAATTGTTGAAAGATTATGATGAACCATTATGGGATGGCTGCACAAACCACAGTAAATTGTCGGTCGTGGCACAGGTGTTCACCATCAAGTCAGATCAAGGGCTGAGTGAGGCTGGGTATGACAAAATTATTGATTGGGCAAGAAGCATTTTACCTGAAGAGAACAGGCTGAAAGAGAACTTCTATGCTACGAAGTCCATGATGAAACCCCTCGGTTTAGGATACCAGAAAATTGACATGTGCCCTAACTTCTGCATGTTATACTACCTTGAAAATGCTGAGATGACCAAGCGCATGACATGCGGGCATTCCCGTTACAAACCCAGAACTGGCAGGGAAAAGACTCTAATGGCGTATAAAAAACTTAGATATTTCCCGATCACACCTCTTCTGACCCGCGCTTGGGGTTTGTTGACCCGTGCGGCTAGGTCTGCAGACCTTGCATAGAAGAAAAATGAAAAAAAAAACATAATAACAATTATTATTGTTATTATTTAAATTTTCAAGGTAATTTTTATTTTTTGGTCATTAATCTTTTTTCTCATCAATTGCTTTCTTTTTTGGTCAAATTGAAGGCCAATTACTTTTATTTTGTTAAGAAATGACATAATTAAAAAGACAGAAGATCAAAATAAAAAACATGAAAGAACTAGATAGCTGTTTTGAAATTGACTAAAAAAGTTTATTTTTGTCCTCTTAATTTGCCACATACCCATTTTCTATCCTTTTAATTTTTTCAAAAAACATTTTTGGTCTAAAAATTCATATCTTATTTTTTGATCCCTAGCATGAGGTAGGAGAGAGAGTCACTGAATTCCTATGATAGAGAAAGAAAATTACAATTAACAAGTATTCCAACCACCAAAATAGTCGATCTTGGTGTCTACATGTTTCATTTTACAAGAAGAGTTCATCTAAGGTGTTCATTAACCTTCAATTTGCATGAGAAAATAGATATGATCTTGGGCACTTTTGGGGTTGGTTTTTGGTTTTTTTTTATCCTTTTGGGTTATTTAAAGGCATAGATGAGTTTATTTAAGTATCTAGAGTGATTTTGGGATGTTGTTGGGTCAAAAAGTGATTGAAAATAGATTTTTAGGTTTAGAGCACCCCTAACCTAATTTGCCAGCGTCCTTTAGGTACTGAAATCTGGATAAAGCAAGCAATGCATTGTTTGCCGTGGTAGGAGATTCATCACTTGCTATTTGTTTTTCTGCAAAAACACGGGGGTGGATGACCATAAAAAACATAAAGATTTAAGCATGCATGTGTCTGTGCCCTAGCAGCACTAGGCCAGCCAAACCCCCACATGCATGCCTTTTTTTATTTTTATTTTTTTTTCACTTTGATCCTTAACAATAGGATATTATTGATTTTTCTTAATTGATATTTTTTTAATTTTATCTTTTAATAATTTGTTCATTTTTATTTGAAAAATATAATTTGTTTGAGTTTGATATTTATTGGTTTATCGTGAACTAAAAAAAAAACCTCAATATTTAGTTGGCACCTAATTAATTTTTCAAGTGTTTATTTTTGTTATTATATAATTATATTAAAAAAATTATTGAGCCTGATTGAGCCCATGTCACAGATTTGTCTAGTTAACTTTGGTTGATTTAGAATCAAGATTTATAATTTGTTTTCGAGTTGCTTTTTATAGAGTTGTCAAAGTCTCAAACAAATTTCTAAGCATTGAGTTGATGCTCGATTTTACGAGTAAATATTTTTTTATGATTAAATAAAAAAAATAGTCTAAAAATAATTAAAACCGGTTGAGTCCATAACCTAGGTCACGAGCTCGGCAGGTTAAGTCGTGAAACCCATATCGATTTAATAGGTCATCATCTTAAATATATTTTTTAAAAAATTATGTCTCCTCAAGATTTATATTAAAACTCAAACTATGTTTATACCTATTATAGAATAGGATTCTAATATAGGATGTTGTAATCATTACAGTTACTCATGTATCTATCAGAATAGGATTCTAATATAGGATGTTGTAATCATTACAGTTACTGCAGTGTTCTACTGCCTCTATATAAATAGGAAGGTTGGCTAAGGCACAACCCAACACATTCTATTATTCTCAACTTGGTATCAGAGCAACAAAACCCTAAAATAAATTAAACCTAATTTTCTCATAGCCTCCCAACCTCCTTTTTTCAATGGAACAGCCACCACATACATCTTCAAATTCTGCAGCACCAGCAGTCCAACTTTCTTCTTCTCCGACAGTGCAACCCTCTTCTCTTGCAGCGCCTCCTTTGCTTTCCTCTACTACGTCACCGCCTGGATTCTCCTCTGCCATGGCTGGTGAACGCCTCCTCTTGCAGCCCACGTTTGCTGCCTCTACTGCCGCAAGCATTATCTCTCTTTCTCACACTCATCAAGTCATCTCCCACAAATTAACAAACACCAATTATTTATATTGGCGTATGCAAATGCTACCTTATCTCCTAGGCCAAGGAGTTTTTGGTTTTGTTGATGGCTCCAACACATGTCCATCAATACATGTTCTTGCCCATGATGGTATCTCTCTTCAGGTAAATCCCCTTTTTCAAACCTGGAAACAACAGGACCAACTCATTTTAAGTGCTCTTCTTTCCTCCCTATCTATGGAAGTTTTGCATCTTGTTGTTGGTTGTCAAAGTTCTTCTTCAGCTTGGGGCACTCTTGAGTGAGCTCTCGCTTCCACCTCCAACTCTCGTATTATGCAACTTCACGGCTCTCTTCAGGATCTTCGACAGGGTGATGAATCAGTAACTCAATTTATGCAAAAAGCGAAGGCCTTATTTGATGAATTGGCCGCTGCTGGTCGGCCAGTTTCACTTGAAGATTTCAATTTATATGTGTTTCGTGATCTTCGGGGAGAGTTTAAAGACTTAGTTACCAGTCTTATTACCAAGGCTGAACCTTTATCATATGCAGATCTTCACAGCCATCTCCTCACACATGAATTTATTCACAAATCTTCTATTTCCATACATGCTCCTTTGCTGCCCACACCCATTAGCCACTAAACAAGCCAATTGGGAGGATCAGGATAAACCCATTAGCCACTAAAAAGCTTTCTTGTAACATAAACTAAAAGGCTTTCTTGTAACATAAACTTTTTTAAAAAAAATATAACCCATTGTGTAACGCAATCCGTGTTGATTGTAAGGATGTAAATGGGATATTGTTGATTAAACAACTGGTGTGATACAAAGAAACTAATCTCAAATCATGGACAACTAAAAATATTCAATTTATTCTCCCGTTTTATTGAATAAGTTATTAATCATTGACAAAAGAATATTGCAATTTGATTAAAAATAATTATTTATTGGACTGTAGAAAACTTGGCATTTGGTGTTTTAATAAGTTTTTTGCAAAGATTTTTATTTTTCCATCACGAAGGAAATAACAATAATTAGTACAGATATTGATATTTCTTTGTAAAAAAACCATATGAAATGTGTAAAGTCAACATCAAAACCTACTCAGCTGAAGATCCGAGATCTTGGGTTCCTCATGCCAACTCATTTATCAATATATAAACTCTAAGTAACGCTGTTGAAAACAACACAAAAGGATTTAAAAATGCTATTAAAAAATAATAAAAAGAATACTAGAGTTTATATATTGATACATGAGTTGAAATGAGGAACCCAAGAATATTAGTAAGTGGACCTTGAGTTTCCAAAGCTTACAATCAAGCAAGTTAAGCATGGAAGAAGACTACAGTACCTTGCAACGCCTTTGCTACTCTCTTCTTCTTCCATGCTTTGTGTTTCTTGCTCTTTCAACCAAGTTCTTGCTCCAGAAAAGAAAGCAAGGCAAGATCAGTAATCTCCCACCAAGCCCTTTTGCTCTTCCAATTGTAGGCCATCTCCATCTCCTCAAACAACCTATCCATCGAACACTCCACTCCCTCTCAGAAAAACACGGTCCCATATTCTCTCTAAAACTCGGATCCCGCCTTGCCGTTGTCATATCTTCACCATCGGCTGTGGAAGAATGTTTCACCAAGAACGATATTGTGTTGGCCAACCGTCCTCCCTTTTTGATTAGCAAGTACTTAAACTACAACAACACCACCATGGGCTCAGTCGAATACGGCGACCATTGGCGCAACCTTCGCCGCATAAGCGCTCTTGAAATCTTCTCCTCTCCACGCCTCACTTCGTTATTTTAGCATCCGAAGAGAGGAAGTCATGGTCTTACTGCGTAGACTTCACAGTGTTTCCAAGCATGGTAACTATGCTAAGGTGGAGTTGAGATCCATGCTCTTGGACCTAACGAGTAATATTATGATGAGAATGGTTGCAGGAAAGAGGTATTATGGCGTAGATGTTAGGGAAACTGAAGAGGCCAGGATTTTTAGGGAGATCTTGGAAGAGTTTTTGCCATACATTACGATAAATGTGGGGGATCTGATTCCAATATTGCAGTGGGTTGATATTACAGGCCACTTGAAGAAGTTGGATAGACTAAGTAAGAAGATGGATGTGTTCTTACAAGGACTGGTTGATGAGCATCGAGATGACAGGGACAGAAACACTATGATAAACCGGTTTCTCGCTTTGCAAGAAGAACAGCCTGAATACTACACTGATGACATAATCAAAGGCCAAGTTCTGGTTAGTCAAACCTAACCCTTTTTATGTTGATTCAATCATTTAACTTGTTAAGGAAAAATGATGTTTTTGTTTTGATTCACTCAATTTTTCTTACGGTTTGATCTTTTGGTATCTTCTCCCCTTTCAATTTCTTAGAGTTTCATTCACGAAAAAGGGAAACAAAACCACAAATGATGCCTAAGGCCACCTGTTTTTCTCTCCACCGCTTCATCAAATTCATTAAACATAGCTATGTCAGTTCATCAAGTTTTTTTCTCAACCTGACCTAACCCAAGTTAAAATCCGGGGCTCTGGGTTGTGTATCAACCTGTCAAGTCATTCGGGTAGACCCTTCTCATCTTTGCTTTTGGGTCGGAGCTGGCTTGAGTTTAACAAGCGTGGTAGGTATAATTCAATAAGTATTTTGTGCAGGAGTTGTTTCTTGGGGGAACAGAGACTTCTGCTATAGCAATGGAATGGACATTAGCCAATCTACTCAACCATCCAGACGTGTTAGAGAAAGCTAAAGCAGAAGTGGACGCTCAAGTTGGAGACCGCTTGATAGAAGAGTCAGATTTTGCGAAACTACATTACCTTCAGAGCATCATCTCCGAGAATCTGCGTTTATGTCCTGTGCAACCGCTTATACCACCTCACATGCCATCCTCCGACTGTACCATTGGAGGATACCATGTCCCAGCTGGGACCATATTATTTGTAAACGCATGGTCTCTCCATAGAGACCCTACACTGTGGGATGAGCCCACGAGTTTCAAGCCTGAGAGATTTGAATCTGCAGGCAGAGTTGATGCATGCAAGTTCATCCCCTTCGGGATGGGAAGGAGAGCTTGTCCTGGAGATGGCCTAGCAAAAAGAGTAATGATCTTAACTTTGGGATCGTTGATACAGTGCTTTGAGTGGGATAGGGTTGGTGAAAGCAAGATTGACATGGCAGAGAAGACAGCGCTGACCATGTCAAAAGTTGAGCCCTTAGAGCTCATGTATAGAGCTCGCCCGATTCTAGACATGCTTCTCTCTTTAAGTGATCAAAAAAAATAAAATTGTCAAGAGTGCTGCCAATATTATATGTATGTTTTTATTTTTCTAAACTTAATAATAAATTACCCCTTAGGGTTTGATTTTCTTATTATTTTGGGACATGATGATACCAAATGTTAAAAATGATATTAAACTATATATAAACTTCAGCAACAGTTTTTTTTTCCATCAATAAGGAGTAAAAATGAAGGTTAATGATAATAAACGTGGATTATCAAATTATCTAATTAAATACATATCAGCCTTTTTATCTACTATTATAAATTTTTTAATGTAAAAATATATTGAGAAAATCTGTATATTTATATTTTATTTCCATGACAAAGTATAAGTAGATAACTAATATTTATTCTTTATGTAAAAAAAACTTTTATCCACTCGTGGAAGATAAATTAGTGGAAATCTAAAATGGATTATTATTTATTAAAAAATAATAATATTTATAACACAAATAATATTATTTTTAATATTAATATTTTTAATTATAATAAAAATAATAATATTTATAATACAAATAATAATATTTTTGATATTAATACTTTTAATTATAATAAAAATAATAATATTTATAATACAAATAATTATATTTAAAAACCTAAAAACTCAAGAACCTTGGGTGTTGACACAGAACCCATTAGCCATATGTCCTGACGCTAGACCCAAGAGCATTGAGTTCTGAAATAGGACTCAATAGTTTTGGATCCTGACACAAGACCCAAGAGATCACCACAAGAATTCACAGTTTTACCAACGGAAATATTCCGTTGGTGTGTGATTAGGAGTTCGTCGGTAAACTATTTACCGACTAAATTGCTGATGGAATACGTCCGTTGGGTAACCTTTTATCGGTGATTTCACATTCCGTAGCTATATCAGTCGGAAAAACAAAAAAAAACATTTACCAACGGTTTTACAGACAGACTTTGCGCGCAAAAAAAAAAGAGGTTTCCCGCTTGAAAAATACCGACGGATTTTAATCCGTCGGTGGTATCACAAGTCACCGACGGTTACTGGTCGTCGGTAAAGTGGTCGGTGAATTTTGAAATACCGACTGAATATATCCGTCCGTAAATTCATCGGTAAGATAAAACACCGACGGAATAAGTCCGTTGGTATATCTGTTGGTGAGTAAAAAATATACCGACCGAATTTATCCGTCTGGAAATTTATCGGTTATGGTCTCGGCTACTGTCTAATGCCGATGGATTAATTCCGTCGGTAAATCCCTCTGTAATGTTTTTTTTATTTTTTTTTAATTATTTTGAATACATAATATAAAAATGATATAAATTAATGGTAATAAAAACCAATTATGCAAATAAAATTTATATTAAGCATCAAAAACAAAAAAAATAAAAGATAAATAATATTCATTACAAAATGAATGTGTCAAAAAAAAATAAATGAAATTTTAAATGTAAATAATGTTTATTAAAAATTAATATAAAGGTCTTGGAGGAGGAGGAGGAGGAGGTTGGCTGTTATGTGACCAAAAAGGATTTGGTGCACATGTTCCACCTTGTGCCATGTTAATGACCATTTGATGAAGCTCTTCATAGGCCACTCTTTGTCGTTCAGTCTCCGCTCTTTGTCATTCAGACTCCGCTCTTTGTTGTTCAGACTTCGCTCTTTGTTGTTCGGACGCCACTCTTTGTTGTTCTACGAGTTGTGTGTATGCCTCGGATAGGTGGTCGTACTTTTCGATGAGCAGAGCCGTGTGTTGCTGCAAGGCCACAAACTCCTTAGATTGGGAGCTCGGTACTGATTGGGAGCTCCCAATAGTTGAAGCACTACGGGCCGACCGCAAGTTCTCGGCCGTAGTGTTGGAGAGCCCGTAAACCCGATTTTTATCGGGTCCACCTGACGATCCAGCCTCCATCCACAAATTCGGATCGAATTCCGGATGAGTCAAAGGATCGTCCCCGTATCTCTCCCTCAACCGATTATTAAAGGTATCCTGAAAATAAAAAAAGTAATCGTCATATTCAATTTAATAAACATAATAATAACTTACAAAATAAAATGGTTGAACAAACATACCACCAAATGTTGAGCACGGCTGTTAACGAACTGTTGCACCCCCTTTTGGCGGTCTTGACTCCGCACGTGCGTCTCCACAAACAGCTCTATAGGGCTCGGCTCACGTCCAAGAGATGTAGCCTATAATGAAAAAAAATTATTAACAACAAATTAATCGAATGATATATTTCATTTAAATTAATCCGCTTTGAATGTGCAGCAAACATAACGGTGCTGCTAGTGTGTGTTGTGATGGAGCCATGAATTGGCTGATTCCGGTTGCCAGCACCGGACTGTGAGCATCGTGTGAACCGCTTAGACATCATGTGCTGAAGATACTGCGGCCATATATCCTCCGGGATGTATATCGGTTTGAAATCCCTCCAAACCGCAACATCGTTCCAGCCTTGGAACCCCTTATCCCTCGTAGTTGTTTTGGCCTTTTTTGGGCTTCGTATCAAAAATCACGCAACCTACTTCACGCAAGCAAAAATTACATTTCGAAACATAATTTTTTTTGTAAAAAAAAAGTTGTATTGTTTTCGATGTTACCTAGTTGCCGCGTGATTTTCCCACACCCTCCTCATAACAGTGTTATGTTCCTCATTCTAGCAGAATCGATTCTGTGTATAAAAAATAATTTTTAAAAATGTTAATAATTTATTTACAATTATATTAAGAATTTATTAGAAATAAGCTGAAAATTATATATTAACACAAACCTCAAATCTGGAAAACCATGCATTGATTTGAGGCATCCATTCAGGATGCCTGGATATCTGACTCCATTGAAACAATGGAATCTCCATCGACGCTTTAAACGCCGATGATATTACTCGGGCGGCGGGTAAATTGATTCTGCTGCGAAGGAATGCCGCTTCTGCGATGTGAAACAGCGCTGGAAAAGGCAGCATCAGTTGACGGCACATGTGGTGTAGGTGCCTCTTCTTGAGAGGCACCTAAGGAAATATCTTCCTCGCTGCTAGACGAACTTGATGCTGCCTGACGTGAAGCTCTGGTTTTCATTCTGTGTATCTAACCAATTTTATATAAATAATTATATAATCAAATTCAAATGTTAAAAAAAATTCGGCAGCACCTCCCCTATACTGGGATACTATCCAAATCCACAAACCTGCAAATATTAACAATAGCCACAATCAATTCACCCAATCTATACTAATTATTCCAACATATTCAATTACTAATCCTAAGGTAAATTCAACATTAACAATTACAATTCAACAAATTATTCAATAATTATGCCAATACAACAAAACAATAAATTCAAAATAAATAGAAACAATTAAACACAAATCATGCAATAATAGAATAAAATTAATAATTCTTCCAACATATTCAATTACTAATTCTATGGTAAATTAAACAGTAACAATATTAATTTAACAAATTATTAAATAATTATGCCAATACAACAAAACAATAAATTCAAAATAAATAGAAACAATTAAACACAAATCATGCAATAATAGAATAAAATTAATAATTCTTCCAACATATTCAATTACTAATTCTATGGTAAATTCAACATTAACAATATTAATTCAACAAATTATTAAATAATTATACCAATACAACAATAAAATATATTCAATAAATTAAAGAAAAATTATAAACTAACAATTAAAAACAATGAAAATAATTAAACACAAATCATGCAACAATAGAGTTAAATTACTAATTATTCGAACATATGCAATTACTAATTCTAAGGTAAATTCAACATTAACAACAAATATTCAATAAATTAACTAATAACAATTAAGCCAATATAACAATAAAAAATATTAAAAAAATTAAAAAAAAACTATAGACTTTAGGGAAGAAATATGCATACCTTAATAATGTGTTGAAACAAAAAATTTATCTACATTACAAAAAAATTCAACAAAACAAAAAACATAAAAAGCATAAAAATAACAATAAATAAAATGAAATGAAATAGAAAAAAATACATACCCTTTAATATGATGAAGATTCACAACCAAGCTTGCTAGAGATTCAACAAAGCTCGAAGATTTGAGAGGAAAAAAATCGAAAACTTGAAGAATATTGGGTGAGAAACGGAGGAGAAGAAAAAATGAACTGAAGGGGCGGATGCAAGAACTTATAGTGCAGTTTTACCGACGGATTCACCGACGGCAATATAAAATTAATATTATTTAAATTAAATCCGTCGGTAACTGGCTAAAAATTCGTCGGTAATTTTTAAATTTCGCATCGAATTTTTTAATTACCCTCCATATTTTTCACGGTCCATTGGTGATTCTGTTGGTAATCTGACACGGTCAGCGGTGCATTGAATTCACGCCCTTTGGAATTCGCACATTCCATCGGTATTTTTGTCGGTAAAATTTAGCCACCGACAATATACCAATGGAATAATTCCGTCGGTATTAACGTTGATAAATACATCGGTATGGACGTCGGTGATTGTTGCATTTTGGTGTAATTATTTTCGAACTCTTTGTGAGATGCCGACAGACGTCGGTATGGATGTCAGTGATTTTGGCATTTTAGTGTAATTATTTTCGAACTCTCTGTGAGATGTCGACGGACGTCGGTATGGACGTCGGTGCTTGTGGTATTTTGTTGTAATTATTTTCGAACTCTCTGTGAGTTGCCGACGGACGTCGGTCCGTCGGTATGGACGTCGGTGATTTTTCAATGTATAAGAGATGTTATGTTTATATTTTCTATTTACCTTCCTGCAAAAAATTCAATGTTAAACTGTCCATCGCACCAGAACAATAGCAACAATGCTTAAACAATAAATATATATTTCATGTTTCAAAATATATCATCCATAATGTAAATTACATGAAGGAAAGAGTTTTACATAGGTCTTCGTTTTGATAGTTAGTCAGAATTATCTTCTTCTTTGTCATCAATTGAATAGTCATCACCTTCATCGCAATCTTCAATATGGATATCATCTTCTTCATCGACATTTCCTTGTTCGCTAGAGCTTAAAACAACGTTCAACTCCTCTACGTCAACATCAACAAGACTATCATCGGAAACACGAAAATTTGAATTTTCTTCCAATTCAATCGAAGGAGAAACTCGATATGATTCAACCAACTCACTAACTTGAAAGACTTCATCCCGCACACTTGTGTCTTCGTTCTCATCCTGAACAACCTCGACACGACCCCGTGGTTTCGTTTTTAAAACAGACAACCAATCAACTCTTGATCGATCCTTTCTAAATGAAGGGGCGTATGTGTAATAAACTTGTTGACATTGCTTTGCAAAAACAAAGACATCATTTATGTTGCGGAGTCTAGCTTTTGAGTTGATTTTGACCAGACCATGGTGCGTATCAACTCTGATTCCTCTGTCCGTCGTGTCATACCAATAGCATTTGAATAAAAACACTATATTCTGCTCGCTATGATATTGTAGTTCGACGACCTCTTCTAATCTACCATAGTAGTCAACTTCTAACTCACTACTTGTGGATCCTTTAACACAAACACCGTAGTTGTATGTCTTTCTTCTTTCCCCGTATTGTTCAGTATGGAAAACATATCCATTGACAAAATACCCGTTGTATCACTTAACTTTTCTTTCAGGCCCGAGGCTTAGTGAAGACAATGACTTAGACGCACTCCTTCCCATTTGATAAACCTTGTATACATGTAATGTACATCAATAAACGGTAAATGAACGAGAATCTCGTAATGACATGCATACGTATAATAATTTTGCAAGTTAGAATGAGTTTGTGATAGTGCTTACATGTGTTCTGAACCATGTGGCAAATTGTTCATCTTGTAATTGAAAGATCTAGTAGTCGGTCAACTGCGAGTTATTGGAGAGCAAATATTGTTGATGTTGCCTGCAAGTGATAATGAGTGTATGATTTCACAATATATAATTAGCAGTATATTACTGACAAAGTTTAATTTGTATTGCACATATATAAACTTACTGAATAAATGGTCTCAGCTCATCACATTTAAATAGAACATAGTTGTGTGCTTGTTTGAATTCTATTTCCGATAAATATCTTCCTCTTACGACATTTTTAGGTGTGGGTCATCTAGTATTGGAGAATATTGACAAGTTCCCACTGGAAGGCACTTCACCGCCATCATCATGTCGTGGAACGCGATTGATTTTTGTTCTCAGATGAGGTTCGAAATAGTACGAGATAAATGTTGAGATCTCTTCAACAATATAGGCCTCAGATATCGAAGCCTCTACATGCTCCTTGTTCTTAACTTTTTTCTTTAGATTAAACAAGTACCTGCATTGAATTACAATTCAAGTATTTCCAATTAAGAAAAACATATAAAATACTTTTAGATATGAATTCCATTGCAATTGTAATATCTAACCGTTCGAATGGGTACATCCATCTATACTGGACCAGTCCTCCAGCTTTTGCCTCGAACGATAGATGTATAGGGAGATGCTCCATTGAGTCAAAAAATGAAGGAGGGAATATCATCTCAAGTTTTCATAGTGTCTCGATGATATTCGTTTTAAGCCTCTCAATGTGCTCACCATTCAACTTGCTGGAGCAGATATATCTGAAGAAATGACTGATCTTTGTCAGTGCATCCCATATTCCCTTTGGCAACAAATCACGAAAAGCTAATGGGATGAGTGTTTGCATAAACACGTGGCAGTCATGACTCTTCATTCCATACAATATGTAGTCCTCTATGTTAACAAGCCTTGATATGTTCGATGAATGTCCATCCAGAAAACGCAGACTCTTAAGCCATTTGTAGACTAGCAGTTGTGCGTTTTTCTCTAACACGAAGCTTGCCCTTGGTTTTGCGACCCGTGACTCCTCATAAACCAACTCCATATTTTTACGGTTACAGTATAAAGCTATATCCATTATAACCTTGATGTTGTCCTTTGTCTTCCCCTTCACATCCATGACGTTGTTGAAAATATTCTCAAACACGTTCTTTTTTATGTGCATGACGTCAAGGTTATGGCGGAGAAGATTGGTCTTTCAATAAGGAAGCTCCCAAAAGATACTTTGCTTTACCCAATTATAAATCAAACCAAAATCAGGAAACTTTTGCTTACCTGATTGAAGGCCAAACACAATGTCACCGTACTTTGATACAACATGATGCAATTCTTCACCAGAAAGACGCGGGGATGCAACATCTTTTTCAACTCTGCCAACAAAGAAATCTTTTATGTTCTTTGTGAACCTGTGATTAAGTGGCAAGAAGCGACGGTGACAGTAAAAAAAAAAGAAGCTTTACCTCCGTTTGCTAGCGTGAATGCCTTGTTGTTTTCCATGCAGTATGGACATGCGAGTTTCCCATGTGTGCTCCAACCAGAAAGCATTTCATAAGCTGAAAAATCATTGATATTCCACATCAAAACCGCCCTCATAAGGAAATTTTGTTTCCTCGATATATCATAAGTCAAAGCTCTAAAAGACCACAACTGCGCCAGCTCATCAATCAACGGTCGAAGACAAACATCTATATTCCGCCCCGGGCTGCTTGGACCGGGTATGACAGTAGATAAAAACATGAACTCCGGCCTCATACACATTCTCGGTAGCAAGTTATAAACTGTGAGTATGACCGGCCAACAAGAATAGGGAGCAATAAATGACCCAAATGGGTTGAATCCGTCTGTACATAACCCAAGACGGACATTCCTTAATTCAGCTGAAAAGTCAGGATGCACACTGTTAAAGCGTTTCCACGCTTCGCCATCAGAAGGATGCACCATCACACCATCAACCGCATCATATGTTTGGTGCCATGTCATGTGCTCAGTAGTCCTTGGTGACATGAATAATCTCTGCAGTAGGTGTGTGGGTCTGCAGACCCGCTCGTTTGGGTCTACAGCCAGGTGCAAGGGTTTGGCGCCAACGCTAGGTGTCTGCATCCCCACCATACCTCACCAAAATTTGCGCTGACTGTTTTTCTCCCAAATCATCATTTTAATACCAAATGCATCTCAATTAAAAGACAACCGCACCCTCCCCTTATAGTCTTTGCATGTCTTTGTGACAAGGTCAACTCTATCATTACAGTGCTCCAATCTACCATGTTTAGTGTCTAGAAAAACAGTAACAGGAGCACTCACTATGCCCCACCAAAATTTGCATGGACCGTTTTCTCTCAAACCATTCCTTCAATGCCAAATGCATCCTAATGAAAAGACAATCGCACCCTCTCTCGATAGTCTTTGCAACTTTCTATGGCAAGGGCAGCTCTGTCATTATACTGTTCCAATCCATAGTGCTTTGTATCTAGGTAAACAGTAACAGGGGAACTGAGCTCTTGTAGTATATTATATAATACTAATATCACACCAGTTGTTTAATCAACAATAACCTATTTAGATCTTCATTATCAACATGGATTGCGTTAAGCAGCGGGTTACTTTTTAAAAAAAAAAAATTTAGATCAAGAAAAAGTTTTTTGATGGTTAATGGGTTAATCATGAAACCTCACAATTGATTTGCTTACCTAACTCGTGTTCTAGATAAAACCATTTCAAAGTTGTCTAGATATAACATAGTCCACTTAACGATTTGAGTTAAAATATAAATCTCAAGGTGACATAATTTTTTAAAAAATATTAAGAAGATGATCTATTGGATCGATACAATTTTCGCGACTTAAATTGTCGAGCTCGTGACTTGGGTTATGGACTCTTTCAATTTTAATTTTTTTAGACTATTTTTTTCTAATCATAAAAAATCATTTTCTCATAAAATCGAGAGCACCAACTCTATGTCATGAAATTTTCCTGAGATTTTGATAGCTCTATAGAAAGCAATTTGAAACAAATTAAGAAGTCCAATTCCAAATCAACTAAAGTTAACTAGACAAATTTGTAACCTGAGCTTAATCAGGCTCAACATTTTTTTTAATATTATTATATGATAACAAAAATAAATACTAATAAAATTAAGAATCAACTAAATATCAGGGCTTTTTTTTAGACCACGATAAACTAACAAATATCAAAATAAAACAAATTATATTGCCCAATTAAAAATCAACAAAATATTAAAAGAAGAAACTAAAAAAATCCCTTCAAAAGAATCAATAAAGATCTAATTGTCAATGATTAAAGTAAAAAAAAAAAATTGTGCGCAAGGGCTTGGTTGGCCCAGTGCGCTTTGGCTTTTGCAAAAAAATCCAAAGGTGAAAGCTCGGATATGTTTAAATATATATATTTTTTTAATTATAATAATCCATCTCTATTTTAAAAAAATAATAATAATAGCAAGCAATGCATCATTTATTGCGGTAAACAACGCATTAATTGCTGTACCCAAATTCCAACGAGTAAAAGAGGCTGAAAAATTAGGTTAGGGGTGTTTTAAACCCTAAAATTCCATTTTCAATAACTTTTTTACCCAACAACATGCCTAAATACCCGAATAAACATGTTGACGTAACAGGACACGAAATCCCTACCATACTTTTATTAAGTGGATTGGCAAGTGGACCAATTTTTTAATCAATAATAACCCATTTTAGATTTCCACTAAGTTATATATATTCCATGGTCGGATGAATGTTCTTTTAACATAAAAAATAAATACTAGTTATATGACTTCTACTTTATCATGGGTTGAATGATTTTTTTTTTCAACATAAAAAATAAATATACATATTTTTTTAATATATTTTTTTACATTAAAAAAATTGTAATAGTAGATAAAAAAGCTGATATGTATAAGGAAAAGAAAAACTTTTATGTTTATTTTAATATTATTTAAAAAATATATATATTATTTTAATTAGATAAATTGATAATCCACGTTTATTATCATTAACCTTCATTTTTACCCCTTCTTGAGGGGGAGGGGGGGAACTTTTTGCTGAAAGTTATAGTTTGATATCATTTTAACATTTGGTAGCATCATTTCCCAAAATAACAAGAAAATCAAACCCTAAGGAATAATTTATTATTATTATTTGAAAATAATACATATAATATTGGCAGCACTCTTGACAATTTTATTTTTTTTGATCACTTAAAGAGAGAAGCATGTCTAGAATCGGGCGACCTCTATACATGAGCTCTAAGGGCTCAACTTTGAACATGGTCATTGCTGTCTTCTCTGTCATGTCAATCTTGTTTTCACCAACCCTTTCCCACTCAAAGCACTGTATCAACGATCCCAAAGTTAAGGTCATCACTCTGTTTGCTAGGCCATCTCCAGGACAAGCTCTCCTTCCCATCCCGAAGGGGATGAACTTGCATGCATCAACTCTGCCTGCAGATTCAAATCTCTCAGGCTTGAAACTTGTGGGCTCATCCCACAGTGTACGGTCTCTATGGAGAGACCATGCGTTTACAAATAATATGGTCCCAGCTGGGACATGGTATCCTCCAATGGTACAGTCGGAGGATGGCATGTGCGGTGGTATAAGCGGTGTCACCGGACATAAACGCAGATTCTCGGAGATGATGCTCTGAAGGTAATTTAGTTTTGCAAAATCTGACTCTTTTATCAAGCGGTCTCCAACTTGAGCGTCCAGTTCTGCTTTAGCTTTCCTTAGCACGTCTGTATGGTTGAGTAGATTGGCTAATGCCCATTCCATAGATGTAGCAACAACACCTGCACAAAATATATAGTGAATTAAACTCAAGTCAACTCCGACCCGAAAGCTAAGATGAGAATGTTGTGGTAAACTTAATCAGTCACCTGCAATCATCAATTACCACTTGCAATCACCAACTATCAACCACCCAACCACCCCTTGAAATTTGAATTTTCTTACTTTCAGTTTGTGTATAAATAGACAACTAAGTTTATGTTATTAAGTGTGGAAAACAAAAGAAAGAAACACTAGAGAGAAAGAGAGGGTGTGTATTAAGAGTGTTTTGCTTGTATTTTATATGCTTGTTGTTTTGAAATAAAACCGGGTGTTTTATCCCCTCTAAGTGTTTCAAAGCCACCACCAGTGGTTTCTCCCATCAACAATTGGTTTCTCCCATCAACAATTAGTATCAGGGCCCCGTTCGTCAGAAAATAAAAGAGTTTTGGGATATACCTGAATTTTCAAAGTTGTCAAAAACACATTTTGATCACTCCATAGTGTAGAGTTCATCCATACAAACTCACTGGTGCAAAAATCATCTTCATTGGAGCTCGCGGTATCCAACACGCGCCGCTTGAAACTCAGGTACTAGCCCACACGCAGCCGACGCGCCTAGAAGAAGAAGACGACTAAGCCACACGCATGCCATATTTGAGCCGCGCCGAGCCTCCAGCCGCCAGCCGACCTGAAGAATATTCCCTAGAATATTCCCGGTTTAACCCCAACGAACTGTCCGACGTCCAGAATCTGTTTTCTGACCGGTTCAGCCCATTTCTACCCCATTTTCAACCAAGTAAGACCAATTCCCTATTGTTTTGAGCATTCCGGATCAATCTACAGTGTCCATTTTGCCAAATTCAACTCCCAAAAGGTGATATAGTCATTCAAAGAGCAAAATGACTATAGAAAATGCACAAACACTCATCCCAAAGCTAACAAAAGACAACTATGATAATTGGTGTATCAGATTGAAGGCATTTCTTGGTTCACAAGAGTGTATAGAGATTATGGAATATGATTATGATGAACCAGAGTCCAAAGAAGCAGAAAATTCATTACAAGAGGCACAAAAACAAGTTCTGAGAGGCAATAGAAAGAAAGACAACAAAGCAAAGACCATCATTTATCAAGGTCTTGATGAAGCCACATTTGAGATCATAGCTTCCGCAAAAACATCAAAAGAAATATGGGAGGCTCTCCAATAAAATTACAAAGGTGTTGAGAAAATCAAGAAGATTCGTCTTCAATCTTTGCGAGGTGAATTTGAATTAGTGCAAATGAAGTCATCAGAATCCATTTCTAATTATCATGCAAGAATTATGATGATAGTCAATCAGATGAGAAGAAATGGAGAAATCCTCTCAGATGCTCGAATTACTGAGAAAATTTTGAGATCCCTAGATCCAAAATTTGATTTTGTTATTGTTGCTATTGAAGAATCCAAAAAAGTGGACAAGTTGACAATGGATGAGCTTATGAGTTCTTTGCAAGCTTATGAGCTAAAGATTGTGAAAAGAAATGGAGATAAGGCAATTGAGCATGCCTTACAATCAAAGTTGTCTCTCAAGGAGGGCAGGGAGACTTCAATAAGTGGATATACCACTCAAGGAAGGAGTCAACAAAGACGAGGAGAATTTCAGCAATTTTAAGGAATAGGGTCTTGGAATAAGGGATTCAGAGGAAAAGGAGGTAAAAACACTACCAGAGGAGGCCGGGGACAACCAGCATTTACTCCTAAAGGAAGAGAGGCGGTTACAATAACCGTGACAAGAGAAATATCTAGTGTTATAGTTGTAATCAATTTGGGCACTATAGCACTAAATGTAGAAGGAAAGCTCCATCGGAGGTACATGAACAAGCCAACTATGCAGAGGAGGATGTCATCATCAGAGGACTAGTTGCATTATTAGTCCAACAAGGACTACGTGAGAATCATGAGAATATTTGGTATCTAGATTCTGGAGCCAGCAATCACATGTGTGGCCAACGGGATCTATTTGATGATCTAGATGAGACCATACAAGGTCTAGTCATATTTGGAGATACCTTAAAAGTTCTGATAAAAGGTAAAGGCAACATCCCAATCAAGTTGAAGAATGGCGATCATAGTTACATCGTAAATGTTTACTATGTTCCAGCCATAAAGCACAACATGCTAAGTATAGGTCAACTTATGGAGAAAGGATATACTCTTTACACAAAGAATTGTCATCTGATAGTCAAAGATTACAATGGGGAGATTAATTACCTATGTGAAGATGTCTAAGAATATGATGTTTCCTTTAAACATTCAATATGAGCTGCAAAGTGTTTGAGTGTCATCACCAACAATGGAGAGTGGCTCTAGCACCTAAGACTTGGACATATGAATTTCACAAGTCTGAAGATGCTAGCAAGCAAGAAGATGGTCAAAGGTATGCCCCACATTGATCATCCAGATGAAGTCTGTGAGAGTTGTGTCCTCAACAAACATCACAGATCCAGTTTTTCCAAAGAAGTCAACTGGAAAGCAAATAAGCCATTGGAGTTAGTGCACACAGATGTGTATGGTCCCATAAAGCCTATGTCAACTGGACAAAATAAGTGTTTCTTTACTTTCATTGATGATTTTAGCAGAAAGACATGGGTATACTTTCTGAAAAGGAAGTCAGAAGTATTCAATTGTTTTAAAGATTTTAAAGCAATTGTCGAGAAGCAAAGTGGCTATAAGATAAGAACTGTGAGATCTGATAAAGGTGGAGAATATACAGCAAATGAGTTTGAAGCCTTTTGTACATAACAAGGCATCAGACATCAGACAACATCAGCTTATACACCACAGCTAAATGGTGTAGCTAAGAGAAAGAATCGAATGATTCTTGACATGGAAAGAAGTCTACTTAAAGCAAAAAAGTTGCCCAAACAATAATAGGCTGAAGATGTACCATGTGCAGTGTATCTACTGAATCACTGCCCAACCAGAAGTTTGCAAGTTGTCACTCCGGAAGAAGCATGAAGTGATCACAAACCAAGTGTTACTCATCTTCAAGTCTTTGGTTGTGTGGCATATGCAAAGATTTCAGATGCAAGAAGGACCAAACTCGATGATAAAAGCGAGAAATGCATCTTTGTCGGATATGGTGATACAAGGATGGGATACAAGCTATATAATCCTATTACAAAGAATGTGATAATGAGTAGAGATGTTATCTTTGAAGAAGATAAATCTTGGCAGTGGAATGGTGATCAAGAAGAAGCAAAATTCATCAGTATTGATTTGATCCTTGAAGACAAAGTGGAAGTACCAACAGTACTTGTAGAAGGTTCGATGTTACCAGCAGATGAGCCACAAAGTCTGGCACACAGATTCCCTATATTCAATAGGAGAAACACACCAGAATCATCATTAACACCACCATCAGCATCCTCATCAGAAGGACCAAGAAGGATGAGAAATCTAGAAGAGTTGTACGATGCCACTCAAGTCATGGAAGATACAACTCTATTTTGTTTCTTCGCAAATAGTGACCCACTTAGCTTCAATGAAGCTATCACAGAAGAGAAGTGGATAAAAATAATGGATGAAGAAATACATGCCATTGAGAAGAATGATACCTAGAAGCTGACTAATCTACTAAAAAATAAGAAGGCAATAGGTGTCAAATGGGTCTATAAGATGAAGAAGAATGCAAAAGGAGAAGTACAAAGATACAAAGCAAGATTAGTGGCAAAAGGCTACAAACAGAGAGAAGACATTGACTATAGAGAAGTATTTGCTCTAGTAGTCCAGCTAGAGACAATCAAACTGATGATCTCACTAGCTGCACAACATAGATGGAAGATCTATCAACTCGATGTGAAGTCAGCATTTCTGAATGGCTTCCTAAAAGAAGAGATCTATGTTGAACAACCACTTGGATACATTGAAGCTGAAAATGAAGGCAAAGTATACAAGTTGAAGAAAGCCCTCTACGGTTTGAAGCAAGGTTCGCGTGCTTGGAATACTAGAATTGATAGGTATTTTCAAGACAATGGATTTGAAAAATGTCCATATGAACATGCAATATATGTGAAGAAAGAAGCAGATGGCATCATATTATTTGTGTGCCTATCTGTTGATGACTTGATATTTATCGGCAACAATCCTACCATGTTTGAAGACTTCAAGAAAAGCATGGTACAGGAGTTTGAGATGACAGACTTTGGTCTAATGGCACATTTTCTTAGCTTAGAAGTAACGCAGAAAGAAGAAGGGATTTTTGTATCCCAAAGCGATTACGCCAAAGATATTCTTGAAAGGTTCAAGATGGAAAGCTACAATCCGATATCAACTCCAGTTAAGAATGGAGTAGAATTGAGGAAGAGTAAAGTTGGAAATGTTGATCCAATTTACTTCAAAAGCTTAGTAGGAAGCTTAAGGTACTTGACATGTATCAGACCGAATATACTCTACGGAGTTGGACTTATCAGCAGATATACGGAGACACCGGACCAGTCTCACTTGAATGCAGCCAAGAGAATTCTTTGCTACATCAAAGGAACAATAAATGAAGGTATGTTTTATACCTCAAGTAAAAACTTCAATCTTGTTGGCTACTCGGATAGTGATTGAGGTAGAGATCTTGATGAAAGGAAAAGCACAACTGGATTTGTCTTTTTCATGGGAGATACATCTTTCACATGGTCATTGAAGAAGCAATCGATAGTAACGCTACCAACTCAGTTGTATACCATTTAATATGGTTAAGGAATATGCTGAAGTTTTTAGGATTTCCTTAAGAAAGTCCTCCAAAGATTTATATTGATAATCGATCAGCAATTGCATTAGCCAAGAATCCAGTGTATCATGAAAGAAGTAAACACATCGATACACGTCATCATTTTATCCGAGAGCATGTGAAGAACAAAGAAGTTGAACCGATATCCTACAAAACAAATGATCAAGTTGTAGATATCTTTACAAAGCCATTGAAGGGAGAGATATTCATCAGATTGAAGTTCATGTTTGGCATGACATCCCTCGATTGAGTTTAAAGGGGGAATTTGTTATGGTAAACTCAATTAGCCA
The DNA here is from genome assembly GCF_005239225.2 of Populus alba. Lineage (NCBI taxonomy): Eukaryota > Viridiplantae > Streptophyta > Magnoliopsida > Malpighiales > Salicaceae > Populus > Populus alba. The sequence continues at coordinate 19,822,028 of NC_133300.1, read as the reverse complement.
CGTGCAGCCACCAATTACCACCTGCAGCCACCAACTATCAACCACCCAACCACCCCTTGAAATTTGAATTTTCTTACTTTCATTTTGTGTATAAATAGGCAGCTAAGTTTATGTTATTAAGTGCGGAAAACAAAAGAAACAAACACTAGAGAGAAAGAGAGGGTGTGTATTAAGAGTGTTTTGCTTGTATTTTGTAAGCTTGTTGTTTTGAAATAAAACCGTGTATTTTATCCCCTCTAGGTATTCCAAAGGGAAAGATGCCCACCTGGGATGAACAAGTTTGTTATCTGAAAATGGCTTAGAATCTCCATGGCAATATTTTTTTTTCTCTTTTTCTCCCATTATTTGGCATGCCAATATTTTTTTTCTCCTTTTTTCTCCCATTATCTCCATGCCAATATTTTTTTTTCTCCCATTATTTGGCATGCCAATAATTTTTTTTCTCTTTTTCTCCCATTATTTGTCCTTATCTTTCTCTTTCCTTAATTTGGCTAATTTAAAAACTGAAATGAAAATACACAAGGAAAACTATCTAGCACGTGTTCGCACACGTGTTGAAAAAGACATCATCTAATGGCGATGCATGTCATGTCATGCTACTATCTATGGTGATCTTTATTTTGTTGATTTTATGTTGTCAAAAGAAATTTATTAGTTTAATACGTTGGGTTAGGTCGGGTTGAGAAAAAAACTTGATGAATTGTTTAATACGTTTACACAAAATTTGATGAAGCGGTGGAGAGAAAAACAGGTGGCTTTAGGCATCATTTGTGGTTTTGTTTCCCTTTTTAGTGAATGAAACTCTAAGAAATTGAAAGGGGAGATGATACCAAAAGATCAAACCGTAAGAAAAATTGAGTGAATCAAAACAAAAACATCATTTTTCCTTAACAGGTTAAATGATTGAATCAACATAAAAAGGGTTAGGTTTGACTAACCCGAACATGGCCTTTGATTATGTCATCAGTGTAGTATTCAGGCTGTTCTTCTTGCAAAGCGAGAAACCGGTTTATCATAGTGTTTCTGTCCCTGTCATCTCGATGCTCATCAACCAGTCCCTGTAAGAACACATCCATCTTCTTACTTAGTCTATCCAACTTCTTCAAGAAGCCTGTAATATCAACCCACTGCAACATTGGAATCAGATCTCCCACATTTATCATGGAAATATATGCAAAAAACTCTTCCAAGATCTCCCTAAAAATCCTGGCCTCTTCAATTTCCTTAACATCTACGCCATAATACGTCTTTCCTGCAACCATTCTCATTATAATATTACTCGTCAGGTCCAAGAGCATGGATCTCAACTCTACTTTAGCATAGTTACCATGCTTGGAAGTTGGAAACACTGTGAAGTCTACGCAGTAAGACCATGACTTCCTCTCTTCGGATGCTAAATAACGAAGTGAGGCGAGCAGGGGAGAAGATTTCAAGAGCGCTTATGCGGCGAAGTTTGCGCCAATGGTCGCCGTATTCGACTGAGCCCATGGTGGTGTTGCTGTAGTTTAAGTACTTGCTGACCAAAAAGTGAGGACGGTTGGCCAATATCGTTCTTGGTGAAACATTCTTCCACGGCCGATGGTGAAGATATGACAACGGCAAGGCGGGATCCGAGTTTTAGAGAGAATATGGGACCGTGTTTTTCTGAGAGGTAGTCGAGTGTTCGCTGGATAGGTTGTTTGAGGAGATGGAGATGGCCTATAATTGGAAGAGCAAAAGGGCTTGGTGGGAGATTACTGATCTTGCCTTGATTTCTTTTCTGGAGCAAGAACTTGGTTGAAAGAGCAAGAAAACACAAAGCATGGCAGAAGAAGAGAGAGTAGCAAAAGGCGTTGCAAGGTACTGTAGTCTTCTTCCATGCTTAACTTGCTTGATTGTTGAGGATTCTTTCTAACAGGTTTGGTGAGGATCAATGCTTGTATGTAAGCTTTGGAAAGTCAAGGTCCGCTTAACTGTACCCGTTAAACAGGGCCGCTGGCCGCTGGAAATCCGTTCTTGGGTTCCTCATGTCAACTCATATATCAATATATAAAGTCTAATATTCTTTTTATTATTTTTTAATAGCATTTTAAAATCCTTTTACGTTGTTTTTAATAGGAGTGAGCAAAAAAACTACAAAACCGATTAAACCAAGAAAACCAGAAAAAAAATAACAAAAAAAAACCTATTAAACCAATTAAAATTTTTAAAAAAATCGGCTGATTCGATTCAGTTTCGGTTTTATAACCAAAAAACCAAAAAAATAGAACCGAACTGAACCAAAACCGAACTCTATCAATTTCATTGTTTTTTAGAATATTTTTTATTTAATCATAAAAAAAATATTTGTTTGTAAAATTGAGTTTCAACTCTATAAGAAGAGATTTGCTTGAGATTTCAATAGTAAACCAACAAAATATCAAACTCAAATAATTATGTTCCCAATTAAAAATCAACAAAATATTAAATAATAAAATTAAAAAAAATTATTCAGAAAAATTAATAAAGATCCAATTGTCAAGGATCAAAGTGAAAACAAAACCAATAAAAAAGGCATGCATGCGAGGGCATGGTTAGTGCGTCTAGGCCTCCAAAAAAAGACCCAAAGGTGTAGGCCCGAACATGTTTAATTTTTTTGTGTGGTCATCCACCCCTATGTTTTTCTAGAAAAACAAATAGCAAGCGATGCGTCACTTATTGCGGCAAACATTGCATTGCTTGCTCTACCTAGATTTCGACAACTAGAGGATGCTGGAAAATTATGGTAGAGGTGTTTTAAACCCTATAAATCCATTTTCAATCACCTTTTGACCCAATAATATCTAAAAAACACCCTAGATACCTAAATAATCATGTTTATGCCTTTAAACAACCCAAAAAAGGTCAAAAAACCAAAAACCATCTTAAAAAGTACCCAAGATCATATCTCAGGCAATTTCAAGGTGAATAAACACCTTAGTTAAACTCTTCTCATAAAATGAAATATGAAAACACCAAAATTAACTATTTTGGTGGTTGAAATCCATGTTCACCTATGATTTTCTCTTTCTACCATAAGAATCTAGTGGCTCTCTTTTCTACTTCATACCAGGGATAAAAAAAAAATAAGATATATGAATTTTTGGACCAAAAAAGTTTTCTGAAAAAATTAGAAGGATAGAAAATGGTTTTGTGGCAAATTAAGAGGACAAAAATAAACTTTTTTAGTTAATTTCAAAACAATAATCTAGTTCTTCGGTGTTTTTTTATTTTTGTCCCCTGTCTTTCAATTGTGTCATTTCTTAACAAAATAGAAGCAATTAGCCTTCAATTTGATCATAGAATGATGCAATTGATGAGAGAAAAAAATTATTAATGACTAAAATGAAAAAAAATTACCATTAACTATAACTAAAATGGATCAATGTTTTACTATAGCGGGAATTACTATGAACTGTGAGTGCTTTCACTGTGAATTGCATTATTTGACACTGTAGTGAGAGTTACTGTAAACTATGAGTACTTTCACTATGGACTGCACTGTAGATTTGCTCTTTACTAGAAGCACTTTGGATTGAAGATGCGTAATGGCATGGTTGCCCGTGCCACAAAGAGTTGCAAAGATTGCAAGGGGTAGGGTTGTCTTTCTGGTTAGGAAGAAAATGATCAGTTCGAATTTTGGTGGGGCTGCACAACCCAAGCTGCATACACCTGGCGTTCGGCTTTAAGCCAAGACGCTAGGGCTAGACCCACGCGCCTAGTAGCAGCCCAGGAAAAATGTGGATTGCACTATTTCGAATCACTGTACACTGTGAGTGCTTTCACTGTGGATTGCACTGTTTGCATTTACTCTTTATCAAGCTCTTTCAAAACGTGTGGGAGTAGACACAAACACATTGCACTATGGACGACACTATAGCCATAGACTGTGCGGACAGCACTATAGAGCCCCAGGGGGCGTTCCTCTGCTATGTTTTTTTGTCAAGAATTGCCAGTAGATGCATTGCCTACTCTGCCAAAAGCTATTGGGTCTGCCTTGGCTGCTGGACCCAAGAGTGTTGGGTGTGGCTGCCAAGCCAAGCCCAAAACACTTCTAAAATGAGCAACAACGTTGGATCCTGCTGCCCGGCAGCACCTAATAGTGTTGGGTCTGGCTGCTAGCCAGACCCATCGATCTTGTGGTTTGGCTGCAAAGCCATACCCAAAGATATTATTATTTATATCATAAACATTTTAATTTTTTTATTATTAATATTAAAATATTATTTTTTGTATTATAAATATTATTATTTTTAATATAATTAAAATTATTAATATAAAAAATTAGTATTATTTGTGTTATAAATATTATTATTTTTATAAAAAATAGTATTATTTTTTTATATAAATATTATTATTTTTAATATAATTAATAGTATTAATATTAAAAATAGTATTATTTGTGTTATAAATATTATAGTGGGGTCGTTCCTCTGCCGTGTTTTTTCTCAAAAATTGCGGCTGGGGGCATTGTATCCTCTACCAAAAGCTATTGGATCTGGTTACCAAGTCAGGCCCAAAACACTTTCAAAAGCAGCCAACAACGTTGGGTCCTGTTGTCTATCGAGACCCAAAACACTTCAAAATAGGGTTGGGTGTGGCTGCCCAGCCAAACCCACCGGTCTTGGGTCGGGTTGGGCAGTTGGACCCAATATCCTTGGGTCTAGTTGTGCAGTTATATTCAAAGATATTATTATTTGTATTATAAATATTATTTTTTATTATAATTAAAAGTATTAATATAAAAAATAGTAGTATTTGTGTTATAAATATTATTAATTTTAGTATAATTAAAAGTATTAATATTAAAACTAATATTATTTTTGTTATAAATATCATTATTTTTGTTATAATTAAAAGTATGAATATCAAAAATATTATTATCTGTGTTATAAATATTATTATTTGTACTATAATTAAAAGTATTAATATAAAAAATAGTATTATTAGTGTTATAAATATTATTATTTTTACTATAATTAATAGTATTAATATTAAAATAATATTATTTGTGTTATAAATATTATAGAGCCCTGGGGGCGTTTCTCTGTTATGTTTTTGGTCAAGAATTGTGGTCGGGGCATTGCCTCCTAACACAATTAAAAGATTGATGTCTTATCCTAAGTGTAAGAGTGTCGAATTAATAAATAATCCAGTAAGACCGGTGTCGAACCATAGAGATTTCAACTGTATAAAATTACAAATAATAAATGGAAATGAGTTGAAGAGAACTTTTGAGATGAGATATTGATGTAAGGATTAAACAAAGATAAAACAATTATCAAGGTTAGAGGATCCACTAATGGTATTTTAAATAAATATAATATAAACTCTTTTTGTTACTCAACTAGAAACCACACATATTGGAGGTTCAAATTGGATAATTCATCATTAATAGCTCATTATAAATTATTAACATAATCATATTAATTACCTTATTTGAGTAATATCAATACTTGTAAATGTTATCAGGTATTCATGGTGATAACTTATGTCAACAACAAATCAAGTTTCTTTTGTCGCGGGGGTCACGCCGTGATGTCGTCTGGCGATGGTTGGGGCTTTTTGTCGTGCCTCCTGATGAGGTGTTGTGTGTGTGTTATGTGTTGGGACGAGTTTTTAGATTTAATCATAAAATTATGATTAATTTTTAGGATTTGCCACCTAGTATTATGGTCACTAGGAACCTATGGTCTGCGAGAGTCTGGGTAAGGGACTGGTTGTATAAGGGGAAGACACATCAACCCCAGTGCACCCTACCTAAGGTAAGCTACATTGTTGTTTGATTGTTTTTTCTAAGTCGGGTTTTTATTCGTTAGTCTTTTATGAGATTCAAGGTAGATCTCTCTTCATGAGAAAGTTTCTATCTTATCAGATTAAATTCTAACCATTCTAAAGTCTAAATTTTAGCATCATATTTTTACACCTTGTATCTTTAATACCTGATGGTGTACTTTATCGTGTAATTTTACACCCCACATATATTAAAGTCTACTTTTGGACCCTAGAAAAAAATGGTGGAAAAAGGTTTTTAATATTTTGGTTAAATCCTAGATAATCATAAACTGGTTATGATATCCATTCTGCATTTTAAAATATGAAAAAGATGCAACTTTTGTTTTTACGAAGATATACTAGAAACAAATTTAGGATTTGACCGTATGCATGAAAATAAAAGTTAATTTAAAAGTTATTGAGATTTTTTTTTTAAAATGTTTTGAATTTTTTTTTTTTTTTGAAATATTTTAGAGAAAAACCAGGTATTTTAATATCGAATTTGTATTTTACAGTGTAAATATGCAACCCGATATTATGCAAAATTGGTAGAAAAATATGCAAGAAAATCACAAATTTTTTTCAAAGGATTTTTTAAAATCTTTTTGAATTTTTTTTGTTTTTTTATATATAATATTATAATATATTATATTATATTAATTAAATATTATTAAAACATGTGGGCTGGGCCGTCCCATAGAAATGGGCCAAGCTCAACCCAAGGAAAAAGGTGGGCTGATATTGGCCCAACATATTTTTTCTTCTCTTTTTGGGTGGGCTGGGTCGAATTAGGTCCGGCCCACATCCAAAGTTAATTATTTTTGTAGCAGTTCATGTTCTACATGCAACGAAATGGTTGTAGAAGTTGCAAACGAGCGGAGGAGAAGACTACCGAGGGCAGTGGTCACGGCCGTGATCAGGAGGTTGAGCAAATAGTTCGAGCGGCGTCGTTGCGAGGAACGGTGGGGGAGTTGGTGGTCGGTGGTAGTGGAAGGAAAAGGAGAAGAAAATTTGTAAAGGAGAGAGAAAGCGAGCAACGGTGGCTCCTAGTGGCCGGAAGGTGGCTGTGTTGGCTTTCTGTGGTGGAATTGGTGGCTGAAAATCTGATGGTGATGACAATGGTGGTTGGGACGGTGGAGACAAAAGAGAGAGTGAAGACAGATGGCAAGAAAGGAAAAATTCTGGGGAGGAAAGCTGGTTTTCGGCCGACTTTAGACCCGATTTTCTCCCCCCTCAGGGCATGAAATCCACTTATATTTATAGGCGGTGGAAGTGGGCAATCTTGTCTACACTGGGGAAAAATCTCAGCATTTGATTCAGTTGGGAAAGATCCCAACTGTTGGTTCAAAGTATTCATCATGAGTTGTCAAATCAAAGGAAAAGGCTTACTGAGTTAGTCTCTTTAGGATGGCGCCGATAAGTTGTCATTTAGCCTGAACAGGCCTATGGGGCTGTAGAGAAATTGCAAAGGATCATTTGTGTGCATGTTTTGTTAGATTTGATTGAGAAATGAAGCATTAAATGCAACTGAAAAGTAGGCATCCAGACAGTTTTTTCCGAGTAAAACAGGGAAGGCAATGAACAGTAACCAGACAATGCGTCATCTAGTTCTTTTTTTTTTTTTAATGATCAAAACGACATTGTTTAAGGTTAAATTAGGGATTTCACCGAAGTTCAATCTAATCCTCCAGCTTTCAATTATTTTCAATAGAACCCCTAATTGACCCTAAACTTTTGATTTAATACAATTAAGCCCTCGATGAATTACTGTTTGAGCCTCGGATTTACGTGCCCTTTGCAATATGGTCATTAGTCTCGGATTTATTCAATTGAACCCCTAATTAACCATTAAACTTTCAATTTTTTCAATTTCACCCCCAGTTTTTATCAATTGAGCCCCTATAGTTGGCACCTTTTGCAGATTGGTCATTGGCTGTGAATTTTATCAATTTAGCCCCTAATTGACCCCAAAACTTTAATTTTCTTGCAATTTGGCCCGTAATTTCATTCAATTAACTTGGAAAAAATTACATTTGGTCTCTTAAAATTCCAATCTTCTCAATTAAGCCCAAATTAGGCTCCCAAACTTCATTTTTCACCAATTAAGTCCCAAATAAAATTAATTTGACCCATTTAAAGTATAATTAAGTCCTTGCACTTAATTAAATCCTTCAATTGGACCCAAATTAATTCTTAAACATAATTAAAATTTAATTTGGCTCATGATTAAATCAAATTGGCCCATTAAAAAGTTAATTATGTCCTTGAACTTGATTTTTATACAAATTCGTTCAATAATCATTTAATTTGACCTTAAATTTGCATTTTTCTCCATTTTTGGACATAATGAGGTACAATTAGGCTTTAAAATTTTCTCCAAAATTGCTGCTTAATTTCCCGGCCTACTTTCTCTACGTTGTTAGCCTTTATTTTTATTTTTATTTTTTTTTTTGAAAAAGAAAGTGATGTTTGGGGAATAACCCAGAATTGGGTTATGACACGTTTCATAGCACAAGTGTCGATTATACCATACAGTAGGCTATGAAAGGGTCAAGTATTTATTGTATCAAAGGTTCTACAACACAAATCTAGATTAACTATTTAACAAGCAATGTATTAAAAGTAAGCAAGATCACAATTATAAAACATGTTAATATCAAACTTTCTTAAATATAAACATTAAAAGTCCATGTTGAGTTCATATTATACTTATTTTACACCATTAGTGTAACCTTTCACCTTGACAAAATAAACTTAGTTATATATAATGAAGAAGAGAAACATAAATAAAAAAAAATAAAAACATAATAATGATATAAATTAACTAAGTATAGTGATTAGTACTTAAAAGTGCATTTTTATCAAGGTTTTATATCATCATTTTGCACTTGAAGTATTAATAATTCCTTAACTAAAGCATGTTTTGTAATAACATACCTAATAATATAAGATATCTTTAATTTATGGTAAATGTTCATCTTAAATACAGGTTTATCACATAAATGAAAGGATTGATTGATGAGTTTAAGTATTGAAATTAAAAGGACAAATAGAGGGCCAAACTTAGAAAAGAGATGTTGGTGTAGTCTAAACTGGAACACTGTTCGGTAATTGGGTCATATCTCGAGTTCTAGATGTTCAAATGATCTCAAATTATTTAGACAGATTTGGTAAGACATAGACCTACAACTTTCATGTGGAGTTCAAGATTTTAAAAGACCATTTTCAAGTCCAAATTATAGTAACAACGGAGAAGTCTGAATCTGTCCTACAGCCCAAACATTGTTCAGTGTTCAGCCCATATCTCGAGTTATAGAAGTCCAAATGACCTCAAATTATTTTTCCTGGAAAGCTAAGATAATTTCCTATAACTTTCATGGGTATAGGTGGTTCTAGTTCTAATGTTAGCAATGACGTTTTATAAAAGACCATTTTCAAGTCCAAATTATAGTAACAACGGAGAAGTCTGAATCTGTCCTACAGCCCAAACATTGTTCAGTGTTCAGCCCATATCTCGAGTTATAGAAGTCCAAATAACCTCAAATTATTTTTCCTGGAAAGCTAAGATAATTTCCTATAACTTTCATGGGTATAGGTGGTTCTAGTTCTAATGTTAGCAATGACGTTTTATTCAGACAAGAAGATAAGGATTTTCACCAAGTTAAGAGTTGGTCACCAACTCAACAATTAGTCATCAAATCAATAGTTCTAAATTTTGGCCTATAAAAGGAGGCATTTGACATGCATTTAGGCATCTTGGTTGTTCAGATCAAGATCATACTCTTTATTTCTCTCTTTATATTTTTTTGTAATTCTTAAGTTTTGCTTTCATTAATATCTTGTTTATGCTTTTCATTTCCTTTCCTTTACTTAGTTAACTTGTATCTTATTTATGTTCTTATTTTGTTTATTTATGTTTCTCTTCTTCATTATATTTAGCTAAGTTTATTATGTCAAGGTGAAAAGGTTACACTAATGGTGTAAGAATAAGTATATTATAAACTCAACATGGACCTTAATATTTAATATTAACATGTCTTATCTTTTTATCTTACTAATTCTTAATACCTTGCTTGTTAAATGGTTAATCTAGATTTATGTTGTATAACACTTGGTATAACAAATGCTTAGCACTCTCATAGCACAACCGTATGGTATTACCTACACTTGTGCTATGAAAGAAACTTGATTTGTTGTTAACATAAGTTAGCATCATGAATTCCTAACAATATTTAAAAGTTTGGTGTTACTTAAATAAGATAATTAATATGATCATGTTAACAATTTATAATGAGCTATTAATGGCAAATCATCTTATTGGAACCTCCTTTATGTGTGGTTTCTAGTTGAGTAATAAGAGTTTATACTATACTTGTTTGAAATACCATTAGTGGATCCTCTAACCTTGACACTTGTTTTTATCATTGTTTAATTATCACATTGATCTTCCATCTCAAAATTGTCATCAACTTCTTCCTCTTTATTATTATTATTATTATTATTATTATTATTATTACCATTATTATGAGTATTATTATTATTACTACTACTACTACTAGTATTATTATTATTATTATTATTATTATTATTATTATTATTATTATTATTATTATTATATTATTATTATTACTATTATTGTTGTTATTAATATTGTTGTTGTATTATTGTTATTTATAATTTATACAATTAACCTTCCTATGGTTCGATCTCAGTCTTGCCGGGTTATTTATTACTTCGACACTCCTGCACTTGGGAGAAGACATCAATTTTTTGATCGTGTCATATAGTAAAGGAAATGAAAAACATAAACAAGAGATTAATGAAAATATAATATGAAATAAAACTTGAACATTACAAAATACAAAGAAAGAGAGCAAGAGCAAGATTTTGATATGAAAACCAAAATGCCTAAATGTATGGCAAATACCTTCTTTTATAGGCTAAAATTTGAAACTATTGATTTGATGACTAATTATAGAATTGGTGGCCAACTCTTGACTTGGTGGCTATCTATTGACTTGTTGGCTGGACAAAACATCATTGCTAACATCAAAATTTGAACAACTCATCTTCATGAAAGTTGTGGGAATTTATCTCAGCTTTCCAACAAAATAAGAATAAGCTCATTTTAACTTCTAAAACTCGAGATATGGGTTGAACACCGAACAGTATTTGGACTATAGGACAAATTCAGACTTACTTTTTGTTGCTAAGATGTGAACCTGGAACGGCAGCTTTGAATCTTGGACTCTTCATGAAAGTTTTAGGCCTATGTCTTAGCTTTCCATCAAAATAAACTAAACCTAAATCCAAGGTCTACAACTCTAGTTATGATCCAATAATCGAATGGTATTCCAGTTTCAATTGAACCAACATCTCTTCTCTAAGCTTAGTCCTCTCTTTGTCTTCTCGATTTCAATAGTTAAACACATCAATCAATTCTTTGAATTGTGAGATATGCCTGCATTCAAAATGAGCATTTATCATAAATTAAAAATATCTTATATTATCAAACTTGTTATTATAAAACATGCTTAAGTTATGGAATTTAATGATACTTTAAGTGCAATATAATGATATAAAACCTTAATGAAAATGTACTTTTAAGTATTAATCACCTCCTCTACCAAAAGATACTGGGTCTGGCTTCGCAGATGGACCCAACGTTATTGGGTCCAGCTTCCAAGCCAAACCCAAAACACTTCCAAAATGAGCCAACAGCATTGGATCCTGCTACTCAACAAGACCCAATAGTGTTGGGTTTAGCTCAGCCAGACCCAAAATACTTCAAAAGGGAAGTGGGTCTGGCTGCCCAGCCAGACCCATCGATCTTGAGTCTGGGTTAGCAGTTAGACCCAATATTATTGGGTCTCGTTGTGCACCCATACCCAAGGATATTATTATTTGTATTATAAATATTTTAAATTTTATTATTATTAATATTAAAAATTTTATTATTTGTATTATAAATATTTTTTTATAATTAAAAGCATTAATATAAAAAAAATAGTATTATTGGTATTATAAATATTATTATAATTAACAGTATTAATATTAAAAATAGTATTATTCGTGTTATAAATATTTTTATTTTTACTATAATTAAAAGTATTAACATAAAAAATAGCATTATTCATGTTATAAATATTATTATTTTTACTATAATTAATAGTATTAATATTAAAAATAGTATTATTTTATGTTATAAATACTGTAGAGCCATGAGAGGTGTTCCTCTGCTATGTTTTTTTGTCAAGAATTGCGACTGGAGGCATTATCTTCTCTATTAAAAGCTATGGGGCTGGCTTGGCAGCTAGAGTCAATGTTGTTGGGTCTGGCTGCCAAGTCAGGCTAAAAAACACTTCCAAAATAAGCCACCAGTGTTGGGTTCTGCTGCCCAGAATGACTCAATAATGTTAGGTTTGCCCAAGTTAAACCCAAAACACTTTAAAAATGGGCTGGGCAGCAGGACCCAATGTTCTTGGATCTGATTGTGCAGCCACACTTAAGGATATTATTATTTGTATTATAAATATTGTTTGTTATTATAATTAAAAGTATTAATTTTAAAAAATAGTATTATAAAAAGTATTATTATTTGTGTAATAAATAATATATTGTACTATAATTAAAATTATTAATATAAAAAATAGTATTATTCGTGTTATAAATATTATTATTATTATTATTATTATTATTATAATTAATAGTATTAATATCAAAATATTATTATTTGTGTTATAAATATTATAAGAACTTAGGTCAAACGAGTTTAATATTATTATTAATATTATTATATGCATTAATATTATTAAATTTGTAAAAAATATTATTATTATAAAAAAACATATAATTGATTTGAAGGGTAAAATCAATTATTGTTGTTGTTGTTATTAACTTGGGTCAGACATTCCCTTCTCTGACCCAAGAAACTTGGGGCTGGAAAAGCGCACCTCACCCAAGCAGCTTGGGTGTAGCTAGAGCGCAGACCCAAATCTCTTGGGTCTTAATTACACCACGCCTGACTCAAGACTTTTGGTTCTTCGTCTAGACCCAATCTCTTAGGTCTTGCGTTAGGATATAAGGTTAATTGGTCCTGTTTCAGGACCCAATGCTCTTGGGTCTAGCGTCAGGACCCAAGGCTAATGGATTTTGCGTTAGAACTCAATTCTCTTCAATCCGACATTAGTACCCAGGGCTAATGGGTCTTACGTCAAAATCCAATGTTATTGGGTCTTAGGTTTCTAAATATAATTATTTGTATTATAAATATTATTATTTTTAATCAAAAATAATCCATTTTAGATTTCCACTAAGTTATCTTCCACGGGTGGATACAAGTTTTGTTTACATAAAAAAATATTAATTATCTACTTATACTTTGTCATGGACATAAAAAATAAATATACAAATTTTTCAACATATTTTTTACATTAAAAAAAATTATAATAGTAGATAAAAAAGCTGATATATATATATATAAAATTTGATAATCCACTTTTATTATCATTAACCTTCATTTTTACCCCTTCTTGAGGGGAAAAAAAAAACTTTTTTCTGAAGTTTATAGTTTAATATCATTTTAACAATTGGTATCATCATGTCCCAAAATAATAAGAAAATCAAACCCTAAGGGGTATTTTATTATTATTATATTTTGCAAATAAACACATACATATAATAGTGGCAGCACTCTTGACAATTTTATATTTTTTGATCACTTAAAGAGAGAAGCATGTCTAGAATCGGGCGAGCTCTACACATGAGCTCTAAGGGCTCAACTTTGAACATGGTCATTGCTGTCTTCTCTGTCATGTCAATCTTGTTTTCACCAACCCTTTCCCACTCAAAGCATTGTATCAACGATCCCAAAGTTAAGGTCATCACTCTGTTTGCTAGGCCATCTCCAGGACAAGCTCTCCTTCCCATCCCAAAGGGGATGAACTTGCATGCATCAACTCTGCCTGCAGATTCAAATCTCTCAGGCTTGAAACTGGTGGGCTCATCCCACAGTGTAGGGTCTCTATGGAGAGACCATGCGTTTACAAATAATATGGTCCCAGCTGGGACATGGTATCCTCCAATGGTACAGTCGGAGGATGGCATGTGCGGTGGTATAAGCGGTGTCACCGGACATAAACGCAGATTCTCGGAGATGATGCTCTGAAGGTAATTTAGTTTTGCAAAATCTGACTCTTTTATCAAGCGGTCTCCAACTTGAGCGTCCAGTTCTGCTTTAGCTTTCTTTAGCACGTCTGGATGGTTGAGTAGATTGGCTAATGCCCATTCCATAGATGTAGCAGCAGTCTCTGTTCCCCCAAGCAACAACACCTGCACAAAATACTTAGGATTTTACTTTGAACTATCTTGAATATGACTTGTTGGATAGATCCACAGCCGAAGCTTAAAAGAATCTTGACATGCAAACTAATCTCACGACATTCTCATCGTTGAAGAAAAACGTGGCTTAAGGTGATCGTTTGTGGTTTCTCTTTGTTGTTTTTTAATGAACGAAATTTAAGAAATTGAAAGGGGAGATGATACCAAAAGAAATGTGAGTGAATCACAAAGAATAAACAACAACAAAAACATCATGTGTTTCCTTACAAGTTAAATGATTGAATCAACATAAAAAAGAGTTTGATTTGACTAACCAGAACATGGCCTTTGATTACTTCATCCGTGTAGTATTCAGGCTGTTCTTCTTGCAGAGCAAGAAACCGGTTTATCATAGTGTTTCTGTCCCTGTCATCTCGATGCTCATCAACCAGTCCTTGTAAGAACACATCCATCTTCTTACTTAGTCTATCCAACTTCTTCAAGTGCCCAGTAAAATCAATCCACTGCAACAATGGAATCATATCCCCCAAATTTCTCACGGCAATACATTCGGCAAACTCTTCCATGATCTCCTTAAAAATCCTGGCCTCTTCAATTTCCTTAACATCTTCTCCATAATACCTCTTCCCTGCAACCATTCTCATTATAATATTACACGTCAGGTCAAAGAGCATGGACCTTAACTCCACCTTAGCATAGTTACCATGCTTGGAAACACCGTGAAGTCTACGCAGTAAGGCCATGACTTCCTCTCTACGGATGCTAAATAACGAAGTGAGGCGAGGAGGGGAGAAGATCTCAAGAGCGCTTATGCGGCGAAGGTTGCGCCAATGTTCTCCGTATTCGACTGAGCCCATTGTGGTGTTGTTGTAGTTTAAGTACTTGCTGCTCAAAAAGTAAGGACGGTTGGCCAACACAATATCGTTCTTGGTGAAACATTCTTCCACGGCCGATGGTGAAGATATGACAACGGCAAGGCGGGATCCGATCTTGATAGAAAATATTGGACCGTATTTTTGTGAGAGGGAGTGGAGTGTTCGATGGATAGGTTGCTTGAGGAGATAGAGATGACCTATAATTGGAAGAGCAAAAGGGCTCGGTGGGAGATTAATGGTCTTGCCTTGCTTTCTTTTCTGAAGCAAGAACTTGGTTGAAAGAACAAGAAACGCCATGCATGGAAGGAGAAGAGAATAGCGTAGCCATAGCGAGGTACTGTAGTCTTCTTCCATGCGTAAATTGTTGAACAGGCTCTAGCTTACCGATCCTCCTTTTAACCAGCCAGGCAATTCTTCTCACTGCATGCAGCCTTCAAAAACTCAAGGTCCACATAACTGTGTATCGGTCAAATTGCGCAGCATGGCATTCGAGATTTTCTTGAAAATTTATATCATAACATCGTTTGAAAAAATTAAAATTGAAACGATTAGAAAAAACCTCAAACTCTGCCCACGTTGAAGCCACCACCTTTGAATTTTAAAATGGCAAGGCAAGGCACCAAATATTATCATTCCAACTTGACTACTTAGACTCCATGACTTTTCACATTTCATATGGTTTTTTAACATACAAATTTCAATATTTGTACCAAATATTCTTATTTCCTTCATGATGGAAACATAAAAATCTCCCACAAAACATATAAAAACACCAAATTTCAAGGTTCCTTTTCGTTAATTAATGATTAAATTATTCAATAAAACGGGAGAATATATAAATTATAATAGTCTTCGTAAGAAAATGTTATTACGAGGGTACTATCTAGAATCATTAAATCATAAATTATTGATAAAAAATTTTATTAAAATATATAGAAAGGTATTTACTTTGAGTTATACCAGCATCCAAGTCCAAATCTTCTATGTCAAGTCAAACTGGATCGGCTGCAACTCTCGTAATGATCCACTTTCGATTATTAGCCGATGAGTTTTCTTAACATGGAGAAGCCTAGCCATTGCAGCTTGCAAGTAATCCGAGCCCAAGCTCAAAGAGTATTCTTTGTAAAGGCTAGCTAGAGAGGATATAGTCACCCTGAAATGAGTCAAACGAAGGCGACAGGTGATTCCTTGACTAGAAAAATCACAGGAGACAATAATGGTGTCGAAAGAAAATTCAGCACATCAGTCTCTGTTTTATCTCTAATTGCTAAATCTTTTCGACGTGACAGGTCCAATTTTATTTCCAATCAAATTAAATAAGATATTTAGTATGTAAATTCTAATTAAACCGATTAAATTTTTAATAATAATTTGATTGATTAAGCCAAGATGATATAAATCTAGCCAGGTTAAAATTAAGGAAAAAAAATGTTATTGGCAGGTAGGAATGCAAGAAATTTAATTTAGAACAATGTTCACTTTGATGAAGTTTTGAGAGCATGCAGCCCAGATGCCTCCACTATCTAAGAAGATGACACTGAAAGCAAAAATCTTCCACACAGTACCTGGAGGCAGAACTCTCCTTTTGGTTTCAAAGTTAATTTATTTATGAAAATTATGTTTGTTACTGTACAACAAGGATGTTGTCGGTGTTATTAAAGTTGTTGTTGGCAACCCTAAAATGTATAGTTTAACTGGTCAGATCTTAGTTTTACTTTTTAGATATCACCAGTTTGAGTTTTACAAATCTTAGAGCCACTGTAGATTTATATGATCGTTAATTTTAAGGTTTGTGAGATTAGTCGAGGTACGCGTAAGCTAACCCAAACACCCACGTTATTAAAAAAAAAAAGTTATTATTGGCTTGATGGTTCAATTCAATAACTTGTTGATTTGAGATTTGATTTAAATTTTATTTTATTTTAAATTAAATAATTATAAAAATTATCAGAATGTAATAATCGATATTATTAAACTTATTTTGACTTGGTGAATTAACTCCGTGACTTACTTATTTGAGATATGATATAAATCTTATTTTAAATTAAATCATTATAAAAATTATTTTTGTTACTATAAAAGAAGGATGATGTAGTAATCGATGTTCTTAAACTTGTTTTAGCTTGGTAGATCAACTCATTAACTTGTCAATTTAAGATTTAAACTGTATTTTATTTTAAATTAGATCATATAAAATTCAATCCAATCAAATATAAATTTTAAATAGATCTGAGGTAACTTGTTCAACGAATAAGACATTGACCTAGCCTAGTCATGGAATTTAAGAACTTTGACAGTAGCATAGAGATGATATTTTTGCTAAGATGTTTGTATGGTGAAATCTGAGGGAAAGCGAAGGGTTACTTCAATCGGAGACTAGGGTTTGCAAAGAGATGAGAGAAAAAGGAAGAAGAAGACAGACGTCCAAAAAGAAAAGCTGAGAGATATATGCTTCTTTGGAGTGCTCTCTTGTCGTGGGACCCTGTTCTATCTTTTTCAAATGTCTTACATGTAAATGAGAAGCAATCATCTTTCTTTGTGCATGAAAAACAAAAAAATTTACGTCTGAGAAATAGAGAAAGGCACTTCTTGATTTGACAGGGCACCAAATTAAGTCTCTTTTTGGGATGGATTCTTTTGTTTTTTTTTGGAAAAGAAGGAGGAGATTACAAGAGATCTTGATTATCAAGGTTCATAAAATACATCAACTCCCAATCTTTTCCTTAAAATTTTTGGATTATATTAGCATTCTTTTACACTTTTTTTTTTTTTGAAAAATAGTTCTTTTTATATATAATTTTAGCTGAGAGGATTCTTGATTTAATAGGAATATCTTTATATATGCTTTTTAATTACTATTTAAAAAAAAAAGATAGTGAAAACAAAAAAGACATGTCTCTTAATGTTTTTTATTTAGAGATTCATTTCAAAATAGTTCCATAGCTGGATTTATTTATTTATTTGTCTTCGTTTTTATAATCAAACATGTTTTTATTCCTTTTATATATATTATTTTTGTCTCGAAATAATTGTTCTAAAACACTAAATGCTTGTTTATCTAAGTATTGTTGAGTTTTCTAAATATCATACACGCAGTGAAAACTATGAAATAAAATTATTTAAAAATTCCTAAGATCTCGTGAGACAGATCTAGAATTGTTTATGATTTATTACATGAACATCTTATCTTATTTCAGCTTAGAATAATTCTTTAAGGGATGGGTTGCACAAACCACAAGTTGTCCAAATGTCCGGCCTCTAACGATAATCCATACGAACCATCCTTGAGAAACATCCTAAATCCCTATTTAGAAGAAAATGATTGTTATGCCTAAATTGCTAGATCTAATTTTGTATTTTTGTAGTTTTTTTGTTTAACAAACAACAACACTTAAAATAAGAGGTACGATTTACTATTTTATAGGGAAATCTAAAATACCTTATAAATTGACAAATATCATTTTACCTCCTAAATAATATCTATATATTAATTCAGGACAATTTTAGAGATTGACTCAATCAAGTCTTTACTTGATTTTTCTAGATCTAGAAATATATTCTAGATCTATATTAATTATATTCTAATTCTTAATTTTTAAAATATATTTTAATCAAGTCATACTTAATTAAACCATCTCAATTTAATTTCTGACTAATGGTTCTTAATGTGTGTGACCCATTATATTCTTAATATGTTGGTCTAAATATAAATTATAATTCTAATTAAATAGAATTAAATAAATTAAGCAATTTAATTTATTATTAATTAAATAATTGATTAATTTATATTTAAAGAACAGGTGCATCGTCTAGCAATGTGTTATCATCTCTCAAATATTAAAAAAAATTGACTAACTTTCAATGACCGGTTTTTTAATGTAATTAATATCTTTTCATCAATAATATTATGATTTAACATTAAAGTATAAAGTATGTCTTCCATGTTAAATCATGTTTGTTCTCTATATAATATTCATCGATCATTTAAATGAGATTTGAAACTTTTTTCAAGTCTCATTCCAGATTAGCCAACTAAATCAATACTATTTGGAAATAGATTGAACATTTTTCTTAATTCATTTAAGGTGATGAATTCTCTCTTTATCACTCAAGCATCTTCATATAGTTCATGTCATATCCAATGCATGTCATTTAGTTACCTTATTAAGATAACATATAACATGATCAAAACATAATATTATCTATAGAAGATAACTTAGTGGTCTAAAATTTAAGGATCACTTACACAACCATCACGTGAGCTTTTTTATAGACATAGGTGATTTTTTTATATGGAACTTTCATACGAGTCAGTTCAGTTTACATGTCTTATGAGAAGCACCTATATATTAGTTTTAGGTATCCTTTGTACCTCAGCTTATGAGAACAATTGTTTCCTTTTATATAAAAAAGAAGAACATAATATATATATGTGTGTGTGTGTGCGCGCGCGCGCGCGTGCGTGCGTCTTTACGAATCTAATGAATATCCTACATTTAAGACAGTATCAACCATAAACATTTTAGGAACAATGCTTTAATGCAATAATAATTTCATAACTATAATAACTTTAAAATTTTCTTTGTAAAATATTTTTGTCCTATAAACTTCATCTTTATTCTAGATTCATTAATCTAATAATATATATAAATATTAAAGATAAATTAAGTTTTTTAAATAATAAAAATATATTTACATAAATATAATAATAATTGATCACAAAATATATCAAAATAACAGGTATTTATATGCATTTAATAATAAAAGAAAAAAACATCATTTCTATATTTTTTTTTCTTTGCTGGAATTATAGTTTTTACCGCGGGCACAAAATAAACACACAGCCTAAGAATAGATTGTTAAAAGATAGGGTACATAAACACACAGCCTAAGATTGGATTGTTAAAAGATGGAGGTGTTTGCCAATAGTATAGCACTTGGCTTTTGTGTTTCTGACAAAAGTTGTGGGGCTGCTGTCTACAGGTTGTTCAATTTCATTTCATTTTTTATTGATGGCAATGCGAGAAGCAAATGTGGTGGAGATCATCAATCTTTTCAAGATTTATTCTTTTGGCCACACAGCCATGTCTTTCTTCTCTCAAATCATGGCAGTAAGGTACTGCATAGTTGTAAGATCTCAAAAACATGGATTCTCTCTCTGTCTTTCCCTCTTAATTTATCTTCCCTCTTGCTTTAAGTTCTTCATCTTATGCTTGGCCTTAGTTCACGTGCCCTTGCTCAATAGCAAAGCTTTTTTTTTTCAAATTAAATTATACATGTAGCTTGCAGCAGCAGCAGCCTTTAGTTAACTTAACCTATTTGTGGATGTCCCAGCAGCTTTTTCTTTCTTTTATTTAAAGGGAGATTATGTGAGATATTGCTTTGCCTTTCCCATGATTACATCTCAATACTTGCACGTTGGATTTGAGCTAGGCACTTGGGCATTAATCCCATCAAGATGAGCTTTAGGAACTTTAATCCAGAAGGCAATAGTCGAATTTCCATTAGCACTAACCTCTGTGTTTTTTCTTAATACAGCATTTTTCTTGATGATGGGTATAATCATCCATCATGTGAAGAATTGACCAATGGTTAGTCACTTGGTGGTTATGATTATTTGTTACTTCCTAATATATATTTAGAAGTTGATGAATCATAAACTCCAGCCAGCCTCATCAATAATCAGAGTTACAGTTTAAACATAGGCAAAGTTGCTAATTAAACCCGGCCGGGTCATGGGTTAGACAGGTTAACCTAGTCAATTCAAAATCAATACGGGTTTTGATCAGGTTATAAACCGACACAATAAGCTGATTGGGTTTAACCGGGTTAACTCTCACCTAGTATAATTTGAAAATCAACTCGGGTCCTAGATCAAAGGGTCACCAGGTTAACATGCCGAGCCAAACTTAATAACTTTGAAGGTAGGTTAATTGTGGGATTAAGGTTAATGTAATCTAATTAAGCACTCAAAAGGAGACAACTTTTTAAAGGCACCAATAGACCACACTTGTTTTTGGCTCTCCAGACATGAAGGCCCATGCTTTTGATTTCTCAGTATGCTTCTTGAGACAAGGTATAGTATTCAATAAGTTAGGCAAGCCATCAAGATCATGAACATAAAAAACTGTAACTGATATAACTTTGTCTTTACATTTTCTATTGGAGTATAAAGCTACACGGGCTCAGCAGCAACAATGACTTGAATTATTCTCTAAGAAGAGTGGGTGTCTTGTTTTTCCATGGCACCTTCTTCCCTATAGGACCTCAAGACTTAGATAATGCATGCTCCTACTTCTCAGGACCCAACCCAAATGCCTTCCAGCTCCTCCCAGGCTACACTTTATGTAGCTATTATCGCAGTAGTGTAGCAGATTAGCATCGCACCTGTTTCGCCACACCACTAGAAGAGCATCCACTGAAGATCTGCACAGTTTGCTTCCCCATCATCACCCTCTCTTGATTGTCTTCAAGTATGAAAATTCTGTCCCCTTGTCATTGATTTTTCTAGCGTGAGCTTCTTTGATCAGAATTATATTTTCTGGTGTTTTTTTTGTTGTTGCTTTTTTGCTAGAAATTTATGGTATTTAAATGGCCATTTCCATTTTTGCAGCTTTGACATCACATCTAATGTATCATAATTCACAAGTTGCATCACTTTCACCATGTCTTCTGAGTTTAATCTTTATCTCTGCAGTCCTTTGTTTATAGATTGCAACTATTTTGTGGCAATTTATAATTTCCGTGTGCTGATGGAAGTCAATAGGCAGGCATTCTTCGCATTGCAAGTCTTGGTGTGTGTTGAGCTTTTGTTCTCTTTGTTTGCGGTCAGTGTTCCAAGAAAAAAGAAATAGAAATAGAAAGAATGGAAACGTATTTGGTTGAAAAAACAGAGACGAAACAGAGACAAAAACATAAAAATAAATTTATTTTTAAAACGGTTTTGAAATGAATTTTTATCATTTCAAAACAGAAAATACATCTCCCCTTCCCCAATTGTCTCTTTCTCTTATATTCAAAATATGGAGTCCTAATTTTTATTTTTCTTTTACAAATTTTCTTTCTCAGGGATAATGACGGGCTGCAAGACCAAAGACAGGAAACAACAATTGAATCTGTCTGAATAAGCTTTAAGTCTACATTTATTTGATAATTTTCAGAGTTGTTACTACCCGCAATCTCCCTTCAGAAGACAATGAACGAACTGGGTTCTGAAAGATCAAAGCCATGGAACATATACACAAGTTCAGACCCTGCACCATCTCAAACAGGAGTTATTGACAGGGAAGCTCCATGGAAAAGTTTTGGGACATCCATGAATGCGATTTCTTTTGGTTTTGTTGCAACAGCAATCCTGGTATCAATGTTTCTGATAATGGCCATCTTTGAACATCTCTTTCGGCCTACTCCTCCTTTTTCCTCACCTCAGGAGGTCACCAATGGTTCTGCGGAATCAAGACCACTACACAAACTCGGAAATCCACGAACAGTAAGTGCCCGTTTGTCTACACGTGGTATTGCCGCATTTCAAACTATATTTAGCTTGAAAAAACATCAAATTTTTATGCTTTTTCAACCTAAACGCAGCTTTGGTTTCTCCATATCTCGAGACACTCATGAAGCATTTAAGTTATAATGCACTATACATTCTAAATTCTTGACCAAAAAGAGAGGCAATTACAGGGTATTTTTCTGTGGCCTGTGTAAGAGCTAGTTGTGTGCTTCTAAGGATTGATGACAATAAGTTATTGGCTTGGTAACAGGTTCCAGCAGCTTATGCATCAGATTTTTCAGTGGTGATGCCTGGACAGCAACACCCTACTTGTATTGCCCAGCCAGCACCTCTACCTTGTCCAAGAGAAAGGATAAATTGGCCTGCCCATGAGCAAATTACTTGAAAAACATGGTGTAATGCTTGCGTTGGATCATGTAGAAAATGTTTTGTTATACTATGTATCTAATCCAGTATAAAATGGTTCATCATAATTATGCAGTACTCATTTCTTTGGCTTTTGTTACCAGATTGGATTTGTTGATGAAAATCTGGCAATTACTTGGGAATTTAACCACTCTTGACAAATCAAAAAAGAGAGAGACCCTTTTCTACCAACCAAGCTACTTTGAGGGGGCAATTCATAGAAAAATCTTTAGTGATCAAGCAGTTACTTTGCAGAAAAAAAAACCTGAAAAATACATGCCCATAACTCATTAGATAAAGTTTCGTTTTAGGGATTGAAGATTCACTCACCGGATGTTTCCAAAATAAAATGAATTCTCTTCGCAGAAACAAAAAAAAAAATACCAATCAAATTTTATCATGTGTTATTTTTATTTTATTTTCACATGAAATGATAAAATAAAATTAAAATAAATAACATAAAAAATAAATGAACCTTTATATATTTTTTGACCAATGAAAAGTTGACACTTTTAATGATATATTTAAGATATCTTGTAAGATCCCATCAATAAAAATCAACTAATAAAATAATGTCATATAGCATTGGGAAAAACCCTGAGAGCTCCTATAAATTTCTATAAATAAAAGGTCTCAACCTAGGAAAGAAAAAAGAGAGGAATTCTTAAAGATACAATTTTTCTTCAAAATAAGCTCTTTGAGTTAGGAAGTTCTCTCAAAAGTTCTCAAGCCTTTTTCATTTATGCTTGAAATCTACAAAGAACAAAACTTTTTTAGATTAACATAAACGCCTCATAAGAGTTCTTCAACAACATTTTAAAGATAAATCAAATGTCCTCTTTAAAGCATCAAATCTTACTTCGCAATATACACCTAAATTCGCATTCTTGTAAAGCATAAATCTTGACTTGATTTCTCAAATAAATCAAGTCACCATATATCAAATCAAAAAAAAAATTAGAGGATTATCTTATTCATTTAAAAAAAATATTTTAGATAGAGATTGTACATGATCATATATTTAATAAAATCATATATTTAAACACATGTGATTGTTTAATTTCAGGAACTCAAAATTGTATCTATACTCTTGAATCTCTTGGATGAAGTCAATTCAATAATAAACATTTGTTATCATTTAAACCTTCAATCTCTTTTTCTCTCAAAGCTAATTCAAAAGAGAATTTAGTATTAATAATATTTAATCGTGTTTCGGCTCATAAAAAATAATAAGAATATCTTTTTTTTAAAATTATTGTTTTATCACTTTTATTTTTTCTCATTGTATCTAGCATAACTTGTTTTTTGAGCTAAAACTAGTTGGTAATTTCACAACCCAAACTTTTTTTATTCTTTTTTGTATTCATGATTATATGTTTTTAATTAAATTTCCCTCACACCATACATTTATTTATTCCAATTTCATTAATCTAAGATCAACAGAATTATCCCAAAAATTCCTAATATAATATATAGTGATACTGAAGCATGGAAGGAGGTGCAATTTTAAGATCTTCATGAGGTCAACAACTAAACTGAGGGATCGGATCAAAAGCATTTCCTAGTTGAGGTACCAATTCGATATATATAATCGAAGGATTAAATCGTACAATTAATTCAAATCTTAAAATCTTTGAATTTTGTACTGGCGCAAAAGAAAGAAAGGGAAGGACATGCAACTGAGAACGCGCCTCAGCCTTGAATATTGCACAGTCCTCCTGGAATCTTGCATTCAATCAAAATCTCTGTTTCAAGGTAAGCTGATCCATCAGCATCTGCTCAAATGCCTACACAGAACCCAAGAAACCAATCTTACAAATTTTGATGTGCCATTCGAAAAACTCGTTGATTTTTACATAGCTTGCAATGAACTCAAAATCGCACGCCATGTGTTTGATAAAAGGCCCCACAGACCCAAAAATGTTGTTTTATGGAATTTATTGATAAGAGCTTATGCTTGGAATGGTCCCTATGAAGAAGCCATTGATTTGTACTATAAAATGTTGGGTTATGGTATTACACCCAACAGGTTCACCTTCCCTTTTGTTCTCAAAGCGTGTTCGGCTCTAAAAGAAGTAAGTGAAGGAAGAGAGATTCATTTTGACATC
This sequence comes from Populus alba, assembly GCF_005239225.2. Lineage (NCBI taxonomy): Eukaryota > Viridiplantae > Streptophyta > Magnoliopsida > Malpighiales > Salicaceae > Populus > Populus alba. The sequence goes on along the minus strand of NC_133300.1, from coordinate 19,797,015 downwards.
AAAAGACTTCGTCTTGAATCTAATGTCTATGTTTCCACCGCTTTGGTTGATTTTTATGCTAAATGTGGGTGTTTGGATGATGCAAAAGAAGTGTTTGATAAAATGCATAAAAGGGATGTTGTTGCGTGGAATTCGATGATTTCAGGGTTTTCTTTACATGAGGGTTCCTATGATGAGGTCGCACGACTGCTTGTTCAAATGCAATATGATGTGAGTCCTAATTCATCAACAATTGTTGGTGTCCTTCCTGCTGTCGCTCAAGTGAATTCATTGAGACATGGAAAGGAAATTCATGGGTTTTGTGTTAGGAGAGGCTTCGTTGGCGATGTGGTGGTAGGAACTGGGATTTTGGATGTGTACGGGAAATGTCAGTGCATAGATTATGCGAGGAGAATTTTTGACATGATGGGTATTGTCAAGAATGAGGTGACTTGGAGTGCTATGGTCGGTGCATATGTTGTGTGTGATTTTATGAGGGAGGCATTGGAACTATTTTGTCAGTTGTTGATGCTCAAGGATGATGGAATTGTTCTGTCAGCGGTAACTCTTGCCACTGTTATTCGAGTTTGTGCAAATTTAACTGATTTAAGCATGGGAAGTTGCTTGCATTGTTATGCGATAAAGTCAGGATTTGTTTTGGATTTGATGGTCGGAAATACTTTACTTTCAATGTATGCCAAGTGTGGGATTATCAATGGTGCAATGAGGTTTTTTAATGAAATGGATTTAAGAGATGCAGTTTCGTTCACTGCTATCATTTCAGGCTATGTTCAAAATGGTAATTCTGAAGAGGGTTTGTGTATGTTCCTCGAGATGCAGTTGTCTGGGATAAATCCAGAAAAGGCAACCCTGGCTAGTGTTCTGCCAGCTTGTGCTCATTTGGCTGCTTTACATTATGGGTCTTGCAGCCATTGCTATGCAATCGTTTGTGGATTTACAGCCGATACCATGATTTGTAATGCTCTTATTGATATGTACGCAAAATGTGGGAAGATTGACACTGCTAGGAAAGTATTTGATAGGATGCATAAGCGGGGTATTGTGTCATGGAATACCATGATAATTGCTTATGGTATTCATGGGATTGGATTGGAAGCACTATTGTTGTTTGACAACATGCAGTCTGAAGGTTTAAAACCAGATGATGTGACTTTCATTTGTCTCATATCTGCTTGCAGCCATTCAGGACTTGTTGCAGACGGCAAATACTGGTTTAATGCCATGACTCAAGATTTTGGAATCATCCCAGAATGGAGCATTATGCATGCATGGTTGATCTTCTAAGCAGGGCTGGGCTTTTCAAAGAGGTGCACAGTTTCATTGAAAAGATGCCACTTGAGCCTGATGTTCGTGTATGGGGTGCCCTGCTTTCTGCTTGTCGAGTCTATAAGAATGTTGAACTAGGGGAACAAGTGTCAAAGAAAATTCAGAAGCTAGGACCTGAAAGTACTGGGAACTTTGTTCTCCTATCCAATATGTATAGTGCTGTTGGGAGATGGGATGATGCAGCACAGGTTAGGATCACACAGAAGGAACAGGGTTTTGAGAAAAGTCCTGGATGCAGCTGGATTGAGATAAGTGGGGTTGTCCATACATTTGTTGGTGGTGGATATAGGTCCCACCCACAGCTGGCACAAATAAGCAACAAACTTGATGAACTACTGGTGGAGATGAAAAGGTTGGGTTACCAAACAGAATCTAGCTATGTCTTCCAAGATGTCGAGGAAGAGGAGAAGGAACGAGTCCTTCTTTATCATAGCGAGAAACTAGCTATTGCATTTGGAATTCTTAGTTTGAGCCCCGACAAGCCCATCTTAGTAACTAAGAATTTGCGAGTTTGTGGTGATTGCCATACTGCTATTAAATTTATTTCTTTGGTAACTAAGAGAGACATAACAGTAAGAGATGCAAGTCGATTTCATCATTTCAACGATGGAATTTGCAATTGTGGGGATTTCTGGTAAGGGTAAGGATGGAGGTTTTACAGGTCCCAATAGCGCATCTATAGTTAAAAGCCTACAGAATCTGCTTTTCCCTTACCGGCTATGTGATGACAGTTATGCAGCAGGTAAACATTTACTTGTAGTTTAGCATCTTGTTTCCAGCTTCCCTTGATTTATATGGATAATTTACTAGCTTAGTGATGCAGACAACTTGGAGAATATTGAGTGTTTTTAATCATGTTTCAGTTGAGAATTAGGATTAGAGTCTGATATACATGCAATTGGATTCAGTAGGGTTTTTTTTTTAGAAGAGATTCATATTGATATTTAGATGGTTTATACGAGGATATAAGGGCTGGTTTGGAGTTAAAAATTGGTTGTGAGCAGTAGCCTGAGGCAGTCTAGCTATAGGGAAAGAGGTTGGCGAAAGAGAAGAGAATAGAAATAGAAACCACAGAAACCAAAATATCAGATCACAGTTTTATACCATTACTCGTGTATATAAATATCATCAGGCATCATTTGGATTAGGGCTTCTGGAAACACTTAGACTAGGACTTCTAAATAGACTGTTATAAGCGGAGAGCAACTAAACAGGAAGGAAGACTAAAAACCATAGAATCTAATAGAAATGAACCAATACTCGAAATAGAAGCTAGACCTCATAATAAATCTGAACACTAGCTAGATACTACTGTTTTGCAGGAACATGCTAAGGTTACAAGTCTGCCATTGTTTTATTAAAAAATCACTGGTAACTTAGAGCCAGAGAACCCTAAACCAAGATATCTAAAGTGGACAATTATTCCTAGATGAACAAGACCTTTTGATTTTTTTGAGAACCATGGACCTGCACTTGAATTTCCAAAAGAGGTAAATTCTTCTTTAATATAGGATAAGATGCTCTATCAGTTAGAAATACCTTGCTCTATTTCCTCTGCTTGAATCATAACAAGAATTTCCAGTGTTAGAAATTTTCAACCCACAAATTATATGCCACACATAAGATCCCTTCTAAATCATTACCTTATCAAGTTTTCAATGAATAAGCTGCACATGAAACTTAGCTATTGTCCAAGTATCATGTTTTGTTGAAGCATATTGCTATTCTGCTTGTTAAATGTTAAAGAAGAGAACGATGATTCATTATTCCAATCAAACACCAAAGCTTTCATAATCAATGGCTCATTTTGGCTTTGATATCTGCTTAGATCCTCAAGACCTTTCTTCCATAGTGCACAAGCTACAACAGCTTACTAGATGAATGACTTTTGTCCCTTAGGTCCTGCCCTTATGTCTCCTATCTTCAGGTGACAGGATAGCATACATCTCTCGACAAGAATTACTTGGAGAAAAAACAATGAACATTGAAAATGGATTTGGTAGAATTATTAATCTACCCACATGATCCTGACTGAAGTTCGTCTGGATTTTCAATCTATTTATAGAAATTCATAATCATGTTATATCACTGAAAGCATCATAATGTTGTGAGTATTTCATGGCATAGTTACATTCCTATACCTTTTTTTGTGTTTTTTTCCTATTTCCTATATTTCCATCTTTGAAAATCAAATCCTCTATTTCTTTAGTATATCTCTAGGTTGTTTCAGCTGTAGGGAAGGATGACTTTGCTTCCTTTTCTGGCATTTTAGTTGATACCATATGCATAACACTCAATCCCACTCAGCAGGGAGAAGGTAGCATATGAAGAATTGAAAACCTGCCTCGTTGATGTTGCACAAATAAACAGAAGAAAGAAATAGGTCAGTATTACTGGAATAAGCTTCTGGCACAAAACTTCTGTTACTTCTTTCTCTACTTATCTCCTTTAATGAATCACCTCGTTGCAAGCTCCATTTTTTTCAAGCAGAAGCACCATAAAGATTTAAATACAAGAGATGAAGTAGTTGTTTTTCAATTATGTGCATTTAGTTTTGTTAGAGATTTACTGTTGTCAATAATTTCTACTAATTTGATAAATCTAACAATGTTACAACACAAGGCATATGAGACTTTGCTTATTTTCTCATAATCTTATCTGGTTTATACTTCAACTATTTTGTGTTATTTACCTTTTCTAATGAAGAATAACAAAAGAATGCCGAATACCCAAAATTACCTATGATAATTTATTTAATTAATGTAAATAAATCCTTAATATGTGATACGAATAGTATCCCCGTGCTGCAGCAACAGATTCTGTTCCAGGGCTCCAGAAAAAGAATCATGGAAATCTGTTGCATTCATAAGAAGCACCAGCATGGGTGTTTGTCGGGCATGATGGTTATCTTAGAAAATTCAAAGGTCTCTATCTGTTCACTGAACAATGTCCATGCACGGCATTTCAGTGACAGTGTGAAAAGTCACAAAAATGGTGCAAGTCTAGGAATAAAGCTTTCAACAACTGTTTCAAGGAGTATGGCTGAGGATGAGATACAGCACTGTCAGGCTCAAAAGGATAAAATTAAGTATTTTTCTGTGCTTTGTGTTTTTAGCATGCCAGGTATTCTCCTCTGTAACGGATTTAGAACCTTTTTTTTTTATCTGCAATATTTTGCATTGAATCAAAATTATTTTTTTATTTGATGAGTATAATTAAGGTTCTATAAGTATCGTTGTCACATCAACTATACATCAATACCCCTTTCACCATGTGGGGAACTCTTATGCTTGAATATCTTTGACAAGTGACTTTATAGTCTCTTACATGTGCAGTTTGCAAATGGCATATCATTAGCTAACAATTGACTGCTATTGCCCTGAACTATCTTTGGGACGCACTTTCTGGAACTAGGGTTTTGGACCTTTTGGTTTGGTAGAACTTGCAGTCTTTCTAGGTGACCTTTCTCCATGTTTTCCATCGATAGAGCTTGATTGAGTCTTTAGATGAAACTGACGTGAATCAATAACTAAAGCGGATGCTATGGTTTGACTCGTGAAGATTTGGTAAATGAAAAAACATGAGCAGAAGAAAGCATCTGCTGAGACTCAGAGGAACAGTTGCTGCCAACATGCATATATGTTCCTGTAAATCTTGTTGTCCGGAAAGCTGATATTGGTTGACATCATGGATGAACAAGATAGAATCTGAGCTGTCTGGCTGTCTCTCTCATGCAACTCATCATGATCTTTGCAATATGGCCTGTATGAGTTCGTGTCTAGGTGTTCTTTCACGTTGATGCAGCTATTCCTTTTTTTCCCTGTCTGTGTGAAGCAAAGTACCATTTTACCCCCTTTGAAGAAAATCTTTACTTGAGAAATGCCTGTTCCGATTTCCTCTGATCTTGTAGTGGTAATTGTGAAGCCACTGATGCCCATGTAAGTGTCTACCGGAGAGGTACTTCTGTCTTGTTATGGATCTCCACTGCTTTGCTAAATGCAATTGCTGTTCATGGTTTCAGAAACAGTGATACCATTTCTATTTCTTTCTCGCATGAACCAAGCAGGGATACCAGCACCTTTTCTCGTTTAGTTTATCCAACAGGTTCGATGTTATACATTAGTACTGATCATTTTTTTTCCTCCTAATTCCGTCTCTTGTAAAGAAATCTTGCAGTTTGCGGCTTAGGGTTGGAGATGCAGATTTTTCAATGTCCGACTTCATTGATGTGCATGTGGTTGTGAAGATTGTGTAGGTTCTCCTTCTAAATCTACAGTATTTCTGTCAGAGAACCTGCTGCAACAACTACTACTGATAATATTGATGAAGCTGATAGAAATGGTAAGGATGCAGCTATTTCTATTAGAAGTATCTCCTAGTAATCAACATATTTTACACTAGTAGATGACTGGTATCATTTTCATAACCAATAGAAGGGCTTTAAAGATCAGTTTTGTTCATGGTTATTAAACTTGTTATGCTCAGGGAGGTTGATTTAGGACCGGGTGTAAAAAATAATCAATCTATTGTTCACATGTTTTGACTCAGTCAGCAAGGCAAGTCAACTCATGACTTATTTGAAATCGGACAGTCCAGTTTGATTTTTTAAAAAAAAGTTCAAAACGACTCATTGTAACTTTAAAAAAAAAATGTTTTGATTGACTTGAATTAACTTACTCAACTTAAGATTTTGATATTAAACTGAGTCATTTGCTGACGAACCAGGTTTATTAATTTTAGTTTTATACTTCTAATAAAAATATGAATCATGTTTTTTCATGGATAAAAAACAAATACCAAGTAAAACCAGAAGATAATGTACTTCGATCATATTTTTTCAATTTTTCAAGCTATCCGCGAATAAAAAGTTACTTCAACCATTTGAATTCAGCAAAAGCTACCGAACATTGATTTGAATTGCCGTAAATTTAAAGGAACAAAATTTTTGAAACTACAATTGAACCTTGTTCACCACACGAAACTCCACAATCCTTTTTACCTTCCATAGATATCCCAACAGCCACAAGTTATAGTTGTTCTGCTAGAAAAAGGGACTGCGAGGTGGTTAAAGTAGCGAGGCAGCTTTGTGTTTGTTCGAAATGCAATGATTTTGTGATTAATTTTTTAAAAAAAAAAAAATTTCTTTTGGAGATGGAGTAGTGTAACGTAGTTTTAAAATCTAAATTGCCCAACAATCAATTTGGAAAAAAAAAAATCTCAATCAAAATTCCAAATTAACTTAGACATAATTTAAAGAGCATTTGAAAACATAATTATATTTGTATTTTCAAAAACATTTAAATTTTTATTATTAAAAATTAATTTTTTATATATTTAGGATTATTTTGATATGTTAACCTTAAAAATAATTAAAAAAAAAAATTATTTTAATATATTTCAATAAAATACTTTAAAAAAATAACCATTCTTAACTTCTTTAAAAAATAGATTTTTTATCAAAATAATATTATTTTAATTTTTTTAAAATGATTGGTGATAAACCCTTCTAGCTTCTAATCCGGTCTTACCCCAGATAAACCCGGATCAGGAAGACTAAGGTTGCTTCAGTATTCTACTTTTATTGCAACTCGTGGCCAATAAATTCAAGTTGGTTATTTCTATTAAAACAAAAACGTTTTACCTTGAACCAATCAAATTTAGATCTAGTTTAACAAAATCATTAAAAACTTGGACGATTAAATCAGGTTTGAGATCATAGATTTATCCGATCAACCTGCTAAGCCAAGCTACATTTAATAACTATGATCATCATACAACAGATGAGTCTATAGCCAACCCTGGCGACTAAATAGCTTATAACCAGATTGAACTCGCCATTGATGAATCTACAGCAGAAGCATAATTACATTACAGGCAAAAGAATTGGTGGTGAACACGCTTTTACAACAACAATTTACCTCCTACCACTTCCAATCCCAATGATTCGATTCGATTCTCTCATTCTTGGACTTGTATTTTGTCTTCATTGTAGGGTGAGTATAAAATCCTTCTTTATTGCTCCGTTTCGACATCATCATCGTCATCGGATAATACCTGAGTCAATAAGGAATACTTAACCCGGAGAGAAATCCGGCCCTTCTCAACCGCTAGTTTTGCCCCAGAAACAACCCAATAGCCAGGAGTTTCTTGTGGTCCTCTAGTCATCTCTGTTATGTCCACAAACTTGAGAAGCTTAGGGGCTTGAGATGGCACAGGAGGACCACCAGGGTACACAGCTGAATTTATATTTACATCAGCAGGCCGTGGAGGTGGCTTCTGCACTGACGTGAAGTGATGGCTGATTAAGGTTGATATGAGGCCGGACTTGCGTGCCAACCCTGGCGATCCATCCCACTCTGGTTGCTTCACAGATACAGCTCCCAACACAGTTGAAAACCGAAGTCGCAAAAAGAGAATATTTTTAAACCCGGAATTCACAACTTGTAACTGAGCTCCAGTTACTATAGAAAGATCTTCATCAGACTCCACAGGGCTGTGCAGATATGAGAAAAATGCTTCCACTGAACTTTCTCATAGTATTTGCGTTCATACGATTCTTGGTTGGTATTACCATTTGAATCATCTGTAAGTTGGAAGATTTTTGGAAGAGACGAGAGGTTGCTGCAAGTGTATGGCTAAGCGATTGCTCCTTTTACCTTCTAGATAGAGCCTAAGGCCAGTCACTGGTCTCTTGCCCACATCAACCTATCAGAAAAATGATGAAATAAACAAATGAATGAATTATAAATCAGAATCTAGCAGCAAACAAATTCACAGCAGAACCATCTCCATTTTTGGCATTCTACACCATCATTGAATGGAGGAATATTAGATGGTTTGAGTTATTTTAGTTTGCCTGAAAACCGCTGGTAACAAGAAAATGAAATGAATTGGGTTACTTGGTTTATCTGTGAAATTTTCTCAGGAAGCATTGGAAGAAATTTTGATGTGATATTAAAATTCTTGATTGATGAATGCAATTGTGCTATGGCAGCATTGACAAGTTGAGAAAGATAAAAATATTGAAAAAGCTATATCTAACAGATTTATATAGTAATACCCAGATTTATGGTATAGGGAATGCACACAGCAAATATTTGACATCTGGGATCCACATCATCAACCAGAAAACTTCAGATAAATAGACCTTATGGATATAGCACTACTTGGAAATTCTATTTTCTTACATGAAACCATACAACATCATCATATTAGATCTTTACTGGTTGAAGACAATAAGTAATACACAGTATATGAGCACGAGACCGTCATGGTTTAAAGTATCTAGTAAATTCAATTGAAAACAACAATTTGAGCAGACAAGAGAAGCTTTACCGGAGTAGTGTTCACAAAAAGCTTTGGCCCCATGAGACTGAACTGTAATGAAGCTGTATTTTGTTGCTTCCGCTGTGGCCCCAAGGGAAGTTCACTGAACACTGGTGCCCACTGCCTAGGCAGCTGAAATTCCAAAAACTGGTGTAGCTCTTCAATCGGGGGCTTATCTGGTATGCATTAGCAGAAACACGGAATTCATTTCTAATGAGCACAAATGAATCGCAGCAATAGAAGAACAGTAGTGAAGTTACAATGAGAAACATGTCAATATCACAATGAACTCATGGCAAAAAGATTGCAAAGCCCAGAAAAAGAATGTCTACTGATAAGTAAGCAAATTTTTACTAAAACCAAAACAAATAACTATCCATACATGATTTCATCACTAGTAACACTAATGCAAAACAGAATACAATGAAGTTACAAACTTCAGAACATTTTTCACTCACATCGTAAATAGAGATTTATGGCATGGCTCAAGAATCCACTCCCTGGGACACCATATAACAGAGAGGTAACTGGGATAAACGACATTGAGATAACATCAGGCTCAGATTGAACACTGTGCAACCATTCAGTATGGGATAAGATCCCATTATCCCTTCCACCTCTTCTCTTGTAAATTCTTACAATGTCCTGCAATCAGTCATTAAACAATAACAATCAAAATTATAATTTTCAGCAAAGAAAACCCTAGAGATCTTCAAAATATTTCAGCAGATGAGTTTGACAAGCATATCAAGAATTCATCCAATCCAAATGAAGAATAAACATATCAGGGACACTACCTCCTTGTGAGAATACGAGCTTGATGGATTGGTATCAGCAAACCTCAGCCTCTGCTCCCTAATTCCAAGCTGAAGCAAAAGTGTTTAGATAAGATGCCTTGAAATTATAATATAAACAAATACGCCAATTGAGTGTGCCCACACTCATGTGGTTTACATGGTATTTACATGGAAACCCAGCAGGCAAATCATTTTTGTTGATATAATGGCAATTTAGAGATCATTTGCACTCCAGTGACAGTTTCAATTTTGGCACTTCATGTCATATGGTTTGCTCCATTAGCACTGGCCTCAATGCCATGGAATCAAAAGACTGCTGTTATATAACTTTTATGTAATAAAAAATTATAATACCATTATGTTCCTGTTTGACAACGGGTTTTGTTGTTTTGCAGCCAAGAAGACCATATTGGTCTATAGTGGATACCTTTTCTTATGTCTAATTTCTGAAATCAAGCTACTGCAAACCTCATTATACAAGTTTTTTCCCTTAACAAATCTAATCATGATCAACATCTCGTGTGTTAACACCAAACAACACTTCTGTTGTGCACTTCATCTCCCAAATCCAAATGTTTTCAAAGACATTCATAATCTCCTTTACATATTTGGATTAGAAATACAACCTGCCAGCCTAATCCATAATTAGTCAAGTGCAGAAGCTCAACTATGATCATGAAGGAGAACCTTATATACCATAGCATCCAAGTATTCAAGGAAACCCATGACACTACAGCATGGATTGTTATTGTGGAATAAAGTTTATCAAATAAGCATGACATAAGAATTTCAAGTAAAATCTTATGTATTTTAGTTATGTGATGATCAGAAAATTAGATCTACATGTAAGAATCAGATTGTAGGATTTCAAAAATCAGATCACATGTTAAATGCTTGGATTCCAAATTATATATATATATAAAAAAGGTAGCATGGACAAACTAATCACAAACCTTGTTATTCTGGTCCACTTGCTCCGAAGCCATACCATACTGTCCATTCGTATCTAAAAACCTCCTATCTGCCATTTCCTTTAATCTCTTCTGTAGATCAGCTGGTTGAAGAGTTGATGAATGTTGTTGTTTCATATATATTACATCCTTCCCACCCATCTTGACACCAACAATGATATGAGTGCCAAATGTCTCAATAAACCTGAAACAACAAGCATATTTTCAAATTCCAGTTTGATTTAAAAACTTAAGGCAGCACACTTTTTTTTAAATGGTAAGCAATTTTTTCTACATACCTTCACAAAAAGGACAGACAAAGAAAAACACTTTAAACAGATTTACATCAATATATAGAGCAGAATTTTAAGAATGGAAACCAAATACATGCATTTCAACTAGTACAGACTGCAATCACAATCCCACAAAAGGAAAAGGAGCCAAGGCAATAACAGTTTCTTTGAAACACAAACAAACACAAATCCTAGTGATAAATCTAACCGAAAAGGGTGAACTTAGAATAAAACTGTAGAGCTTGAATTGCGTTAAACCATATCAACCACGGCATCCATGCTCAGGTCCATCATTCACCACATTGTTATCAGTAGGAACTCATCAAATTCTGTCCTATAAATACTGTATGTTTATTTATAAAAGCACAGATGCTGTTATGACAAGGACTGGCCATGATTATATCTATTGGAAAATGAAATTTGATTGCGTTATGCAAGATAGGAAGCTTGCAACTCATTATGAAATCCAGCCAAGCTGTTGGTGTGTTGCACTGGAGACAAGATTTTGAAGGTCCAGTCATTCAAGCGTTGTGCAACAAGGCATTAACATAGAAGCATGCCAGTAAAAGTACCCATTTAAGATTCTTCTTTCTGAGGGTGGTGGCAAATTCTTGACAGTTAACGCCATACAAGGTGGTCAAAATGCAGAACACATTACTTGCTATACAAAGCTGTTGACAAGAATTGCAGACATTTGAGAGAGTAGAGAACGATATAAACAAGCCCATTTTCTTCACATGCTATCTTATATTTTTAATTAATCTTATGCCCCTTTTTTAAATTATCTTGTTCAGTGTCAACTGAAATAAAATCCAAAAATTCATAGTTGCTTTTTTTTACAACAAAATTACTGCTTCAAGCAAAGTAGAAAATCAGGATTCAATAGGGATGTTTGACAATATAACCAAATGGGGTCTTCACCCCTCTCTCCATAGAGGCCTTTGCAATTAGCAATTTGAGATTTCACAGTTTATAAACTGTTAATGGTGTTTTTAAAGGTAATACAACATTTATATCCTCTGTACTCTAAATTGAACTTTTCACAATCTATGAGATACTTCCTTTTCCAGGTGCTCTGTAGTATGCTTTCCTTGCGACTGGTTTTGATGTTTCAGTAGAACTCTAAAATTTTACATAACCAATTTAATAAAAGGTTACTTAATTAGGTCACAGCATTTAAACTGAAAAAAACTCTTATTATAGTGGAAATATGAAGCCTCTAAGACTGGCATTACAGTAGATTTGTAAAACTACTTAACCAATTCAATAAGAGATTACTTGAGGGAGCAGGTAGAGAGTTTTTAACTGAAACCTCATTTTAAGCTAGTGCATATTTGATCCAGTAGATATGTAGAGTTTTAAACAAGGAATCAAGCAATTGTACTCTAATATCTCAAGGTTCAACAAAAGATAAATATAACAGATCTTAAGAT